>NC_142460.1:84874385-85499385 GCF_049115385.1 Moschus berezovskii
TCCACATTCAGTATCCTATCATTTTGCCCTTTGATACTGTTCATGGGGTTCTCAAGGCAAGTATACTGAAGTGGTTTGCCATTCCCTTCTCCAGTGGACCATATTCGGCTGTGGTCCATGTGATCAGATCAACTAGTTTCCTGTGATTATGATTTCAGTGTGTCTGCCCTCTGATGCCCCCTCGCAATACCTCCCGTCTTATTTGGGTTTCTCTTACCTTGGTCGTGGAAAATCTCTTCACAGCTGTCAAGAAACACCTGGAGTAACAGGCAAATTTGGCCTTGGAGAACGGAATGAATCAGGGCAAAGGCTAATAGAGTTTTGTCAAGAGAACACACTGGTCATAGCAAACACCCTCTTCCAACAACACAAGAGAAGACTCTACATATGGACATCACCAGATGGTCAACAGCGAAATCAGATTGATTATATTCTTTGCAGCCAAAGATGGAGAAGCTGTATACAGTTAGCAAAAACAAGACCAGGAGCTGACTGTGGCTCAGATCATGAACTCCTTATTGCCAAATTCAGACTGAAATTGAAGAAAGTAGGGAAAACCACTAGACCATTCAGATATGACCTAAATCAAATCCCTTATGATTATACAGTGGAAGTGAGGAATAGATTTAAGGGACTAGATCTGATAGATAGAGTGCCTAATGAACTCTGGACGGAGGTTCGTGACATTGTACAGGAGACAGGGACCAAGACCATCCCCATGGAAAAGAAATGCAAAAAAGCCAAATGGCTGTCTGAGGAGGCCTTACAAATAGCTGTGAAAAGAAGAGAGGCGAAAGGCAAAGGAGAAAAGGAAAGATATAAGCATCTGAATGCAGAGTTCCAAAGAATAGCAAGGAGAGATAAGAAAACCTTCCTCAGTGATCAATGCAAAGAAATAGAGGAAAACAACAGAATAGGAAAAACAAGAGATCTTTTCAAGAAAATTAGAGATTCCAAGGGAACATTTCGTGCAAAGATGGGCTCGATAAAGGACAGAAATGGTATGGACCTAACAGAAGCAGAAGATATTAAGAAGAGGTGGCAAGAATACACAGAAGAACTGTACAAAAAATATCTTCATGACCAAGATAGTCACGATAACGTGATCATTGACCTAGAGCCAGACATCTTGGAATGTGAAGTCAAGTGGGCCTTAGAAAGCATCACTACGAACAAAGCTAGTGGAGGTGATGGAATTCCAGTTGAGCTCTTTCAAATCTTGAAAGATGATGCTGTGAAAGTGCTGCACTCAATATGCCAGCAAATTTGGAAAACTCAGCAGTGGCCACAGGACTGGAAAAGGTCAGTCTTCATTCCAATCCCAAAGAAAGGCAATGCCAAAGAATGCTCAAACTACTGCACAATTGCACTCATCTCACACGCTAGTAAAGTCATGCTCAAAATTCTCCAAGCCAGACTTCAGCAATATGTGAACCGTGAGCTCCCAGATGTTCAAGCAGGTTTTAGAAAAGGGCAGAGGCACCAGAGATCAAATTGCCAACATCCACTGGATCGTGGAGAAAGCAAGAGAGCTCCAGAAGAGCATCTATTTCTGCTTCATTGACTATGCCAAAGCCCTGGACTGTGTGGATCACAGTAAACTGTGGAGAATTCTGAAAGAGATGGGAATCCCAGACCACCTGACCTGCCTCTTGAGAAACCTGTATGCAGGTCAGGAAGCAACAGTTAGAACTGGACATGGAACAACAGACTGGTTCAAAATAGGAAAAGGAGTGCGTCAAGGCTGTATATTGTCACCCTGCTTATTTAACTTACATGCAGAGTACATCATGAGGAACGCGAGGCTGGAAGAAGCACAAGCTGGAATCAAGATTGCTGGGAGAAATATCAATATTCTCAGATATGCTGATGACACTACCCTTATGGCAGAAAGTGAAGAGGAACTCAAAAGCCTCTTGATGAAAGTGAAAGAGGAGAGTGAAAAGGTTGGTTTGAAGCTCAACATTCAGAAAACAAAGATCATGGCATCTGGTCCCATCACTTCATGGGAAATAGATGGAAAAACAGTGGAAACAGTGTCAGACTTTATTGTGGGGGGCTCCAAAATCACTGCAGATACTGATTGCAGCCATGAAATTAAAAGACGCTTACTCCTTGGAAGGAAAGTTATGACCAACCTTGATAATATATTAAAAAGCAGAGACATTACTTTGCCAACCAAGGTCCGTCTAGTCAAGGCTATGGTTTTTCCCGTGGTCATGTATGGATGTGAGAGTTGGACTGTGAAGAAGGCAGATCGCCGAAAAACTGATGCTTTTGAACTGTAGTGTTGGAGAAGACTCTTGAGAGTCCCTTGTACCACAAGGAGATCCAACCAGTCCATTCTAAGGGAGATGGATCCTGGGTGTTCATTGGAAGGACTGATGCTAAAGCTGAGACTGCAATACTTTGGCCACCTCATGCGACGAGTTGACTCACTGGAAAAGACTCTGATGCTGGGAAGGGTTGGGGGCAGGAGAAGAAGGGGACGACCAAGGATGAGATGGCTGGATGGCATCACCGACTCTGTGGACATGAGTTTGAGTGAACTCCGGGAGTTGGTGATGGACAGGGAGGCCTGGCGTGCTGTGATTCATGGGTCGTGGAGAGTCGGACACGACTGAGCGACTGAACTGAACTGAACTGAACTGATTTGCTGGTCATGTGAAATGCCAGGCTGGATGAATCACAAGCTGGAATCAAGATTGCTGGGAGAAATATCTGCAATGTCAGATACACAGATGACACCACTCTAATGGCAGAAAGTGAAAAGGAACTAAAGAGCCTCTTGATGAGTGTGAAAGAGGAGAGTGAAAAAGCTGGGTTGAAATTCAACATTCAAAAAACTAAGATCATGGAATCTGGTCCCAACACTTCATGGCAGATAGAAGGTGGAAAAGTAGAAGCAGTGACAGATTTTATTTTTTTATGCTCCAAAATCACTGTGAATGGTGACTTCACCCATGAAATTAAAAGACACTTGATCCTTGGAAGGAAAGTTATGACAACCTTGACAGCATATTAAAAAGCAGAGACATTACTTTGCCAACAAAGGTCCATTATAGTCAAAGCTATTGTTTTCCCAGTAGTCATGTATGGATGTGAGAGTTGGACTATAAAGAAGGCTGAGCGCTAAAGAATTGATCCTTTTGAAATGTGTTGTTGGAGAAGACTCTTGAGAGTCCCTTGAGCTGCAAGGAGATCAATCCAGTCAATCCCAAAGGAAATCAACCTTGAATATTCATTGGAAGGACTGATGCTGAAGTTGAAGCACCAATACTTTGGTGGCCATTGGATCCAAAGAACCAACTTGGAAAAGACCCTGATGCTGGGAAAGATTGAAGGCAGGTGGAGAAGGGGATGACAGAGGATGAGAGGGTTGGATGGCATCTCTGAATCAATAGACATGAGTTTAAGCAGTTCTGGGAGATGGTGAAGGACAGGGAAGCCTGGTGTGCTACAGTCCATAGGGTAGCAAAGAGTCAGACACGACTAAGTGACTGAACAACAACAAATAATCTACAATGTAAACCCCAATTCTGCGGATTACTAACCACTAGGCTTTGGTGACGGAACTTGGTACTTCAGGAAATCAGTTCTGTCATCTGTAAAGTGGGTACAGTAATACTTACCTTTTAAAAATTATCATAAAGATTGGAAATAGTGTGAATAAGTTAAGTGACACAGTAATTCTGTCAGCAGTAACTGCAATTATGATTATTTCAGATACCTTTCACCAATTCTCTAAAGATTCTCTCTTAAATCTGACACAGAAATTGTGTTTTCCCTCTCTCCCCAGTGCTGGATTTAGACATCATTTTCCTTCATATTCACTTACAATTTCTCAAACTTTCAAGTTCATAGAAAAAAACTACAGAGCAAATTTTTAAGGAGTGATGACTATGCATGTGAGATATTTGTGCAACAATATGTTTTCTGTGTGTGCTGCACATTATGCTGCACTAGAGGGGAGACAGCTAGAGGACAACTGCGGTGGGGTCTTTCTGCCTCGTTTTGGTATTCAACACATGTGAAAGAATAATAATGGTCATCAGGACTGCTGCATACATATTCTACATAAAAGAAAAATCCAATTGGTATTACAGAGCTGCTGGTCTTAGAATCTCTTTCTGCTTCAGCTGATATATAGTGTAAATCTAAAACTTATTTAAAAACCTGTCTGGGTAAGACAGCTTTTAATTAATCTTCTCTTAGTTTTTATACTATATGGTACCTGGAAGATGCAAGATCAATCACCACCGCATTGTAATGTCGGGTTGTGAGACAGAAAGATAAATGAGCTATCAAGTTTAGCATTTTGATAGCTGAGTTAATTTAACTAGCTCCAGAACATACTCTAGATTGGTAGATAAAGTTGTGCACTGAGGCACTGAATGTTATGACGCCGAGTGTGGTATGCTATTAAGAAAACAAGAATTTGCTAGTTCTCGTCTGTCCTTTACGGAAATTTTAAATCCAGGATCAAAGAGGTGGAGCTGACTGATGAGGTCATATTGCTAGTTCTGTCAGGCCAATTAAGACAGCTTTATTAATTCAGACTTTTAATTGAGCACTGTGACAAGGTCCTGGCTGATCTGCAGTTTCCTTCTGCAGTATGCAAAAAGGAAAGTTTGGCCAAGCAAATTAAACTCAGTTTATGCTTAAGGATAGACCTCGAGTAGAGTTTGTCTCCTATGGGGCCTTCCAGAGTACAATTATAAATTGTACTTCAAATTGTGCCTTCTCTATTATAGGAACTTTGAACTCATTCTTGTCCTTGGAGGAAAGGACACTTCATTCAAGGAATATCCATTTATACATGATGTTTCAATTAGCAAGAAGGATTAGAGCCAGACATCTTGGAATGTGAAGTCAAGTGGGCCTCAGAAAGCATCACTACGAACAAAGCTAGTGGTGGTGATGGAATTCCAGTTGAGCTATTTCAAATGCTGAAAGATGATGCTGTGAAAGTGCTACACTCAATATGCCAGCAAATTTGGAAAACTCAGCAGTAGCCACAGGACTGGAAAAGGTCAGTCTTCATTCCAATCCCAAAGAAAGGCAATGCCAAAGAATGCTCAAACTACTGCACAATTGCATTCATCTCACACGCTAGTAAAGTCATGCTCAAAATTCTCCAAGCCAGGCTTCAGCAATATGTGAACCGTGAACTCCCAGATGTTCAAGCAGGTTTTAGAAAAGGCAGAGGCACCAGAGATCAAATTGCCAACATCCGCTGAATCATGGAGAAAGCAAGAGAGTTCCAGAAGAGCATCTATTTCTGCTTCATTGACTATGCCAAAGCCTTTGACTGTGTGGATCACAATAAACTGTGGAACATTCTGAAAGAGATGGGAATCCCAGACCACCTGACCTGCCTCTTGAGAAACCTGTATGCAGATCAGGAAGCAACAGTCAGAACTGGACATGGAACAACAGACTGGTTCCAGATAGGAAAAGGAGTGCGTCAAGGCTGTATATTGTCACCTTGCTTATTTAACTTATATGCAGAGTACATCACGAGGAACGCTGGGCTGGAAGAAGCACAAGCTGGAATCAAGATTGCTGGGAGAAATATCAATAACCTCAGATATGCAGATGACACTACCATTATGGCAGAAAGTGAAGAGGAACTCAAAAGCCTCTTGATGAAAGTGAAAGAGGAGAGTGAAAAGGTTGGCTTGAAGCTCAACATTCAGAAAACAAAGATCATGGCATCTGGTCCCATCACTTCATGGGAAATAGATGGAAAAACAGTGGAAACAGTGTCAGACTTTATTTTTTTGGGCTCCAAACTCACTGCAGATGCTGATTGCAGCCATGAAATTGAAAGACGCTTACTCCTTGGAAGGAAAGTTATGACCAACCTTGAAAATATATTAAAAAGCAGAGACATTACTTTGCCAACCAAGGTCTGTCTAGTCAAGGCTATGGTTTTTCCCATGGTCATGTATGGATGTGAGAGCTGGACTGTGAAGAAGGCTGATCGCCGAAGAATTGATGCTTTTGAACTGTGGTGTTGGAGAAGACTCTTGAGAGTCCCTTGGACTGCAAGGAGATCCAACCAGTCCATTCTAAGGGAGATTGATCCTGGGTGTTCATTGGAAGGACTGATGCTAAAGCTGAAACTGCAATACTTTGGCCACCTCATGCGATGAGTTGACTCACTGGAAAAGACTCTGATGCTGGGAAAGGTTGGGGGCGGGAGGAGAAGGGGACGACGGAGAATGAGATGGCTGGATGGCATCACCGACTCTGTGGACATGAGTTTGAGTGAACTCCGGGAGTTGGTGATGGACAGGGAGGCCTGGCGTGCTGTGATTCATGGGTTCGCGGAGAGTCGGACACGACTGAGCGACTGAACTGAACTGATAAGAATAAAACTTCCAGCCTGGCTCCTCCAAACTGTAAGTTTAAATTGTAATGAAACTTCAAACAAAAGGAAAATGCTTCAGAAGTCTTTGGAGAAGTATTTAGATATGCTAATCGCAGCTATTAAGGAATATCAACTTCGGAATGTCACAGCTATTCAAACAAGCAACTGTAAACCAGAGCAATTTTGAAAGGTTCTCCCTTCCTTAGAAGATAATGAAATCAAACTGCTGTATGGCAAAACCTTAGCCTCTACCAAGCTCCACAATTACCCAGCCCCAATGTAAGTTATACCAGACTTCTTGGAGTTTCTTTTCGTTCATTTGTTCTTTTTTAAAAAATTATTTAATTTAATTGGAAGCTAGTTACTTTATAATATTGTAGTGGTTTTTGCCATAAATTCACGTGAATCAACCATGGTTGGACATGTGTACCGCATCCCTCAGGGTCATCCCAGTGCACCAGCCCTGAATGCCCTGTCTCACACATCGAGCAGGGACTGGCGATCTATTTCACAAATGGTAATATACATGTTTCAATGCTATTATTTCAAATCATCCCACCTTCACCTCTTTAATAGGCATGTATTAAGCACCTACTACAGTCATCCCTAGGTATCCATGGGGGCTTGGTTTCAGGACACCTGCTACTATCCCTTGAAGATACACAAGTCCTTTATATAAAATGGATGCATCCACAGATATGAAGGGCCAAATGTATACATATCAGGGCCTATGTGATGTTAGTTTTGGTGCATGCTAAGTTGCTTCATTCATGCCTGAATCTTTGCAACACTATGGATGGTAGCCCACCAGGCTCCTCTGTTCATGGGATTCTCCAGGCAAGAACACTGGAGTGGGTTACCATGCCCCTCCTCCAGGGGATCTTCCCAACCAGGGTTCAAACCTGTGTCTCTTATGTCCCCTGCATTGGCAGATGGGTACTAGTGCCACCTGGGAAGCCCAGGTTAGTTGCTGGTTTTAGCAAGTCACAATTCTTATCACCAAAATGTCGCAGAGAAATGTGAGTTCATTCCAAAATGGTAAGTGTGATGCTTAGTTTTATTGTGTCAACAGGGCCACAGGGTGCCTAAATACTTGATTAAACATTCTGGGTGTGTTTATGAGAATGTTTCTGTACGACACTAACATCTGAATTTGTAATCTGAGTTAAGCAGATTGCCCTCCCCAACGTGGGTAGCCCTCATCCAATTGGAGACGTGCATAAGTCATAAGAGAATTCTCTTTCTCTGACTAAGGATATCTGTCTTCTGCCTTCAAGGCTCAGACTAGGGCTGGAATTTGTACCTTTGGCTCTCCTAGGTCTCCAGCTTCCCTCCTGCAGGTCTAAGGGCTTCTCAGCCTCTATAATCACATAAGCCAACTTCTTATAATAAAAATATATACCACATACATTTTCTCTGGAGAACTCAGACTAACACAGTATGATAGGTGAGAACTAGAACAACAAAGCCCATTAGTTACACAATTATAACCAAGACCATTCTGTAATTCACATAATGCTCCCTTATTCATCTACAATCTTCCCTCAATGACATCATACTTGCCTTCAGAAACTGATAAATTTAAAGATTCACCCCCCTCTGATAGTCTACCCTAAGAACTACTGACCCCAACTCATGAGCAATAAAAAACATTCCTTCTCTAATGGGCTGCCATTTTAAAGATGCCTTACTGTCTTTATTGCAGTAAGTTAATAGACCTCAACTTTGCTTAAATCATAATAGATTTCTTCAGTTAAAACAAGAATTTTAGATGTTTCAGGGCAGAAACAATTATTTTCACAAATGTATGAATGTTCAGAGCTCAAAATCACCTTAGAAACATTCTAATTGAACTCTCAAAATTTACTATCCTTGTATATAGGTAAGATGATCACTCAAAGTCATCCAGCCAGCTGGCAGCTTTGCCAGATGAGAACTTTTTAAGATTCCAGCAAAAACAACCTTCTTTGCTTCCATTTCAAGTGTACTTAGAAAAATGTTAAAGAGATGTTCAGCTTTGAACCAATCTCTGATTCATTAAAAAAATCTTTCTATTTGCACTTTTACAAATAAAATGTTATTACTTTTCAAAACACACACACACAAACACACACATTCTATCTGAGCAAGAAAAGGAGGGATAGAACCCTTGCATCTTACATATATGTGTCTGTGTACCACTATGATCAAAAACTTACATAAAGAGTTTTATAAGCATAGATATTCATACAGTGTTCAGTTTCAGTTTTGCTAATATTCAGTGAAGAAAAGCTTCAGCCCCTAGTTTTAACTCTAAAAACCCAAGAAGCCTCAACAACAGTCATCTCGCTGGGAGGCAAACATGGACAACAGTTATAAACACGAACTTCAACAATAGCTACATCCAAGTTCAAACCCCAACTCTGCTACTTGAAAGAGAATTCTTAAAGCTCTCTTTGTAACCATAATCTCTTAATAAGGGTAGAATGATGAAAAATAAAAGAAGATGGCCTCTTGTGTTATGATAATCTCTCCAGGTTTGAGGACAGGGACCAAATGGGAAGATATTGCCAGAAGCAAAATCACAGCACCTGCATTTAGATCTGATATAATTTAATATCATTAATAAAAGATTCCTCTGTATTATTCAGTAAGACCTACCTAAAAGAATATTATTATTCCTAAGGGCTTTCAGTTCAGTTCAGTTCAGTCGCTCAGTCGTGTCCGACTCTTTGCGACCCCATGAATCACAGCACACCAGTCCTCCCTGTCCATCACCAACTCCCGGAGTTCATGCAAACTCATGTCCATCAAGTTGGTGATGCCATCCAGCCATCTCATCCTCTGTTGTCCCCTTCTAATAAACCCTTAAAATCAAAACCCTGTTTCTAGCAAAAAAGATAAAGAAGGTGAAAAAAGTAACTGCTCCCTCTATTCCTTCTACTGCATCTTGGCAGGAAATAACTATGCCAGCAAACAGCTCATGTCTCCTTGTAAGAGCCTTACAGGAGATGGACTAGTCAGGGCCTGCTCTGGTGTGATGGAAAGGAGCTGGCTGGGGGGAGTATGCAGTGTGTTGACCACTATGACTGGTTTGAACCTGATCACAGACTTGGGGTACAAGGACTACCCTTATACACATCCACAGTTCAGGCAAATTCTGAGACCAAATAGTAAGAAAACACGGAAGCACAAGAGTCAAATCCAAGTTCAAAAATAAGCTATACATATCACATTTACCACAAGCTACCTCTTTCTACCACCCCCCCCCCCAAAATCCAGGTATTAAAAGTATCCTGACCTCAGAACAGGAGAGAGGAATAGTTGGTACCACTTTCAAAATTGTTCACAGTATTCAGAAAAGAGGCCTCTTTATTTATTTTTTTTTTCATGGTGGAGTAAACAAATCACAGAATTCATTTCGCATTAGTCATTTTCTAACTCTGGGACCATTAGTATGTTATAGAACCTCTCTGAGCCTCAGTTTCCTAATCCCTGTACTGCTGCTAAGTCACTTCAGTCGTCTCCGACTCTGTGTGACCCCATAGACGGCAGCCCACCAGGCTCCCCCGTCCCTGGGATTCTCCAGGCAAGAACACTGGAGTGGGTTGCCATTTCCTTCTCCAATGTGGGAAAGTGGAAAGTGAAAAGTGAAAGTGAAGTCGCTCAGTCGTGTCTGACTCGTAGTGACCCCATGGACTGCAGCCTACCAGGCTCCTCCATCCATGGGATTTTCTAGGCAAGAGTACTGGAGTGGCTTGCCATTGCCTTCTCCAATCCCTATACTATACTAGGGAAGAAAAATTAAATAATGAATAAAACATGCTTGACACAGAGTCTAACACATAGTATGCATTTAATAAGTTGCAATCATTACTTATTTTATTCTCTCAAAGATTTTTATTTTATGAAAAACATACCCAGCTTTTACAAGTTATATAGTATTTTCACCAGTTCAGTTCAGTTCAGTCATTCAGCTGTGTCTGACTTTTTGCAACCCCATGAACCCCAGCATGCCAGGCCTTCCTGTCCATCATTACCTTCCAGAGTCCACCCAAATCCATGTCCATTGAGTCGGTGATGCCATCCAACCATCTCATCCTCTGCAGTCCACTTCTCCTCCTGCCCTCAATCTTTCCCAGCATCAGGGTCTTTTCCAATGAGTCAGCTCTTCGCATCAGGTGGCCAAAGTATTGGACTTCCAGCTTCAACATCAGTCCTTCCAATGAACACCCAGGACTGATCTGCTTTAGGATGGATGGGTTGGATCTCCCTGCAGTCCAAGGGACTCTCAAGAGTCTTCTCTAACATCACAGTTCAAAAGCATCAGTTCTGTGCTCAGTTTTCTTTATAGTCCAACTCTCACATCCATACATGACCAATGGAAAAACCATAGCCTTGACTAGACGAACCTTTGTTGCAAAGTAATGTTTCTGCTTTTTAATATGCTGTCTAGGTTGGTCCTAACTTTCCTTCCAAGGAGTAAGTGTCTTTTAATTTCATGGCTGCAATCACCATCTGCAGTGACTTTAGAGCCCAAAAATATAATTTCAGCCACTGTTTCCACTGTTTCCCCATCTATTTGCTATGAAGTGATGGGACTGGATGCCATGATCTTAGTTTTCTGAATGTTGAGCTTTAAGCCAACTTTTTCACTTTCCTCTTTCACTTTCATCAAGAGGCTCTTTAGTTCTTCTTCACTTTCTGCCATAAGGGTGGTGTCATCTGCATATCTGAGGTTATTGATATTTCTCCCAGCAATCTTGATTCCAGCTTGTGCTTCCTCCAGCCCAGCGTTCCTCATGATATAAGTTAAATAAGTAGGGTGACAATATACAGCCTTGACGTACTCCTTTCCCTATTTGGAACCAGTCTGTTGTTCCATGTCCAGTTCTAACTGTTGTTTCCTGACCTGCACACACATTTCTCAAGAGGCAGGTCAGATGGTCTGGTATTCCCTTCCCTTTCAGAATTTTCCACAGTTTCTTGTGATCCACACAGTCAAAGGCTTTGGCATAGTCAATAAAGCAGAAATAGATGTTTTTCTGGAACTCTCTTGCTTTTTCCACGATCCAGTGGATGTTGGCAATTTGATCTCTGGTTCCTCTGGCTTTTCTAAAACCAGCTTGAACATCTGTAATTTCATGGAATCTGGAATATTTTCACCAAGAATGATTTAAACTAGGTTTTATAATTACCAATTTAAACTTGAATGTTGAAAAAGACAAGATAAAGTGAAGAAAGCTTATTTACCCTTCTTTTACCCTGTTGTAGAGTACAAACAGTTTAAAAAATTGTACTTTATTTGTATGTAATTGGATATTGCTAATTTAATTTCAGATGACTTTTATTTATTCATTAAGATAGTTTTTTATCCTGCCTGTTAGTAATTAATTAATTGCAAGTACACTGGGGGAAAACAAAAGTTCACCTTTACAGGCATGTCAAGATCATCCCAGTCCCAACCTACTTTATATACATATGATTCCGTTGCCACAAAAGCAGAAATGAGTGAACAGCCTTTGGCATGGAATCAGCCAAAAGGCCTACAAGAGGTAAATGAACTTGATTATTCTTTAGCTGTTACTACTAACAAACAATCGTAGCTGGACTTGTCTTTCACAAGGCTAGTTACTCTCTGAATCTGTCTATAGCATATAGATTATACTCTACACCTGGTATTCTTCCCCCACTATGCTTTCTTGTAGTACTCTGCATTTCAGAAAGAAGGTCATGGGCTGATAACTTTAGGGACAACAGAGCCAGTTGCTGACTTACCTGATGCTAGCGGTGGCCATTTTGAAACTTTGCAGGAAAAAAAACAATGCAAGACCTTCAAGAGGATATAAAACCTTTCCCTATTTCCAAGAAAGGGGGCACAGTTCTCGAGGAGCTAGCCTGCTGCGTTTCCCTTTTTCCCTGGCAAAAATAATAAAGCTACTCTTTTCCGTTTCCTCCAAACTCTTCTCCATATTTCCATTTGGCATTGGTGGACAGGGAGCCAAGATTTTAGCAACCATTCTCCAGGACAATGTTCCCTGCTCCTTCAGACAGAGGATAATGGGTCCAAGAAGCACTGAGTTTTCAGCCTTTGACCCATCCTTTTCCCCACTACTCACACCCTGGGCACAGCCTTCAAAAACCAGTAAACCGAACACAGTGACAGGTGAGTTACAGGATTCTGTTATGACCTCCGTCTCCACTCCTTCCTACATTAATGATATTCCATGACTGTGGATGTACAGGAACAGACTGGACTGCCCTGCGTTTACTCACAAATGAAACCTCAATACAGACATTTCACTCTCCATTTACTCAGAACTAAACCCTTCCACCCCTGATGACTGGACTCATCAAGAACTCTGTAAGGCTAGGCTTCTCTCTGCTCCAGGTACCCCTGAGGGAGAAAATGTTCAAAATCACTTTACCCAGACTGTTGAGGAAAACGCCATTCAAATGCCTAATCAAAAGTACAATAAGCACCAAACCACGTTATAACTTTCATGCCACTGTAGAAAAAAGATTAGTTTGACAAGATTTGTTCTTTTAAGAGTCATTTTTATTTTCTCCCACTACTCTGTAATCCCTCTCAGACTTTGAAAATTAATCCTCCTATTATTCATGTATTGCTAGATATGAATTTTATGCTGCCTGGTTATGGCATCTGGTATCATGGGCCCCTCGGCAAGCCTCTCAGAGTTTTCAGAAGGTTTTATTTCTGTTAATTCCTTAAGCACCGCAAGATTCAAGTCACTGCATCTTGTAATTTATTTTATTAATCCTAAGTGTATCTTAAAAGAAAAGAATAGAAATTAATGAAAATAAATTAGCATTTTTGATTACAAAAGATACCTTCAAGGGCATTCTCATTTCTTGAAAGTGATCTTGCATTGTTTAGTAATTAGTACTGGAGCAGAAAAACAACAGAATGGCCTAAATTTCCTCAGAAATGGATAGTGTCTTTTTTTACCATCCAAAGATGGGGCCACATTAACCAGAGATTGTAGATATTTGAGCTAAAGATGCTAGAAATTGGTGTTGGCCCATAAGTAAGAGCTGATGAGCATCTCTACAAGGCAAACTATAGTTGAATTCCAAACATCCCTCTCCAACTTCAGTGTTTCCATGTCAATCTAAATAAATGACTACCTCTCATCTGAACCATTACAATAGGCTCCCAACTAATCTCTTGGTTTCAACTCATAGTCCTTACCATAAAACATACCACCACACAAATCGTATTACGTTACTCTGCTGCTTAAATCTTTTGAGGGGTTTCTCATTACTGCCGGGGTGGGTGGGGAGCAAGTTCTTTACCTAGTAAGTAAGGCTATGTATAAGAATCTGCCCCATGCCTACTCCAACCTCCCTGGGTACAGTAGGTTCTGCTAATGCAAAACATGCATTCCTAAAAAAGGGCTACAGCATAGCAAGCATGCAATAAAATGACAGGGTAACAACACACAAAAACATCACCAGCAATACTTTAAATAAAGGTAAGAACTTAATAAAAACGGTGGTGCTGTTTTAATTATACATTGTAAACGGTTAAGAAATAACATGCTCAGTTGCTAATTCGTGTCCAACTCTTTGCAGCCCCACAGACTATAGCCTGCCAGGCTCCTCTGTCAATGGAATTTTCCAGGCAAGGATACTGGAGTGGGTTTCATTCCCTTCTCCAGGGTATCTTCCTGATCCAGAGATTGAACCCAGGTCTCCTGTACTGCAGGTAGATTCTTTACTGTCTGAGCCACCAGGGAAATCTCAAAACTAAAATATATTTATCTAGATATTATATTCTTTACCCAGTTATTTTACTTATAGGCATATATCTGAAAAGTGGATACAGTTTATGCACAAATTCAATCATTGTAGTGTTACTTATTAATATAATTAAAATTTCAAACATCTTAATTGTTCAAAAAACCAAAAAAGGTTAAATACATTAAGGTCTGTCCATCTAGCCATATATTATGCTGGTCATTAAAGAGATGCTTACAAAGTATTTTTACTGTATTGGTTTATAATAAATGAGACAACAGAAGGTACAGCATATATTTATAGTCATGTCCAACTCTTTGCAACTTCATGGCCTGGAGCCTACCAGGCTTCTCTGTCCATGGGATTCTCCAGGCAAGAATACTCAAGTGGGTTGCCATGCCCTCCTTCAGGGTATCTTTCCAACCCAAATATCGAACCCAAGTCTCCTGCATCTCCTGCATTACCAGGTGGATGGAATTCTTTACCACTGAGCCACCTACGTCTGTGTTGAGTTAAACAAACACATTTAGTCAATCCTAAGTATAAGGGCTTCCCTGGTGGCTCAGAGGTTAAAGCATCTGCCTCCAATGCAGGAGATGCTGGAGACACGGGTTCAATCCCTGGGTCGGGAAGATCCCCTGGAGAAGGAAACAGTAACCCACTCCAGTATTCTTGCCTGGAGAATCCCATGGACGGAGAAGCCTGGTAGGCTACAGTCCACGGGGTCGCAAGGAGTCGGACACGACAGAGCGACAGAACAGAATGGAACGGAAGTATAAGGCTTGGCTTCTGCTGTGGGGAGAAGTGCAGATATGATGAATTTGTATGTATGAAAGTGCCTTATGAGATGTTGTCCAAATGCTACTTATTAGCTTCTAAGAAATACATATATATATGGAATATATATACATTAGTAAATATGGCACTTCACCATAGAAAGACTAGAAGTTTGCATGTGGGAAGAAGGTGCCAGAAGAGCTGCAGCTTATCATCACTAACGGGTAGAGGAAGGTTATCTGAAATTAGAGGAAAGGGTGTAATACCAATTAGATGGAAGGGTGTGAACCACACACACACGGGGAACTGAGGCAGCTGGTGGCCATCCAAGGTGTATGCATTTGTGCATCTGGTATATTCCTACACTGCTCAGTTCAGCTGGGTGTAGTTTTCTCCATTTGCCTGTGTTCCTCTCAGGCAAAATTACACATAAGCAAATGCAAAATCCATGTAAAGATCAAATTTTTCCCTATCCATCTTGTTGAAAGAATTTGCATTTTGAAAGCCAGCATTG
The DNA here is from genome assembly GCF_049115385.1 of Moschus berezovskii. Taxonomy (NCBI): domain Eukaryota; kingdom Metazoa; phylum Chordata; class Mammalia; order Artiodactyla; family Moschidae; genus Moschus; species Moschus berezovskii. The sequence goes on from NC_142460.1 coordinate 84,889,793, forward strand.
TAATAGAGCTCACTAAACCTCCTGGCATACCATCACAACACCGTCCACCCTGTCCTGTGTGGGCATCTCCATTAGCCCAAGCCGTCTCCTTTCACATTTGCTGTTCCCTCTGTTTGGACTGCCCCTCCTTACATTCTCCCCGTGACTGATTTCATCTCATCCATCAAGCCTCAATTTTGATGCCACCTCTTCTGAAAGCTCTAACCTGAAACCATCCTCCCTCCACTCTCATTACAGTCTATTATAGAATCCTTTTCTCCCCATTTCTTTAGAGTTTCTAATATAAGCGGTAATTAATTTCTTTGTCTTCGCTCTTATCTCTCTTCCATTAGAAGGTAAGTTCCATGAGGTCAGGATCCACATCTCTTGACATTTTTTAATATGCTGGCCCTGGCAGGTACAGTACTCAGCACAAACACAAAACATAGGCGTGAGATAAACGTCTCTGAAATGAATAAAAGAATGAAGGAATGATTATATTTAGGTGAATATCAAATAAGTAGCAGGCTGTTACAGAATGGCCTTATTAATGTGTTATGATACTCATTCTGTTACACTCCTTACAATTTAGCTCTTGTTCAGATTTAACGCTCTCATTAAAAAGAGCTTGAAGGGAAACACTACAAAATTAAATTTAAGAAAAGAATATATGAGAGAATCTTCAAGGAAAAGAGTGTTAGACTCACACAACACAAAAATAACAACAGAACTAAAAACAAGACTGTCAAAACAGATAATTCATTCATGCTTTTTAAAAAAAAAAAGGACTCTTAATCTCAATGATGTGTAATAGAAAAGGCTCCTATTTGGCAAGTGATTAAAAAGAGATTAAGGATTTGGTGAGGCCCTTATCACAACTCTGTGCCTAGTTTTGATATCCATCTTTTAAGAGGAATGTAGAGAAACTGTGAAGGATCTACAAAGAATCATGTGAACAGGATTAAAGAATTACAATAAAGACAGGCAACAAGCCATTTAGCCTACACTTTCCACCTTCTGCTTCATAAAAAAGTATGACTAAAATGCTAAAATGTCTGAATATCCCTTCCTTCTTCTGTCCATAACAATAAAATGTGCCAAAGGCTCCACTCCACAGTCTCCCTTGTAGCTATGCACAATGCGTGACCATCAGGCTGAATTCTGGCTGCTGCTGCTGCTGCTAAGTCACCTCAGTCGTGTCCGACTCTGTGTGATCCCATAGACGGAAGCCCACCAGGTTCTGGCTAATGGGATATAAATAGATAATTTCAGCTAATGGCATGGCAGCTTCCATAAACCCTCCTAAAGAGTAAACTATGTCTTTCTATTGCCTCACCATTATTCATTTTTTCATCTTAGAATGCACTATAACACTGGAGCTCAGGTGCCATGTTGGATCATGAAGTGACCTTGAAAATATAAGTCATGGTCAGTGAAGCTGTAAGATATAAGCAGCCTGAGTCTCTGTAGACTTTGTGGAACAGAGCCACCATAGCATGAATTGTCTCACTGTAAAACTTTAATGTAAGAGGGAAAATATCTATCTGGTTTAAATGAATTCTATTTTAGACTCTAATAAGTCACCAAAATAAATGTGGCCCCACTTTTTGTTCTACTGACTAGTTAAAACACCAATTCTTAGTGGGAGCTTTTAATAAACAAAGTCAAGCGACCCGGGCATAGCCAGAATATGACTGAAAAGTCGATGCTCTGCCTAATCAAGATTAGGAATTTGGGAATTTATTGGTGATATCCTCAGGGAAAATGGTGGACACATGAAGAGAGATGAAAGAAGCTCCTTTAGTTGAAAACAAGGGTCCTAAAAGTTCTCTGAGATAGGTATTTCTACAAAAACATTTAGTATAAAGCTGTTCACCTCTGCTATCAATAACTGTCCTCTGCTTTCCCCAGACTTTCAATACAAGTTGTCTGTGCTTAATAACCTTGTATGTGTGGTCTTTGGATAGATAAAATAGCAGGAAAGGTGGGGTTGAGTAGCTAAGGGTGATGTTTTTAGGTTCTGAGAGCTAAGGGTACTACCAGCAAAAAATTTCAAAGCATCTTTCAGTGTAGAATAAGTCAGAAGAGAATAAATGTCCCCTACCTAATGAACACACATACACACACACACAGAGAGATCTCTGTCAAAGGCTTGATGAACCTCCACAGATCATGGAGTTGGGGGCTCAGTATTGAAAGAGAGAGGAAACCAGAGCCTGGAAGACTTGGAAACATCCAGCCTGAAGATCTCGGAGCTACATAATACTGAATAATATGAAATGGCCTCTTCTTGGTCCATGTAGTGACATACCTATTCTTCACAATAGTACCTCAATGTTACCTTTATAGAGAGACCTTCCATAATCCTCCAGGGTGGGATTTGTCCATGCCTTCTCCATAGTAACAAGGTATCTGATCCATTTCTCTGAGATATTTCTCTTCTGTTGCACATTGCCCATGATGAGCTATTTGAGACCATGATATCTTATGTTTTGTCTTACCTCAAGTGCCCAGCACAGAGTTAAAACCCAAAAAAGCTTTAAAGAACTGAACTGAGTCATGAGTTTTATGATAAAACAACTGGCATGGCAGGAACCTTAAAGGCAATCTTCATGAATCTTTATTTTGTAAATAAAGAAATTAAGGACTTGAGATACTCACTGCATTTCCAAAAGTTACACAGCTAAGAACAGGCAGAAGCAGGACTAGGGCCCATGTCTTCAGATCCCAAATCACCCACTGATCCTATCATGTTATGTTCACTAATGCTAGGGCAGTGAGACACCTCAGGAAAACCTGGGAAAATATACAGATAATTAAGATCAGTCCCAAATCGAGTGCTATTTTACTATATGCCAAATGAAGCTGCTTCTATTTGCTTCAACTTTGGAAAAGGAAAGCATGAGATGCATGCTTCCTGTTTCCGGGGTTCCTTGTAAGTAAGTGCTAAATATGAATAATGATGACACAGATTCAGCAACATACAGATAAGTACTAAATACATCAGCCCTCCTGGGGCTCAAAAGTTGCAGCGAAAGGTATACTTTTCAAACTCAATATTGTTATATGGGCCTGACAGAAACCAAAAACACACACACACAAATAAGGGGGAAATGGAAGAATTTGAATAGGAAATGAGGCAGGGTGGTACACCCATTCTTATTTTTCAGCCCCATGCACAGAATCACACTAGAGCAGTTCTCCTAGCTCTTTATATTCAACACAGCACCTTATTTTATCTCCCTTATTTTTTCTCCTTTCCTGAATCCACTCAATCATTTCGTGCTTCCCGGTACTCTAGTGTGCTTCTCCAGTGCTTGACTATCTCCCACTTTTCAAAGATAAACACCTCACACCTGGGAAACAGATGCCTCTAATTAGCTTTAAACTTGAAGTTTATGTCTACCTTTGATGTTTTCTAGGATGCATTTTGGTGAATAACAATATTCTCAATTCAGAACGTTTCAACACTTAATCAAAAGTCAGTTTGTGTGTGTGTGTGTGTGTGTGTGTGTGCATGCACACATGCATGCACTCAGTCATGTCAAACTCTTTGTAACTCCAGGGACTGTAGTTCACCAGGCTCCTCTGTCCATGCCACTTTTCAGGCAAGAACGCTGGAGCAGGTTGCCATTTCCTCCTCCAGGGGGATCTTCCTGACCAAGGAATCGAACCCTAGTCTCCTGTGTCTCCTGCATTGCAGGCAGATTCTTTACCTGCTGAGTCATCAAGGAAGCTCTAATCAAAAATCAGTTTAGCAAAGATATTCTGGCAGTCACCCACCATCATACTCTAGACCTAAGCGTTTCTGTTAAGGGAAGTGAAAAAAATTGGATTCTGAAATTAGAAAGTTTCTTTTCCACAAACCACACTTTTCTGGGCTGATGTTATGGAGAAGTAAGGACCCTGATTTTATAAAATCTGAATAGGAATCAAAGACAGTAATACAATAATAGTAGGGGATTAAGTACTCCACTTTCAGCAATGGACAGATCATCCAGAAGAAAAAAATCAACAAGAAAACAACAGATTCGAACTTCATTGTAGGCCCAAATGGATCAAACAAACATATGCAGAGCATCATACAATAGCAGTAGAATATATATATTTCTCACTTGCATATGGAACATTCTCCAGGATAAGTTATATGTTAGGCCACAAACCGCATCCTAAAAATATAAGACTAAAATAATACCAAGCATTATTTCTGAGCACAATTATATGAAACTGGAAGTGTGTGTTAATCACTCAGTCGTGTCTGACTCTTTGTGATCCCATAGTCTGCCAGGCTCCTCTGTCCATGGGATTCTCCAGGCAAGAATACTGGAGTGGGTTGCCATTCCCTTCCACAGGGGATCTTCCCAACCCAGGGATCAAAGCTGGATCTCCTGTATTGCAGGCAGATTCTTTACCGTCTTCAGTTCAGTTCAGTTCAGTTCATTTCAGTCGCTCAGTCGTGTCCAACTCTCCACGACCCCATGAATCACAGCATGCCAGGCCTCCCTGTCCATCACCAATTCCCGGAGTTCACTCAAACTCATGTCCATCGAGTCGGTGATGCCATCCAGCCATCTCATTCTCTGTCATCCCCTTCTCCTCCCGCCCCCAACCTTTCCCAGCATCAGAGTCTTTTCCAGTGAGTCAACTCATCACATGAGGTGGCCAAAGTATTGCAGTTTCAGCTTTAGCATCAGTCCTTCCAATGAACACCCAGGATTGATCTCCTTTAGAATGGACTGATTGGATCTCCTTGCAGTATAAGGGACTCTCAAGAGTCTTCTCCAACACCACAGGTCAAAAGCATCAATTCTTCGGCCATCATTTTCTTCACAATCCTACTCTCACATTCATACATGACCACTGGAAAAACCATAGCCTTGACTAGACGGACCTTGGTTGGGAAAGTAATGTCTCTGCTTTTTAATATACTATCTAGATTGGTCATAACTTTCCTTCCAAGGAGTAAGCGTCTTTTAATTTCATGGCTGCAATCAGCATCTGCAGTGATTTTGGAGCCCAAAAAAATAAAGTCTGACACTGTTTCCACTGTTTTTCCATCTATTTCCCATGAAGTGATGGGACCAGATGCCATGATCTTTGTTTTCTGAATGTTGAGCTTCAAACCAACCTTTTCACTCTCCTCTTTCACTTTCATCAAGAGGCTTTTGAGTTCCTCTTCACTTTCTGCCATAAGGGTGGTGTCATCTGCATATCTGTGGTTATTGATATTTCTCCCGGCAATCTTGATTCCAGCTTGTGATTCTTCCAGCCCAGCATTCCTCATGATGTACTCTGCATATAAGTTAAATAAGCAAGGTGACAGTATACAGCCTTGACGTACTCCTTTTCCTATTTGGAACCAGTCTGTTGTTCCATGTCCAGTTCTGACTGTTGCTTCCTGACCTGCATACAGGTTTCTCAAGAGGCAGGTCAGGTGGTCTGGTATTCCCATCTCTTTCAGAATTTTCCACAGTTTATTGTGATCCACACAGTCAAAGGCTTTGGCATAGTCAATGAAGCAGAAATAGCAGCCACCATCAATAAAAGGAGGAAAACTGGAAAATTATTAAAGATATGGATATTAAACAACATGCTACTGAACAGGTGATGACCCAAAATAAAAAGAGAAAGATAAATTTAAAATATCTTAAGACAATTAAAAATGAAAGTTTTGCATGAGTGCTTGCTAAGTCACTTCAGTCATATCCAACTCTTTGCAATCCTATGGACTGTAGCCCACTAGGCTCATCTGTCTATGGAATTCTCCAGGAAAGAATACTGGAGTGGATTGCCATGATCTCCTCCAGGGGATCTCCCCGACCCAGGGATTGAACCCACGTCTCTTATCTCCTTCATTGGCAGATGGGGTCTTTACCATTAGTGCCACCAGGCTTTCCTCGTAGCTGAGTCAGTAAAGAATCTACCTGCAGTGCAGGAGACCCAGGTTCAACTCCTGGGTTGGAAAGATCCCCTGGAGAAGGAAATGGCAACATATTCCAGTGTACTTGCCTGGAGAATCCTGTGGACAGAGGAGCCTGGGAGGCTACAGTTCAGGTTGCAAGAGTCAGACATGACTTAGCAACTAAACCACCACCACCAAAGTTTTGAGACACAAATGAAGCAACTTAGCACAAGGACATAAAAGTGGTTCTGCAAGGGAATTTTGTCGAGATAAATGAATACATTATGAAAGAAGAAAGCTCTCAAATAATCTAACTTTTCACTTCAAGGAACTAGAAAAAGAACAAACTAAGCCCAAAGCTGTTTCAAGGAACAAAATAATGAAGAACAGAAATAAGTGAAATAAAGACTAGAGAGACAATAGAAAAAAATGAACAAAGGAGTGTTTTTTGAAGAGGAAAATTTTAAAAATAGTATTTTAGTTAGACTAAGAAAAAAAAGAGAGAAGACTCAAATAAAATCAGAAATGAAAGAAAAAGCATTACAACTGATACTACACAAACACAAAAGATGATGAGAGACTACTCTGAACAATTACATGCCAACGAACCGAATATCCTAGAACAAATGGGTAAATTCCTAGAAACATGCAACCTACCAGGACTAAATCATACAGAAATAAAAATCCAACAGACCAGCAATGAGTAAAGATACGGAGTCAGTAATCAAAAACCTCCCAACAAAGAAAAGCCTAGGGTCCAATGGCTTCACTGGTGAATTCTACCAAATGTTAAAGAATTAACACTAATCTTCTCAAACTCTTTCAAAAAAACTGAAGAGAAGAAAACATCTCCAAACTCGTTTTACAAGGTCAGCATTACTTTGATACCAAATTCACATAAGGACATAACAAGAAAAGAAAACTAAAGAGCAATATCTTTTATGAACACTGAAGAAAAATCCTCAGGAATATACTAGCAAATCACATTCAACAGCACATTAAAGGTTCATACACCATGATCAAATAGGGCTTATCCCCGAGATTCAAAAATTGTTCAACATCTACAAATCCATCAATGTGATACACCACATTAACAAAATGAAGGATAAAAATTACATGACCATCTCAATAGATGGTGGAAAAATATTTGACAAAACTCAATGCTATGCTTTCAAGATAAGAACTCTCAACAAATTAAGTATAGAAGCAATGTTCCTCAACACAATAAAGACCATATATGACAAGTCCACAGCTAATAGCACACTTAACACTGAAAAGCTGAAAGGTTTTCCTATAAGATCAAAAACAAAAGAAGCATACCTACTCTTGCCACCTCTATTCAACAATCAAAGTCCTATCCTGAGCAATAAGGCAGGAAAGAAAGGCAATGCTAAAGAATGTTCAAATTACCACACAATTGCACTCTTCTCACACGCTAGCAAAGTAATGCTCAAAATTCTCCACGCCAGGCTTCAGCAATATATGAACTGTGAACTTCCAGATGTTCAAGCTGGATTTAGAAAAGATAGAGGAATCAGAGATCAAATTACCAACATCCGTTTGATCATCGAGAAAGCAAGAGAGTTCCAGAAAAACATCTACTTCTACTTTATAGATTATATCAAAACCTTTGACTGTGCAGATCACAACAAACTGTGGAAAATTCTGAGAGAGATGGGAATACCAGACTCATACCTCCTGAGAAATCTGTATGCAGGTACCAAAGCAACAGTTGGAACCAGACATGGAATAACAGACTGGAACAACAGGTTCCAAATTGGGAAAGGAGTACATCAAGGCTGTATATTGTCACCCTGCTTCTTTAACTTATATGCACAGTACATCATGAGAAATGCTGGGCTGGATGAAACACAAACTGGAATCAAGATTGCCAGGAAAAATATCAATAACCTCAGATATGCAGGTGACACCACCTTTATGGCAGAAAGCGAAGAACTAAAGAGCTTCTTGATGAAAGTGAAAGAGGAGAGTGAAAAAGTTGGCTTAAAATCCAACATTCAAAAAACTAAGATCATGGCATCTGGTCACATCAGTTCCTGGCAAATAGAAGGGGAAACAACGGAAACAGTGACAGACTTTATTTTAGGGGGGCTCCAAAATCACTGCAGATGCTGATTGCAGCCATGAAACTAAAAGATGCCTGCTCCTTGGAAGAAAAGCTATGACCAACCTAGACAGTATATTAAAAGGCAGAGATAACACTTTGCCAACAAAGGTCCATCTAGCCAAGGCTATGGTTTTTCCAGTAGTCCTGTATGGATGTGAGAGATGTACTATAAAGAAATCTGAGTGCTGAAGAATTGATGCTTTTGAACTGTGGCATTGGAGACTTTTGAGAACCCCTTGGACTGCAATGAGATCCAACCAGTCCATCCTAAAGGAAATAAGCCCTGAATATTCACTGGAAGGACTGATGCTGAAGCTGAAACTCCAACACTTTGGACACCTGATGCAAAGAACTGACTCACTGGAAAAGACCCTGATGCTGGGAAAGATTGAAGATGGGAGGCGAAGGGGACAACAGAGGATGAGATGGTTGGATGGCATTACCAACTCCATGGAGATGAGTTTGAGTAGGCTCCAGGAGTTAGTGATAGACAGGGAAGCTTGGCATGATGCAGTCCATGGGGTCACAAAGAGTCAGAGGCAACTGAGCAAATGAACTGAACTGAACTGAACTCTTATTACCACTATTTAACACAGTAATCGAAGTCCTATCCTGAGCAATAAGGCAAGAAAACAAATAAAATGCATTCAGATTGGAAAGTAAGAAGTAAAAATGTCTGTAGATGACATGACATCATATATCCTAAAGATAGTACTAAAAAATACTGTGGAACTAATAATCTCAGTAAAGTTGCAGGATACAAGATCAGCATCATAAAAGCAGTTGTCTTAGTTAATCACCTTATTATTTCACAACATGGAAATTGTTTGCCAGTATGAAATTGGCATACTCTTATCTATGAACCCAAAAAATGGAAAAAAGTAAGCTTCAGACATTCAATTCTGGGAGATAAAGTTCAAGTGTACTGAAGTACCCAAATAAATGTATAAGTGGCATAAAAAATTGAACAAACCAGTAAGCTAGCTCAATTATATTTTTTAAGAAAAGATTGCTCAAGACTTCATATTATATCATTTGTGGTAAAAAAAAAAAAAGCATGTGAAGTTAAATATAAATTCAACTCCCTTACCACTGTTTACAGTTTTCCAAAAAGGTCTCATAAGGTGATATTTTCCATGCTTAATTTGAGCCCAAAGGGGAAACATTTATGGAGAATTGAAGAGAAAGCGCAACAAAAAAATCATGTTTTATGAAGGGTGAAAATGATTTTAATTTTATCATAAGGAAATTTTTTTTGAGAATGCATCAATCTAACATATTCATGTTAAAATCCCTACATGAATTTTTTACACACTAAGAAATCGCTGGAAAAGACTGATGCTGGGAAAGGTTGGGGGCGGGAGGAGAAGGGGTCGACAGAGAATGAGATGGCTGGATGGCATCACCGACTCTGTGGACATGAGTTTGAGTGAACTCCGGGAGTTGGTGATGGACAGGGAGGCCTGGCGTGCTGTGATTCATGGGGTCGCGGAGAGTCGGACATGACTGAGCGACTGAACTGAACTGAACTGAAGAAAAGTTATCAAATAGTTTGAGGAAATTTATTTAACTCTTAGATAAAAATCCATGTCGGTGTATTCTCAAAATAAGAATACCAACTACATTTGGTGTTGCTGAGTAAAATAGGCACTAAACTACAACCAGTGGGTAGGGGATGCAACTAACAAACTTTCAGTAACATTTCGGTTAAATATATTATTAAGTTTATTTCCACACTGAATAATTTCTATTTTGGGTAAAAAATATTTTCTTGGTAAAACTCTTAAGTCATTTTGTAGTTTTAAAATTCTTTCATTCTTATTCTTTGAATGGGCAGGACAAACTGCAGTCAAGTTCATGTTATTGATTAAACGCAGGTAGTTATCTGTGTATTTCCTCAATGGCAGTGTTTTCTGACAGTATTCTTTATATGTTAATGTTGCCCTCTCCATCTCATTTTTCTCAATGTTAGAACTGAAATTTAGGGCTACAATTATACTTCCTTAATTATTTTTTAAAATAACATCTTTTAAGTTAATTTTTATTGAAATATTGTTGCTTCACAATGTTGTGTTAGTTTCTGCTCTACTGCAAATAAATTAAACTATTTTTAAAAGGAAAAAATAATACCAACTAGATTTGGAACTGACAAATTCTTAAAAGCTTATAGATACACAAAAGTTTTCTATCAAAGAATAAAAAGTATTTTGGCCTAAAAAAAAAAAGAAAAGCAGTTTTCTTTCTATATCTTAACAAAGAACTATTCAAAAAATAAGGAAACAATTCCCCAAATTAATATGCATATGTGTATAACTGAGTCATTTTGCTGTACAGAAGAGATTGGCACATCCTTCAACCATATTTCAATTAAAAAAAAAGAACATAATACTTAAGAAAAATTTAACCAAAGAGGTAAAAGAACTATATACTAAAAACTATAAGACAATGATGAAAGAAATGGAAGAGAACACAGATAAATGGACAGATATTACCTGTTTATGGATTAGAATAATTAACATTGTTAAAATATTCATATTACCCAAAACAATCTACAGGTACGTTGCAATTTGTATCAAAATTCCAATTGCATTTTTCACTGATTTTTTTAAAAAAATAATCCTAAGATACATATTGAAGCACAAAAATGATAGACAGCTAAAGCCAATCTTGTAAGACAAGCAAAGTTGGAGCCATCATACTTCCTGATTTTAAACGGTATTACAAAGCTATAGTAATCAAATCAGTAATGTAAAATTATATATTTAAAAAAAAAAACAGACACAGACCAATGGAAAAGAATAGAGCTTAGAAATAAACTAACCAGTGTTCTTGCCTGGAGAATCCCAGGGATGGCAGAGCCTGGTCGGCTGCTGTCTATGGGGTCGCACAGAGTCGGACACGACTGAAGCAACTTAGCAGGAGCAGCAGCAACACATACAAAGTCAAATAAAGTCAACAGAATAGAGCCTAGAAATAAACCAACCCATATAAAGTCATTGAAAGTTAACTAATCTTATCAGTGGCACTAGTGATAAAGAACCTGCCTACCAATTCAGGAGATAATGTAAGAGAGGTGGGTTCCATCCCTGGGTCGAGAAGATCCCCTGGAGGAGGGCATTGGAACCCACTCCAGTATTCTTGCCTGGAGAATCCCATAGACAGAGGAGCCTGATGGGTTACAGTCCATAGGGTTGCAAAGAGTCAGACGTGAATGAAGCAACTTAGCACACATGCAATCTTCAGCAAAGGCACCAAAACACACAATGGGGAAAGGATAGTCTCTTCAACAAACGGTGTTGGGAAAATTGTATAGCCATTTGTGAAATAATGAAACTAGAGCTTATACTATACCATATACAAAAATCAACTCAAAATGGATTAAAGACAAACTTAGGACTTGAAATCATAAAACTCCTAGAAGAAAACACAGGGGGAAAGCTCCTTGACATTGATCTTGTCAGTAATTTTCTGGATTAAAAGCACAGGCAACAACCACAAAAATAACCAAATGGGTCTGTATTAAGTTAAAAGGTTTCTGCATGGCAAAGGAAACAATCAGCAAAATGAAAAGGCAACCTAAAAAATGGAAGAAAATATATGCACGTCATATATCACATAGGGAGTTAATATCCAAAACATATGAGAAACTCATACAATTCGATAGTGGATAAAAAGAATCCAGTTAAAAAATGGGTAAAGGATCTGAATAGACTTTTCAAAGAAGATAAATAAACCGCCAACAGATGTATGAAAAGATGATTGACATCAAGAACCATTGAGAATACAAATCAAAATCTTAGTGAGATATCACTTCACACCTTTTAGGATGGCTATTATCAAAAAGTAAAAAGATTATAAGTTTTGACAAAGATGTAGGAAAAAAGAGAAATCATTTGTCCTGTTGGTGGGAATGTAAATTAGTAGAAGCATATGGAAAACAATATGGAGGCTCCTTAAAAACTTAAAAATAGAGATACCATATGTTCCAGCAGTTCCACTTCTGGGAATATATCTGAAGGAAAAAATACAAAACAAAACACTATATTGAAGAGAGATCTGCACTGTCATGTTCATTGCAGGATTATTCACAGTACCCAAGATATGGAAGCAAATTAAATTCCTGTCATCAGTGGATGAGAGGATAGAGAATGGAAATATATATATATATATCACATTTTCTCTATGTACATACATACCTTTATACATGTACACACCATGCATTTATATATATAATTTTTATTTGTCAATCATACCCCAGTAAAGCTGTGGAGGGTGGGGTAATTGAGGATAGAAAGATCTGAGAAACAGCAGTTCTATTTGTTAAGGGATCATGTTTCTCCATTAAGTTTTGAATTCATCTGAGAAGTATTTCTATTGGACATACTATTTAGAGCTCTAAAAGTTTAAGCAGAGAAAGAAAGTTCATACAGATGGCAACATGGTACCCATGACTCTGATCATTGAAGAAATTCTTCTCTAGGTTAAACTCAGCCTAGAAAAATTTCAGTCAAAAGAAAAAGAAAAACAAGAATAATTCCCTACTTCAGTATTATGGCTCTATGTGGCAAAAAACAGAAAGTCTTCAGATGAAGAAGAAAATTGCAACCCCACACAGATAAAGAAGAAAGACATCTAGAGAATCAATTACATTTCTACTTTCTACAGTCTTTTATGTAGCTTTTGGAGGCCAAAAGAAAAGTGGTGCAGAGTAATTTTACACAAATAAAAACAGAGCTAACTAGGGCTATAAGAAGGGCTGTAAAAGAGTCTGCTCAAAATGTGAACTTGGATCTATAACAGTGAAAATATTAGTGTTCTATGCACCAAATATTAAGTATTTAAATGACTACTCAAGTGGTCAGGCTACTACTGAACACAAACAGCAGAGGCTATAGAATAAGGGGATTAAAAATCAGAAACAAACCAAAATATATTAAGCCCATGACAGAAATAATTCTTAGCATATGTGTTAAGGGGTCCCCCATTTCCTTGATGCAGAAGTTTTGGAAAATTTATATTGTCCTATGACATGTACCTGTAATTATACTTTGTCTCATGTGTGTATTAGTCAAGATAGGTTGTTAGGCTATGATAACAAATTATCCCAAAATCTCTCAACAAGGATTGATTTCTTATTCATACCATCCATCACAGAACAGCTACTGCTCCCAATCTACTAAGGCTGATCAGAGTACCTCCATAGGGAACATTGCTGATAGTCATGTAGTCAGGAAAACAATGTGGCAAGCCTCCTTCCACCTCATGAAGTTTCTGCCCAGAAGTGACATGCATCACTCATTGTGATGGCCCAAGAAAGTCAAATGGCCCTGCCTGAGTTCAACAGGGTAAGAATATATAACCCTCCTCAAGCAGACTCCCTGATCATGCGTCACACAGTCTCTCACAGTATGCTCAAGATAACTGTTTATAGTAAATTGCATAATTCTGACTCTGTAGTGCCCAAGTTTTTCTGCAATAAAATTATCTTTGCTAAATCTCAAAGAGCTCCAGACATTATTATAAATAGCTGTCTAAATTGTGTAGATCCTATTGGCAGTTACCATCAGTATTACAGTCAATAGTTTCCCATATTTAAGAATGTCTTAAATTTTAACTCTGGGTATAGTTATGATTTTTAAGCCTTCAGGTTGTCTGCTAAGGTCCTTAAAGAGGAGAAGCAATAACTTGATTGGACTTTTTCTTATATGTATGTTCCCAAAATTAACACCATATTTAAGTAAGAGTTTGAATGTGGTTGGGTTGTAAATCTACATGTACGAATTTTACATATTTTTCATTTCATACCAAAAAGCCAGATCTTCAAACACTACTCTACAACAATTTTTTTTTTAATAAGGACAAGGTCTCCGTAACCCTAGTACTTAATTTTAGAATAGAAAGCATATATTTGATGGCAGAAACATCAATCAGAAATTTGCTAATTATTTCTCCAAGATGTGGGCTTTAATATGCTTGGTAAAGAAAATGAAATATACGTCACTTAAATAGTTATTAATCTAACTGAAAACACTCATGTATCTGAGTCCCATCTTCCTACTACAAAGGATCTGGTGTACTGTGGATCTGTTTACCTACCGCTGAGAGGGGCAAGAGCACTCAAAGATTCTTGGTAATGAATTCAAGTAAAACTTGTGAAAAGCAACATTTATTGTGTCATTTCAGCATGACACTGTCCTGGAGGCAAAAAAAGAATGAAAAGTTCTCTTACTCTCCCTTTCACTCTTGTAGTTCTTTGCTATAAACGCCTTAACTTTTCTATTACTCAGTGAAGTCCCTTCTCCTCAGTCAATTACTTAATGATAAGTGTTCCTTTTGAAAACAAGGACACCTAAGAGCTCCAGAACTGAGACTTCCTTTCAATCCCAGAATCAGTCTGGAACACCACACAATTTTGGTAAATTCTAAGCTGAAGTGTGCCTGAGGAACTATGGACAGAGGTTTGTGACATTGTACAGGAGACAGTGATAAAGACCATCCCCAAGAAAAAGAAATGCAAAAAGGCAAAATGGTTGTCTGAGGAGGCCTTACAAACAGCTGAGAAAAGAAGAGAAGCTAAAGGCAAAGGAGAAAAGGAAAGATATGCTGAGTTCCAAAAAATAGCAAGGAGAGATAAGAAAGCCTTCTTCAGTGATCAATGCAAAGGAATAGAGGAAAACAGTAGACTTGGAAAGACTAGAGATCTCTTCAGGCAAATTAGAGACACCAAGGGAACATTTCATGCAAAGATGGGCACAATGAAGGACAGAAATGATATGTACCTAACAGAAGCAGAAGATATTAAGAGGTGGCAAGAATATACAGAACTGTACAAAAAAGCTCTTCATGACTCAGATAACCACGATGGTGTGACCACTCACCTAGAGCTAGACATCCTAGAATGCAAAGTCAAGAGTGCCTTAGGAAGCATCACTATGAACTAAGCTAGGGGAGGTGATGGAATTCCAGTTGAGCTATTTCAAATCCTAAAAGATGATGCTGAGAAAGTGTTGCACTCTATACACCAGCAAATTTGGAAAATTCAACAGTGGCCTCAGGACTGGAGAAGGTCAGTTTTCACAATCCCTAAGAAACGCGATGCCAAAGAATGTTGAAACTACCATACAATTTCACTCACCTCACATGCTAGCAAAGTAATGCTCAAAATTATCCAAGCCAGGATTTAACAGTATGTGAACTGAGAACTTCCAGATGTTTAAGCTGGATTTAGAAAAGGCAGAGGAACCAGAGATCAAATTGCCAACATCCACAGGATCATTGAAAAAGCAAGAGAGCTCCAGAAAAACATCTATTTCTGCTTCATTGATTACACCAAAGCCTTTGACTGTGTGGATCACAACAAACTGTGGAAAACTCTTAAAGATATGGGAATATCAGACCACCTGACTTGCCTCCTGAGAAATCTGTATGCAGGTCAGGAAGCAACAGTTAGAACTGGACATGGAACAATGGACTGGATCCAGATTGGAAAAGGAGTATGTCAAGGCTGTATATTGTCACCCTGCTTATTTAATTTCTGTACAGAGTGCATCATGTGAAATGCTAGGCTGGATGAAGCACAAACTGGAATCAAGATTTCCAGGAGAAATATCAATAACCTCAGATACGCAGATTATACCACCCTTATGGCAGAAAGCAAAGAACTAAAGCCTCTTGATGAAAGTGAAAGAGGAGAGTGAAAAAGTTGGCTTAAAATTCAACATTCAGAAAACTAAAATCATGGCATCCAGCCCCATCACTTCATGTCAAATAGATGGGGAAACAATGGAAACAGTGACAGACTTTATTTTGGGGGGCTCCAAAATCACTGCAGATGATTTTAGCCATGAAATTAAAAGACACCTGCTCCTTGGAAGAAAAGCTATGACCAACCTAGAGAGCATATTAAAAAGCAGAGACATTACTTGGCCAAAAAAGGTCCGTCTAGTCAAGCTATGGTTTTGCCAGTAGTCATGTATGGTTGTGAGGGTTGGAAAAACTGATGAGGAAAGCTTAGTTCTAAAAAACTGATGCTTTTGAAGTGTGGCATTGGAGAAGACTCTTGAGAGTCTCTGCAAAGAGATCCAACCAGTCTACCCTAAAGGAAATCAGTCCTGAATATTCACTGGAAGGGCTGATGCTGAAGCTCCAATACTTTGGCCACTTGATGCGAAGAACTGACTCACTGGAAAAGACCCTGATGCTGGGAAAGACTGAAGGTAGGAGGAGAAGGGGACAACAGAGGATGAGATGGTTGGATGGTATTACCAACTCAATGGACATGAGTTTGAGCAAGCTCTGAGGGAAGCCAGGTGTACTGCAGTCCAGGACAAAGAGTCAGACAGGACTGAGTAACTGAACTGAGCTGAAGCTGCAGGAACAGATCATATTCTCCTCTCATAGGTGTTGACTAAGTTTCTCAGTGGTAAAGAATCTGTCTGCCAAAGCAGGAGATGCAGGAAAATCAGATTGGATCCCTGGATCAGGTAGATCCCCTGGAGAAGAAAATGGCAACACACTCCAGTACTCTTGACAGGATAATCCCATGGACAGAAGAGCCTCACGGGCTGTAGTCCATGGGGTCCAAACAGTCAGACAGAATTGAGCATGCAGGCACACATGCAAGCAGAGGGTAGGTTAGAAAGTTGGCCAATTAACCAACTGATTAAACGAAGAGAGAAGCAGGTATGGGTGACCTGAGAATCCTCCCAGTAGCAATGTCAAATTCAGGTCATGAAGTAGAAGGAAGAGGTGACAGGATAGTTCTTACCATCTCTTCCTCTTTCTTGATCACTTGGTTAATACCAATTCCACTTACTCGGGGCTTTCAGAACCACCACTGCCCTTGACCTTTGTCCCTGATCTTGGCCTGAAGCAGTTCAGTCATCTGATCATTTGTTTCAGGCCTTGTCTTCAGCATTCTCAAAAGCCCCCATTAGTGAAGTTACCCTTTTGAATGAGAATAAACAAGCCTATCAATGGATTGAAAAAGTCTACTTGCTAAATGTCTGCTGAAGATAAGACATGAGTGTGACAGGGGCCAGAGTTACATTTTAGATTGTTTGGAAGATGTACAGAAGTGGCATAATCACCCCCTCAATCCCCCAATTTAAATTGCTTTCTGATAGGTACTGAGAGCTGCAATTTGACCTGCTTAAATCCTTATCACATGTAAAAGCTTAACTCAGATGACAGTCCCATCTTGAAGCCTCCCTCTTCCCCTGTATTTCCTGTGAGGCAATATTAATTGTTCCTTCTTCCATGATCTTTAATACTTAATTCATAAACTTCTTGTGGCATTTTCACATTACATTATTTAACTCCATGCATCTATGTATCATTCTTGCAAAAGACCAATCTCCCAAAGGCAAAATTAAATCTTATTTATCTTTACATCTATGATGCCAAACAGAACATTGGACACGTGGCAGGTGCCAGAGACATTGCTCACTGAATTGAAAGTTAGTTGAGGATCAGTGGTGTGTAGCAGAAGCTGCCTACAAAGAGGTAATATGGAATACCGAAGGAAGGGCATGAGCTTTGGTTTTAGAGAAACCCAAGGTCAAATCCCAACTCTGCCAACTATGAGTTATGATATAACCTTAGATAATGTTATTTAACCTCTCAAAAACTATCCTTGCCCTTGTAAAATGGAGATAATCATTTCTATCTTGCTAGATTACACTGTAAATTAATCAAAAGACATGCACAGTACTTAGTATCTGATGAGCTGCAATGACCATGAGAGTTGCAATGAATGACCAGATGCCCCTGGATAGGTCTTACTGGTTCTGTGTGCCCATCCTCCAGCTTTTGTGTGCTTCAGTTCTAATGCACAACACGCTCTATTTCTCTCAGAGGAATACCGTTGGATTACTAGAAGGGATTTGGCCTAAACAAACAGAACCCAGAGATTGAAGTATTCGTGTTTGTGGCTGTGATTCATACAGAAGTGTACTAGCCCAACACCCTTGCCTGTGGGTGAGATAAATATAGTAATTTAACTTATGCTGTCAAGCTCCCCTTGGGACCTGGCTAAGGCAGAAGCATCACCTATACTCACACCCTGGTTTGGCTTCTTCCCCCATTTTCTGTCTTGCTTCCTACTCTCCTTCTGTCTTCTGCTGGAATCACTGACTTAATATATTTTGTGATGTGACTTCTTGTCTCAGGGTCTGCTTCTGAGAACCTAAGGCATGAGTGCTCTCAGAACAGAAAGTGTTATTACAAACCAGAATGGCTTAAAAAAAATACAAAAAACCACCACCCCTAAAAATATCTTCCTGTTGTCACTATCCACCTACCTTTCCTATTCTGTCCTCATTGCATTTTTCCTCTTTAACATGTTCATCCCACCCAGGGAAAAGGAGAATCAGGAGACTTACTTTTTCTTTTGATGAAACGTATATGTATTCATAGTCTTCATTGGGTGGCTGCCTATTCAAAGCAGGTTTGCTCAGTGCTCAGCATCTTGAGGGTGATTAACAAATGTGAAAAATAAAACAAAACTATGTTAAGCAATGTTTCACAGGGATGGGAAAGATGCTTTCCATGAAAATCTTGTCCAGGAGATCCAAGAAAACAGATGAGTCTCTTCTGGGACTGGCAAATTCTGTCACACTGTAAGAACACACTCCCCTGGGGAATGGCCCAGCCTGAGAGCTAAATTCATTTCATCACGTGTCGTTTTGGTGAGACTAATTTTCAGTCACATCACAGAATTTCAAAGAACTACTACAAGCCCTTTGAGGATGTTCTTCTTTCACCAAAGCAGGCCTCTGCAATGCTATCCCTTAACTATGAAGTAGTACCTCTCAAGTTCAAACATAGGCTGTGCTACTTACTAAGTAACTTTGGATAAATTAATCTTCCTAAACCTCAGTTTCCTGATCAGCAGATTTGGAAAAATAACAGTCTTTACCTCATAAGGTTGTTGTGATCCAATGAAAAGATGTATATAAAACATGTAGTTCAGTACCTGGCCTGAAATAAACACAACCCAAGAAGCTAGATATTTCTTGCTATTATCGTTGTTTGCTGGTTGTTTTAACACTTTCTTTCCCTTACTCTTCTAAAATGAACAAGGACAACAAACTTCATTTGACAAACCTGGGTTATCTCTCCTGGATGAAGAAAGCTTAAAGGATGGAATAGTAATTCCTAAGGCTGAGGGGCTACCAAGGAGGAAACAGAACAGACTCGTTCTGTCTGAAGGCATATAGAACTGCCAACCATTTGTGAAGCTCCTATGAAACTGTTCCATCTCAATATGAATGGAAGTACCAAAAAGTCCTCATTTCCCCATACTAGGATGGGGTCCATGGGAAATGGTGTGCTCCCTCCCACAAGGGACTTTCATGCAGGTAGGGACTAAACAACCACTTTCTGAGGGTACAGGCACAGCTCATTTAATTGTGCTTTGTTTTAGTGCACTCCGCAGACATTCCATTTTTTACAAATTGAAGATCTGTGGCAACCCTGCACTGAGCAAGTCTATCAGCGCCATTTTTCCAACAGCATTTGCTTACTTTGCAGCTCTGTCACATTTTAGCAATTCTATGATGTTTCAAACTTTTTCATTACTACTGTACTTGTTACAATGATCAGTGATCTTTGAGGTTAACATTGTAATTGTTTGCAGGCACGCAAACTGTACCCAGACAAGGCTAACTGAATTGATAAATGTTGCATGTGTTCTGACTGCTCCACCAACCTGCAGTTCCCCTGTTTTTCCCACCACTCCTTCTATTTTTTTTTCAGTCACTCAGTCGTGTCTGGCTCTTGGCAGCCCCATGAATCACAGCATGCCAGGCCTCCCTGTCCATCACCAACTCCCAGAGCTCACTCAAACTCACCTCCGTCGAGTTGGTGATGCCATCCAGCCATCTCATTCTCTGTTGTCCCCTTCTCCTCCCGCCCCCAATCCCTCCCAGGATCAGAGTCTTTTCCAGTGAGTCAACTCTTCACATGAGGTGGCCAAAGTATTGCAGCTTCAGCTTTAGCATCAGTCCTTCCAATAAACACCCAGGACTGATCTCCTTTAGAATGGACTGACTGGATCTCCTTTCAGTCCAAGGGACTCTCAAGAGTCTTCTCCAACACCACAGTTCAAAAGCATCAGTTCTTCAGCAATCAGCTTTCTTTGGGCCTCCCTATTCCTTGAGACACAACGATATCGAAATTAGTCCAATTAATAACACTACAATGACTTCTAAGAGTTTAAGTGAAAAGAAGGGTTCCACATCTCTCATTTTAAATAAAAAGCTGGAAATGATTAAGTTTAGTGAGGAAGAGATGTCAAAAGCCAAGAGAGGATGAAAGTGAGGCCTCTAGTGCCAGAGTCTTGAATTAAAAAGTTCTTGAAGGAGATTAAAAGAAGTGCTATTTCAGTGAACATATGAATGATAAGAAAACAAAATAAACTCATTGCTGATATGGGGAAAGTCTCAGTGGTCTGGATAGAAGATCAAATCAGCTACAGCATTCCCCTAAGCCAAAGCCTAATTCAAAGCCAGACTCTAACTCTCTTCAATTCTAGGCAACCTGAGAGAGGTGAGGAAGTTGCAGAAGAAAAGTGTGAAGCCAGAAGAGGTTGGCTCATGAGGTTTCAGAAAAGAAGCCATCTATACAAGATAAAAGTGCGAGGTAAGGCACCAAGTGCTGATGTACAAAACAGCTGCACATTATCCAGATCTGACTCTTCATGGCTCTGTGGACTATAGCGCACCAGGCTCCTATGTCCGTGGGATTTTCCTGGCAAGAATACTGGAGTGGGTTGTCATTTCCTTCTCCAAGAAGATCTAGGCAAGAAAATCAAACAAGATGGCTACACTAAACAACAGATTTTTAATGTAAACAAAACAGCCTTAAATTGGAAGAAGATGCCATCTAGGACTTCACAGAGAGAAGTCAATACCTGGCTGCAAAGTTCGAAAGGATAGGCTGACTCTCTTGTTGGGGGCTAGTGGGGTTCAAGCTGGTGACCTGAAGCCAATGCTTATTTACCATTCTGAAAATCCTAGGGTCCTTAAGAATTATACTATTCTGCCTACGCTCTATAAATGAACAGCAAAGCCTGGGTGACAACATATCTGTTTACAACATGATTTACTCAACATTTTAAGTCCACTGTTGAGATCTACTGCTCAGAAGAAAAGATTCCTTTCAAATTACTACTGCTATTGACAATGCATCTGATTACCCAAGAGCTCTGATGGAGATGTACGAAATTCACGTTCATGCCTACTAAAAACAAACCCATACTGGAGCCTGTGGATCAGGGAGTAATTTCAGCTTTCAAGCCTTATTATTTAAGAAGTACTTTTCATAAAGCAACAGCTATCTGAGATAGTGGTTCCGCTGGAGGACCCGGGTAAAGTAAAACTAAAAACCTCCTGGGAAAGATTCACCATTCTAGATAACATTAAGAACATTTATGACCTATGGGGAAAAGGTCAAAATACCAACACTAATAGGAGCTTGGGAAAAGGTGATTTCAACCCTCATGGATGACTTTGGGGTATTGAAGACTTCAGTGGAGAAAGTAATCACAGATGTGGTGGAAATAGCAAGGGAGCTAGAACTGACTGGAAGGAGAGCCTAAAGAAGAGACTGAATTGCTGCAATCTCAGGATCAAACTTACACAAATGAGAGGATGCTACTTAGGGATGAGCAAAGAAAGTGGTTTCTTGAGATGGAATCTCCTCCTGGTGAAGATGCTATGGAGACTTTTTAAATGACCACTAAGGATTTAAAATATTACATAAACTTAGTTGATAAAGCAGTGGTAGGGTTTGAGAGGCTTGATTCCGATTTTGAAAGAAGTTCCACCATGGATAAAATGCTATCAAAATAGCATTAGCATTGTATGCCATAGAGAAATCAAGAAATCTTCCATGGAAGGAAGAGTCAATCAATGCAGTAAATTTCATTATTGTCTTATTTTAAGAAATGGCCACAACCACTTCAACCTTTAGCAACCACCACAGTGATCAGTCAGCAGCCATGAACATCGAGCCAAGACCCTCCACTAGCAAAGAAACTATGATTTCTTAAGGCTCATAGCCTTATGATGGTTAGCGTTTAGCAATAAATTATTTTTTAATTAAGGTATGACACTGTTTTTAGACATAATGTTATTGTACAGTTAATAGGCTACAGTATAGTGTGAATATAACTATACATGCACTAGGAAACCAAAAATTTACTGTGACTCCCTTTATTGCAATATCTGGTTTACTGAATAGTCTGGAATCGAACTGAACCTACATTACATTCGAGGTATGCCTGTACTATATATACGTTATATATATAATATATATTATAATATATATATACACAAATATATGTACAGTATAAATTGAGTTTCTTTTGGCTTTAAATAGTTGCAATTTGGTTGTAATTACAAAGAAGTAAATGCAAGAGAGAATATACCTTAAGGTTACTGGTTGTCTTACGCAAGCCATGAACAGGAATGCAGACAGAACCCCAATGCCATCATGTATATGTATTTCGTCCATCACTGTATGTCTGCTTCTCTCTGTCTCAGTTTCCATGACTGAATGTGGACCCTATAACTTCCCAAATTTTACACCTTACAGGCCATATACTCAAAATGATAGCTAATCTAAGGTCCCCTGGTTGTCACAGATCCAAATTCCTGTGGTAGGAACTATGCACCATTCAACTGCCATCTGGACCAGACAAATGTGGCCATGGGTCCGGATCCCACTATAACAACACTGCCCTTCCCACAGCAACTGTGGAAGAGAATGAGAGGAGGCGAGATGGTGGACCAGATAAGAAGGGAGAAGTTTCTAGAAGTGCGGAGAAAGTCTTGGGGTACTTCTGGACAGACAAAACAACAGGTATTCACTATCCTCCAGAATGGATGAAAAGTGGAACCAATTTCCTTTAACTTTTTTCTACCCCAGCAACTCTATTAGTCCAAAGTAAGAATGTATGTCCCAATGGATTCAAATCAGTGACTAGTTTGAAAAGTTAGTCCAAAAAATTAAAATTATGAAAATCACTCATTTACTTCTTTAAATCAACAGTGAGGAATTTAACCATATGAAGATATCTACCACATTTCAGTGGATGTAACACACCACTGCTTTTAAAACACACCATTGTTTTATGTACTACCAAGAAAGAAAAACATGCCAAAAGTAGTTGTAAGACATAATCAAATGTTAAAAAAAAAACAATTTTAAGACAGTAAATGAAGATATGCACATCTTAGAATCGATGAGATATAAAAAATTAGTTTGAAATTCTATACACTCTGACATAGACTCTGTGCTTTCTTTCACTTAACAAATGAGATTTGAGTCAGTTAGGCAAACATTTAATGAGTATATGATAGGCACTGTGATAGGCAGGAGGGATGCAGAAATGCTTAGGAAAGGATGTCTAGAAATTTATAGGCTGAGAGGATACAGCCACAGAAACAAATAAAATACCAAAGATAGGCACACGATAATAAGCATTCTTTAGGATTTTGAAGGAGAAGGAAATGGCAACCCACTCCAGTGTTCTTGCCTGGAGAATCCCAGGGACGGCGGAGCCTGGTAGGCTGCTGTCTATGGGGTCACACAGAGTTGGACACGACTGAAGCGATTTAGCAGCAGCAGCAGTAGCAGCAGGATTTTGAAATGCAACAAGATCCTTCCTAGTTTAGGGCCTTTTAAAGCCGTTCCTTCTTCCAGGAAAGCTTCCTCTTCTTTACCAGGCTAACTGCTGTTTATTCTTTGATCTCATACCCTGAACCTCTGAAAGGACACACACACAAGAACCCTGTCACTACCTTATGAAGACATAGATCTTGTCCTTTAAAATTTTTACCCGCTGCTACTGCTGCTAAGTCACTTCAGTCGTGTCCGACTCTGTGCGGCCCCATAAACGGCAGCTCACCAGGCTCCCCCGTCCCTGGGATTCTCCAGGCAAGAACACTGGAATGGGTTGCCATTTCCTTCTCCAATGTGCGAAAGTGAAAAATGAAAGTGAAGTCGCTCAGTCATGTCCGACTCATAGCGATCCCATGGACTGCAGCCTACCAGGCTCCTCCATCCATGGGATTTTCTAGGCAAGAGTACTGGAGTGGCTTGCCATTGCCATTATTGGCCTCCCATAGCTGTAAACTCTATGTGCTTAGTCACTCAGTCATGTCTAACTCTTCGCGACCCCATGGACTGTAGCCCACCAGGCTCCTCTGTCCATGAAGATTCTCCAGGCAAGAATACTAGAGTAGGTTGCCATGCCCTCCTTCAGGCGATCTTCCCAACCTATGGATCAAACCCAAGTCTCCTGCATTGCAGGCAGATGCTTTGCCGTCTGAGCCACCAGGGAAGCCCATAAACTCTTGGAGGACAGGATTTTGACTTTCTTAGTATTATAATTCCAGTTTTAGCATGGGAAGAGTATATTGAGTAAATGAATAACTTCAAAACTTGAAGATTAAATGCTTTTATGCTTGTTTTTGGTTTCTTTTCTATTTAGCTGGAGAAATTTTTTGCTCATTTTCCACAGATACACAGATGTATATATTGATAATATGCAAAGATATTTTGGAACGGTCCCTGCGAAAACAGAGGACACTGGGCACTAAAGGGGTTCAGGCATAGACAAGATATCTCGCCTGGTAAAGGGAATCAGGGATGGCTTCATGGGGAAGCAGAATCTGATCTAGGCTTTCAGGGATCTCAGGAGGTAAATGTTGAGGTGGGGGGGAAGCATACCAAGTAGAGGTACCAGAAGATTCAGGGCCAGAAGTGGGAAAGACAAAGGCATTTTGGGGAAAAACAGTTTGTGAAAACTGCAAGTTAGAAAGGTCACTCAGTCAGTCAGTTCAGTCGCTTAGTCGTGTCCGGGTCTCTGCGACCCCATGAAAGGTAGACTGAGGATAAATTGAGAGAAGAGGTGAGCTTAACACTAATCTAATGGGGCTTTCCTGTTGGCTCAGTGGTAAAGAATGTGCCTGCCAATACAGAATACACAGGAGACATGAGTTCCATCCCTGGGTCAGGAAGATCCCCTGCAGAAGGGAACGGCAACCCACTCCAGTGATCCCAGTTGAAAGGCTTGCCTGGAAAATCCCATGGACAGTGGAGCCTGGCAGGCTTATAGTCCATGGGGTCAGAGCAATTCACTCAACAACAAAAACAGTGGCGTTTAGGCTGCAGACCCTTCTCATGCCTCGCCCCTTTTAAGGCTGGTCAGGTTCTGCTCCATGGACACAAGAAAGAAGGAGTGGTCTTAGTTGTCCATGGAGGCCTTCTCACGGTGTCCTGGGACTGCCCTTCCAGCAATACCTCCACATCCACCTGTCCTCCAGCAGCAATTGCCTCAGGTGGCGCTTAGTGAGCAATTGGACAACATCTTGGACTCTAAGAAGAAGAGATGCTGCTCTTTGAAATCCAGAAGAAAGGCACCGGCCGAAGGATGGGTACTGAATAGCCAAGCAGCAAGATCAGATGAGGCTGCAGCAGCTCTGGAGGCCAGGACAAGAGAGATTAAAGGAACAGACTTGTCCAAGGCCTGCCCTGGGGTGAGAAGCAACTTCTAGGTGAGATCCTGCAGAGGAAGTTACAGAGGCAGTATTCCCAAGATGACATTTGGAAACAGAAAACCACTTCCAAATAATTACAAACAAATTCCTATCAGCCATGCTGGAGGAAAAATAAATTTTCTCTATAGAAAATTGTAATATTATCGTCATATG
Organism: Moschus berezovskii; assembly: GCF_049115385.1. NCBI lineage: Eukaryota > Metazoa > Chordata > Mammalia > Artiodactyla > Moschidae > Moschus > Moschus berezovskii. Next base: position 84,915,522 of record NC_142460.1, read on the forward strand.
AAATGATGATCAAAGAGCATGCAACCAAATACATAGGGAAAGAGTATTATAGAAGTATAGTAGGCAAGAAATTAATAATAAAAATATAAATCATTTTCTTAGATTTTGTGATGATTGTAATATTTGTTATCTTCTAAAAAATATTTACAGGGACTTCCGTGGTGGTCCAGGGGTTAAGAATCTGCCTTCCAATGCAGGGGGACACAGGATCGAGCCCTGGCTGGGGAACTAAGATCCACATGTTACAGAACAACTAAGCCCAGGCTCTGCTACTGCTGAGCCTGTGCACTCAAGAGTTGCCACAACTAGAGAATCCGAATGCTGCAACTAGGACGTGATGCAGCCAAATAAATACTTTTTTAAAAAATGTATAAAGGATGCAATGTCTTTTCTCATTCAGGATGAGAAGTGTTCAGTTTTCTACCTAACTTTTAACTCACTATTTCATATTTTTCTTAGTGAGGGCTCCAAAAATTATCTAAGCTTTAAGTCCCCTAACACCTGCCTGCACGTGATCCCAGTTGAAAGTCTTGCCTGCCCAGGGCTGAGATGGTATTTGGTCAGAAACAGAGGAGCAGAGAAGATGTCAGTTAATCAGTTTTCATGCTAATTTGTATAAGAATGAACATAAATCTTTATGTATCAGTGTTTGCAACTTTATCTTCCACTGACAGTATTGATAATTACTTAGAAATTAAATGCCTTCTTTATTCTTTTTTAAGTTTTCCTTCTACTTTGTGATTTTGCTGCAGGAATTTATCTGCTGATTCTCCATTTTGAAACAGAAAGACTTGCCTGTAAAGTATAACTACTTTGCTCAGATCGAAATTCCTTCCCTGGCATCATGATGTTATTAATACATCACATCCATTTTATCCATATCACTTTTCCTGCGTTTGGCTACCGGCACAGATTAATAGTTGTCTTTGCATTATGCAGTGGAACTTAATTTCTATGTGAATGTTTAACACCATTGTAATGATTTTATTGCAATTAAGAATGATAAATGTTTCCCTTCCAGTCTCAAAATCAATATTCACAAAGTGGAGGAGATAGGCGGGAATGTGGCAGTTAGAACAGGAGATTTTCAAGGAAATGAGGGAAGATGGAGGCAAGCTGAAAAGTACTAGCATAGGTTAAGCACCTACTGTGTGCTGAACACTCTGAGAGGTACTACACAAAATAGAGATGGTAGTTGCAAAACCCATGGCAAAAACAGCTAACATTCACTGCATACTTTAAGGTGAGCACTTACCATGTTTCCTGAGTTGGACTTCCTATTAATGCTATAACGTAAATAGCATTTCTATTCTTTTTTATGGATAAGGAAACTGAGGCTCAGAGAGGTTACTAAGCAACTCGCCCATAACCATAAAACTGGTGCATGGAAGTGAGTCTTCAAGGCAGGACTTGAATTCAGCTCTAATTCCAAAGCACCATAAATTTGATACCATTGTATTTGCTACAGTTGCACAACAGATTACGGGCAAACCACACCCTTTTAACATCTTGCAGTTCTGTAGGTCAGATCTGAGTGGGCTGAACTGCGTTATCAACTTAGATGCTCATAGTTTGAAATCAAGGTGTCAGGTGGAACAAACTCTCATCTGGAAACTTAGAATCCACTTCCCATCTAATTCAAGCTGTTGACAGAACTCAGTTCCTTGAGGGTATAAGAAAAAGTCCCCCATTTCTTTGCTGGCTGCCAGCCAAGGTCTGGTCTCAGCTCATAGAGACCTTCCTCATTTCTTGACATATGAGAACCTCCATCTTCAAGCCAGCAAGGGTGCACTGAATTCTCATACTTGGAACCTCTTTGGCTTCTTCTTCTGCTATATGTGTGGTCACCTCAGTCATGTTCAACTCTGTGAACCCTATGGACTCTAGCCCAGCTTGCTCCTTTATCCATGGGATTCTCTAGGCAAGGATACTTCAGTGGGTTGACATTTCCTTCTCCAGGGGATCTTCCCAACCCAGGGATCAAATCTGTCTCCTGTGTATTCTGCATGGGGTGGGGGGTGGGGGGTTTCTTTACCACTAGCACCACCTGGGAAGCCTTTCTTTTTCTGTTCAGCTCAGTTCAGTTTAGTCACTCAGTTGTGTCTGACTCTTTGTGACCCCATGAATCACAGCACACTAAACCTCCCTGTCCATCACCAACTCCCTGAGTTCACTCAAACCCATATGCATCAAGTTGGTGATACCATCCAGCCATCTCATCCTCTGTCGTCCCCTTCTCCTCCTGCCCCAATCCCTCCCAGCATCAGAGTCTTTTCCAGTGAGTCAACTCTTCTCATGAGTTGGCCACAGTATTGGAGTTTCAACGTTAGCATCAGTCCTTCCAAAGAACACCCAGGACTGATCTCTTCTAGGATGCACTGGTTGGATCTCCTTGCAGTTCAAGAGACTCTCAAGAGTCTCCTCCAACACCACAGTTCAAAAGCATCAATTCTTCAGCGCTCAGCTTTCTTCACAGTCCAACTCTCACATCCATACATGACTACTGGAAAAACCATAGCCTTGACTACACAGACCTTTGTTGGCAAAGTAATGTCTCTGTTTTTTAATATGCTGTCTAGTTTGGTCATAATTTTCCTTCCAAGGAGTAAGCGTCTTTTAATTTCATGGCTGCAATCACCATCTGCAGTGATTTTGGAGCCCCCAAAAATAAAGTCTGACACTGTTTCCACTGTTTCCCCATCTATTTGCCATGAAGTGATGGGACCGGATGCCATGATCTTAGTTTTCTGAATGTTGAGCTTTAAGCCAACTTTTTCACTCTCCTCTTTCACTTTCATCTGTTACTAGCTGGTAAAATTTTTTTGCTTTCAAACGACTTGAAGTTAACTGATTAGTAAACTTAATTACATCTGCAAAATCCTTTTGTTGTTTAATCTAACATAACCTTGTGTGTGTGATATCTCAGGATAGCTACAATCCTGAAGAACAGGGCAGGAAATCTTTAGGGGGAGTCCTGGAGTTCTACCTACCATACCCATATCATCCTCTGTATCAGATATATGCTCTGTCATTCAGTCTAACCACAACCTTGTCAAGAGATATTAGTATTTACTTCAGAAGAATGAGGAAAACAGGACTCATAGCCAGAGTGACCACTGTGGAAGACAGTACAAAGGCTAAACCTATGTTGTGCATGATGATAGTCCATGCATAGTGAAGCACCTTCCAGTTGCCCCTCCATCATCATCCCTCACTGGGTCTTGCTCTAGTCACACTGAAGATGCAAAGATGTGCCTCAAGCTCACCTGCATCCCTTTGTAGGTAAATATAGTTCTCCCTAGAACTCTACTCTGTTTTTGCTTGGTTAACTCTTTCTTCTCCTTCAGCTCTCATCCCTGCCTCCTTCTTTTGGAAACTTCTCATCACAAGGCTGGAGCAGAGGTCTCACCTATACAGAAGCATCTTGCACTTAACTCATGACAATATCACTAATCAACCTGTACTGTGTAACTCCTATCTCCTTAGCTATCTCTGCTCATTGAGGTAGTCTGCTTTGTGTTTGGTCTAGACATCTTTTGTAAGGCTTTAGATTATGTCCCTGTGGTTTAGGTTTCTGAACAAGTTAATTCTCTTTGGTTAAAAATAAACTAAGAAATCAGTCCTCAAAATAAACGTGCTACAAAAGTACAAAATAGCATCAAACAACCTTGCTTGTCCCTACAGCACTTGAAAAATCCTAGTTTTGTCATGACCTTCATAGGAGGTACACTCCCATAGCTAACTGTATGCACTTCTTCCTTTCTCCTATCCTTTTGATATAGATTTCATCAAAAACATAATCTCTAAGAAAAAAATATATTCGAATACCAAGGATCCACATATCACTTGTTTTTAACCTTCATGGCCTAAGTTTATTTACAAATCACACTAGAAATGGAAATGAACATGAGAAATAGTGAGATTCTATTTGCAAATATGTGTCTTCAATTAAAGCAAAATGCTAGAGAAAAATGTTCAAATGGGAAAATGCATTAAAACCTTAGTTAAAAGAGTTGACTTCTTTGTAAAGTAATTATATTTCAAAAGGTTATTATAAGTTTGGGAGATAAAAACTAAGAAGAAAGGAACATTTAAAAGACTCATAGAAAGAACAGACATCTAGAAGTAGAAAGATTAAAATACATTCTTCACAGCTAAGTATTGAACTTTTTAGCCATAGGAATAAGAAAATTATTCTGGACACATTTTTACAAAAATGAAAAATACATAAAAGAATTAGAAAATCATCAGGAAGCAGCAATCAATGTTTGAACTCTTGAGACTCAGAAAACAGATAAGGCCTCAATGTAACTTGCTTAGAGCCAAAATAGATAGAAAAAGAAAAACAGATCTCTGAAGATGTTTCTTCTCTTCTCCAGCCAACTGGATTTCCTTGGTTGCAACAGCACCTTGTTAACTTAATCCAAAAGAAAGTTGTGAAAAATAAATTTAAGGTTCACAAAATTAATGGAAGGTTGGAAAGCCAGCCTTGAAGATGGACAGGGCCTGAGAGAGTGACAGATGATAAATAAGAAACCTGCTGCTAGGGCAGAAGCCACCACAAGCCTGGTAGAAGAAGCAGGAGATCCCAGGCATTTTTATTCACTTCGCCCTCCTTCTGTTCCAGGAAGGGAACAATAGACTGATCTATTTTGGAAGCTGTGCGTCTATCTAGGCTAAGGGAGACTGGGACCGCTGACACAATCCCATCAGCTGGTGCCTAGTGATTTCCCACTGCAAAAGAAATAAAACCCCAACAGTCCTTTCCACAGTCTATAAGGGTCTAAGTGACCCAGTCCCAGCCACCTCTCCGTGCTGTCTTCCTCCCTCCCTGTGCGTCCTCACAGTCCCTGCCTCAGAACTTTTGGACTGACTATTCCTGCTGCCAGAAAGCTCCTCCCCCGTGTCAACCCATGCCCAACCCCCTCTCATCACTAAAGTCTCAGCTGAAATGACACCTTCTCAAAGAGATCTTCGCTAACTACCCATCTCCTCCTTTTCCATCTTCAGACATTCCTAATCACATCTTCCCATTTCGTTTCTATGGCAATCTTCAGTACCTTAAATTGTTTATTTACTTGCTGACTTTTTGTTTGTCTGGTCCCATTCGCTTCTTTCTACAACAAGGGTAGAGAACATACCTGAGGGCAAAGACCAGTAGTATCTTTTTCTCTCCAATTACATGTACATCCTCTGTCTAGTGTTCAGATATTGTATGACACTAGAAAAAATGTAAATCAATGGATGAACCAATATTGCAGCACTCACTACATTTCTCATATAATTAATGGTGTATCTGTTTCTCATGATGAGCTGTGGATCTTCCAGGATGAAGACGAAGCCTTCCTCATCTCCATGCCCTAGTGTCCAGCACAGGGCCCAACTCACAGTAAGGCCCTCAACAAGTGTTTACTGACCTGAATTCTGTTTAGCCACAGGCTCTTTCTTTATGAACTGCTAGGCAGGCAGGCTGTACCTAGAGAAAGCTATTTTCTAAAATGATTCCAAATCAGACTTCATGAGATGATAATAGCTAGAATAAAAAGTCCTTCCCATGAAAGCTCTGAAAACAGTGCAAACACTCTCAAACATTTATAGCTCTGAAATTTCTTTTGCCCAGCGTCTTTCTCCAACAGCATGCATAAATGTAGCTGGGAAGTTCGTCCAAACTGTCAACAGACAAGCCAGGGGCTCAGAGCGAGGGGCTTCTCCTGAACGATCCATCTTGGTGAAGGGCAAGACAATGAGAGACATCACCCAAAAAAAAAAAAAAATAATCCTCCTAGGAAACTGAACAAATATCTCCCCTGGCCATAAATAAATAGTTCAGCCTGGGAATTATAATTGTGTGCATAATGCAGCTCAGATATAGGGCATAATTACACTCTAGAATCCATACAGTAATAAAAAGCTGCAGTCAGGGAAAAGAATGCTTGTTTGCCATGGTTTGACAGGCAAGCAACAAACAAGAACCACTTTTTCACCTTTTATTCAATAAAATCAGCATATTAAATATTCAGACTGAGTGTCTCCATTAAGCAATTCACTTCCAGCTCTCCTCCTTCCTCCCTCCCCACCTCTTCTTGTTTTGTTTTCATCAAGTCAGGGAGGGAAAAAAATAAAACCAAGTCCGTGATGTGATTTTTAATGAGGCTGCTGCTCAGGGTTTCTGCTGCATCCAGAAGCTGCCTCCCCAGTCCAGCGGGCAGTTCAGGGTCCCAGGGCAGGGGGAAGCAATTTGGGAAGGATCCCAGACGGCAAGCAGACCACCATTTATAACCAAGGGTAATACAGGGGAGGAGGGTTTGTGTCCAAGAGGAGAGAAGGAATCAGCCTTCCCCACATCACACAGCAATAATAAAAGGCACCTGGCCTGCAAATATTTAACTGGATGCTCCAAGTGGTGAACTGTGGCTAATGAAACAGCTGACAACACAACATGGAGTAAAAGAGCCAGGGCAAAGGAGAGAGAGGTTAAAAGGCTGGGGAATCAGATTAGAATGATTAAGAGAAACTGGCAAACATTGAGAATGCAACTAACTAATCTCTGAAAGACACTGAGAGGGGATATTTTCTTGGACAACCAAATTACTGCCTGCCTCTTTCTTTCTCTCCCATTTGGAAGAAGGTTTGGACTTCTGCGTGTTAATCTGCTTCAGAAGGAAGAGGTTACAAATTGACAGGAGGAAAAAGGAGATCTGGAAATGTCACCTTCTCCAGGATAAAAGGAAACAATTGTCATGCTTCCTTCCCCAGTGCTGGCCCCAGCCACAAGCCTCACCTCGGTTCTGCCTCCAATGTTGATAGGCAGAGGTGAGGACACAAGAGCAGGCCAAGCTGCGGGAGGCCAATCTGCTCTATCCTAGGAGGGAGTGAGGTCACTGGTAATGAGCGGCAGCCAGGCAGAATGCAAATTGAAGAAATTTATGAAGTTGTTTCTGCTCAGTGAGCAGATTCCAGATAAGTGGAGTGCTAATAAGGCAGGCGAGTTTTCAGCTGTGCCAGCTGTCGGAAGGATGTTGGCATGCTCTGAACCCGGTATTTATTGGATGCTGCTCATTGCTGTGACAGCACACATGCGTACACAAGCATGTTTATTCACAACATGCATAATCGCCCTGTCACAACACAGATGCAAATCAGCGGCCTGTCTCGGGAGCAGAGGGACATATCTACAACCCAGCGCCCTGAAGGAAAACTCAGATAGAGGGCCCTTCCGATGAAAGTAATGGATCCCTCTAGGCTGCCCTGCACTGGACTATGACAGATGGACTTCTGTGAGGACAAAGAGGCATAAAGCAAGGAAAGGGGCTTTGTTGTAGGCAGAGCCTCATAAGGAATTCACCCTGAACAAGCTGAGTAATTTGACTGTGGTATCTTGTAAATTAGTGAGGGTAAAACTGGTTGGCTTATACATGTGACTGTGGGCTTTTAAGGAGCTGTGTGATCTCTGAGCACCAGGTACAAATGGATCTTGAAGAACCAGTGGCCATGAGGAACCCAAGAAGCTCAGTGACAAACGGAGCTCCTCTGAAGGCACTTGAGTACCTGAGTAAGCTGCTGAAGATTCTGTAATAAGAGACAAAATGGCTCTTCACATGCACTTGAAGAACAATAGGAAAACTAGCCGAGGAGATGACTAGAAAAGCCACAGGAATTTTGAAATGGAAGTGGGATTTTATCCAAGAAGATGGCTTATGATGAGGCAGGGGTGGGAGAATTCGGGTGCACACCCATGCCTGGTACCGGCTAGGTGCCGACTCTGTCATACACGCTGCCCCCTGTAAGCCTTCCGGCCACCCCATTTTACAGAAAAGGAAACAGAGCCCAGGAGAAAGGGCGATGCACCCCAAGTCTCAGCAGCTAGGGAAGTGGCGGGGGCAAGATGAGTCGCAGCTCGGGCTGAATGCCAAGCTGCCCTCCTCCGGGTGCTTGGTCCAAACTGCCTTGGGTCAAGAAGAGGTTTCCTGGAGACTAAGCCTGAGTCCTGGACCTAAATTTGGCCAAGCCTAAGAAGCTAGAAATAAATTCAGATGGAACAAGAGTACTAGACAGAGCTGCTCCAAAGATGAATTCATGATATAAATCCTATACTGCTGCTGCTGCTGCTAAGTCACTTCAGTCATGTCCAACTCTGTGCGACCCCATAGACAGCAGCCCACCAGGCTCCCCTGTCCCTGGGATTCTTCAGGCAAGAACACTAGAGTGGGTTGTCATTTCCTTCTCCAATGCATGAAAGTGGAAAGTGAAAGTGAAGTCGCTCAGTCGTGTCCAACTCTTAGCGACCCCATGGACTGTAGCGTACCAAGATCCTCCGTCCATGGGAGTTTCCAGGCAAGAGTACTGGAGTGGGGTGCCATTGCCTTCTCCATAAATCCTATGTGGGGACTGTAAATTGTAGTACGAACAGTAGCTCCACTAGCCCCACCTGACAGCCATGTCAGTGCTTTCCAGTCACAAGTCCAGCTGCCGTGTTCACATCACTGGTGAACACAGGCTATACTTTCTGTGACCACCTGCCACCCCAGGCCATTCTTTGCTGTCCTTCTTAGGCAGTGCCCCTTGCTGTATCTTCTTTATTCTCCCATGTTTTCCCCATTCCTTCCTTCCCTATCAACATATCTCTGTCCTGGTATTTTTAAGTTTCCAAGCAAGGTAACTCAAAGGTTATTAAATACATCATAATTCCGAGTACACTTGACACTGGTGGGAACTGCCGGAAATGCAACACCTACTCCCAAGGAGATGCATCTCTATGAATGAAATGAGGGGTCTGATATGAGTGCAGCTCCACGCTGTGGAGGGAGCAGTGGAGGAAAGCTCTAGCCTTGGATCTGCTGCTATAGTACCATGTGGCCTTGGGCATGTCACTTAACCTCTTTGGACTGCCATTTCCTCAGCCATAAAATAAAGAGGTGGCTCTAGAACTGTGTGGTTTTTTAACCATGTGCACTGCTCTCTCGGGGCCAGATAGAGATATAAATGGAAGGCATTTTTGAAGGACACAATGACTTCTACTGTTGTTCAGTCACTAAGCCATGTCTGATTCTTTGCGACCCCATGAACTATACCACGCCAGGCTTCCCTGTACTTCACCATCTCCTGGAGCTTGCTCAAACTCATGCCCGTTGAGTCGATGATGCCATCCAACCATCTTATTCTCTGTCATCCCCTTTTTCTCCTGCCCTCGATCCTTCCCAGCTTCAGGGTCTTTTCCAATGAGTCGGTTCTTTGCATCATGTGGCCATAGTATTGGAGCTTCAGCATCAGTCCTTCCAATGAATATTCAGGGTTGATTTATTTTAGGATTGACTGGTTTGATCTCCTTGCTTTCCAAGGGATTCTCAAGAGTCTTCTCCAGCACCATAATTCAAACTCATCAATTCTTCAGCACTCAGCCTTCTTTGCGGTCCAACTCTCACATTTGTACATGATTATTGGAAAAATCAAAGCTTTGACTATATGGACACAGTGACTAGGGGCACCTACTCTGACTCTCGCACCCAAGCACCTCTCCGAAAGGTCCTTCTCTGTTCTGACATCCTACTGATCCACTGGGGAAGGTATCATTGGATAACAGTGCCTTTCCCAGATCCCTCTCAAATCTTACCAAGTGGCATCCAAAAAGCAAGACTTATTTTTATTAGCTAAGATACTCTAAAAATCAAGATAGAATATTTTAGATCAGACACTAGAGCAAAGTACACCCAGGACACTATCAGCTCAGAAATCCAGAAGGCAATCAATCCTTTTCCAAACCACTACTGCTGCTGATAAGAGATTAGCATTTTTCTCTGTAACTACCTCTCTGACTTCCCAGTTTCCTGGTCTCTTTTCTAAGCATCCTTTCGTGTTTATAAACTGCTTTCTTCAAATGTTTGGAATCATTATAAATAGCAAAAAGGTCTTTTGGGTTTTCCAGAGAAAACAAGGCAGATGCTCGAATGGGGGTATCCTGCACATCTGAGGTCTTTATGGGCCCGCTGCTCCTGTCCCACCAAGCACAAGCTACAGGAGGAAGGAGAGAGAAGGCGCTACAAAACAAGGCCCAGCAGACACACAGGCGCCAATCAACACCAGGCACATTTATTCCGTAAACTTCCTCCTAGCTTCTTCTCTTACTACTGCCAGTGAATCCACATTAATGATCACGTCAAAATCTTACACTCTTGGAATCATAATTATGTTAATCTCTTTCTCAAAGCCGCCTTTTGATTCTCTGCATTTACATAAATTTTCAACTTTTTTCCTTCACTCAGTTCCTTTAATTTTCCAATCCTCTTAGTGTTGGCATTCCTACTCTTGTACATTTCTTCCCAGCTGGTTTCTATTTCTCTGTTCCTCCCTGGGTGTCTCCTTTCAACTATTATGTATACTCAACTCAGAATAATATTTCTGCAAAACTCTTAACATCTACCCATTTTCAGGAGCCTCGAGGGAGTAAGCACTCACATCAGGAACCTGAACTGCATTCCTACCAGCATTTTGATTTGTCAGGGCCTATCTTCCAGGCAGAAGTCTATGGGAAAGATTTTTCTAATGTAAGAGAGAGTGAGAGTCACAATTAGGGAGGTGGCAGCAGCTTGCCTATACTATCTCCTGCTCCTGCTTTCCTTCCAAAGGCCTCCTACCAGAGGGAAAACATTAATAAGCAGTGGCTGTAAAATCTCTGTATGAAACAAGGATGCCAGGCACCACTGCTGATTTCCAAAACATAAGAGAAACTCAGCAGACTAAACAACAACCTGGACTGACCTCTATCTGGCCCAGAAGAGAAAATAATGGAAGACATGATCCATTGGTGCAGCAAGGTGTTTGGGAGCACATGGGACTCTATGGCAACTTCACGACCAATACTGGAGGAATAGAGTCAGTGTAGGGTAACTGGACTGGAATTCTTTAATTAAAATCCCCAACAGGGTGGCCCAGAGGGAAAACACTTGTGATCCTCAGAACATACAAGATCTTCAAATGTTAGAGGCCACTTAGGGCCTATCAACGGTCATGCCGTCAGAGTGAGTTTCCAGGAGGATAATATCTAAACTGACAGTCTTTCTCTCTGAATGGCATCAGAATGGATTCCTCAGTTTCCATTAACCATTTTGTTGCTGTTCAGTTGCTAAGTCATGTCTGACTCTGTGACCCCCTGGACTGTAGCACATCAGGCTTCCCTGTCCTTCACCACCTCCCAAAGTTTGCTCAAACTCATGGCCATTGAATTAGTGATGCCATCCAACCATCTCATCCTATAGTTAGGACTACTTGATTTTTAAAAGCATATAAGGAAGAATACTAGAGTGGGTAGCCATTCCCTTCTCCAGGGGATCTTCCCAATCCAGGGATTGAACTCAGGTCTCCTGCCTCGTAGGCAAATTTGTTATTGTCAGAGCCATCAGGGAAGTCCCATAAACACTCATTACAGTGTTTAGAAAGTCTATCAGGAAATTCTCCCTCTAACTAAAATTCCTCATGTTGCTCGCCAAGTCTATTTATAAGGCGTCTTTTAGTTGCTCAAAAACAACTCCTTATTTTCTGCCTAATGCTGTAAACTTTCCCCTTTCCCTAAAGAGTCTTCCTTTCACCATTTATCTTTTGTGCTTCCACATCCTTTAGCACAAAAGATAAAATGGTACCACTGGGTAGATACATCATCTAGCTACAGGAATCACAGGACCCAAAAGGCAGAGAGTCATCTGGAGTGGAAGTGGGAAGGGGGTGAGCTTGAGTATCATAAAAATCAACTTGGAATTTGGAGTCAATGCTCTGCTTTGAGTCAGCCAATTTAGGCTTATTTGTTTGGCTGACGAATCTTAGAAAAATTAGACTGACTCACTATTACCTCAAGCAATGTTTTAACTGAGCAACCATAAATATAAATTTAAAAAACTGACTCATTTGTACATTTCCTGGAGCTTCACTCTACAAACTGTTTACTATGGAAACACAGACTTTTGAGTTGGATGAGACATTATTCCTTCACAGTCCTTCCCTGCAGAGGAATCTCTCTAGCTATATCCACAGGGGCCTGAAAATAGCTTAAATGTGTTCAGGGATCATGCAACCAATTCCATCCCAGAATAAATTCATTGTTAAAAATGAAAGTCTCCCTGAACTTGAGTTCAAATACGCTTCCTCAAAATTTCTACCACTGGCCTTGGCTCCCTTAAAACAACATTAATACATCCTCTGCCTCCTGAGACCTTGTTCATTTTCTTTTTTAATCAGCAGTCACATCCCTCCTAAGATACATCTTTAGGAGAAACAATCCTTGTTGCTGCTAACACTTCTCTTATTTTGTGATTTCAGGACCCTTAACCACCTCTGGATATTCTCTGGACAGTTACCTGGAACGAAACTCAGTACGCCAAGACTATGGATATTGTATCTCAGCCAGTGCAATCAAGTACTGCATCATCTATGTATTCTATGCTTTGTTCCAGTCTTTATCACCAATACATAAAAAGTTGTCATAAAAAGTTAGTTAGATATGAAAAAGTGATTTTCTGAGTAGGAAAAATGAATGACCAAAAATCATACAGAAAGATGTTCAACCTCAATACTAAGCAGGAAAATGCAAACCAAAACAAAAATGAAATATCATTTTAAACTGATCAGATTGGCAAATTTTAAAAGTCTGATGATAGAAGTGTTGGCAAGTGAAGTGAAGAAATGGCAACTCACATGCTGCAAGTGGGAATATAAATGGTTTAACCATTTTGGAGATAAACTTGGCACTATTTAGTAACGTTCAAGATACACATACCCGACAACTCAGATTTTCCACTCTTGTGAGGTTTATCACAAAAACTGCAAACAGGCTCACAGGAACTTCCGTCTATGTTGTAACTGTTAACATTATTTATAATATTTAAAAAGGGGGAAAAAAGAAAATAAGTTCTTTAGGAAGGGAATGGTTAAATGTATGTAACTATGCGGTGAAAAACTGTGTAGCATTTAAAATGAACAGAACATGGACAAATCTTGAAGACATAATGTTAAATGAAAAAGGTCTGTAGAAGGATTTTTACATTATAATATTATTTATATATTATATAATGTAAAAATATATTATTCTACTTGTATATATTATTTATAATTATTTATATATGTGTACACTATAATATATATATATTTTTAAATAAATCAAGTTGTAGTTTGTACAGTGTTCTGTAAGCATACATATATAAGAGTGCAAATATGTGGGTGGAAAAGTAGCAGTGACTTCAGAGAAATATTTACCTCTAGAAGAAGAAGAAAGTTGAAGAAGGTCAGAAAAAAGAAAGGGCTTTGAATGTCTGTAGCATTTTATACCATTGAAAAAAAATTAAATATGGGAAAATACTGACATCATTGAATTTAGATGGCATATAGTTGCCTAATAGTTTCTTTCTACTTTTCAGTACATTTGAAATACTTAACATTTTCAAATAATATACGAATTAGGAAACTGCAAAAATGTATAGTCAATATATAGATAAATCTATATCATATAACTCTCCCAGGGAAAACATTGTTGATATTTTATTTTTATCTGAATTTTTTTATATTTTATTTTGAAACAATTTTAGGCTTACAGAAGAGTTGCAAAAATAGTAGAAAGTGTTCATATAATTCCTTCACCCAGCTTCTCTTAATGCTAACAATTTACAGAATCTTAATGTAATGTTCAAATCAGGAAATTAACATAGGTAAAATACCATTAATGAAACCATCAACCTTAACTGGATTTCCTTAACTGGATTTTGCCAGTTTATTCTCTATTGTTATTTTTCTATTCCAGGATCCTACATTGCATTTAGTTGAGATTCCTTGGTCTCTTCCAATCTGACAGGTCCTCAATCTCCACTCGTCTTTCATGGCATTAGGACTTTTGATATTCGTCTCTCATTTGGGGTTTGCCTAGTGCTTTCTAGTCATTAGACTGAGGTTTATTGTTAAGCCACTCAGTCATGTCAGAATCTTTGAAACCCCATGGACTGCAGCATGCCAGGCTTCCCTGTCCTTCACCATCTCCTGGAGTTTGCTCAAACTCATGTCCATTGAGTTGGTGATGCCATCCAACCATCTCATCCTCTGCCATCCCTTTCTCCTCCTGCCTTCAGTCTTTCCCAGCATCAGGGTCTTTTCTAATGAGTCAGCTCTTTGCATCAGCTGGCCAAAGTGTTGGAGCTTCAGCATCAGTATTTCCAATGCCTTTTCATAGGAATACCACAGAAGTAAGGCTGTGTCCTTCTCAGAACATAATTTCAGGGGGTGCATGATGTTGACAGGTGTTATTACTGGTAATGTTAACCTTGAGGAGTGAGTTAGGGTGGTGTCTGTAAGGTTTCTTCATCATAAAATTACTCTGTTCCCCTTTGTAATTGATGCACTGCATCAGATACTTTGACATTCTGCTAAAATCCTGTTTCCTCTTCAACTTTCACCCACTGATAGTAACATCCACGAGGAGATTCTGCTGCAGCCACTATCACTGTGGTATTTGCCTTGTGGTGATTTTTTTCCCCTCAATTTTTTTTTTCACCTCATTTATTCTTTTGAAATTCTTTTGTAAGAAAGAACTATTATTTCTCTTATATTTATTTACATATTCAATTATAAATTTTGGATAAATATGACTCAATGACATTTATTTATTATATGGATTATAATCCAAAAGTACAATTACATATTCTGTTGGTCAAATTGTTCCAGCTTTGGCCACTGAGAAATCCTTCAGGTTGTTTCTTGTGTCCTTTTGACATTTTTCAGATACTTCTGATACCATAATGCTCATCTTGTATTTTTCCCTGCCCCTGCCCCTGCCCCTGCCCCTGCCCTGTAATCAAGCACTCGTTTACTGAACTTTGGTTTCTTTTACTGAAAAATGCATTTAGAAAACTAGTATCACAGTTCTGGGTATGTTCATGTCTTCCAAGGTTTGAGTGACAGAGCAGATAACACTTAGTGGACAAAGGTTGGAAATATACATGTATGTTCAACAGCCTGAGTATACACACATACGTAGGCTTCCCAGGTGGCTCAGTGAGTAAAGAATATGCCTGCAATGCAAGAGACACAGGAGAAATGGGTTCGATTCCTGGTTCAGGAAGATCCCCTAGAGGAAGGCACAGCAACCCACTCCAGTATTCTTGCCTGGAGAATCCCATGGACAGAGGAGACTGGAGGGCTACAGTCCATAGGTCACAAAGAGTCGGACGCGATTAAAGTGACTGAGCACACACATACTCCATTATATGAATATTGTTTAAGCTCTTCGCATTTCTTCATATCTTTTTAGCAAAGAACTGACTGACCTTTGTTCCAGGTTGCTTTTTCAGGCATGTTTGTATGGCCACCTGCCTTGCAAAACAGAGACAGCATCTCCTCCAAACAAATGGGAAGGATGATTATTTCCTGTTTTAAAAGATCCAGTTTCCTGAATCTCAGGGTTCCTCTTCTGTGCAGACATCACATGTACAGGTATTACCTGGTGCTCTTTGCTTTGATTTGTGGGAATTGAGACACAAAAGAATAATGCCAGAAATAATATTCCTCTATAATATTTGCTCTAAGTATTAACAGTAAACTGTCCTTCTTCTCTGACACAAGTCTTCCAGATTCCAAGAAACTGTGGCATGGCAGACTAATTGGTTAACCTGCATGTAGGGTAAAATCTCAGATAGTCACAGATCTTGACAGCTGTGTTATAATTTACCTACCACTATCCTACTTGGGCTTCCCTGGTGGCTCAGAGGTTAAAGCATCTGCCTCCAATGCGGGAGACCCGGGTTCGATCCCTGGGTTGGGAAGATCCCCTGGAGAAGGAAATGGCAACCCACTCCAGTATTCTTGCCTGGAGAATTCCAAGGACGGAGGAGCCTGGTAGGCTACAGTCCATGGCGTCTCAAAGAGTCAGACACGACTGAGCGACTTCACTTCACTTCACTATCCTATATAGTGGAGCAGGAACTGGCAACCCACTCCAATATTCTTGTCTGGAAAATCCCATGGACAGAGGAGCCTGGCAGGTTCCAGTGCATGGGGTCACGAAGAGTCAGACACGACTGAGCAACTAACACTAACACATCCTATATGGAACAATGTAAGTAACATTATCCACATACCCCACCCCCAAATAAAAGCTGTGGTGGTAGTGGTGGTTTAGTAGCTAAGTCATGTCCGACTCTTGCAACCACACGGACTATAGCTTGCCAAGCTCCTCTGTCCACAGGATTTCCCAGGCCAGAATGCTGGAGTGGGTTGCCATTTCCTCTTCCAGGGGATCTTTCCAACCCAGAGATTGAACCTGCATCTCTTATGTCTTCTGCACTGCAGGCAATTCCCTGCATTGTAGGCAGATTCTTTACCAATTGAGCCAAATATATGAGCATTTAAATACCACAGTTCCATAAGAGGACGTGAAACCTCGAGATCAAAGACAAAGGATTTTATTTCTTAACACTCAGCAGTCAGCATGGGCTCCAGGTTTGCACTGGTTCCATTGCCCTCCAGGTCCATGGGGGTGATATGTAATGACCCAGGTAGATCCTACATGCAGAGAAAATTTGTGCCACATCTGAGGAAACTTGAACTTAGGAAACACAAATCTCTCACACTGAGCTGCAAGCATTCATATCAGACAATGTTTGAAATTGCCTCTTTCTCCATGATCTTATCAAAAGAATGTGTTACTACACTTTTTAATTTTTGCTAGTCTGATATGTGAGCAAAGATATATCACTTTTAATTTCTGTTTCTATATCAGTAAACTTGAATATTTTCACATGACTAAGAGACTTTTTTTGTGAATTGTCTATTCACATCATTTTCCTATTTCCTATGAGGTTTCTGTTCCTTTGTCCCTCAAGTTTTAAAAGATCTTTATATATCATAAATAGTAGCTTTTGTCTGTGTATGTTGTGAATATTTTCTTCCAGTTTGTCAGCTGTGTTTTGATTTTGTTTATCGTGATTTTTGTCATGCAATTTTTTTTATTTTTATATAGTCAAATTTACCAGTTTTTTACTTTATTGCCTCTGGATTTTAATGGATAGTTACAAAGTCTTGTTATCCTAAGAGGAAAAAGGAATTTGCCAGTATTTTCTTCTAGTATTTGTACAGTTTCCATTTTTGCATTTAGATTCCTAAGCTACTTGGAGTTTATTCCTATGTACAGTGTGAGATACAGGCCTAACTTTATCCTTTTCAAAATACTCCTAGATACATTCATTTAAAAGTCTATCTTTGCCCAGTGACATGAGATGAAATCTCTATCATAATCTAAATCTCCATATGCATTGTGAGTCTATTCCTGTATATTCCATTCATACACTAGTCATATATCTTTCCAGTTCTGTTAATGCAATTAAACATGGCTGAGATCATAAGGTATAAACAATTCTGTATACTCTTGCTCACTGCACATTATAGTAATTATGTTCTGTAACATCATTTAAGACACTTACTTAAAATTATTTCAGGAGGTTTTGTAAAAACATAATGTTCTATGTTTTATGTTATAAATATAATTTAATTTACTTTAACATTACTCACTTTTGGATACTAGATTACTTAAAATTTTCTGCCATTATAAACAGGACTGAAATGAACAGATATTTGCTTCTTCATTAAACTTTTTATTTTGTCATAATCATAGATTCTTACAATATGCAGTTGTAAGAAATAATGCAGAGGGATCTCATGTGTCTTTACCCAGTTTTCCCAATAGCAATATCTTGCAGAACTACAGTACAAAATCACAGCCAGGATATCGATATTGCTACAATGAAGATCCTGTACATTCCCACCCTCACAGGGATCCCTCATGCTGCCCTTTTAAGGCTGGACCCACTTCCCCCCACCAGCCTCCCACACACACACACTCCTTAAACCCTGGCAATCACTACTCTATTCTCCAATTCTATAATTTAGTCACTTAAAGAACAAATGAGTCACACAAAGTAATATTTTGAGACTGGCTTTCTTTTTTTCCACACAGCATAATTTACTGAAGGTTCACCCACTGTTACACATCAATAATTTGTTCTTTTATTGCTGAGTAGTATTCCATGGTATGGATGTACCACAGTTTATTTAACCATTCATCACTGAAATATATCTGGATTGTTCTCAGTTTGGAACTATTACAAATAAACCTCCTATGAACACTCATGTACAGATTTTGGGGGAACTTAAGTTTTTATTTATCTTAGACAAATGCCTAAAAGTTTAATTGTCCGAGGCTGCATGGTTACTTCACATTTTAAAGAAATTGCAACTATATTTCCCAATGCCTGGGTCATTTTTCATTCCTACCAACAATGTATGAGTGATCTAGTTTCTTCACATCTACACCAACATTTGGTGTTATGGTTATTTTTTGTTTGTTTGTTAGCTTTGTTTTTGCTTTTTGCATTATGTTGCATGTGTAGAGGTTTTCACTTGAATTTCCCTAATGACTAATTATGTTGACTATCTTTTCATGTATTTGCCAGCTGTATATCCTCTTCCGTGGAATATCCGTTTATAGGCTTTTTGCCTATTTTCTGTTTGAATCATTTGATATTTTTAATGTTGAGACTGAGAATTCTTTATATATTCCAGGCAATAATTCTTTGTTGAATATCTGATCTCCAAATACATTCTCCAAGTCTGTAACCTGTAAAGTCTATACTTTATTATCCTCTGAACAGTTACTATTCCAAATCCATTTTTTAAAACTTGTCAAAAAATTTTTTCTGCAACAATTGATATGATTTAATTGAACGGAGGTTCATGACATTGTACAGGAGACAGGGACCAAGATCATCCCCATGGAAAAGAAATGCAAAAAAGCAAAATGGCTGTCTGAGGAGGCCTTTCAAATAGCTGTGAAAAGAAGAGAAGTGAAAGCAAAGGAGAAAAGGAAAGATATAAGCATCTGAATGCAGAGTTCCAAAGAATAGCAAGGAGAGATAAGAAAGCCTTCCTCAGAGATCAATGCAAAGAAATAGAGGAAAACAACATAATAGGAAAAACAAGAGATCTCTTCAAGAAAATTAGAGATATCAAGGGAACATTTCATGCAAAGATGGGCTCAATAAAGGACAGAAATGGTATGGACCTAACAGAAGCAGAAGATATTAAGAAGAGGTGGCAAGAATACACAGAAGAACTGTACAAAAAAGATCTTCACGACGAAAATAATCACAATGGTATGATCACTCACCTGGAGCCAGACATCTTGGAATGTGAAGTCAAGTGGGCCTTAGAGAGCATCACTGCGAACAAAGCTAGTGGAGGTGATGGAATTTTAATTGAGCTATTTCAAATCCTGAAAGATGATGCTGTGAAAGTACTGCACTCAATATGCCAGCAAATTTGGAAAACTCAGCAATGGCCACAGGACTGGAAAAGGTCAGTCTTCATTCCAATCCCAAAGAAAGGCAATGCCAAAGAATGTTCAAACTACCACACAATTGCACTCATCTCACACGCTAGTAAAGTCATGCTCAAAATTCTCCAAGCCAGGCTTCAGCAGTATGTGAACCGTGAACTTCCAGATGTTCAAGCGGGTTTTAGAAAAGGCAGAGGCACCAGAGATCAAATTGCCAACATCCGCTGGATCATGGAGAAAGCAAGAGAGTTCCAGAAAAACATCTATTTCTGCTTTATTGACTATGCCAAAGCCTTTGACTGTGTGGATCACAATAAACTGTGGAAAATTCTGAAAGAGATGGGAATCCCAGACCACCTGACCTGCCTCTTGAGGAACCTGTATGCAGGTCAGGAAGCAACAGTTAGAACTGTACATGGAACAACAGACTGGTTCCAAATAGGAAAAGGAGTACGTCAAGGTTGTATATCGTCACCCTGCTTATTTAACTTATATGCAGAGTACATCATGAGGAATGCTGGGCTGGAAGAAGCACAAGCTGGAATCAAGATTGCTGGGAGAAATATCAATAACCTCAGATATGCAGATGACACCACTCTTATGGCAGAACGTGAAGAGGAACTCAAAAGCCTCTTGATGAAAGTGAAAGAGGAGAGTGAAAAGTTTGGCTTGAAGCTCAACATTCAGAAAACAAAGATCATGGCATCTGGTCCCATCACTTCATGGGAAATAGATGGGGAAACAGGGGAAACAGTGTCAGACTTTATTTTTGGGGGCTCCAAAATCACTGCAGATGCTGATTGCAACCAGGAAATTAAAAGAAGCTTACTCCTTGGAAGGAAAGTTATGACCAACCTAGATAGCATATTAAAAAGCAGAGACATTACTTTGCCAACCAAGGTCCTAGACAGCTATGGTTTTTCCCTTGGTCATGTATGGATGTGAGAGTTGGACTGTGAAGAAAGCTGATCGCCGAAGAATTGATGCTTTTGAACTGTGGTGCTGGAGAAGACTCTTGAGAGTCCCTTGGACTGCAAGGAGATCCAACCAGTCCATTCTAAAGGAGATCAATCCTGGGCGTTCATTGGAAGGACTGATGCTAAAGCTGAAACTGCAATACTTTGGCCACCTCATGTGACGAGTTGACTCACTGGAAAAGACTCTGATGCTAGGAAGGATTGGGGACGCGAGGAGAAGGGGACAACAGAGGATGAGATGGCTGGATGGCATCACCGACTTGATGGTCATGAGTTTGGGTGAACTCTGGGAGTTGGTGATGAATAGGGAGGCCTGGCGTGCTGTGATTCATGGGGTCGCAAAGAGTCGGACGCGACTGAGCAACTGAACTGAACTGAACTGACTGAATAATTTCCTTCTTTGGTTTTTGATATATTGAATTACACTGTTTTTGAATACTGAATCAGACTTGCATTCTGGGAATAAACTCACTGTGATAATTCTTTTTATATATTGCTTAATTCATTTGCTAATATTTTGCTAAAGATTTTTCCATCTATATTCATGGGGGATACTGGTCTATAGTTGTTGGGTTTTTTGTTTTTGATTTGTTTTGTTTTTTGTACTATCTTTTTCTGGTTCTGATGACCGATAAATACTAGTTTCATAAAATGAGTTAAAAACTATTCTTTCTATTCCACTTCCTGGAAGAGATGGTATAGATAGTGTAGAATTGGTGTTATGGCTCAGCTGGTAAAGAATCCACCTGCAATGCGGCAGACCTGGGTTTGATCTCTGGGTTGGGAAGATCCCCTGGAGAAGGGAAAGGCTGCCCACTCCAGTATTCTGGCCTGGAGAATTCCATGTACAGTCCATGGGGTCGCAAAGATTCAGACACGACTAAGCGACTTGCACTTCACTTCCCTTCACTTCCCTTCATAATGGGTACAGACTTCTCTAGGGAAACCACGTGGGCCTAGAGATTTCTTTTCTGAGAGTTTTTAAATTGTAAATTCAATTTCCTTAATAGTTACAGAGCTATTTGAATTATCTGTTTCATACTGGGTGAGTTTTGGCAGTTCACACTTTTTTAAGGAATTGGCCCATTTCATCTAAGTTTTCAAATTTATGTGTCCAGAGCTGTTCATAGTTTTCATTTCTATTCTTTTTATGTGTGCAGGATGTTCACTCACCATCTGTTTCATTCCTTGTATTGGTTAATTTGTAAATTTCTTCTTTTTGAATTTTTTAATCTTTCTAGAGATTCGTCAATATTAATGATTTTTTTTAAAAAGCCCAACTTTCTGTTTCATTGACTTTCTCTGCTACTTTTCTATATTCAATTTCATTGATTTCTGCTTTATATTCATTTCCTTCTTTCTGCTTAATTTGGGTTTACTTTGTTCTTTTTCCTAGGTTCCTGAGGTGGGAGCTTAGGTTGTTGCTTTGAGATGTTTCTTCTTTCCTAATCTAAGCATTTAGTGGTATAAATTTCTCTTTCAATACTGCTTTAACAGTCTATGATAAACTCTGATACAGTATATTTGCATTTTCATATACTTCAATGTACTTTTTCAATGCCCATGAGACTTGCTTTTTGACACATGGATTATTTAGAATTATTCTGTTTAGTTTCCAAGTATCTGGATGTTTTTCAGTAACTTTTGTTACTGACTTCTACTTTGATTTCACTGTGATCAGATTTCAATTATTTAAAATATGTTGAATATTGTTTTATGACCCAAATTATGGTCTCATATGTTCCATGAGAATTTGAAAAGAATGTGTGTTTTACTCTTGTACAGTACTGTTCTATAAATATCAATTAGATCCTAGTGGCTAATGGTGTTCTTGAGTTCTTCTATGTCTGCTGACTTTCTGCCTTGTTTCTCAGTTAAGAGTAGACTTGTTCATTTAGCCTTTCAGTTCTGTTTGGGTCTCACATGTTTTGCAGCTTGAATATTTCCTGCACTAACATTTAGGACTGTTATGTCTTCTTGGTAGATGGACTCATAATGAGTCATTTTAAATGACGTCATGTTATAATGTCATTTATTTTCTGTGTCTGATAACTTTCCATGCTATAAAGTCTACTCTACCTGATATTGATGTAGCCATACCTACTTTTTAAAATTTGCATGATTTATGTTTTTCCCATCTTTTTACTTTCAACCTACCTGTATCATTATATTTGAAGTAAAATTATATAGACAGCACAGAGTTAGGTCGGTTTTTTGTTTTCCTTTTAATCCACTCAGTCAATGTGTCTTTTAATTGATGTACTTACACCATTTACATTTAATGAAATTATTGATACATCAGGGCTTAAGTTTTCCATTTTATTATTTCACCTTGTTTACCCTAGTTTTTGTTTCTCCGTTGTCTTTCTTCCAGCCTCCCTGTGAGTTACTTGAACATTTTTGGAATTGTGCTTTGATTTATACATAGTATTTGTGACTGCATCTATTGTATACCTTTGTTAGCAGATTCTCTAGTTACTACATTTGTGTGTGGGTGTGCTCAATCATGTCTGACTCTTTGCGACCTCGTGGACTGTATCCTGCCAGGCTCCTCTGTCCATGGGATTCTCTAGGCAAGAACACTGTGAAGTGGGTTGCCATTTCCTACTCCAGGGGATCTTCCTGACCCAGGGATCAAACCCACATCTCCTGCATTTGCAGGTGGATTCCTTACCACTGTGCCACCTGGGGAAGCCCCAGTTATTACATTATATATCCATAAACCATCATAATCTACTGGTGCTGACATTTTACCAGTTTAAGTGAAATTTAGAAACACTCTCTCCCTTGACATCTCTTTATCTCCCCTATTTATAGTATAATTGATGTAAATGTTTTCTCTCCCCACATTTAAATCCCATCAGCCAGTATTATAACTTATGCTTGTCAAACATAAATATAACTCGAGAAAAATAAGGGAATTCTACTGTACTTACTCATTGTTATTGATCTTTCCACTGCTCTTTCTTCATTTCTGATATTCCAAAATGCCTTCTTTTAAATTTTTTTCTTTCTCTTTAGAGAGCTTCCCTAGTCATACTTTCGGTGATGAATTCTCTTAGGTAGGTCTTCTGGGGATGAATTCGCTTAGATTTCCTTCATTTTAGAATGTCTTGATTTCCCCTTCATTCCTAAAGGATATATTTACTGATTATATAATTCTGAGTTGACAAGTCTTTTCTTCTAGGGCTAGAAAAACTGTGTGCCACTTCCTCTTGGCCTTCATGTTTTCTAATAAGAAATATGTCATCTTTCTAACCATTTCTACCCCACATAAAAGTCACTTTTCTCTCACTGCTTTTAAGATTTTTCCTTTGTTTCAGCTTTCAGAAATTTGATTATGATGTGTCTTGGTATAGATTACAGTTTTGGGTTCACTCAGTTTCTTGAATCTATAAATACATCCTTCACCAAATTTGAGAAAAGTCAGCCATTATTTCTTTGAGCACTTTTTCAGCCCCATTCTCTCTCTCTTCTATTTCTAGGACTCCAATGACACAAATGTCATACCTTTGTTTAAGTCTTTCAGGTCCCTGAGATGCTGTCCTATTTTAGACTACTTCAGTCTGCTGTTTAGATTGAATAATCTCTATTATTCTGTCATCAAGTTTACTGATTCTTTCCTGTGTCCCCTCTATTCTCCTATTACTATTGAGTTCAACCACTGAGATTTTTATTTCAATTATATTTTTCCATTCTCGTTTTCCATGTAGTTCCTCTTAATGTCTTCTATTTGCTGAGATTTCCTGTTGCTCCCAGTGTGTTCGTGACTGCTTCTCGAAGCATTTTTCTGACGGCTGCTTGAACATCTCTGACAGATCTCCGTCTCTTGGCTGTTGTGTCTGTTGACAGACTTCATTCAGTTCAGATTTTCCTAGTTCTTGGCACGGTAAGTGATTGTTCTATTCAAACCTGTACATTTTGGATATTAAATAATAAGACTCTGGATAAATATGTCTTATTTAAATCCTCTTTTAGTTAGCTTTCTCTGGCACTGCTCTGACAAAGGAAGGGATAGGTCCCACTTTTTCACTCCCAGGTGGGGTTAGAAGTCCAGGTACACTTCTCAGCCCTCACTGACGTGCAGTTAGATGGGCTTCTCATGGTCTCTGGGTAAGGCTGGAACTTCTGGCCCCACACTAGGCCTCTGCTGATACGACGCTGGCTGGGAGGGTAGAATGCCATGTTACCACTCTACATGCTGCACTTAGTAGGAGGATAAGGAAAAAGTACATCTATCCTGTCCTCTCGGATGCCTAATTGCTTTTAAAATTTATTATTTCTGTAGGACAAAGTCCATAAGATACAATTGTTGGAGCAAGGGATAGGAACATTTTAAAGGTTCTTGTTATATATTTCCAAATTACTTTTCAGAAGTTTTTCTCAATTATTAATTTTATATGTAATACGGGATGCTTTTTGCTATATCATATTCTCTTTAGATTCTGTATTACTGTTTTCTAAGTTTTCCCTGGTTTGATAACAAAATGTAGCATTTCATAATTGTTCTAACATATAGGTTTTTGGTAATTAACAATGGTGAACATTTTTTTCCAAGTTTTTAATAATCACTTCAAGTTCCCCTTTCATGAGTTCTTTGTTCACATATATTTGTTCACTCTTTCATTTTTTGAGCTCTAATATCCTGGGTGTTCATTGGAAGGACTGATGCTAAAGCTGAAACTCCAATACTTTGGCCACCTCATGCGGCGAGTTGACTCACTGGAAAAGAGTCTGATGCTGGGAAAGGTTGGAGGCGGGAGGAGAAGGGGACGACCGAGAATGAGATGGCTGGATGGCATCACCGACTCTGTGGACATGAGTTTGAGTGAACTCCAGGAGTTGGTAATGGACAGGGAGGCCTGGTATGCTGTGACTCATGGGGTCACAGAGAGTCGGACACGACTGAGCAACTGAACTGAACTGAACTGAGTTTTGTTATCTTTTTATGAGTTCTTTATATAAATATTAACTTCTATAATATTTACTGAAATTATAGTGAACTTTTAATTCTCTATATTTTTATGTACATTTGAAAATTTTTATCTAGTTAAGTCCATTGATATTTTCCTGGGTGATTATTTTCCAGTTCTAAGGTTAAAAATGCATTCCAGAAACTCAATAAATATTTCCTCTATCTGCTTCAAGTTCCTTTTCTGTGTCTTATATCCACAAATTAGTAATCCATCTTATATTCATTTTAGTACTAGTTACATAAGGTCAGCTATAAAAAGTGGGTCCTATATTTTTACATATGGCACACTAATTTCCCCATAACCATTTACAACTTTTTCTAAAACTATTTTTTAGAAACTCTTATGTGATCACAGCTAAGTACCTACCACAGGGTACTAAATTCTAGACTGACATACAACACCCTCAGATTTTGAGGCTGACAGGTCAGCCTTATTCAGATAATTACTGCAATGGTCTGAACATTTCTGTCTCCTGAAAATCCATATGTTGAAATCCTAACCTTCAAGGTAACAGTAAGAGGAAGACAGGCCTTAGGGAGGTAATTACGTTATGAGAGCCGAGCCCTCACAACCGCGATTAATACCCTCACAACCGCGATTAATACCCTCACAACAACAGAGACCTAGACAGATTCCTTGTCCCTCCCATAGTGTGAGGACACAGTGAGAAGACAGGTTCGTACCAGGACCACACCCATGAGTGCTATGATCCTAGACTTCCCAGCTTTCAGGACTTTGAGAAATAAATGTATGTTATTTACAAGCCACCCAGTCTCTGATATTTTGTTATAAGTAAGCCCCAACAAACTAATAGTACCATGGAACAAGGAAACAATATGATTTCTGCATACTTTGAGGGATTGAAACAATAGAACTGATGAGGCCAAAGTAAATCCTCCAGGGGCTAATCAATATCAACAGTGACAACATCCTACAGGAAGTCCTCTCTGAGGACACTGAGGAAAGCCCTACCACATCACCACAGGGGAGTCCTGACCGTCTCGGGGAATTTCATGTATCTAGTGGAATCCAATATAGAGCTACACTGAAGAAAAGATTAAAACATGGAATCTTACAACAAATTTAGGAAAGGACAGTTTTAAGTTTATAGCCAATCACCAACAAAAAGAAGATACCATGTCATTTCGCTGCGAAGTACATGTATACAGTATAATTTAAGCTATTAGAAGCCTGCTCCATCAGATCTCCACTATGTGAGCAGGATAGTAAAATATACCTGTTTTTCATGTTAGTCCACGGGAGTCAGGAAAAAAGATGCATTTTAGATGATGTAAGCCTACGAGTTGACTCACTGGAAAAGACTCTGATGCTGGGAAAGGTTGAGGGCGGGAGGAGAAGGGGACGACAGAGAATGAGATGGCTGGATGGCATCACCGACTCTGTGGACATGAGTTTGAGTGAACTCCGGGAGTTGGTGATGGACAGGGAGGCCTGGCGTGCTGTGATTCATGGGGTCGCGGAGAGTCGGACACGACTGAGCGACTGAACTGAACTGAACTGAAGCCATGATTCAGAAAACAGCATATGTGCCCTGGAAATAAAAAGAACTTAGATTCCATAGCCTTGGAAAATGCACAAGTCCACAATCCCTTGCTTCTATGTCTCCCTTTCTGGGCTCTCCACGCCCCCTTTACGTTTATCTATTATGCTCCCCCTCTACTCTTTGTCTTCCTTAACTCTCCCAGATCATCCTTCCGGGAAGGCCACCCCTTCTTCCTGGTAACAGTTCAAACTTCCTTCCTGACTACTCTTCGTGGCCAACAAGATGACTCTATCTTAGGATGTGATGACTTGGTTACTGGGCTCCTTGAAAACTGGCATTTTTGAGTATCCACATTTCCACATATGGGCCACAATACACTATTACCCCTCAAAGTAAAGAACAGTTTCACCACTTTCCCCTTAGGTTACTGAGCCTTTTCTCCAGTTCCACTCTCTGTAAAGAAAGAGTCAAAGCTGCTAGGAAAGTTATCACAAGAAAAGCCATTAGGAGAATAATTATAATTATCAGGGGCATTGTGTACACAGCGGGGACTGAATAAAGAAGCATTATCAGGATGGGCTGGATGGAGAGCTTTGAAGTATTAAAAAGTAAGGGACTCCAAGTTTGGAGTATTAGAAAATAGAACAAAACATTCTAGTAGAAGGTGCCAAGAGTCCTCAATGTTTAAGATAGATATTGAATAAGTATCCAAATATATCTCAAGGTATTGATTTTAAAAATGCAAAACTACTCTGGAACCAGAGCTACACTACTGAGATCACAACTTTATAAATATTGCATATTTATTAAACCAACCCTGTCTCCAGCGTATTATGTGGGGAGAGGAAAGCAGTATTTCTCTTAGAACACAGAGTATTGGGGAGATCTAATACCATTCCTATTAAACCATTAACTCCTTGAGATCAGGGCATCTGTCATATTTTCCCACTTTATTGAGATATAATTGACATATAATATTGTGTAAATTTAAGCTGTAAAACATGATGGTGTAATACACTGGTACAAGGAGTCCATCTTATTAAAAACTACATTTCCAGTCCTTTATACATAGCATTAACCCCTGGTACACAGCGGGTGTCTTGTAAAATGTCTGGTGAATGAATGACCTATGAACCTCATGTGCCAGCTCCTGGCTAAATTTCTCTGAGTGGTTTAGGAAAGTAGTATCAGCCCATTCTTTGTGGATAATAAAAATCACCTCCACCAAGAGAGTCTTTTCTACAAGGATTGCAATTCAACCCCTTCAGGTCAGACCAGACCATCCATCACGATCATTCCTGATGCCCAGAGAAGAAAAGAAAGTGGAGCCCCCACTAGGAGCCAATTTAGACATCTGAGAATAAAACAGGTTTACAACATTTAAATAACAGGTTTATAATAATCCTAAGAAAACAGACTTCAGAATTGCCTAAGAAACTTTGGAATGTCCAAACATCACAGAGATGAAAGCCGGGCCCACAGCAGTGGGACTGAATACAGTCCAAAGGCTTAAGGACAGAGTGAGGGTTAACTCATGCAGTTTACATTCCTACAAACGCTATTCATTTTTATACACACCCGAAGAAAAATTTGTGTGTGCTGCCTTATAATTCTCGAGTTCGCTGTGGATATAATAATGAATAAAGCACTATACTTTGCTAAGAGGAGTTAGAACATTATTTACACATAATTCAATAAATAAAAATCTGCAAGAAAATTGGTGCTAGGATAATGGAAGCCCATCACCCATACAAAAGGCTTTTATTCTTTAGGCCTCCTCTTTCGAGGATGAAGCTGGTTTGCTGAACAATTATAGGCAAGCTAAGGAAGGAAGGGAGGAACGGAAGGAAGCGGGGAAGGGGAGCAGAGAGGGGACAGAGGGGGAGTAAGGAGCAGAAAAAGGATAAAGACATACATTACTGGCAATACTGCAAATTAAATGCTCTGAATTACTGCTATTGATCGAAGCAACTAAAACACTGGATTAAAAGTACACAGAAATACCTTTTCAAGCACACCGCTGAAGTGACAAAAAGAATTCACAGAGCCCAAAAACCGAAGTGACATCAGGAATCCTGGGAAATGAGTAAGCACTGTGACTGGATTTTTCCTGGAAGCCTCTTTGCTTGAAACCTAAAGACCCCAAGCTTCTGCATCACCTACCACATGAGCAGTGGGAATGGGCAATGTAGGATAAAATCCCAAGCCCCCAAAAGCACCTCCCTAGAGAGAGGATGGATGAGAAACTAACCCTGCCAGACAGCAAAGATTTTCACCACTCTTGGTTCTGGCACCGGACAGAGGTGAAGAAATATACCTGAATATCTGTAACACGCCAGCCACGTGGGGTTTTTTGGTCTATAGTCATGTTATCTGAAAAAACACTGAGAGAATTTGATTTGTATTAATCCCAGTTTGGTAAACACCCTGCTGCTGCTGCTAAGTCACTTCAGTCATGTCCAACTCTGTGTGACCCCATAGAGGGCAGCCCACCAGGCTCCCCCATCCCTGGGATTCTCCAGGCAAGAACACTGGAGTGGGTTGCCATTTCCTTCTCCAACGCATGAAAGTGAAAGTGAAGTCGCTCGGTCATGTCCGACTCTTAGCGACCCCATGGACTACAGCCTACCAGGCTCCCCCATCCATGGGATTTTCCAGGCAAGAGTACTGGAATGGGTTGCCATCACCTTCTCCAAAACACCCTGGGTCCTTGGATAAAAGTGTAGCTTAACTATACACAGATGCACACACACACACATACACACACAGAGATAAAAAGTTTCCTTGACTGAAGAGCAGCAGAAAAAAGCAAGAGTCTATCCACACACAAACAAACAAACACTTCAAATACAATTCAGACACAGAGCATACATTACTTAGGTTTATTAAGTGCTTAGAAACAGAAGAGAAGCTTGAAAACATAAGCAGGAAAACAACCAATATGACTTAAAAACTCCACAAAGGGAGGACAAATTAAACAGCAGATTAGAAACAGAGGAGATAACAATTTTATGGCTCAGGGTAAAGAAGGGTTTCATAGACAAAAGTACAAGCCATAAAACCTATAATAATAAAATGCTATCTTCATAAAGCATTTTCTATATGACAGGCATTACTTTGCTAGTGTGTGAGATGAGTGCAATTGTGCAGTAGTTTGAGCATTCTTTGGCATTGCCTTTCTTTGGGATTGAGATGAAAACTGACCTTTTCCAGTCCTGTGGCCACTGCTGAGTTTTCCAGATTTGCTGGCATATTGAGTCTAGCACTTTCACAGCAGTGTCTTTTAGATTTGAAATAGTTCAACTGGAATTCCATTACCTCCACTAGCTTTGTTCATAGTGATGCTTCCTAAGGCCCACTTGACTTCACATTCCAGGATGTCTGGCTATAGGTGAATGATCACAACATTGTAGTAATCTGGGTCATGAAGAGCTTTTTTGTGTAGTTCTTCTGTGTATTCTTGCCACCTCTTCTTAATATCTTCTGCTTCTATTAGGTCCATACCATTTGTGTCCTTTATTGTGGCCATCTTTGCATGAATGTTCCTTTGGTATCTCTAATTTGCTTGAAGAGATCTCTAGTCTTTCCCATTCTATTGCTTTCCTCTATTTCTTTGCATTGATCACTGAAGAAGGCTTTCTTATCTCTCCTTGCTATTTTTTGGAACTAGGAATTCAAATGGGTATATCTTTCCTTTTCTTCTTTGCCTTTTGCTTCTCTTCTTTTCTCAGCTACTTATAAGGCTTCCTAAGACATTTTGACTTTTTGCATTTCTGTTTCTTGGGGATGGTCTTTATAACTGCCTCCTTTATAATGTCGTGAACCTCTGTCCATAGTTCTTCAGGCACTCTGTCTATCAGACCTAATCCCTTAAATCTATTTGTCACTTCCACTATATAACTGTAAGGGATATGATTTAGGGCATATCGAATGGTCTAGTCATTTTCCCTACTTTCTTCAATTTAAGTCTGAATTTGGCAATAAGGAGTTCATGATCTGAGCCACAGTCAGCTCCTGGTCTTGTTTTTGCTGACGGTGTAGAGCTTCTCCATCTTTGGCTGCAAAGAATATAATCAATCTGATTTCGGTGTTGACCATCTGGTGATGTCCACGTGTAGTCTTCTCTTGTGTCATTGGAAGAGGGTGTTTGCTATGACCAGTGCATTCTCCTGGCAAAACTCTGTTAGCCTTTGACCTGCTTCATTTTGTACTCCAAAGCCAAATTTGCATGTTCCAGGTAGCTCTTGATTTTTGCATTTCAGTCCCCTATAAAGAAGACATATTTTGGGGTGATAGGTCTCCATAGAACCATTCAACTTCAGCTTCTTCAGCATTACTGGTCAGGGCACAGACTTGGATCACTGTGATATTGAATGGTTTGACATGAAAACAAACAGAGATCATTCTGTCGTTTGCATTTTGGACTCTTGTTGACTATGATGTCTACTCCATTTCTTCTAAGGGATTCTTGCCCACAGTAGTGGATAAAATAATGGTCATCTGAGTTAAATTCACCCATTCCAATCCATTCTAGTTAACTGACTCCTAAAATGACAATGTTCATTCTTGTCATCTCCTGTTTGACCACTCCAATTTGCCTTGATTCATGGACCTAACATTCCAGGTTCCTATGCAGTATTGCTGTTTATAGCATTGGACTTTACTACCATCATCTGTCACATCCACAACTGGGTGTTGTTTTTGCTTTGGCTCCATCTCTTCATTCTTTCTGGAGTTATTTCTCTACTCTTCTCCAGTAGCATATTGGGCACCTACCGACCTGGGGAGCTCATCTTTCAGTGTCAAACCTTGCTGCCTTTTCATACTGTTCATGGGGTTCTCAAGGCAAGAACACTGAAGTGGTTTGCCATTCCCTTCTCCAATGGACCAGGTTTTGTCAGAACTCTCTGCCATGACCCATTCGTCTTGGGTGGCCCTACAAGGCACAGCTCACATTTTCATTGAGCAAGACACAACTGTGGTTCATGTGATCAGTTTGGTTAGTTTTCTGTGACTGTGGTTTTCACTCTGTCTGCCCCCTGATGGATAGGGATAAGAGGCTTATAGAAGAGGAAACAGAGATCAAATTGCCAATATCCACTGGATCATCAAAAAAGTAAGAAAGTTCCAGAAAAACACCTACTTTTGTTTTATTGAATACACCAAAGCCTTTGACTATGTGGATCACAAAAACTATGGAAAATTCTTAAACAGTTGGCAATACCAGGCACCTGACCTGCCTCCTGAGAAATCAAGAAGCAACAGTTAGAACTGGAACAGCCTGGTTCCACATCAGCAAGGGAGTACATCAAGGCTGTATCTTGTCACCATGCTTATTTAACTTATATGCAGAGTACATCATGAGAAATGCTGGACTGGATGAAGCACAAGCTGGAATCAAGATTGCCAGGAGAAATATCAGTAACCTCAGATACGCAGACGACACCACCCTTATGCCAGAAAGTAAAGAAGAACTAAAGAGTCTCTTGATGAAAGTAAAAGAGGAGAGTGAAAAAGTTGGCTTGAAGCTCAACATTCAGAAAACAAAGATCATTCCATCTGGTCCCATCACTTCATGGGAAATAGATGGGAAAACAGTGGAAACAGTGTCAGACTTTATTTTTGGGGGCTCCAAAATCACTGCAGATGCTGATTGCAGCCATGAAATTAAAATACCCTTGCTCCTTGGAAGAAAAGCTATGAACAACCTAGACAGCATGTTAAAAAGCAGAGACATTACTTTGCCAACAAAGGTCTTTCTAGTCAAGGCTATGGTTTTTCCAGTAGTCATGTATAGATGTGAGTGTTGGACTATAAAGAAAGCTGGGGACCAGAGAACTGATGCTTTTGAACTGTTGGAGAAGACTCTTGAGAGTCCCTTGGACTGCAAGGAAATCCAACCAGTCCATCCTAAAGGAAATCGGTCCTGAATATTCATTGGAAGGACTGATGCTGAAACTGAAACTCCAATACTTTGGCCACATTTAGCAAAGAACTGACTCATTGGAAAAGACCCTGATGCTGGGAGGGATTGAAGGCAGAAGGAGAAGGGGACAACAGAGGATGAGATAGTTGGATGGCATCACCAACTCGATGGACATGAGTTTGAGTAGGCTCTAGGAGTTGGTGATGGACAGGGAAGCCTGGCATGCTGCAGTCCATGGGGTCACGAAGAGTTGGACACAACTGAGCAACTGAACTGACTGACTGATATGCCAGGCACCATTATCAGCATTTTACTTGTATAATCTTATTTAATCCTCCCAAGAGCCTTTTGAGGTAGACACTTTTATTATCCCCATTTCACAGATGAGAAAACTGAAACACTAACACATTAAGTAGCTTTCCCAAAGTCACACAGCTAGTAAATGGCAGTGCTGTGATTTGAATCCAGGCACCCTGGCTCCAGAGTCTGTGCCTTTAGGTAAAGATATACAAATTTAGGTAAAAATTTAGGTAAAGATATACACAACAAAATTTTAAACTTTAATTGGCAGAGCACAGATGATTTCTAGGGCAGTGAAAATATTCCATATGGTACAATGGTACATGAATGCCATTATAAATTTGTCTAAACCCATAGATAGAATGTATAACATCAAGAGTGAGCCGTAATGTAAATGAGGGGCTTTGGGTGATAATGTATGTTTATCACTTGTAATAAATGCACACTGTGGTGGGGGATGCAGAGAGTGGGGGAGGGAGGCTCTGGGGAAAATAGGGAGGGGGTATAGAGGAATTTTCTCTACTTTCCTAAAATTTTGCTATAAACATAAAACTGCTCTAAAACTAAACTACAATATTTTTTCATCAGCCACCATAAAAAAAAATTAACAAACAAATTGGGAGAAGATATTTCCAACATATTTAATTATCAGCCTACTGGTACTCAGATTCCATATGAAAGTTTTCAAGTCTAAGCTGGCATTGAGCCATTTATGTTTTGCTGGTCATTTTCCAAATAAGAGCCTAAGCCTGTGGATATCACCATGGGTTAATTTCCTCAACTCCCTTCATTCAAGTTTAATTTCCGTCAGAAACTAAGTTTACCTACAGAAGGGGTATTGTGCACTCTGGCCACTAACAATAGCCTTTGCATTTGAAAATCCCTGTCCTCAAATTTTCTTTAAAACTCATATGGGAGCTTTCCTAGTGGACAGATGGTAAGGAATCTGCCTGCAATGTAGGATACCCAGGTTCGATCCCCGGATCAGGAAGAGTCCCTGGAGAAGAATCCCATGGACAGAGGAGCCTCACAGGCTGATACAGTGAACACATTTCTCAGAATCCTGAACAGGAGACACAAGCAGTCAGTGATATTATAAAGACTGGATTCTGACTCTACCAATCACTTGCTCTGTGAAAGAGGGCAAGTTACTGAAACTCTGTGCCTCAGCTTTCTTGTGTGGAAAATGAGGCAGTCAACAACCATGTCACAGGAGCACTGTAGGAATGGAGTCAGTGGATTAGATAAAAGAGCACATTCTGGGAGTTCCTCAAAAGATTATATTTAAGAATTATATGACTCAGTGATTCCACTCCTAGGTATATACTCAAGAGAAATGAAAACATATGTCCACACAAAACATGTACATGCATGTTCATAATAGTATTATGCATAATAGCCAAAAAGTGGAAGGAACCCAAATGTCTACCAACTGAAGAATAAACAAAATGCACGTTATGCATGCAATTTGATATTATCCTACAGCAAAAAATGAATGGGGGAAATGAAGCACTGATTCAAGTTACAGCATCCAGCGATTTTGAAAACACTATGCTAAGTGAAGAAAAGCCATTCACAAAAGGCCACACGTACACCAGATGTTCAGAGTAGACAAATCCATACAGACAGAAAACAGTTTAGTGATTGCCCAGGGCCTTGGGGTAGAGGAGAATGGAAAGTAACGCTAAGGGTATAGGGTTTATTTTGTAGTGATGAAATGTTCTGAAGTTAGATATGGAGATGGTCATGAAATTCTGTGAATACACTATAATCCACTGAATTGGAGACGTTAAAATTGTGACTTTTATGATGTGTAAATTATAGCTCAATAAAGTGGTTATTCTTAAGAGAACATACCCATAGGACTTGATACATGGTAAGTGCTCGGCAGCTATTTGGATGCTGTTTGTCTATCTATATGTCTTCTAGCATCCCTAAATTATTTTGACCAATCAAGATTTTTTCCAGTTAAAAAAAGAGTTTGGTTTCAAAAAGCCTTACAGCATAAAGGGCTCAAGAGAAAGACCCAAGAAGACCTTTGTTGAGGGAAAAAGAGAGACTCCTGTGCTCTAGTGTGTGGGGATTTTGGAGGATCCTGGGGTGTGGTAAGCTCCAGTGTGATTTGAGAACTGTAAGAGCAGCCTGTGGGCGTGCACAGCAGGTATCAGCCTCCTCAGCAGTTATGAGAGCAATGAATTAAACTAACCACATTCCTTCCCCAGCCAGGTGCGGGCCCCACTCTGTGCACTGTCTCATTGAATCTTCACCACTCTCCTGGGGGTTTGCTTCTATGTTACCCCCATTTTCCAGATGACAAAACCAATGTAGGGAACAGTTATCTCCAGAACCCACACTCTTCACCACTGTCTTGCCACCTGCCACACAGTCCATGGACCTAAGAAATTCTTCCCATAATAATTATAGTAATAGCTAGCATATAAACTTACTATACTAGAGGTGGTATTCTAATGGTTTTACATATAATTCAAGCATTTATCGTCACAACAACATTGAGATGTACAATTTTCAGATGACACAACTGAAGCACAGAGAGAAAAGATGACAAACCCAAGCCCACACAGCAGGAAGGTGGCAGTGCTGTCTTTTTAGTCCATACAGCCTGCCTATTAGAGTCTGCCTCTCAATCAGTGATGTATTGCTTCTCTAGGTGACAAATGTAGTACTGGATTTGTCCCCAAAACTTGTCTAAATTCTCAGTATATATTCTTCTAAATCTTCAGAACAATGCTCTGAAGTAGATATTATGAAAAACTATATTTAAGTAGAAGAAATTACTACAGAAGTAGTTACTACTCTGTACAAGTATATTCAGGGAACAAGTTTCAAAACCAAGGTAGCTTCATGCCAAGGTGACTTGACCTTGGAGACCAGGCCCTTTACCACAATTTCATACTCCCTCAGTAGTGAAAAATTCCTGGAACTAGAGACTACTTTTATCATCATGCAACTGGAGATAAAGCTAATGTTGAAATACTCAGAAAAGTTTAAACCAAAGCTTCCCCGGTGGCTCAGATGGTAAAGCGTCTGCCTCTAATGCAGAAGACCCGCGTTCAATCCGTGGGTTGGGAAGATCTCCTGGAGAAGGAAATGGCAGCCCACTCCAGTACTCTTGCCTGGAGAATCCCATGGACGGAGGAGCCTAGTAGGCTACAGTCCATGGGGTCGCAAAGAGTCGGACATGACTGAGCAACTTCACTTTCACTTTCTAAGATAATCCAAATAAACAAAAACAAAACAATCTTCCACCTGCAGGTGTAAGGCAGGGATCACTACTGGACATTATCAGAGGACCCTGCAAGAGGGTGTATGGATATATGCTTCAAGAAGGATATATGTTTCTCCCAACCTCATGATTTCATTCTGCACTAAGGTGCCCCCTGAGATCCTCTGGACAATATATCCATTCTGCACTTAACAAGTTGATTAGTAGAGTTCACGCAAACCCCATGCTAGTGACTCCAGTTCTCCCCTATTATTCAGTAGCCGTCCATCCTACATGCCTCCAAAGTCAAGCAGGCCCACCATCCTGTGCAGGTTTCAAGGCTAGCTAGCCCTATACACACACACACCCTGTTCTGGCACAGACTTGTACTGCCTTGAAAAGGGCCTAGGAACCCCACTCTCTGCTGCTCAAAGAGCACTTGTTCAAAGCAAGCCAGGGGCCTTAACCCACATTCTTGCCCTGACGCTCAGGAGTAGCCATTGTTCCCATTTATAGTACTAGCGGAATAATCCACTTAGCCATTACTCTGTCATCCAGCAATCTGTCCAATGCCATGCTTTTTCCTCACCTCTTCTCCTGTTGTCAGCCCTTGGGCTATTTCTTTGTACCTCCATTCCCAGATGTGAATGTGATTATTAGACATATAGTAAAAATACATTGTGCTGTTGTCCTTTTTAACACTATAGTCCATGAAGTTTCAGATGTTCAAGCTGGTTTTAGAAAAGTCAGAGGAATAGAGATCAAATTGCAAACATCCGCTAGATCATCGGAAAAGCAAGAGAGTTCCAGGAAGACATCTACTTCTGCTTTATTGACTATGCCAAAGCCTTTGACTGTGTGGATCACAATAAACTGTGGAGAATTCTGAAAGAGATGGGAATACCAGACCACCTGACCTGCCTCTTGAGAAACCTATATGCAGATCAGGAAGCAACAGTTAGAACTGGACATGGAACAACAGACTGGTTCCAAATAGGAACAGGAGTATGTCAAGGCTGTATATTGTCACCCTGCTTATTTAACTTACATGCAGAGTATATCATGAGAAATGCTGGGCTGGAGGAAGCACAAGCTGAAATCAAGATTGCCAGGAGAAATATCAATAACCTCAGATATGCAGATGACACCACCCTTATGGCAGAAAGTGAAGAACTAAAGATCCTCTTGATGAAAGTGAAAAAGGAGAGTGGAAAAATTGGCTAAAGGCTCAACATTCAGAAAACACAGATCATGGCATCTGGTCGCATCACTTCATGGCAAACACATATAGAAACAGTGGCAGACTTTATTTTGGAGGGCTCCAAAATCACTGCAGATGGTGATTGCAGCCATGAAATTAAAACATGCTTAGTCCTTGGAAGGAAAGTTATGACCAACCTAGACAGCATATTAAAAAGCAGAGACATTACTAGAGAGCCAACAAAGGTCTGTCTAGTCAAGGCTATGGTTTTTCCAGTACTCATGTATGGATGTGACTGTCGGACTATAAAGAAAGCTGGGGGCCAGAGAATTGATGCTTTTGCACTGTTGGAGAAGACTCTTGAGAGTCCCTTGGACTGCAAGGAGATCCAACCAGTCCATCCTAAAGGAAATCAGTCCTTAATATTCATTGGAAGGACTGATGCTGAAGCTGAAACTCCAATACTTTGGCCACCTTTTGTGAAAAACTGACTCATTGGAAAAGACCCTGATGCTGGGAAAGATTGAGGGCAGGAGGAGAAGGAGATGACAGAGGATGAGATGGTTTGGATGGCATCACTGACTCAATGGACACGAGTTTGAGTAGACTCCGGGAGTTGGTGATGGACAGGGAGGCCTGGCATGTTGAAGTCCCTGGGGTTGCAAAGAATCAGACACTACTGCGCGACTGAACTGAACTGAACTGAACTGTTTTAAGTTTGGGAAGAAGACTGATATTACTGATTAAAATGAAGTCTTTGAATTCCACAAATGTCATCCAGGGCTCTGAAGAACAGCCATTTAAAAGCTTGCCAGTATACATCCATCCAACAAATTATAGATGGTACATTTGTCCTCATGGACTATCAGTTATACTCACCTGCATCAGTTCAGTTCAGTTCAGTCGCGTCCAAATCTTTGCGACCCTATGAATCACAGAACACCAGGCCTCCCTGTCCATCACCAACTCCCAGAGTACACTCAAACTCATGTCCATCGAGTCGGTGATGCCATCCAGCCATCTCATTCTCTGTCGTCCCCTTCTCCTCCCACCCTCAATCCCTCCCAGCATCAGAGTCTTTTCCAATGAGTCAACTCATCACATGAGGTGGCCAAAGTATTGCAGTTTCAGCTTTAGCATCTGTCCTTCCAATGAACACCCAGGATTGATCTCCTTTAGAATGGACTGGTTGGATCTCCTTGCAGTACAAGGGACTCTCAAGAGTATTCTCCAACACCACAGTACAAAAACATCAATTCTTCTGCCATCATTTTCTTCACAGTCCAACTCTCACATCAATACATGACCACTGGAAAAACCATAGCCTTGACTAGACGGACCTTGGTTGGCAAAGTAATATCTCTGCTTTTTAATATGCTATATAGGTTGGTCATAGCTTTCCTTCCAAGGAGTAAGCGTCTTTTAATTTCATGGCTGCAATCAGCATCCACAGTGATTTTAGAGCCCAAAAATATAAAGTCTGACACTGTTTCCACTGTTTTCCCATCTATTTCCCATGAAGTGATGGGACCAGATGCCATGATCTTTGTTTTCTGAATGTTGAGCTTCAAGCCAACCATTTCACTCTCCTCTTTCACTTTCCAAGAGGCTTTTTAGTTCCTCTTCACTTTCTGCCATAAGGGTGGTGTCATCTGCATATCTGAGGTTATTGATATTTCTCCCAGCAATCTTGATTCCAGCTTGTGCTTCTTCCAGCCCAGCGTTCCTCATGATATACTCTGCATGTAAGTTAAATAAGCAGGGTGACAATATACAGCCTTGACATACTCCTGTTCCTATTTGGAACCAGTCTGTTGTTCCATGTCCAGTTCTAACTGTTGCTTCCTGACCTGCATACAGGTTCCTCAAGAGGCAGGTCAGGTGGTCTGGTATTCCCATCTCTTTCAGAATGTTCCACAGTTTCTTGTGATCCACACAGTCAAAGGCTTTGGCATAGTCAATGAAGCAGAAATAGATGTTTTCTGGAACTCTCTTGCTTTCTCCATGATCCATCGGATGTTGGCAATTTGATCTCTGGTGCCTCTGCCTTTTCTAAAACCCGCTTGAACATCTGGGAGTTCACGGTTCACATTTTGCTGAAGCCTGGCTTGGAGAATTTTGAGCATGTGAGATGAGTGCAATTGTGCGGTAATTTGAGCATTCTTTGGCATTGCCTTTCTTTGGGATTGGAATGAAGACTGACCTTTTCCAGTCCTGTGCCCACTGCTGAGTTTTCCAAATTTGCTGGCATATTGAGTGCAGCACTTTCACAGCATCATCTTTCAGGATTTGAAAGAGCTCAACTGGAATTCCATCACCTCCACTAGCTTTGTTTGTAGTGATGCTTTCTAAGGCCCACATGACTTCACATTTCAAGATGTCTGGCTCTAGGTCAGTGATCACGTTATTGTGACTATCTTGGTCATGAAGATCTTTTTTGTACAGTTCTTCTGTGTATTCTTGCCACCTCTTCTTAATATCTTCTGCTTCTCTTAGGTCCATACCATTTCTGTCCTTTATCAAGCCCATCTTTGCATGAAATGTTCCCTTGGAATCTCTAATTTTCTTGAAGTGATCTCTTGTTTTTCCTATTCTGTTGTTTTCCTCTATTTCTTTGCATTGATCGCTGAGGAAGGCTTTCTTATCTCTCCTTGCTATTCTTTGGAACTCTGCATTCAGATGCTTGTATCTTTCCTTTTCTCCTTTGCTTTTTGCTTCTCTTCTTTTCACAGCTATTTGTAAGGCCTCCTCAGACAGCCATTTTGCTTTTTTGCATTTCTTTTCCATGGGGATGGTCTTGGTCCCTGTCTCCTGTACAATGTCACGAACCTCCGTCCAGAGTTCATCAGGCATTCTATCTATCAGATCTAGTCCCTTAAATCTATTTCTCACTTCCACTGTATAATCATAAGGGATTTGATTCAGGTCATGTCTGAATGGTCTAGTGATTTTTCCCTACTTTCTTCAATATAAGTCTGAATTTGGCAATAAGGAGTTCATGATCTGAGCCACAGTCAGCTCCTGGTCTTGTTTTTGCTAACTGTATAGAGCTTCTCCATCTTTGGCTG
This sequence comes from Moschus berezovskii, assembly GCF_049115385.1. Lineage (NCBI taxonomy): Eukaryota > Metazoa > Chordata > Mammalia > Artiodactyla > Moschidae > Moschus > Moschus berezovskii. The sequence continues at coordinate 84,956,054 of NC_142460.1, forward strand.
CAAAGAATATAATCAATCTGATTTTGGTGTTGACCATCTGGTGATGTCCATGTGTAGAGTCTTCTCTTGTGTTGTTGGAAGAGGGTGTTTGCTATGACCAGTGCGTTCTCTTGACAAAACTCTATTAGCCTTTTCCCTGCCTCATTCCATGCTCCAAGGCCAAATTTACCTGTTAATCCAGGTGTTTCTTGACTTCCTACTTTTGCATTCCAGTCCCCTATAATGAAAAGGACATCTTTTTTGGGTGTTAGTTCTAAAAGGTCTTGTAGGTCTTCATAGAACCGTTCAACTTCAGCTTCTTCAGCGTTACTGGTTGGGGCATAGGCTTGGATTACTGTAATATTTTGGTTTGCCTTGGAAACGAACAGAAATCATTCTGTCATTTTTAAGATTGCATCCAAGTACTGCATTTTGGACTCTTTTGTTGACCATGATGGCTACTCCATTTCTTCTAAGGGATTCCTGCCCACAGTAGTAGATATAATGATCATCTGAGTTAAATTCACCCATTCCAGTACATTTTAGTTCACTGATTCCTAGAATGTCTATGTTCACTCTTGCCATCTCCTGTTTGACCACTTAGGACCTGCATTTATGTCCTAAAAATAGATACACAGTCTCAGAAATGCACACATTCCCAACAGTGACACAGATTCACACCCAACATCAGCAACTTTGTACGGAGGCCTTATCCTTCGCATCAGTTTTTCTCTCGGTGCCAGCAACAGATTCACCAGTCGCAGCCAGCAGCAGTACTATCAAAATGTATTTTTAAGTCCATTGTGTTGTTTTGACAAACTAAACGATTAATTAACAGCAATCTAACAAACAGATCTCTACTTACAGCTTAGAGTGAAAGAAACACACAGATTGCCATAACCGTTCTACTGTCACCATTATGGAGGAAGAATACTGCCTAATTAATTATAATTGATCACAAAGATTAGATTCAAATTCCACTAACAGGGCAGAAGCAGCCCAAACTGAGGGAATAAATCAGAAAACTATTCTCTGAATCCATAATGAACCAACAAACTTTGGAGATAAACAGATTTGTTTTAACTTTAGTTTTAAAAAATAATTTGAGAATATTCAGAGGCCTTTGGAGAGAGAAAACAGAGTGGGAGCAGGTGTAGAGCCTACAGTAGGGAAGCAGTGGATTCAAGGGAATGCTGGGAGTTCTTGCCTCTGCTGCACTGAAAATCTGTAAGGTGTTCACCAAGGTAGGGGTTAGGCATGGGATGTGTGTATGTCATTCTGCAGAGGTGGCCCTGACTGATACATCCTATTGACCGTATTCTCCTGGACCCAAAAGCACGTCCCTGTAAGCTGGAAGATTCTGCGCAGACTTCTCTTACCTACCTTTCCTTCCCAGCATCTATTGCCCCTTCCTCTGATTACAGAGACCCCTCCCCTGGCCACAGTCGTGACTGAGCGAGACAGTGGCCCTCACCTCATCTCCCTACTCCCCAGCCCTGGGGCAGTGCGTAAGCCAGGGAGAAGACTCAAGACCCAATCCAGGCCCACCAAAGGTCTTCTGAAAGGTCTGGAAAACCAGAGCTTGGAGAGAGAAGTCTGGTCTCTTACTCAACCCCCTTTCTTCTTTGGTTGTGAGGCTGCAAACAGGCGAACTGCATGAGGGCTGTAGAGAGGGGAGACAGATGGGAGTATGGACCCAGCTCCAGGCAATGGGTGCTCAGCACTGCTGCGGTTCCCAAGCATTCATTTGGTTTGTCTTTCCCATTTTTGCTTTACTAGTTCAAGGTGGGTTCTAAGAAAATCCCAACCCTATGTTGGGAAGTCAGGTAAATCCAGAAACTCCTCAAATAAAAGGATGTCCAACTATAGAAATAGACTGATACAGAACTGGAGCCACTCTGGACCAGACAGAAGCTTTTCACAAATTCTTGGCATGGCTGCTGGAATTCACCTCTCGAACAGACTACACTGAAGCTGCAGATTTCACAATTGAGACTGGATGGTGGAGACACCTTGAACTTCATAATGGAAAAGACCTGGCTACAAGTTGTGATTCCTCGATCTTGACCACGTTCCTTAACCTTTCTGAACCATAGTTCCTCCATTTATAAAATGGGAATGATTACCCCTCACTAGGGTTTGTGAGGATTAAATAAGATAATGCACAAAGAGAAAATAAATAATAGTGTCTCCGACAATATATATGGACTCCCAGCTTACCTGCAAGCATCAGTCTGCCCTTATTGTCACCTTCCTCTCTCTGAACAGCTGAGCAGGATAACATACACCCACTTTCTCCTGGTACAAGAGAACATAGCAAATGAGTAATTAGAAGCTAAAATCCTACCCCATCTATAAAATATTAAAATCTGATTTTAGCTTAGAGCTTGTTGGATTTGGTAGATGTACAAGAAATGTTCATGCATTTATTAATGTAGTTGGTTGTACTAATAGTGACCTCACTAATTTAAAATAACTTGGGAGAAAGCCCAACCCAATATGGGATAATTTTTTAAAGTATACTTTAATTAGTTTCAAACATATTCAGTAACTGAAATAACTCTGAAAAGAATTGCCTGGGAGAATCGATTATGTGATATAGTGACAAAAATGATTTATAGACAGTATATCAAAAGTTGGTACACAAAATACCAGATTAACTCCTGTCATCTATGGTGGAACTGAAAGGGCTCTGACCTTGTGCCAGAAAATCTAACTTCTCTGCATTTTTATCTATAAAATGGGAATTTAAATGTCTAAAACATGTTTTAATGTGAGGCTTAGAATTCAAAAAGTGAAACTAAAACCACAAAGCCTGTGAAACAGGTTTGTATGCATCTGCTCATGAGAGCATCCCAAAGTCCAGCCCAGTGCCTGACACTTGGTGAGGTCGCAGTAAACACATAAACAGAAAAATGAATGTGCAAGTTATAACCCAGAGCTCAGCACATAAGGTATAAGGACTTGGCATTTCAGGAGACAACCCAGAGGCCTCCAGCCCTTGCCTGACTTTCCAGGTGTTCACACAGAACCTTCGGGATCTAGCTCTAGCTTAGGTTGGCTACCTTTCAGTTCACCCATTAGAAAAAACTTCTAGCAACTTTGTTTATACCCCCATGAGCCTGTCATGCTGGTCCCTTTTTTTTTTTTTTTTGGACCAGAGATGTACATTTTACCTAAGAAGATTCAATCTGATTTTTCCAAATGAGAATGTGGAATAAGGATAATTGAATCTAGCACTTTCCAGGTCGCCTGCTGGAAACCAACATGTAAACTGAGGAGCTATGATGAATCATAACCCATTATTTGGGAAGCAGGTCTCAGAGAGAAAACAAAGAGACTTTCAGAAAGAGGCAAATACTCCATTCCTACTTCTAGTCTCTAGATAAAGTCTAACTACTTCCCGGCCATTGGTCTAACTACTTCCCAGCCATGAGATGTTCTCTGTACTCTTATGATAAAATTTCCCTCTGTGCTAGCTTGGAATAAAAGCAAAATTAATACACAGGGAAGGGATAAGAAACCAGTAAAAAAAAAAAAAAAATATATATATATATATATTACTACAAAATAAACAAATCAGAAGGAGAAAACAAGCTTTGCCCAAGCTACATTTATTTTCTTGGTATGGTGCTGGGCTGCAGGTAAGCTTGGGTTAGTAAGAGAAGAGTTACTACTACTACTAAGTCACTTCAGTCGTGTCCGACTCTGTGTGACCCCATAGACGGAAGCCCACCAGGCTCCCCCGTCCCTGGGATTCTCCAGGCAAGAACACTGGAGTGGGTTGCCATTTCCTTCTCCAATGTGTGAAAGTGAAAAGTGAAAGTGAAGTCGCTCAGTCGTGTTCGACCCTTAGCAACCCCACGGACTGCAGCCTACCAGGCTCCTCCATCCATGGGATTTTCTAGGCAAGATTACTGGAGTGGCTTGCCATTGCCAAGAGTTAGGTAACTTCTTATTGCAGGTACAAGAAGAGTTCAGAACTCTTCTGTAATAGCATGGTGTAGATGGCTGGATGGCATCACCGACTCGATGGACATGAGTTTGAGTGAACTCCAGGAGTCGGTGATGGACAGGGAGGCCTGGCGTGCTTTGATTCATGGGGTCACAAAGAGTTGGACACGACTGAGCGACTGAACTGAACACTTATATTACCTGATTTTTAAAAAAGATATTAATTTCATGTTACTACTTCTAACAACTGTTTTCATTCCTTATGTACAGAAGAGGTTACTGAGACTTAGAGAGAAAAAAATGACTTATCCAAGATTTCATAGTCAGCAAGAAGCAAGAAACTGTATTACCCCCAGTTTTCTGTCTATAAATGCCATGCTCATTCCATACTAGGCTCTAGGATGGGAGGGAAACCACAGGGATATTTTGTACTTGAGGCAGTAGATTCTAATCATTTTAGTATGAGGAAGTGTTTTTAAAGTCAAAAGAGTTCTAAAGATCTGTATTTCATACAGGTTTACTTTTATATTCACTTCTAAGAAAAAATCAATAAAAATAATTATAGCTATGTCAATAATGCTTTTAAATAAGTTTGTTATTAACAAATAAAATAAATTAAAAATTTTATGTTTATGTGTGTTGGTATGGGGTTAAGGAAAAAAGAGAGAGGGAGAGAGGGAGAAAGAATATAATTGGACAGCCACCCTATTTTTTAAAAATTAATACTATACATAGTGATTGGCACACTTAAAGAGTCAGAAACCCTATCATTAAACCAAGACCTCCTAGGGAACCTTGGCCTTTTCACAAAAAAAAAAAAAAAAAACGCCACTCCAACAAGGAAAACTGACTTTTAAATCTCAAACATTTCTTAAGAGGTTAATTTTTTATTTTTCAAAAATGGCTTCAATTAACAAAAATGTTAGAAGACAACCTTGCCTTACCTCATCTCTTCCTGAGGAGGAAACTTAGATTCAGGATTTCCTGTGAACGGGTAGGGGGCAGGCGGGTGTGGGGGACTTAGGTTTAGAATTTAAAACAGAAGCCACTCAAGATATTATAAACAGGAAAGGATTTCACATATGAACTAGAGGCACACACAATTTTCATTAGGGCTGGAAGAGTTAAGGGCCAGGAGGTGAACGCTGTTTTTTGGAAAACCCAGGAGTGCCCACATCACAGGGAAGCTGTCAGCAGAGAACACGGTTGTCTGTAGCAACAAGAGAATGCCCAGAGACCTGGCTAAATCCAACAGCTGCAACTGCTGTGCTTGTGCACCTGCCCACAGCTGCAGCCAGAGAATAATGGCTTCCCCTTCCCTTCCTCTACTGAATTTCAGGGGTGTGCTTCTCATTGGCTGAAAGCTGAAACTCCAATACTTTGGCCACCTCATGGGAAGAGTTGACTCACTGGAAAAGACTCAGATGCTGGGAAGGATTGGGGGGCAGGAGGAGAAGGGGACAACAGAGAATGAGATGGCTGGATGGCATCACCGACTCGATGGGCATGAGTCTGAGTGAACTCCAGGAGTTGGTGATGGACAGGGAGGCCTGGCGTGCTGTGATTCATGGGGTCGCAAAGAGTCGGACACGACTGAGCGACTAAAATGAACTGAACTGAACTGAACCTAGAATTACGCTGATAAGGATGCTGGGAAATGTAGTTCTCAGTCTTCTTTCCAAGGAGGGATGTTGGTGCTGATTACTCAGTATAATCTACCCCTTTTCTCAATTCAAATCCATGAAACCTTTTTAACCCATGTTCATCTTCCAACCAACCTCATGTTTCTACCTCATATGAGGCATCTGCCTCTTGTACAAATGTTGATGAACTTTATTCCAACTGCAAAAGTGGAGATTCAAAGTTTCTTCAGGAACCACATTCATCTCTCAGGGGAATTGACACTGCAATTCCCATTCTAGTATGGTCACGATCCTTCTCTCACAGGCAGTAAGCTAAAGATTAAACGTTATAAGGTTAATCACAACTAACACATCTTACAGAATGTTGTACAGGAAAGAGAGAAGAAACTGGTGTATGAAACATCTGTACCTGTATCTATATCTCAAAGCAAATGTATGTGTCTTAAATACGTACCTCAAAGCAAAAACAGAACACGTAACCAACACAGTCCTCATTTTTTAAAATGTTGATAAAGCCATGAACTCCTTTCTTCCACTACCCATTCCATGTTCATTTTGTAATCAATCAGCATCTAAGCCAGCCATAACAATTTATATGCTGGGATGACCAAATCTTCATTCCTGAAGGTGCCTATATTTGGTTGCTACAGATTTCCATTAAATTCTACTAATCAAACATGGAACACATCACAGTAAATCCCCTAGGATTCAGACACTCTGCCAGATCCCTTTTATGTGACAGCAACCCCAATACCCCTACATAATCAGAGTCACCAATGAGACACTGACTCCTTCTTTTGTCTCTTGGCTCAATGGCACAAGTAGCCCTAAAAAGTCAGATCATTGCCTCAGTTTCCAGTGATAATTAATGTGGTGTCCCCTGGTGAAAGGATTCTTTATTTGGAAACTAAGAGTTCTAAACCATCAGGGTCCAATGTTGTGAACCTGGGAAGCAAAAACTGGCTTTCTAGACCCATATATCCTTCCAGTGGGATATCACATACAGATTGCTATTTTTGAGTATTTACTGCATCTTGCTTTTGAGTGAACAAGAGACATGATAAGACTGGTCAATTCCATGAGTGCAACACTTTCCCTCATTCTCTTTTTATTTATTATTTTGGCTACAAAATAAAATTCCTTGGTCAGAATAAAAATAAAAATATTGTGTGTGATACCAAGACAGTGAATAATGCTTTCAATAAGTCCACAGATGGTGACACTGGCAGAAATGTTGCTAACAGAGAAGGCAGATTCAAATTCATATTATGCATCCATTCCAGGGATTAAAAAAAAAATCGCTGCCCCCTCAATAATGGAAGGAGTCCAATGTAATCAGTTTGCCACCAGGCAGCTGGCTGGGTCCTTCTGGGGGATGCTGCCATATTGAGAACTCAGCTTTGGTCTATACCATTGACACGTTAACACGTTGGACAGTCAGCAGTAGCAGCCAGAGCAGCCCTGGTGAAGGAAAATCCATGTTGTTGGGCTCTTGCATAATATCTACCCCTATTAATATGACCACTTTGTTGATGAACAAGTTGTGGAGTAGATGGGGTAAGAAGCTGACAGCCATCACAGATCTGGTTGTGTAATCTCTGTGATTATTGAGTCTTGTCTGAAGTAGACACCTTGTATTGAGCAATCTCATGGGTAACAACCTATGTCTAGTCAAAAGGTCCACCCACATACCTCTTCTTCAGAGTCCCTGTCCCCAAGTCTCCAACCTTGATATTCCCAAGTCCCTGACCATTCAGCCAAAGTTTCTGTCACTGCCCAGTATAGACCACCCCTCTGGCTATCTCTTAAGTCTTTACCATAGGAAGGATTTTTCCTTCTCTTCTATCCACTAGGGCCACCCCTGCAATCCATTCCATGTCTGGAACCATAACATCACACAGAATCAGCTACAAACCCAAGGCCCCAGCTTTTCCCCTCTCTAGTCAAATGATCACAAGCAGCTTCCCATAAGTCCACAGGCATGAACTGAAGAGGAGACAACCATACAGAAGTATATTCCATGGAAGTCTAAACCACTTGCTCAAGCAACTTACTCCTGTCCCTAGGACTTACTCAGTTTCAGTCTTATCTGTACCATTTGCACTTGATTATGGAATGTGATAGCACATGTACTACTTCATGGCTTGTAACCAGATAACACTCAATAGATGATGTGAAGTTCAAGTTGCTGGGTTACATACTGTCCAAGAGTTAGAGATTCAGTCTTGGAAGCAAGCATGGAATTATTTTCAACATGATATGACTTGCTTTATGACCTAGGGCCTGATTCTCTAATCAGACTTTTCCTGAGAATCCAGAAAACATTTCTCTCTGTCCTAGACATTTCATAGGTCTAATTTCATAAAGATCAAGTCACAGAGCACCTTGTGCTCTGAACACACTGCACGGCCTTCTCTTGCTGGGCTCCACTCAAAGCTGGCAGTATTACAGGTTATTTGAGACTGACTAACGCTGTACATGTTACTGGGGATCCAAAATACAACAACTCATCTCTCTCACTCCAGAGGTGATAGCTCAACACCCCAGACCACTGAACTTCTACAAACTGCCCAAAAGTGATAATCCCCGACTTTCCATGGCAAATGTTTTAACCCTCGTCCACAATGTGCTTATGAAGACATCTAGGAAACTGTTACTCCAGAAGGGTGATTGATAGGATGTCAACAATGTAGAAGACCAGCATGACGACCTGTGGGTTAGTGAGATGATCAAGGTTCACGCAGACTCAATAGGATAGAGTCTGAGAACAGACACTGATGTGAGGTAAAAAAGGGAGGCAGACTACTATCCTTGTTAGGTGAAAGAAACAGCCACTGGTGGTCTTTGCTATTCACCACAGAGAAAAACAACTGATAGATCAGTGACTACATAGAAGATACTAGAGACAAGACAGTTGGAAATACCAAAAAGGACAATGCCAAAGCCATAAATAGAATGACGATATCTGCTCTTGTAAAGATACCATATCTAAAACTTAACTGAGACTGCAGTTACCACACCAGATTAGGTTTAAATGAACCCATTATCTTTCCTCGAGATCTAGTTGTGTTCTGTATAAGATAAATGTTTGTGTATGTGTGCACACATGTACACTCAGTTGCTCAGTTGTGTCTGACTCTTTTGTGACCCCATGGACTATATCCTGCCAGGCTCCTCTGTCCCAGGCAAGAATACTGGAGTGGGTTGCCATTTCCTACTCTAGAAGATTTTCCCAACCCAGGCACTGAACTCACATCTCTTGCTTCTCCTGCACTGGCAGGCAGATTCTTTACCACTGCACCACCTGGGAGGCCCTCATAGGACAAATATACATGCCAAATGGTGATGACATATAAGAATCACACTTTAGGATCTTTCAATGTTTTTGGTAGCACTAATTTTGTAATTTTCCAAGGGAATATAGCATTTGGTTTGCTATGTGTGAGGGAGAGACAATTCCATGGGCTTCTGTTTGATTCTTCCTATAATGATTGCCCCAAATACACAAGTTAGGCAGCCAAAGCAGGGATTTCCCAGTGGTCAACTGTGTCTTCCAACTCTGCATCCAGGAACTGAAGAAATACCCACAGTGTGGTGGTGTGGATACAGGGCACACTGTGCAATTGACTAAAGCCAAAAACCCATGCATTATTTGACTCTGTAAGTCCTTACTCTGACAGGTGGACCACAGAAATATATTGGATCCCCAGGAGTAGCACCAGTTGAGAGCTAAAGTCTAGGAATTACCAAAATATATGAGTTTTCTCACTTTTCAAGGGCACATTCTTTGTTAAATGGCTGCCTGAGACTTTGGGCAAAGGCCAGAAGGACTGCCTACAATGAATATACTTGTGGCAATACTGGAGGGTTCTTGCTCAAAGAGAGACACTTTCCTTATTCATTCAAGTATCTTTGAATCAACTAGTTCCAGCCTGGAAATTGTGTGAGCGAACTTTAACCACCATTTTTATAAAACAGATCAAGGCTCTCTGTTCAGTACAATATGGTTTCTTAGTTTCAGATCAAATAAGGCTCTAGGAGGCTTCCCATCCAATCCTAAGGATACCAAGATCAGTGATCTAGTCCTCCAAATTTCTGCATGTGAAATCATTCCAATTATTGCTCTCACCCTGCTCCTCTTTACCATAACCACAAATCTCGTGTCTCTGGTATTTAAGCAATATCATTGACCTCTGTCACTCCAGGATCCCAAACCTCCATTTATTTGAGGGAGCTCATTTCAGTCTCGGCATTTCCTAGTAATATTCTTAGCCTGCAGAGTACAATAATTAATGAATGTTGCAAAGAAACTGGTCTTCCCCTCACTAATGCTGTTCCCCATGCTTCAGTAAAATGAATGTTATCTACGCCCTCCTGATGAGTGTGAGTAAGGGGGTCATGTACGATAAACCTAATCCAACGTTTCTGTTTTACTGTGTTTTTAGAATTCACCCCTCTACATATTACCCAGGAAAGTCTAACATTTCAACTTCATTTAGTTAATTCCACATTTATGTCCATCATGGAAGCAATTATTAAGAGTTGGTCACAGTGGTTTGATATACAATTTCAAATACATTTTGAAATATTCAGCCCAATATAATGCTACAGTATTTCTTCCTTGGTATATAAATTTAAAAACATATTGGTAAAATCCCCTTCTGTTGAACATGCTATGTCCTCCAAGTGTGGACTGCGTCCTCTTCTCCCTGGAGGCTGCTGAGATCCAACATTAGTTTGGATCTGCAGGCAGTAAGAGAGAGTGGTGAGGGTAAGCCTGAAGGACAGTCAGCTTCTCCTAATTGACCTGGGTCATTTTACTGAGGGGTCTTTAAAAGTGAGGAAACCAACAACCTGATAGAATGAGGAATTGCTTCTCTGACAAGGAAATTCAGGATGATTTGGAGTTCAAGGTCCAAATATTCAACAAATTCCATTCAAAAGTCCCCTTCTAATTCTGAGGATCCCATGCCTTCATTAAGCTCCCTATTCACTGGTAATCATTCATCCCATAGTCCTTCAACTTGCTGTTTCTCTCTTAACTTTCTGTTAAAACAGCCATGTAGTCTCCTGAAGCATTATATCCAATAGACACTTAATTATGGACAAATACAAATGAAAATTTAACTAAGTTTTTACCACCATGTGCCATGAACTACCAGCATTTCGATTTTCCCTGGGTATATCTCATTTAAGTCTAAATAAACCAGATAACCAACCTCATATTTCATATTTGAAATTCTGTTACCTGAATCCTAAAGCTTTATCAAATAAGCTTTCATCAGTGTGGTGACCCATTCTATGTATTAAATTGAAGGGTGTTTTTAGATATGATTAAAATTTAAATTGGCATACTTTAAGGAAATAGACAGTCCTCCACAATATGGGTGGACCTCATCCAATTGGCTGAAGATCTGAATAAAACAAAAAGACCCGGCCTCCCCAAGCAAGAGTCAAATCTCCTGAAGACTGACTTGGGACTCTGCCTGCACCATTCACCCCCCTGGGTCTTGAGGACACCTACCTTCAAATGGGAACTTCACCACTGGCTCTATTAGTCTCTGGCCTGCCAGCCCACACTGCAGATTTTGGATTCACCAGCCTCCACAACAGAGGAGGCAATGGCACCCCACTCCAGTACTCTTGCCTGGAAAATCCCATGGATAGAGGAGCCTGGTGGGCTACAGTCCATGGGGTTGCTAAGAGTTGGACACAACTGAGCAACTTCAATTTCACTTTTCACTTTCATGAATTGAAGGAAATGGCAACCCACTCCAGTGTTCTTGCCTTGAGAATCCCAGGGACAGGGAAGCCTGGTGGGCTGCCGTCTATGGAGTCACACAGAGTCAGACATGACTGAAGCGACTTAGCAGCAGCAGCAGCAGCCTCCACAACTGCATGAGCAAGTTCCTTATATTAATATTTTTCTTTCTATACACAGGCACATCCTATTGGCTCTATTTCTGTGGAGAACCCTAACACAGTCAGGAAACCAGGAACTACTCAAGTGGACAGAGATTTGATACAGAGAATCAGAGGTTTACACAACTGATATAAGGGTTGGGGATGAGTCAGAGGTCAAGGAGGCTGGTGCTGGCTTTCAGACAATCTACAAGTGCAAGAATCACAGGGAAGTCACCGCAAATGATCTCAACTGCCTACAGCAAAGATGGTGACTCTCTGGAGAACGCCTCCAAACCACTGATACAGCCCCATGTCTGCCATCTGCTGAGGCTCACTTCATGCCCACAGCTGCCTTAGTAACTCATGACTTGACTTTCCCTCTGGCTTCAAGTCTTATACAGGTATCTCTCATTGGTCAAAGCTACCACAGAACCCACTGAGAAGGGAGTCTGAAAACCATGGTTCCTAAGAATCAAAACTACAGGATCATGAAGAGGAGTAGAGGGTGATTGTAGCTGTTCTTAAGGGGACACAGATGCTGCTGAGTTGACAAAAGAAACAGAGAGTCTGTGGTATGTCTGGAGAAGACACAGGATCCCTGTGATAGAGCACAGCCCGGAACAGTCCCCAAGCAAGCTACAGGAAGCCAGGATGTCAGCTTAGCAGCCATGTGACCAGCTGCTCATTGGCAGATAAGGAAAACTAATGGTCAGAAAGGAGATGAAGCTTTCCTCAGGTCACAGTGCTAATTAGTCACGTAGTCAAACTCTGAACCCAGAAATGATTTAAGATTCTTTCCACCACTCAGTGGTTGCATTTTTGAGTTACTCTCTGAAGCCTCATCAAGTGCATAAGCTGTTCTCTCTCAAACATCATGCTCCCAGAGTTCATCATCCTTCACCCCAGCAAGCTGCACACATACTCTGGATAACACACCCTCCCACCACCATTTGTGCATTTGTGCACAAATCACAACCTGTGGATTAGGTCCCTAAGACACATTACTTTTAGTGGGAGGAGATCTTGCCTTAAATAGTTGACCAGCAAGGACCTTACCATATAGCACATACTCAGTATTTTATAATAACCCATAAGGAAAAAGAATCTGAAAAACAATGGAGATACACACACACACACACACACACACACACACATATCTGAATCACTTTGCTGTACACCTGAAACTAACACAACATTGTAAGTTAACTATGCTGCTGCTGCTGCTAAATCACTTCAGTCAAGTCCAGTTCTTTGTGACCCCATGGACTGTGGCCCATCAGTCTCTTCTGCCCATGGGATTCTCCAGGCAAGAATACTGGAATGGATTGCCATTTCCTTCTCCAGTAAATTAACTATACTTATATTGAAAAATGATTCAGACATCCAAATAGTTCTCCTTTTCCAGTTTTCATTCTTATTTCTTCTTTTTTCTAGCCTCTGCTTTATGACTCAGGTCTTCCGGTCACCAGAAGAGAACATTCTCTCTTAAAACTCGCCTTCTATTTATCTACACAAACAAATCATGACTCAACAACTGCCCTGGACTCTGCCCATAAACATCTCCCTGAATCAGGCTTTCATTCCTCTTGGTCTACAAGCACCCCAGTAAGCACCACAAGCCTTCCTCTGTCTCTTAAATCCTTTTTTGGTTTCCCTCACAAATCTGTTCCCACAGCCTCAATCCTGGATTATTATCTCTGCCCAGATAAACATTAGCATAGCCTATTATCATATCTAACACCCAATCATACTTCAATTTCTCTGGTTTCAGATTAGAATAACTTAATCCTTTTGGAGAGAAGAAATCTGGCAACATTTCTGTCCTTTGCTGGTAAGAGCAAGACTATGTTTTTGCCAGGCCTACAGGAAGAACAGTAGGGCTCTGTTAAGACCTACTTTGCCAGGCACCTGTACCCACCAGCCCTTGGGAAGGTTCAGTGGAGCCCCAGGAACAGCAGACAGATGGAACAGCCAGGACCTGGTGCTGCAATGCAAGGCCAACTTAGGCTTTCTGGGAAAAACACAGCTGGATCTCAAGCCCTATGTCTAAGAGCTAAGCACTCTTCCCTGGACACATGGATGATCTTGCTTCCATGGCATGTGTACAGACTCTGAGAAAGTAGGAAATGTCCCGGGAAAGACTCAGACTCAAATTAGCAGTCAGCTTTGTAGCAGGAGTTCATGGAAGACAGAACCACAGGACACAGCTGCCTAATCAAACCACGTCAACTGCTGAAGGTAGCCTAGAAATCTGGCCCCTCTGATCTGTCCCCAGTGGGATGGCAGCGGGAAGACTCTCAACCACAGAGCAAGGGTCAGGGGTCAGAGTGAATGGGCACCCCAAGTTTGGACTTTGCTAGACACGCCTCCCTTCTCCCTATGACATGAATCACCAAGTCTTCTCTCAGGCCAGGCAGTCATCAGATTAGGGTGACTTAGCTGAACTCAGGACAAGTATGGAGCGTCTGCCAACACTTGTTCCTGATTCCTCTCCAGAACTTGTCCATTTCCCAACAGAACAAATACCAAAATAGATAAAATTTCACAACTCTCTAACTGACAGGAAGGGAAAAAAAAAGTCCCTGTTCAGATTAGAATGGCTTAGCAGTAAGAGGCTCCAGAGAATTCTTGAAGAGACTGGCGCTGGCCATGCGTAGGCCAGAATGTAGGCTTTCCAATTATCTGACATCCTCTTCCAACACATCCAGGGCACTCTCTGCATCTCATTTGCATCAAAATCATTTTAGCACATTTTTGATTACTATTTTATTATTCCCTTTTCGATCCCAAACTTTCAATAACAGAGGTTTATTATCTTAAGAAATTCTTCAGCTTATAAGCAACTTTTACTACCCTCCTCCCCACTCTCCACAAACTACCCTCCCTCCCCCAACTACTGCATACCCATAAGTATTCCTCATTACTATTTCCATTACTGAAGTGAAGTATTTCAGATAAAATCATCAAAATTTAGACAGAAGCTGTCAGTCATAGAAAGGTGATCCTCAAATTTGCTAAGAAAAGACACTTTTCTTCACACCCACAATTCCTGATGTCAAGAGAACCAACTCTTCTACGTAATCCTCAGTAAAATAATTCATGGTTTCCTGTATTCACAATCACTATCACAGCAGTGAAACATGTCTTGAGACTTGGATTATGGGGTTAAAAGGGGAAAGTAGGAAAAATGAAGACCAGGTATTAGAGAGAATTGGACAGAGCAGGAGAGTAGAGGAAGAAAATGGAAGAAGACTGAGAGAAAGAACCAGAAGGGTCACATGCTCTATCCTCAGCATCCCCAAGCTTTAGTGCTCCAGAGTCAGAGCATTGATCTGCCCCCTCAGAGACAGACAGACAGACAGAAAGTGGCAGGTAATAGGATCCTGGAGACCACATGTTCCATATAGGAAGAGAGAACAAGGGATCTCAGTGTAGTCAAGCTGATGGTCACACCATTCAAATGTGAGTTACTGAAACCCTATCCAGCTACCCATGGTCATGTGTCATTCCCATCACCAGAACACATCTAGAATTCTGAAGTTTTATACTAGCCTAACTTTCCTGCGCTGGTTGACCCATGTGGAATTTTCTATCCTGGAGGGAGAACTCCCCACTGACAGAGAATTACTGAGTTCACACACACATGTCAACAGCCACAGGGAAAGGCTAATGGTTCCTGCTGCATCTTTCATGCCCAGATTCTAGAACTGAGACTAGAGAAGTGAGCCGATCTTAGGCTTTCCCAGACAGGTGAAAAATGAGCTGTGAACTGTCCCCTGCTGGAAGAGCAAGGCCTTTGGTTAAATCATCACAGCACAGCTGAGGCCATCTCAGGAGGAGGCTTGCCCCACTAATCCCTCCAGAGAAAACTGTCCATGTGTAACATCTTCACCTCATTAGAGCTTCAGTTCTTTTTATTAAATATTGAGCACATCAGATGGTTCTCTTTGGTGTGGAGCAGAGTCCTTGTTCTTGGAGGGGGATGCTGTGTATCCTCCGGAGAAAGTCCAGTTGGCCATGCTAATTGCTAACAGATTTCTCACATACTGTTATTTCTTCATCTGCCCAGGAAGTACATGCTGCGCCACAGGAGATGTGGGACAGAACTTTGTTGCTAGGAATCTAAATGATAGTGGCAATTAATTATTCACACTAGCAAAAGGAAAAAACTTACTGAGCAGACCGGCAATGAATCCTACTCTGGGAAGTTAAATAAGAGGAGGAGGAAACAGAAATGCCTGATCACTTAGTCCCTCAACTGACCTTTAGGTGAGACCATGTTCTAAGGAAGAACCAGAAAGGTCCTGATCTGAGACCTTCATTTACAGATAATGGAACTGAGAATTAGAAGAAGGAAGTAACTTGTCCAAAACACAAAGAAAGCGAGTGGCCAAGAGCTCTTACTATGTGCTGTGTTCTAAGCATTTTCTATCTATGTGCTCCTTTAATACTAACAAGTCTACAAGGTAGGTACCTGACAGTGAAACTGGACTGTTAGTTGCACAAATGGTACACAGATATCCTGCTCTTCTAGACGCTCACCTAAGAGAACCTTCCCCAACTGAAATTTCTAAAGTCAGTTTGCCTTTTTCCTAGACGTTGTTACCTAAACAAGCCATGCAGATTCAAGAGGAACCAGCCCAGAGTAACATACAGTCACATACCGATTTTTCATTACATCTATCAAGTACTGAAACATGAGACAGAAGATAGACAGAACCCAGTTAGATGACATACAAAGGAGGAAGCTCCAAGCAATGGCATGACGTTCTAGATCCAGTGTTCTCATGGCCTCTGTTGCGTATCCTTGAAGGCCTGCTATGTTGTTGTTCAGTCGCTAACAACAACATGTCCGACTCTTTGCAACCCCACGGACTGCAGCATGCCAGGCTTCCCTGTCCTTCACTATCCTCTGGATTTTGCTCAAACTCATGTCCATTGAGTCGGTGATGCCATCCAACCACCTCATCCTCTGGGGCCCTCTTCTCTTCTTGCCTTCAATCTTTCGCAGCATCAGAATCTTTTCCAGTGAGTCAATTCTTCACATCGGGTGGCCAAAGTATTGCAGCTTCAGCTTCAGCGTCAATTCTTCCAATGAATAGTCAGGGTTGATTTCCTTTAGGATTAACTGGTTGGATCTCCTTGCTCTCCAAGGTACTCTCAAGACTCTTCTCCAACACCACTACTTGAAAGCATCAGTTCTTCAGCACTTAGTCTTCTCTATGAGTCCAACTCTCATATCCATACATGACTACTGGAAAAACCATAGTTTTGACCATACAGATCTTTACTAGCAAAGTGATGCTTCTGCTTTTTAATATGCTGTCTAGGTTTGTCATAGCTTTTCTTCCAAGGAGGAAGCGTCTTTTAATTTCGTGGCTACAGTCACCATCTGCAGTGATTTTGGAGCCCAGGAAAATAAAATCTGTCACTGTTTCCACTTCCTCTTCCCCCCCATCTATTTACCATGAAGTGATGGTACTGGAAGTCATGATCTTCATTTTTTGAATGTTGAGTTTTAAGCCAGCTTTTCCCACTGTCCTTTCACCTTCATCAGGAAGCTCTTCTATGAGCAAACTTTATCCTTTTCTTAGGCTAGCTTGAGTGAGTTTCTGCTTCTTGCAATCAAAATTTCCCCATCAAAGCTAGCATACACACATGTGTATGTGTGCACACATGTGCATGGGTCTATATATGCTTATATCTACACACTGAATCGACGCATGTTAAGCAAAAGAGGTTCCACTGAGAACACAAGTAGAAAAGACTTGACTGAGGGAAGATAAAACAACTTCCCATTTGGAGTCATAGGGTATCTTCTGATCGTGAACCAACAATAATAATCATAATGCCAATAACAACAATAATAATCATAAGTAATGCCAATTAATACTAAAGTCACATCTGAGCTCTTTCTATGTGCTTACTTCTAAGCATTTCACATGCATGTACGTATTTAATCCTAACTTTATAACACAGGTACCATTGTTATCCCCATTTTAAAAATGAAGAAACTACAAGAGAAGTTAAGCAACTAGTCCAATGCTCTCCAGTAAGTAAGTGGCAGTGCCAGGATCTGCACTCAGACCGTATGGCTTCCTAGCCAATGGTCTAGGTGGAGAATGGCCAACAGAGTCCCTAGATTCTTCCTTCCCTTTAAGACACTACACGCCCTACTAGGGCTTTCAGAATTCCAGAAGGGAAGGGTAAGATCAGCAAACAGGTCAGTTTCCTAGGTACTAGGCAAGTAGAGGGTTTATGATAAAAATTTTGCAAAAATAATTGCCGCCTCAATATGTCAGCCCTTGTGATTTAAATCACTGCCTCCTTCATCAAACAACTCAGACTGCATTTTTATTGTCACCTCACTGTTAAGACCCATAGATTATCAACATAATTGTGTCAGCCATGAGTGAGAGGGCATGCTCAATCTTCATGGAGCCAATGAGGATTAGTGGTTTGTGAGTAGGTGGATGACGGCAATATTTTATATCATCGATATGATCACATAGTTAGCCTTGTGAAAAATAAAGTTTGCAATTTTTAAAAACCCATATGTTGTTTTAATTGTGAAGAATTATTTTGTTTTCCATGCCAAGAACCCAAAATCAGCTTGCAAATGTTACCCTGCAATTCAAACCAATTCACTACTTATAGCCAGTCCAGAATCATCTGTTTTTCCTTCTCTTAATTCTCGAGTAGAAAAGATGCAACTCTTCCCCTCCTCATAGGCCTAAAGTGTCTATGTGGATCATAAAAGAGGGACAGTTGCAAAAAGCAACCAAGACACAAGAAGACACAAGATACAAAATGAAAGAAGCACCACTGTAGGTTATTGGAAAAAAGAGTCATAGGCAGAGCTGGAAAGGCATATAAAATATAAACTGCCTAAAGAAAATAGATAAGGTTCAATGGATGCGTCCCAAATTTTGTCTTATATTTGAAGACAGAAAAGAAAATATATCCAATTTATCTGAGTTCAGAGTCTGAAGTAGCTGGCACACAGGCTTGATTCCTATGAAATCTGTTCAAAGGAATAACCTGATTTCCTGCTCATTAGGGATTGCCAACCAGATAATTCAGTTTCAGCCACCTCGTAATACTTTATAATTCAGAGAATAAAGGAAGATGGTGCTGGGAAAGCAACACAGACGAAGGAGCAACAGTCTCTTTTTTCGGAATAACACAGAGCACATCATTTTCAACTTCAAAAAAGAAATAAAAGAGAAAAAGAATTTGGAAACCCAAAGCCTATAAATCTTTTTCCATTCCCTTCCTGTCCTTCAACTATTCCAAGGTATTTTGAGAAATCAGGGCAATTACTAAAGATTATCTAGATCCCTAATGTTTGCTTAGAGTCTATATTCATGAGGAAATATCATAAGCAGGGGAGAGAGAGAAGACAGAGCATGCATAAAGATTCTGCAAAGGAGAACAAATCAAAGTTTAGGGACATCAGGCATGTGACAAACAAAGCATTAACCTTTACACAGCAAGTTTTTAGTGACCCCCAGGAAACTCATCTAAAAACATTTATTTAACATGTCCCAAGTCCACCCATATCTCTTCATTTTCCTCTGTTTGCTCCTACCCATGTAACATATAGACATCTTATGTTTTCATAATACTCTGATTTACAAAGCACTTCACCATTCATTAGGTCTCCTGATTCTCCAAGAGATCCTACTGGCAGGTACCCTTACAGATGGCAACACTGAGTCTCACAAATACCGAAACTTTTGCCAAGATCTATCTGGCTCTATCTGTCCATATATTAACTCCCTCCATTCTCTCTGCTGCTTCGGCTGCCAGAATCCATCAGCTCCTTTTAAAATAATGAAATGCAACATTTCATTTGGGTAACTAGTCCTTCTTTTTCTCTCAGTCCATATGCTCCATCTAGAATTGACTCCATCCCAAGTGTTCTAACTCAGATTGTCTTACTGAGTATCTCATGCCCTTAGTATGGGGAATAACCCAATCAAGACTAATAAGATGCAATTATATTTGGTCTCTGTGTATGTGTGCTTAGTCGCTCAGTCGTGTCCAACCTGTGTGACCCCATGGACTGTAGCCCACCAGGTTCCTCTGTCCATGGTATTATCCAGACAAGAATACTGGAGTGGGTAGCCATCCCCTTTCTCCAGGGGATCTTCCCAACCTAGGGATCAAACCCGGGTCTCCTGCATTGCGGGCAGATTCTTTACCATCTGAGCCACCAGAGAAGCCCTATTTGGTCTGGTTTGCTGTTAAAAAAAAAAAAAAAAAAAGAGGTGATCTCTTTTCTGCTGGACTTATACCTCACAGGATGAAGGCTTGGTGCTTCTTACAGTTATCATATGGAATTTGATATCAGAACCAACCCTGAAGGTGAGGAAGGCTGAGGGATGGAGGACAAGCAGATCCAGATGGCACTTTATAAGCCCCTGAATCAAATCACATGTGAAGGGTGACCCTCCATCTTTTCAGTTGGGTTAAACAACACATTTCTTTTTTTTTTTTCTTAAGTTAGTTTAGATTGGGCTTTCTCTCATTTGTCCTGATACATGATTACCCAGTGACTTGGATATGTTCCTCCCCAAAATATTCCTCAAGACAAAGAGGATGATCTTCCCAAATAGCAGGAAACACAGCCAGGACTTCAACCTAAATATGGTGTCTGGTACTCAATTAAGACTTTTCTGTTATTGTTCTTATTTATATTTTTGGATGTGTTATCTTTCCAAATAGACTCTGAGATATCTTAGGATGGAAACACGTTCTCATAACACATCTGTTGCCCTCACAATGTCCTGAACATGTACATAGTACACATTTTTAAATTTTATATACATTACACAGAACACATTATAAATACTCAAAAATTCTTTTCACTGAATTGACAAAAGGAATTGTCAATTGACAAAAGGGTGTAGGGATAGCATAGAAGCTGTCAGATGGCTAAATGATAAAAGAATGAGGAGATGATAAAGTTTATTTCTATGATGTCCTTAATATTTTCATTATGATTCAGTATAAATTTTAAGAACTTTTTTCATAAAAAGCAGCTTGTAGTTTAAAGGTGGCAATGCCTCTCTACTGAAAACTGAAAAACCAGTAGAAAATAGCAGAGTCCTAACCCCACAGTATGCCTTCAACAAACTTTTATGAAATCTAATCAAGTGTTAGGCCCCAGTCCAAGTTACTATGCTATGAAATATCCCCAGAGGGGCTTTCTTAATGATAATAAATAATCCAAAACATTTTGTTCATGGCTTATTTTTTCATGTTTTATTCATGTGTTAAGGAATAACAAAAATAGTAACAACTATTTTGTCAGATACGTACTATGTGTAAGACATCGCCAGACATAGGGAGATATTTTGCATATATTTACTCAATCCTTTAAAAAAGTTGCTAAGTACATATTATTATTGACTTTTTAAAAATAAAAATGAGTACCTTAAAGAAGGTAAGTGGGAGTTCTATTTGGGGAACCAGAAAACCAAACAAACCTCCTTACCAAAAATCACATAAAAGTATGGGCTAAAATAATATGCAAACATCTGTGAAGGAGCTGAAATTACAACAGAGAGAAAACTCCACCAAAAACAAAGAGGGCTCTGAATCCATGGAAATAAGTATATAAGCTGCAGCTGCAGCAGTCTGGGAGGTGGGGAGGGTTCCTAGTTTTGCAACCCAAGTCCCTAGGATTTTCTGCCCAGATAGGGCCAGAAGATAAAGTAAGGCACAGAGTTGGAATTAAGTCACCTCACATAAAACCAGGAATCTCAACGGGCTATAAATTCAGTGGAAGGGAGAATTTAAAAAACCTATCTACTAACACAGAGAAATAACAGGAAAGCTTTTTCTCTCATTGCCTGGTTGCTGTTAAAGACAAAGTTTACCCTAAGAACTTGTAACCAGGGAATGTGTCTCTGTGTATTGAGTATGAATTTACCACTGTCAAGTTCTAGACATCATAAAAATGGTTTCTGGCCTATTAATGCTCCTTAATACACATGAAAGAAAAAAGAGAAAAAAACAAAACAAAACCTTTCTAAAGGGACATGCCCTCAACCCTGGCCAACCAGGATTCAAATAGAAAAAGCCCTGCTGAATTAGCTTATAATGCAAAAATTTAAGACATGCAAAGAAGATACCCTCAGTTAAAAACAGTCAGCATATAAAACACACAGCAAGTTAGACCCCTATGATTGGCCTATCAGGGAGGCCACAAAATAAATATTTTAGATGGTTACTACAGATGGAATGAAAAATTATTTTTAAAAAAGACATAAATAACAAAAAGTTTGAAAAAGAATAAATGGAACATCTTAATTTAGCGATTTAAATAAAAGGAAATAAAAGATATAAAGCTTTTATTTCTGAAGCTTGATGTTGAGCTTCCAAGCATTGATTACAATATTCTCTACATCTTTTGTGTGTCTAAACAAAATAGCTAATTTTAAAACTTAAAAAATTAAACAAATTTAGTAAATAGGTTAAACAGATTAGCTACACCTGAAGAAAGAATAATGAACATGGAAGTATTTGTAAGGGAATTAACCCAGAATTAGTTTTAGAAAACCATGGAATTCTCTAGGTCAGAATACTGGAGTGGGTAGCCTTTCCCTTCTCCAGAGGTCCTCCCATAACAGGGACCAAACCCAGGTCTTCTGCATTGCAGGCAGATTCTTTACCAGTTGAGCCACAAGGGACGGCTCTTTAGAGAACTAGAAAGATAAATATATATATCAGATAGTGTTGAAGGGTATTATGACAGGGTGAAAAGGCCCAACATATGTCTAATGGGAATTTCAGAAAGAGAAAACAGAGAGAAATGAGAAATGTATTAGCTGAAAGATAACAGCAAAGGATTTCCAAGTATTGAAGAAAGACATAACTCATGATGCAAAACTATTATAAGCAGAATAAATAAAAATAAATTCGTACCTCGATACCCATCATGCAACTCCACAGTACCAAAGGAGAGATTTTAAAAACATCCAGAGAGAAAATACAGGGTGCCTTCAAATAATAATTAGAAAATAAGAGAATTCTCAATAGCAGCAATAGAAACAAGAAGACAAAGGAATAATATCTTTGAAATATTCAAAGAAATAATGTCAAGCTTGAATTCTGTACCAGTCTAGATAACCATTCGTAAGTAATAGTGAAATGAGAATCATTTCAGGCATACTAAATCAGAGAGCTTTCTACTAACAGATACTCAGAGTACCAATAAAGAATATACTTTAGGAAGGATTCTCAACCCAAAAGGAAGGGCTGAAATACATGAAAAAATAATGACCAAGTACAATTGTTTTATTTGGTCATTATCTCATCACTTTCCTGACAAAGGTCCATATAGTCAAAGCTACGGTTCTTCCAGTTGTCATGTATGGATATGAGAGCTGGACTCAAAGACTAAGTGCTGATGTTTTCAAACTGTGGTGCCGGAGAAGACTCTTGAGAGTCCCCTTGGAGAGCAAGGAGATCCGACCAGTCAATCCTAAAGGAAATCAATGCTAAATATTCATTGAAAGGACTGATGATGAAGCTGAAGCTCCAATACTCTGGCCACCTGATGCAAAGAGCTGACTCATTGGAAACGATTCTGATGCTGGGAAAGATTGAGGGCAGGAGGAGAAAGGGGCAATAGAGGACAAGCTAGTTGGATGGCATCAGCAACTCGAAGGACATGAATTTGAACAAATTCAGGGAGATAGTGAAGGACAGGGAAGCCTGGCATGCTGTAGTCCATGGGGTGCAAAGAATCGAGTGATACAACCTAGCGACTGAATAACAAGAACAAAATTGTTTTAAAGGTGGTTAATCTAGATAAGCATTAATTGTAAAATCAGTAACAATCATGATAACTGACTGTAAAACCAGACAAACCTTACATATTGAACAATAAAATGTAAAAAGAGAGAGGACAAATATTCTTGTGTTGTTCAGGAGAAGAATAGAATCTTTGTTAAGCTAAACATGCATGTTAAAATGTAAAGTGTGACCTTTAAAAAATGAAAGCAGAAGGCATGAATTTCAAAGAGTAGAAGAGGGAAAATGAATAAAAATGACAATATAAGGCAGTAAGAAAAGGAAAAAAAGCAAGTAACAATTAAGCAGTGTGTCAGAATAGTATTTCTCAAACTTGAATGGAGAATTACTAGATCTTTTAAAAGGCAAAGTCTAATTAGTAGGTTTCAGACAAGGTGTAAGAACATGAATTTTGCATAAGCTCTTGGGTGATGTTGATTGACTGGTTTACAGACCACACTTTGAAAAGCAAACTGGGACAGTATATTCACTTCAGTTCAGTTCAGTCGCTCAGTCATGTCCGACTCTTTGCAACCCCACGAATCACAGCACGCCAGGCCTCCCTGTCCATCACCAAATCCCGGAGTTCACTCAAACTCATGTCCATCGAGTCGGTGATGCCATCCAATCATCTCATTCTCTGTCGTCCCTGTATCCTCCCACTCCCAATCCCTCCCAGCATCAGAGTCTTTTCCAGTGAGTCAACTCTTCGCATGAGGTGGCCAAAGAATTGGAGTTTCAGCTTTAGCATCAGTCCCTCCAATGAACACCCAGGATTGATCTCCTTTAGAATGGACTGGTTGGATCACCTTGCAGTCCAAGGGACTCTCAAGAATCTTCTCCAGCACCACAGTTCAAAAGCATCAATTCTTCGGTGATCAGCTTTCTTCACAGTCCAACTCTCACATCCATACACGACCAAGGGAAAAACCATAGCCTTGACTAGACGGACCTTGGTTGGCAAAGTAATGTCTCTGCTTTTTAATATGCTATCTAGGTTGTTCATAACTTTCCTTCCAAGGAGTAAGCGTCTTTTAATTTCATGGCTACAATCAGCCGAAATCAGATTGATTATATTCTTTGCAACCAAAGATGGAGAAGCTGTATACAGTTAGCAAAAACAAGACCAGGAGCTGACTGTGGCTCAGATCATGAACTCCTTATTGCGAAGTTCAGACTTAAATTGAAGAAAGTAGGGAAAACCACTAGACCATTCAGATATGACCTAAATCAAATCCCTTATGATTATACAGTGGAAGTGAGGAATAGATTTAAGGGACTAGATCTGATAGATAGAGTGCCTGATGAACTCTGGACGGAGGTTCATGACATTGTACAGGAGACAGGGACCAAGACCATCCCCATGGAAAAGAAATCCAAAAAAGTGAAATGGCTGTCTGAGGAGGCCTTACAAATAGCTGTGAAAAGAAGAGAGGCAAAAAGCAAAGGAGAAAAGGAAAGATATAAGCATCTGAATGCAGAGTTCCAAAGAATAGCAAGGAGAGATAAGAAAGCCTTCCTCAGTGATCAATGCAAAGAAATAGAGGAAAACAACAGAATAGGAGAAACAAGAGACCTCTTCAAGAAAATTAGAAATTCCAAGGGAACATTTCATGCAAAGATGGGCTCGATAAAGGACAGAAATGGTATGGACCTAACAGAAGCAGAAGATATTAAGAAGAAGTGGCAAGAATACACAGAAGAACTGTACAAAAAAGATCTTCACGACCAAGATAGTCACGATAATGTGATCACTGACCTAGAGCCAGACATCTTGAATGTGAAGTCAAGTGGGCATTAGAAAGCATCACTACTAACAAAGCTAGTGGAGGTGATGGAATTCCAATTGAGCTATTTCAAGTCTTGAAAGATGATGCTGTGAAAGTGCTGCACTCAATATGCCAGCAGATTTGGAAAACTCAGCAGTGGCCATAGGACTGGAAGAGGTCAGTCTTCATTCCAATCCCAAAGAAAGGCAATGCCAAAGAATGCTCAAACTACCGCACAATTGCACTCATCTCACACGCTAGCAAAGTCATGCTCAAAATTCTCCAAGCCAGGCTTCAGCAATATGTAAACCGTGAACTCCCAGATGTTCAAGCAGGTTTTAGAAAAGGCCGAGGCACCAGAGATCAAATTGCCAACATCCGCTGGATCATGGAGAAAGCAAGAGAGTTTCAGAAAAACATCTATTTCTGCTTCATTGACTATGCCAAAGCCTTTGACTGTGTCGATCACAATAAACTGTGGAACATTCTGAAAGAGATGGGAATCCCAGACCACCTGACCTGCCTCTTGAGAAACCTGTATGCAGGTCAGGAAGCAACAGTTAGAACTGGACATGGAACAACAGACTGGTTCCAAATAGGAAAAGGAGTACATCAAGGCTGTATATTGTCCCCTTGCTTATTTAACTTATATGCAGAGTACATCATGAGGAACGCGGGGCTGGAAGAAGCACAAGCTGGAATCAAGATTGCTGGGAGAAATATCAATAACCTCAGATATCCAGATGACACTACCCTTATGGCAGAAAGTGAAGAGGAACTCAAAAGCCTCTTGATGAAAGTGAAAGAGGAGAGTGAAAAGGTTGGCTTGAAGCTCAACATTCAGAAAACAAAGATCATGGCATCTGGTCCCATCACTTCATGGGAAATAGATGGAAAAACAGTGGAAACAGTGTCAGACTTTATTTTTTTGGACTCCAAAATCACTGCAGATGCTGATTGCAGCCATGAAATTAAAAGACGCTTACTCCTTGGAAGGAAAGTTATGACCAACCTTGATAGTATATTAAAAAGCAGAGACATTACTTTGCCAACCAAGGTCCGTCTAGTCAAGGCAATAGTTTTTCCCGTGGTCATGTATGGATGTGAGAGTTGGACTGTGAAGAAGGCTGATCGCCGAAGAATCGATGCTTTTGAACTGTGGTGTTGGAGAAGACTCTTGAGAGTCCCTTATACTGCAAGGAGATCCAACCAGTCCATTCTAAAGGAGATCAATCCTGGATGTTCATTGGAGGGACTGATGCTAAAGCTGAAACTGCAATACTTTGGCCACCTCATGCGACGAGTTGACTCACTGGAAAAGACTCTGATGCTGGGAAAGGTTGGGGGCGGGAGGAGAAGGGGACGACGGAGAATGAGATGGCTGGATGGCATCACCGACTCTGTGGACATGAGTTTGAGTGTACTCCGGGAGTTGGTGATGGACAGGGAGGCCTGGCGTGCTGTGATTCATGGGGTCGCGGAGAGTCGGACACGACTGAGCGACTGAACTGAACTGAACTGAACTGAACAATCAGCATCCGCAGTAATTTTGGAGCCCAAAAAAATAAAGTCTGACACTGTTTCCACTGTTTTTCCATCTATTTCCCATGAAGTGATGGGACCAGATGCCATGATCTTTGTTTTCTGAATGTTGAGCTTCAAGCCAACTTTTTCACTCTCCTCTTTCACTTTCATCAAGAGGCCTTTGAGTTCCTCTTCACTTTCTGCCATAAGGGCGGTGTCATCTGCATATCTGAGGTTATTGATATTTCTCCCAGCAATCTTGATTCCAGCTTGTGCTTCTTCCAGCCTCGCGTTCCTCATGATATACTCTGCATATAAGTTAAATAAGCAGGGTGACAATATACAGCCTTGACGTACTCCTTTTCGTTTTTGGAACCAGTCTGTTGTTCCATGTACAGTTCTGACTGTGGCTTCCTGACCTGCATACAGATTTCTCAACAGGCAGGTCAGGTGGTCTGGGATTCCCATCTCTTTCAGAATGTTCCACAGTTTATTGTGATCCACACAGTCAAAGGCTTTGGCATAGTCAATGAAGCAGAAATAGATGTTTTTCTGGAACTCTCTTGCTTTCTCCATGATCCAGTGGATGTTGGCAATTTGATCTCTGGTGCCTCGGCCTTTTCTAAAACCTGCTTGAACATCTGGAAGTTCACGGTTCACATATTGCTGAAGCCTGGCTTGGAGAATTTTGAGCATGACTTTACTAGCGTGTGAGATGAGTGCAATTGTGCGGTAGTTTGAGCATTCTTTGGCATTGCCTTTCTTTGGGATTGGAATGAAGACTGACCTTTTCCAGTCCTGTGGCCACTGCTGAGTTTTCCAAATTTGCTGGCATATTGAGTGCAGCACTTTCACAGCATCATCTTTCAGGATTTGAAATAGCTCAACTGGAATTCCATCACCTCCACGAGCTTTGCCTTCTCTCGGTCCACAATACCTCTCAAAATGAAGAAAGTAGAGAGGAGCGAGGATGAGAGATGAAAGATGAGGAAGAAAGGGAGGAAAAGACAAGGCTAATTTAATGACCTGTCCAAGATCAGACAGCTAATGGGGTACTGAAATTGAAACACAAAGCCAGGCAGTTTCACTACAAACCTTATTCCTTTTCTACTCTGCCGCACTGATGAGACCAATCTGAAGGAAGACATTTTGTCCATTTGAATAGTGTTTAGTTAGGAAGGGCGACCCCTAGTCCTAACCATCTTGTCTCTATGAGCATACCTCCATTCATCCCCAGCCACTCTTCCCCTCACCCAGTTTGCTTCTTCACCCTTGCTAATCCCAGAAGTTAGAAGCAGGTGTCACAGTTTTGGCCAAAGAGAATGAATATCACTATGAATTTTAATGGACCAAGGCAGAGGGGACCAACACCAGAATGCCACCAACATATACTTTTCATCTGAAAATCTGCCGTTTCCACTGAATAAATTATCTAATTATGCCTTCAACCTATTACTAAACATATTAATAATATTTGTCAAGTGCTTTATTGGAACCTACAGTTGTGCTCACAGTTTCATGATCTGAGAACAGGTGAAATTTGCCAGTAATACTGATTATACTGGATGGGAAAACACTGCACATGATGAAAACTTAGAGATGGAAAACAAAACCCTAAGGCTTTAAGTATATAAAGAAGAGATTGAACCTGAAAAAAAATGCAAACTGTATATAAACTAAGATATACTCATCTTAGGAAAAATTATTCCAAAGCACAAATATTCATTGAGAATAAAAAAATATAGGCTGAAAGGGACTAGGAAGTGACAGGTAAGAACGAATGTTGGTGATAAATATGAATAAGATGAAATTTCAATGTGCTATTCCAACAAAGAGGTCTGTTGCTTCTATTTTTTTCCCTTTGATTATATAAGAAAAGGGCCTGCATCCCAGAAAAAACAAATGATCATTTATCTTTAAACAACTGATTAAACTGTACCTAGAATACTGCATACTGCATTTGTAGCAGTTTGAGAATAACAAATAAATAAGAGAATGCAGGTTGTTCTGAGTAGGATGATCAGGACAGCAAATGGGGAGGTGACTTGAAGCCAACTAACACCTTCTCAGGGTCCACTGTGGTCCAGCTCTGTCTTGGGTCAAAAGTTATAAAGAGTTTCCAATTTAGTTTGGTTTTCAGTCAGTTTGGTTTCAGTCCTGACTGAAATCAAAGGAAAGCGTATACATTAACTCTACTACTTTTACCCCTGAACAGGAATGGAAAGTTTGTGAAGAAACATAAATCACACACACATTGTTCTGATTCACTTTTAATCTCAGGAGTTGGTTAACTCCAGCACACGAGCCACATCTATAACAGTCGCCTTCATCTCTGCTGCCTTTGTCAAGAGGGCTCAGAAATATAAACTGAGTGATTAGAAAGAGAGCCCCTTTACTGTTAGAATCAACAGTGTGGTGTGTTTGGATGGCTGCCTAACAGCTCTCCCCCCAGTCTCTCTGCTGTTGTTAGGATTTGCTCTTTCAAATCAAACTGCTCTTCCACCAAGGCCTGCTTCTTCTTGAATGCTACAGGGAAAAGTAAAAAGTTTCATTATGCCTCTAACCAATAGCACAGCACCATTTATAGTGGAAATTTTCCTCACAGCCTCTACCCAAAATGCAACATGGGATATCAGCCACTACTATTCACAAACTAAGGCGATGAAGAGAGGCACCCGTTGGGGCCTAATGAAATCTCCATACAAATGTGTGGATAGATTTGGGAATGCAAAGAGAAAAAAGTATGTCCAGATACAAGATGGAGTAGTGACTCGGTGTACAAATAAGTGAAAAAGATAGTCTAGAAATCAGTGGGATCACTGTGACCAAGAAATAGCCACAAGGCACTCAAGCCTAAACAGTTCTGGAACAAGGGTCAGTTCTAAGCTTAACAATATGGCTAATAGTTAATACAATATAGCTAATAGTTAATACAGCTAATACTTTTTACATGCTCTGTACTTGCAATGCAAACATTAATTCACTTAATTTTTAGACCAATTGGATTATCCTATGAAGAAATGTCACAAAGAAAGATAAACAAGGTAGTGTATGATCACAGGGCTAGAAATTCTGTAGAAGTGAAATTTGAACTCATGCAGTCGGACCAAGGAAACATGCATGAACATTGCATCACGCAGCCTACAGCACTTGTAAGCACAACATGAGGGCCAAAAGAAGAGCCACAAAGACAAAGGAAAGAAATTTTTTAAAGCAAGTCATGAGGTTAATTTTTTTAGTCAGTCTATTTATGTTGAAAATAAAAAGGAAGGAGTACTCTCTGGAGGAGTAAGAGAATGAAGAAGAAACACTTGAAATCCTTGCATTCCAGCAGTTTGCTTGAAATATGCACATGGGTTTTGACACAATCACTTGCAAAGTTCAAGTGAGTTGTTCCAATTGAAGGATTAACAAAATAGGCTTGTACTTGTGTGCGCATGTCAAAAATAATAACGAAATACATTTTCCTATACTATTTTAAGTTGTGTAGGCAACAACCATTTGAGGAGGGGATGGACATTGCAAAAATTAATAATGCCAGGAAAAAAATGAACCTTGAATAGGAGCACTTCTCGCTTCTACTGATTATCTTCTCTTTTTCTGAATGTCTGTCCACCTCCTGAGTCATGATTAAGGCCTCAGTAGACATCTAAGAACTCATCATGTATCAGGGGCTATGTGAGATGCTCAAGACACAAGATTGCTCCCCAAATGAGGCCACAATCTCATAGTTCAGAAAAGAAAAATGAAGAAATAAGACGGATATAAAGTAGAAATAATAAATTCTAAAAAGGGTGAAGGGAGAGTTGGCTTCAAGAATTTAAAGGACAGAAAAATTATAACTGATTGGAGGATTCTGAAGAGGTTTCCAAAAGAAAACTGAGATTGGCTTGAACGCTAGGGAGGACTGTGACTGGAAAAGGCATTCCAGGAAGGCGGATCAGCATGAATGAAGGCAAAATAATGGAAAAGAACGATGTATAATTGAAAAATATTGAGGGCCATAATTTGGTCATAACATGGGATACTTACATGGTAGAAATGGCTGAGATAGGTAAAAGTGAGTTAAAACCATATTGTAGATCTTCAGTTCAGTTCAGTTCAGTCATTCAGTCGTGTCTGACTCTTTGCAAGCCCATGAATCACAGCACGCCAGGCCTTCCTGTCCATCACAAACTCCCGGAATTCACTCAAACTCAGGTCCATCGAGTCGGTGATGCCATCCAGCTATCTCATCTTCTGTCGTCCCCTTCTCCTCCTGCCCCCAATCCCTCCCAGCATCAGAGTCTTTTCCAGTGAGTCAACTCTTCTCATGAGGTGGCCAAAGTGTTGGAGTTTCAGCTTTAGCATCAGTCCTTCAATTTTTGACAAAGGTAGATATTACGGTTTCAGTGTAGAAGAGTGGTAAGGTCAGAAACAAAATGCTGTAGAAAAATCACTATGCTAGTAGCAGTATTGAATGTGGATTGAGTAAGAAAAAGACCTAAAGTAGAGGACTGAGAAATGTTCACCCCTAAGCTATGAACAATGGCTTCAGTCATAGATGACACCATTTCTAAGGCTGGCCTTTGCTCTTGTAAGGGTTAAGGCAAGAGAGCATACATGAATCCATGCATTCTACCACTGCAGGAAAACACCAAGACAATATGAAGTAGCATATGAAGATGGCTGCCACACTGCCAGCCTGTGGGGCAATCTCTGCTATCTATCCTTAAAATTAAAAGCTTCCTCCTCACCCTTTGGTTATATTCCCAAGCTCAAATAATCTCTTCCAATTCTGCTTCTGACCCTCTGCTAAAGTTGCAGTATTTCTGATTTCTATCTCTGCCCACTGGTACTTTGCTTAACCAGACTATTTATTCCAGTGTTGCCCTGGGATGGTGCTTTCAAATCTATAGTAGTCCCATACTCTGCAGTGAAGGGCCACTCCAGCCCCATCCTTATTCAGGCCATGATTTGAAACCCTTCTGGCCTGGATCACAAAAAATTGGTAGACACCGTTGCCTCAAAGAAGTACTTTGCAAATATCTCTGTCTCCCAGTTTTATGAAAAGGACTAAAATTATCCTAATGATAGTAGCCAGAGTCATGAGTTCCTAAGATTCAAAAACAGGAAGGCTCTTCCAGGTCATCTAGTCCCATCTTCCTCATTTTAAACAGAACAAAATATATATTAAGTGGCTTATTCATAGTCACAGAAAGTGTCAACAAAGAGCTAACATCTAATTCTCAATCCAGTAGATATTTGTTAGCAGTTAGAATGTATAAAATGTTATCAATCTAAATTACAGATGCAATCAGACTACAATGACTGCATAATTTCTATCCATATCCTATAGCACTTTACCTTATGACCCTGCATTGCTCGTGAATTGCTTCACTCAATCATCCTGGCTTTCCAATGGACTGACATTCTTGGAGGGCAGGCATTAGATTGTCTCTGTGCATTCCTAGCTGCCTGTCATGGTACAAGACACAAGGCATTCCCCCAACAATCACCTAATGTGTTAGTTGATTACAAAGAAAGAGGTGAATTTTGACACCATCTGCATTGAGACATATGATGTTATATATAATCTTAGAAGGGAAAAATTATGGACATGTTTTTTATTCTTTTTTAATGTTGTAATTCAGATATTAATATTTTAATGAAGTAAATGAGAACTAATATCCTCACCTACCACCAGCAATTAAGGAAACCTGGAGTGACTGCTATATCTATAGACAAGAAAACTAGCTGTTGAATCATTTCTTAGCAACAATGTCTGATCCTTTATTAATATACCTTTCCATTGTAGAATTAAATATGATGTCTGTCCTGTCTTTTTCTACACATTTCCATTCTTTATCTGTAACAAATAAAACTACCAGTATCAAGGAGTCCTTAATCTAGAAGTTGGTACCTTTAGCAAAGTGGAAGTTATTTCCCCTTTAACACCCACAGAATAATGGCCTCAATGAGATTTCCCCAAAGTTGGGGAGACCTAATGGGAGAATTGTTCAGTTTTGTAAAACCCATTATGAATTATGACACTGAGGAGTAGTGATCTGAACTTTTTCATCCAGTTCTAAATCTGGAAGTCTGAAAAATCCTGTTGTTGACCATATTAATTTTTTTAGACATTTTGGAGCAAAAGGATTATTAATAAATATTAGCACTAATTATATTTACTACTGTTACAATTGTATTCCATCTTTATTCAAATTGCTCTGGTCACCTTCATGGTTAAATGTAAAAAACAAATAAATGAACAAAAACATTCTAGCACCTCCGGCATTTGAAAGTAGAATTTGTTGGGCTGTAAACCAGTGAGTTATTTGTCATGCAGCTTAATTCTGTCATAAAATGCTAATCAGCCTTTCTGTCACTTTGCTCTTGCCCCATATCTTTTTATGAGAACATTAACATGGTTATTACAGAGCAGAGACTCTTAGGGCTGCAAACATACTTACCAGTTATGTATATTTTTGTCCAAAAAAAAAAAAAAATGTTGCCACCAAGACCCCCAGACTCCTAGTTAACTGGAATCCTAGTTTCTGGCATCAAGGGCTTGAGTCTGCAGTGCCATCTGGATGATGGCATCAGGTAGCCAGGGCTGGGATCAGTTTCCTCTTGATCAGACCATTCATCATGAATGAATGTGAGACCTTCCTCCTACAGAAGGAGCAACTGAGGCTACCTTTGTAGAGCTGGTTTAAAAAAAATACAGGCTGTATTTTAAATGGTTCCTTTTTAATAGTTCCTCATGGAAAAATTGGCTTCCCAAGTGGTGCCAGTGGTAAAGAACCCACCTACCAATGCTGGAGATATAAGAGACACAGATTTGAGACTTCCCTGGTGGTCCAGTGGCTAAGACTTTGGGCTCCCAATGCAGGGGGCCTGGGTTCAATCCTTGGTCAGGGAACTAGATCCCACATGCCACAACTATGACCTGCTGCTGCTGCTGCTAGGTAGAATCAAATAAATATAGTTTTTAAAAAGAAAGAGAGACAGGTTCAATCCCTGGGTCAGGACAATTCCCTGGAGGAGGGCATGGCAACCTACTCCAGTATTCTTGCCTGGAGAATCCCAAGGACAGAGGAGACTGGAGGCCTATGGTCCATAGGGTCCCAAAGTCGAACACAACTGAAGAGATTTAGCTCACACACATGCATGGAAAAATAGACCTTAGAAATAATTCCCCCAAAGCCTTCAGAGTTGGAATCTCTTCCCAGAAATTGAAGCAGTAAGGACCCAAGATAATATATTAAAAAGCAGAGACATTACTTTGCCAACCAAGGTCCGTCTAGTCAAAGCAATTGTTTTTCCTGTGGTCATGTATGGATGTGAGAGTTGGACTGTGAAGAAGGCTGACCGCCGAAGAATCGATGCTTTTGAACTGTGGTGTTGGAGAAGACTCTTGAGAGTCCCTTATACTGCAAGGAGATCCAACCAGTCCATTCTAGAGGAGATCAATCCTGGATGTTCATTGGAGGGACTGATGCTAAAGCTGAAACTGCAATACTTTGGCCACCTCATGCGACGAGTTGACTCACTGGAAAAGACTCTGATGCTGGGAAAGGTTGGGAGCGGGAGGAGAAGGGGACGACGGAGAATGAGATGGCTGGATGGCATCACCAACTCTGTGGACATGAGTTTGAGTGAACTCCGGGAGTTGGTGATGGACAGGGAGGCCTGGCGTGCTGTGATTCATGGGGTCGCGGAGAGTCGGACACGACTGAGCGACTGAACTGAACTGAAGGACCCAAGAAAGCCTCGTCTTATACATGTGTAATCAACATTCCAAGCAACTCACTAAGGAAGCTGTAGGACTGGGTAATCTTGCCAAAGCTGGGCTTCAACTAGAGCTGTCAGGCATCTTACATCTCAGTAACTTATACTGTGACCCTGGAGGAAGCTATCATCCTGCAAAGAC
This sequence comes from Moschus berezovskii, assembly GCF_049115385.1. Taxonomy (NCBI): domain Eukaryota; kingdom Metazoa; phylum Chordata; class Mammalia; order Artiodactyla; family Moschidae; genus Moschus; species Moschus berezovskii. The sequence goes on from NC_142460.1 coordinate 84,990,547, forward strand.
ATGTTTCACAATATACCACAAAATATGGGCTTTGACCTGAGACAGTTCTATATCTGAATTTTGGCTCCATCACTTACTCTGTAACTCTTGTCAAATCACTTGTCTTTTCCCAGCTCCTAGGTTCACTGCTGTTATTGTTTGTCAAGTTGTTGTAAAGATTGATGTCTGAAAACTACTTAAAAATAATGGTAACTATTCATGATTATCCTTATTCCAGAGCATGTGAGCTCACTAATGTCCAACTCTTTGTGACCCCATGGACTATAGCCCACCAACCTTTTCTGTCTATGAGATTCCCCAGGCAAGAATACTGGAGTGAGTTGCCAGTTCCTCCTCCAGGAAGTCTTCCCAACCCAGGGATTGAGCCTGAGTCTCCTGTGTCTCCTAAATTGGCAGGTAAATTATTTACCACTGAGCCACCATGACTGCTATTGAACCATCAGAACCAAGGTTGGTGTTCAAATGCATTAACTGTGCTGCTGCTGCTGCTAAGTCGCTTCAGTCGTGTCCGACTCTGTGCGACCCCATAGACGGCAGCCCACCAGGCTCCCCCGTCCCCGGGATTCTCCAGGCAAGAACACTGGAGTGGGTTGCCATTTCCTTCTCCAATGCATGAAAGTGAAAAGTGAAAGTGAGGTCACTCAGTCGTGTCCGCAGCCTACCAGGCTCCTCCATCCATGGGATTTTCTAGGCAAGAGTACTGGAGTGGCTTGCCATTGCCTTCTCCGTGCATTAACTGTATTATGGTACAATTCCTTCTTTCTTTCAACTCGATCTCTGAGTTCTCTTAGTTTATCTACAACTTAACTCTCCAATTCTGTATGTTCTAATTTAAGCTGCCTCAGATCTTCTTTGGAAGAAGAATAGCTATTACAAGTAATTATTTTCATTGTCTTGTCCAAAAATGTAAAGAGGGTCTCTAATATACCTGATGGTTCACTCCATGCTTTTTGATTCTACCTAGGGAGTATAAGCAGAGAAGGCAATGGCACCCCACTCCAGTACTCTTGCCTGGAAAATCCCATGGATGGAGGAGCCTGGTAGGCTACAGTCCATGGGGTCGCTAAGAGTCGAACACGACTGAGAAACTTCCCTTTCCCTTTTCACTTTCATGCATTGGAGAAGGAAATGGCAACCCTCTCCAGTGTTCTTGCCTGAAGAATTCCAGGGACGCGGGAGCCTGGTGGGTTTCTGTCTATGGGGTCGCACAGAATCGGACATGACTGAAGTGACTTAGCAGCAGCAGCAGAGAGTATAAGAGAAGTCAATCTTTGAGAACCATCTCCTTTTCCCCAGTCAGTCATGAACCCAGAAATCTGTATATAAATTCCACTTTGCAAAACGCCCAAACATCTGGATCAGTTATTCTCATGTTTATTTATTAAGCATAGTAGCAAATTTTTTTTTTTTGCCTGAGTCTGTGTCCTATCCAGTTCGGCCCAGCTGGCCCCAAGTCTGGTGCTCAGGAGGTGGAAAGCTCAGCCTTGGGATCAGTGGTCAAAAGGCTGCTGCTTAGGCTGTGCCTACTACTCCCCACCACTCCCCAGGGCCTCTAGCAGCCATGGCTGGTCCCAAATTAACTGAATCAGGAACTCTGTGAGGGTCCAAAAGTTGGGGTGAATTGACTGCAGGCAAGAGTTGAAGAGCCATTCTTGTACTTAATTGGCCTCCAAAAGCATTCTCTGCTCTCTTTCCAGAAAGGAAAAGCATCCCTGCCATTTGGATCACGGGGACATGAGCCTCAACCTCATCTCTACACCAGTCTACGGATTTCAGCTTGTTTAAGATCAAGCCCTGAGCCTTTGGAGTGGGAGCACTGACTCCAAGACCCTAGACTACCAGAGAACTAACCCTAGGGAGTATCAGGTAGTGAGAACTCACACAAAGGAAACCACTTGAATAAAAGACCCAGCATCACCCAACCACCAGTAGCAACCTGTGCAGGACACCTCATCTAAACAACAAGCAAAGCAAAAATGCAAACCCAGTCATCAGCAGACAGGATTACCACCTCACTCAGCCTTGCCCATCAGAGGAAAAACAAACAAAAACTAAGCACAAATCTCACCCTACACGAAGCTTACACAAACCACTGGACCAATCTTAGGAGGACAGAAAAAAAAAAGGAAGAAAAAATTCAACCTTGAAGCCAAGGAAAAGGGGTCTTCAAACACAATAAGTTAAAAAAATAATGAAAAGGCAGAGAAATACTACACAAATGAAGGAATAAACTAGAAACACAGAAGTCCAAATAAATGAAGAGGACATAGGCAAACTACCTGAAAAAGAATTCAGAATAATGATAGTAAAGATGATCCAAAACCTTGAAAACAAAATTGAGAAAATGCAAGAATCAATTAACAAAGGCCTGGAAGAATTAAAGAATAAACATACAGAGACAAACAACACAATTACTGAAATTAAAAATACTCTAGAAGAAATCAGGGGCTTCCCTCGTAGCTCAGTCAGTAAAGAATCTGCCTGCAGTGTGGGAGACTCAGGTTTGATCTCTGGCTCAGGAAGATCCCCTGGAGAAGGAAATGGCAACCCACTCCAGTATCCTTGCCTGGAAAATCCCATGGGCATAGGAGCCTGGTGGGCTACAGTCCTTGGCACAAAGAGTCAGTTTGTGAGAGACTAATACTTCATTTCATGAAAAGGAATCAATAAGAGAATATCTGAAGCAGAAGAATGAATCAGTGAACTGGAAGATAAAATGGTGGAAATAACTTCTGAAGAACAGAATAAAGTAAAAAGAAATGGTAAGAACTGAGGATAGTCTCAGAGACCCATGGGGCAATATCAAATGCACCAACATTCAAATTATAGGGGTCCCAGAAGAAGAATAGAAAAAGAAAGGGTATGAGAAAATTTTTGAAGAGATTATAGTTGAAAATTTCCCCAACATGGAAAAGGAAATAGTCAATCAAGTCCAAGAGTCACAAAGAGTCCCATATACGATAAACCCAAGGAGAAACACACCAAGAGACATATTAATCAAACTAACAAAGACTAAACACAAAGAAAGAATATGAAAAGCATCAAGGGAGAAGGAACAAGTAACATACAAGGGAAACCCCATATGCTTAACAGCCGATCTTTCAGCAGAAACTCTGCAGGCCAGAATGGGATGGCAGGATATATTTAAAGTACTGAAAAGGAAAAAATCTACAACCAAGATTACTGTACCCTGCAAGGATCTCATTCAAAATTGATGGAGAAATAAAAAGCTTTTCAGACAAGCAAAAATTAAGAGAATTCAGTACCACCAAACCAGCGTTACAACAAATGTTAAAGGGACTTATATAGTCAATAAATACAAGAGAAGAAAAAAGATCTACAAAATCAACCCCAAACATTTAAGAAAATGGCAATAGGAACATAAACATCAATAATTACTTTAAATGTAAATGGATTAAATGCTCCAGCCAAAAGACACAGACTCGCTGAATGGATACAAAAGCAAGACCCATATATATGCTGTCTACAAGAAACCCACTTCAGACCTAAAGAAACATAGACTGAAATTGAGAGGGTTGAAAAATATATTCCATGCAAATGGGAAGCAAAAGAAAGCTGGAGTAGCAATCCTCATATCAGACAAAATAGATCTTAAAGAAAGTTATAAGAGATAAGGAAGGACACTATATAACAATCAAGGGATCAATCCAAGAGGAAGACATAACAGTTGTAAATATCTATGCACCAGGATAGGACTACTTCAATACATAAGACAAACACTAACAGATATAAAAGGAAAAATTGACAGTAGCACAATAATAGTAGGAGAATTTAACACCCCACACACACCAATGGACAGATCATCAAATCAGAAAATTAATAAGGAAACACAAGTCTTAAATGATACATTAGATGAGATGGGTCTCAGTGATATCTTCAGGACATTCCATTCAAATGCAGAAGAATACACCTTCTTCTCAAGTGCACATGGAACATTCTCCAGGATAGACCACACCTTGGGTCCCAAATCAAACCTCAGTAAATTTAAGAAAATTGAAATCATAGCAAGCATCTTCTCCACCCACAACTCTATGAGACTACATATCAATTACAAGAAAAAACTGTAAGAAACACCAACACATGGAGATTAAACAAAACATTTTTAAATAATCAACAGGTTACAGAAGACATCAAAATGGAAATCAAAAAATCTCTAGAAACAAATGACAATGAAAACATGACAACTCAAAAACCTATGGGATGCAGCAAAAGCAATTCTAAGAGGGAAGTTTATAGCAATACAATCCTACCTCAAGAAGCAAGAAAAACATTGAATAGACAACCTAACTTTACACCTAAAACTGGAAAAAGAACAAAAAAAAATTAGTAGAAGGAAAGAAATTATAAAGATCCAAGCAAAAATAAATGAAAAAAATTAAGAAAACAATAGTAAAAATTAATAAACTAAAAGCTGGTTTTTTGAGAAGATAAACAAAATTGACAAACTTTTAGTCAGACTCATCAAGAAAAAAAGAGAGAAGAATCAAATCTAGAAAATTAGGAATGAAAAAGAAGTTACAACAGACAATGCAGAAATACAAAGGATTACAAGAGACTATTATGAATAACTATATGGCAATAAAATGGATAACCTGGAAGAAATGGACAGATTCTTAGAAAAGTTCAATCTTCCAAGACTGAACCAGGAAGAAATAGGAATTATGAACAACCCAATTATAAGCACTGAAATTGAAGCTGTGATCAAAAATCTTCCAAAAACAAAAGCCCAGGACCAGATGGCTTCACATAATTCTATCAAGCATTTAGAGAAGAGCTAATGCCTATCCTTCTAAAACTCTGTCAAAAAATTACAGGGGAAAGAACACTTCCAAATGATTCTACGAGGCTACCATCACCCTTATACCAAAACCAGACAAAGACAACACAAAAAAAGAAAACTACAGGACATTCATCATTGATGAACATAGATGCAAAAATCCTTAACAAAATTTTAGCAAAAAGAATTCAGCAACACATCAAAAAGCTCATACAACATGATCCAGTTGGGTTTATACTAGGAATACAAGGATTCTTCAATATACGCAAATCAAACAATGTGACACACCATATTAACAAACTGAAAGATAAAAACCAGATGATAACCTCAATAGATGCAGAAAAAGACTTTGACAAAATTCAGCACCCATTTATGATTAAACTCTTCAAAAAATGGTCATAGAAGGAACCTACCTCAACACAGTAAAGGCCATATATGATAAACCTACCACAAACATTATTGTCAATGGTGAAAAACTGAAAGCACTCCCCCTAAGATCAGGAACAAGAAAAGAATGTCCACTTTCACCACTATTATTCAACATAGATTTGAAAGTCCTAGCTACAGCAATCAGAGAAGAAAAAAAAAAAAAGGAATCCAGATCAGAAAAGAAGTAAAGCTCTCACTGTTTGCAGATGACATGATACTATACAAAGAAAACCCTAAAGATGGTATCAGAAAATTACTAGAGCTAATCAGTGAATTTAGCAAAGTTTCAGGATACAAAATCAATACACAGAAATCACTTGCATTTCTATATACTAACAATGAAAAATCAGAAATAGAAATTAAGGAATCAATCCCATTCACCACTGCAACAAAAAGAATTAAATATCTAGGAATAAACTTACCTAAGGAGACAAAAAGAACTGTACACAGAAAATTACAAGACACTAATGAAAGAAATCAAAGATGACATAAACAGATGGAGAGATATTCCATGTTCCTGGGTAGGAAGAATCAATATTGTGAAAATGACTATACTATCAAATGCAATCTACAGATTCAATGTGATCCCCATCAAATCACCAATGGTATTTTTCACAGAACTAGAACAAAAAATTTCACAATTCATATGGAAACACAAAAGACCCCAAATAGCCAAAGCAGTCTTGACAAAGAAGAATGGAGCTGGAGGAATCAACCTTCCTGACTTCAGACTATACTCCAAAGCTACAGACATCAAGTCAGTATGGTACTGGCACAAAAACAGAAAAACAGACCAATGGAACAAGATAGAAAGCCCAGAAATAAACCCATGCACCTACAGGTACCTTATTTTTGACAAAAGAGGCAAGAATATACAATGGGGTAAAGACAGCCTCTTCAATAAATGGTGCTGGGAAAACTGGACAGCTATATGTAAAAGAATGAAATTAGAATACTTCCTAACACTGTACACAAAGATAAACTCAAAATACATTAAAGACCTAAATGTAAGACCGGAAACTATAAAACTCTTAGAGGAAAACATAGGCAGAACACTCGATGACATAAATCAAAGCAAGATCCTCTTTGACCCACCTCTTAGAGTTACAGAAATAAAAACAGAGGTAAACAAGTGAGACCTGACTAAACTTAAAAGCTTTTGCACAGCAAAGGAAACTATAAGCAAGGTGAAAAGACAACCCTCAGAATGCCAGAAAATAATAGCAAATGAAACAACTGACAAAGGATTAATTTCCAAAATATACCAGCAGCTCACACAAGTCAATGCTAGAAAAACAAACAACCCAATCAAAAAGAGGAGGAAAGACCTAAACAGACATTTCTCCAAAGAAGACATACAGATGACTAACAAACACATGAAAAGATGCTCAACACCACTCATTATTACAGAAATGCAACTCAAAACTACAGTAGATATCACCTAACACCGGTCAGAATGGCCATCATCAAAAAGTCTACAAACAATAAATGTTGGAGAGGGTATGGAGAAAAGGGAATGCTTTTGCACTGTTGGTGGGGATGTAAATTGATACAGCCACTATGGAAGACAGCATGCAATTCCTTAAAAAACTAGGACTAAAACCACCATTCAGTTCAGTTCAGTTCAGTTCAGTTCAGTCGCTCAGTCGTGTCCGGCTCTTTGCGACCCCATGAACCACAGCACACCAGGCCTCCCTGTCCATCACCAACTCCCGGAGTTCACTCAAACTCACGTCCATCGAGTCAGTGATGCCATCCAGCCATCTCATTCTCTGTCGTCCCCATTTCCTCCCACCCCCAATCCTTCCCAGCATCAGACTCTTTTCCAGTGAGTCAACTCGTTTCATGAGGTGGCCAAAGTATTGGAGCTTCAGCTTTAACATCAGTCCTTCCAATGAACACCCAGGGTTGATCTCCTTTAGAAAGGACTGGTTGGATCACCTTGAAGTCCAAGGGACTCTCAAGAGTCTTCTCCAAGACCACAGTTCAAAAGCATCAATTCTTCGGCGATCAGCTTTCTTCACAGTCCAACTCTCACATCCATACATGACCACGGGAAAAACCATAGCCTTGACTAGACGGACCTTGGTTGGCAAAGTAATGTCTCTGCTTTTTAATATGCTATCTAGGCTGGTCATAATTTTCCTTCCAAGGAGTAAGCGTCTTTTAATTTCATGGCTGCAATCAGCCTCTGCAGTGATTTTGGAGCCCAAAAAAATAAAGTCTGACACTGTTTCCACTGTTTCCCCATCTATTTCCCATGAAGTAATGGGACCAGATGCCATGATCTTTGTTTTCTGAATGTTGAGCTTCAAGCCAAACTTTTCACTCTCCTCTTTCACTTTCATCAAGAGGCCTTTGAGTTCCTCTTCACTTTCTGCCATATTGATATGCATATGAAACCACCATATGACTCAACAATCCCACTCCTCGGCATATACCCTGAGTAAACCAAAATTGAAAGAGACATATGTATCCCGTTGTTCATTGCAACAGTATTTACAATAGCTAGAACATGGAAGCAACCTAGATGTTCATCAACAGATGAATGGATAAAGAAGTTGTAGTACATACACATGATTTAATATTACTCAGCCATAAAAAGGAACACATTTGAGTCAGATCCGATGAGGTGGATGAACCTAGAACCTATCATACAGAGTGAAGAGAGTCAGAAAGAGAAAGATAAAAATTGTCTTCTGACACATACATACGGAATCTAGAAGAATGGTACTGAAGAACTTATTTACAGGGCTGCAATGGAGAAATAGACACAAAGACTTATGGACATGGGGAGAGGGCAGGAGAGGGTGAGATGTATGGAAAGAGTAACGTGGGAACTTATATTCAGTTCAGTTCAATTCAGTCACTCAGTCGTGTCCGACTCTTTGCGACCCCATGAATCGCAGCATGCCAGGCCTCCCTGTCCATCACCAACTCCCGGAGTTCACTCAAATATGTAAAATAGGTAGCCAAGGGGAATTTGCTATATGGCTCAGGAAACTCAAACAGGGTTCTGTATCAACCTAGAGGGATGGGGTGGGGAGGGAGATGGGAAGAAGGTTCAAAAGGGAGGGGATATATGTATACCCATGGCTGATTAATGGTTGAGGTCTGACAGAAAACAACAAAATTCTATAAAGCAATTATCCTTCAATAAAAAAATAAACTTAAGATAAGAATTCGGACAAAAATGGGCAGATTCATCAGTCATTCTTGTGTTTAGTGATCTGTAGACACACTATTCAGATAATTGAAAATATTTTCACTTTCTATCTATATATCTTCAGGACTATGCAGGTTCATCATAAAGTATAATAATGATGATGATAATGACAGTAATAAACCAATACAGACATGTCAGGAATTATCAGAATTATCAAGCTGATCAGAGCTAGAGTCCACAATAGACAGGCTGTCTCCTTTGTCATACTTCTCTTTTGCTGCCACTCAGCCACTCATAGGGACAGTTCAGGGCATCATAGTGGGGGAAAGCCTGACAGGAAGCTAGAGAAACTCTGAGCTCCCCCTTTCAGGGGAGCACTCTGAGTGCTCCCTGTATCTCCTGTGAGTGGCTGTGAGATGTCTAGGCAATCAGAAATCAATTGTCATCAAGAAGAAAATTCTTGTCAAGAGTCATTTAAATTGTGTCAGGCAGGAGGAAAAATCAATACCAACAGTCTCACTGACATTACTGATTTGGAAAAGTCTCCCATCCCCTCCCGACTCACACTAAGCAGCTACGTTACTGTACTTACTTAGGCAGAAAAAGAAAATGGAAAATGAAGTCCCACCACTGAGCAAGCAACACCCTCACCCTAAAGCCTGGTGGCTCTTCACTCACTCCCTGACATCCAGGAAATGTTTCAGCATATAAGTCTGAATGAATTTTACAATTTCTCTGTTTTATGGAAGTGAATTCTATTCTGTCCTCTCTTCACTAGCTCACTCTCCAAATATAAACCAAATTCCCTTTCTTTACTAGGCTTTCTTTTCATAAAAACTCATTAAGGACTGACAAAAAGTGATGCCTTGCAGATGGGAGCTGGTATTCTTTCCTAGTTCTGACCCTCATTCAGTAGAGAGTGATTAGTATCAGTAATGATAATGGGCCTCAGACGTAGGCTGGATGGTCTGATAAGTACCTAAGTAAACAGACTTAATCTAGGAGAAGGAGTTATTATGTGCTGCTACACATTTTCATGAAGAATGATTTCGTTGTAGATCAATGTCTGCAAATTTGACTCCTTCTCAAATTACTCAGTCTTTCCATGCATATGAGAAAGAAGATTATTTGGTTTTTTTTTTAACTTTTTGGTAGTAGGTCTATTGTCTATGGATTAACTCTTGAAAAAGCTCCAAAGAGATCGTATATCTAAGACTATCCTTTAGATAGGGCAGAAACACAATATAGAATGGATGGTCATTCTGCTCAATCCTGATAGCTCAGATGAAAATGGGCAGAAAGAAGCAGGATTCAATACAAGAAATCATAATGTATTTCATAGCTTGTAAAAGAAGCACTGAGAGTTTGCCTCAGCTTCTGTTGAACTTACTGTCAATCAACAAAATGAACCAAACAAAAAGTAAATGCACACAAAGGTTCAAGAAAAAAGATACACTGATGGAATTTTAAGAACAAATTTTAGCAAAGTCTCCAAAGAAACCCAAGGTCACTGTGTCCTCTGTTTGACTACCTGACCCTACCCCAGGGCAGAGTGTTCAGTTCAGTTCAGTTCAGTTGCTCAGTCGTGTCCGACTCTTTGCGACCCTATGAATCACAGCATGCCAGGCCTCCCTGTCCATCACCAACTCCCAGAGTTCACTCAAACTCATGTCCATTGAGTCGGTGATGCCATCCAGCCATCTCATTCTCTGTCGTCCCCGTCTCCTCCCGCCCCCAATCACTCCCAGCATCAGAGTCTTTTCCAGTGAGTCAACTCTTCGCATGAGGTGGCCAAAGTATTGGAGTTTCAGCTTTAGCATCAGTCCTTCCAATGAACACCCAGGACTAATCTCCTTTAGAATGGACTGGTTGGATCTCCTTGCAGTCCAAGGGACTCTCAAGAATCTTCTCCAGCACCACAGTTCAAAAGCATCAATTCTTCGGCGATCGGCTTTCTTCACTAGCGTAGGGCAACTACTGGAGCTAAAGGGAACAAGACACTAACCAGCAAAACATATTGACTCAAAACATTATATCTTCAAGGGATGTCAGAAATTATCAAATCCAATCTCCCTCATTTTGCAGAAGAAACTGAGGCAGGCTCCAACTGCTCAAGACTGACTTCAGAAAATCCAAGTTAGTATCTGAAACATACAGCAGCAGACAAGAACTCTGGTAGCATGACCCCCTGTCCAGGGCCTTCTCGCATCAAGTACCAGAGAAACACAAACGGCAGGAAGAATACATACATGGCTCGCGAAACCTCCAGAGTCTGAGAAAGTGTTCGTCGCTCAGTCATGCGACGCCATGGACAGTAGCTCGCCAGGCTCCTCTGTTCATGGAATTCTCCAGGCAAGAATACTGGAGTGGGTTGCCATTTCCTCCTCCAGGGGATCTTCCCAACCCAGGGATCGAACCTGGGTGTCTTGCATTGCAGGCAGATTCTTTATTGTCTGAGCCACCAGGGAAGCCAGTGAGACCCACAATCAAATTTCTGGGATGCATGGGCAGCCAGTGTCTTTCTTCACAAGGGGAAAGAGGGTCAAATAGTACTGTATGGTAGTAGGAATTTTTGTTTTCTTTTTTGGTAATCAATCTTTAATGTTATTATACTGGAATCTATGAATGTTGTCTGTGACTATGAAAATGTTTGGAATCCTGCTTTAGAGCCAACATAGTTCCACTTTTGTAAATGTTCCCCAGCACATGTTTAGAAGCATCTTCTCTGTTTTCAGAATATGGTACATTATAGATTGAAGCAGCTATATCAGTTAGGTCTACCTTGTTAATTATGTTTTCTAGGTCTTCTACATCTTTACTTACTCATTTGTCTACTTAATTTGTCAATGAACTGAGGAAAAGTTATTAAACTTTACTTTTACTAATGTGTTTTGGTCTATTTCTCCTTGATAGTTTTTGCTCTATTTATTTTGATGCTGTATTATTTGATTGAATGACTATTAAATCTTCATTAAGAATAGTGGCTTTATGATTTTAACATGTCTTACAACACCAGCTTGGGGTTTTAAGTTTGTTTCTATGTGAATAAGAGAACAATAGATGAAAAATTGAGTGACATTAGAGAACAGAGCCTGACTTAGCACTGCTCTTATATAAAGTCACTCCCTAACTACCTGGTCAAAGTGAAACCACAAAGCATTTGAATTTCACCTCTCTCATGGGTCTTAAAACCCCCTGCCTTATAATAGTTTAAGAGCAAGTTTATAAACTTACCATGAGGCTGGGAACTTTTGTTTATGGTCCTCATAGCACTTAGTATATTTCATTCTTTGAGTCTAACAGATGTTTAATAAAGATCTAATGAACTCTTGATGAAATGAAAGAGGAGAGTGAAAAACTTCGCTTAAAACTCAACATTCAGAAAACTAAGATCATGGCATCTGGTCCCATCACTTCATGGCAAATAGATGGGAAAACAATGGAAAAAGTGAGAGACTTTTTATTATTTTGCACTCTACAATCACTGCAGATGGTGACTGCAGCCGTGAAATTAAAAGACACTTGCTCCTTGGAAGAAAGGCTATGACCAACCTAGACAGCATATTAAAAAGCAGAGACGTTACTTTGCCAAGAAAGGTCCATGTAGTCGAGGCTATGGTTTTTCCAGTAGTCATGTATGGATGTGACAGTTGGACTATAAAGAAAGCTGAGCGTGGAAGAATTGATGCTTTTGAACTGTGGTGTTGGAGAAGGCTCTTGAGAGTCCCTTGGACTGCAAAGAGATCCAGTCAGTCAACCCTAAAGGAAATCGGTCCTGAATATTCATTGGAAGGACTGATGGTGAAGCTGAAACTCCAATACTTTGGCCACCTCATGCGAAGAACTGATTCCGTGGAAAAAACCCTGATGCTGGGAAAGATTGAAGGTGGGAGGAGAAGATGACAGAAGGTGAGATGGTTGGATGGCATCACCGACTCAATGGACATCAGTTGGAGTAAGCTCTGGGAGTTGGTGATGGACAGGGAAGTCTGGTGTGCTGCAGTCCACGGGATCACAAAGAGTCAGACACAACTGAGCAACTGAACTGAACTAACTTATCAAAATAATCATTTCTATAGCCTCTAAAATACATTCCATGACTACAGGGTTCTCCAGAGAAACAGAACCAACAGAGATATACAGGCTAAGACACTAGTACACAGTTTACTACTCAAGAGAAGAGATTTCTTATTAAGAATTGACTCACACAGTTACAGAAGCTGAGAAGTCAGCAAGCTGGAGATCCAGGAAAACTGATGGTACAGTTCCAGCCTGAATCTGAACCTGAAGGCAGAAAAAGATCAATGTCCCAGCTTGAAGACAAACATAAAGAACAAATTTTTCCATACTCAGGCTTTTGTTCTATTCAGAACTTCAACAAAGTGGATGAGACTACACTGGGAAGGATAATCTGCTTTACTCAGTTTATCAGTTGTGATGTTAATCTCATCCAGAAACACTCTCACAGGCAAATCAAGAATAATGTTTAACTACTATCTGGGGATGTCACAGCCCATTCAAGTTGACACACAAAACTGACCAGCACACACGTTAATGATTCAGATGAAGACCTAGGATGGTATTTTATCTATAATGACACGAGATTTTGCAACTACTTCCCTAACATCCCTCTTAATGCTTCACTCTCAAACAGGAGATATAGGAAATGCAACCATGGGAGTCCAGCAAAACCCTTGGAATACAAAATGTTTGGAGAACTTATTTTTGTGAAGAATTTATTTACCAAGGTTCTTTCAGGGAAAATCAACTATCTGAGCTCTTAAAAATCATCATAAATTGATTGCTCCTTCTAGCTTTAGGTTCATAACAGTTTTTTTTCTTCGATCTGAGCCTGGTCTTTATTCCCTCCCTCAGTTTTAGGGAACTCTTGGTTTTTAAAAAATATTTGAAAATAAGTCTGTAGAATTTGGATTCATAGAGTAAATGTCAGCCAGGGAGTATACAGAAACTCACTCCATGTTGAGATCAGACAATATAAGGAATGATATTCTCCAGAAGAAGCAATGAAGGCTGCACTGCTTGTGTTCTTAAAGAGCTTAGAATTTATGGGGGACAGTGTCATGAATGACCGACTAGATAATGTGACACAACGAAGCAAGTGCTACCCTGGGGCACAAAGCACACCTACAAAAGAACAACACGTTCTGCACGGGAGGACAAGAGAAGGACTTCGGATGTGGAGCTGGAGCCCTGGAAAGAATAAGGAAAGAGGAATTTTGGAGGGGGGTCAATATGAGCAAAGTACAGGAATGTCAAAGTGCAACACACAGAGAAATGATCTCTGCGACACAGGACAAGGAAATATTTGATGGGTAACAAAATTGAAAAGGTCATCTGAGGTGAGAGCAAGGAGGATACAGCCCAGGACCTGAAGAGTTCAGAATTTACTGTAGAGAATGAGCACCTAATGAAAGTTTGGGGATGGGGAGTAAAACAAAGCTATTATTCAGAATCTCTGTGTCTGGTAGGGAGGAAATTCTAGGCACTTGAAATTACTTGGAATGGATGGGAAAGCAAGAGAAACAAGATAAAATGAAATGAAAACCACCAGTTAGAATGTGTACTAGATTTCTGCTACTGTGGAAAATTTTACTACAAGCTAACAATCTAATATGTATGGACACATATTGATTATCTTAGGTTTGTGGGTCAGGAGTCCAGGCCAAGATAGGTCCTCCACGGGGGTCTGACTAACCTGTCTTTGAGATGTCAGCAGGGATACGATATTATCTGAGGGATAAAGGTGAAGAATCTGCTTCCCAGCTCAGGTCATTGGCAGAAGTTATATTCTTTCTGATTGCAAAATTGAGGGCTTCAGTTTCTTGCTGGCTGTTGCCTGGAGGCCATTCGCAGCTCCTAAGGCTGCCCAGAGTTCTTTGACTCCTGGCGTTTCCCAACTTGATCACTTGTCTCCTCAAAGATGGCAGAGAGTCTTCTGTATAACGTGATCACATACACCCCACCATCTCTGCTGTATTCTATTGGTTGAAGCAAGTCTTAAATCCTCTCCCCTAATAAGGGGGATACTAAGAGGCATGAATCACAGGTACCACCCTAAGCTTCTATACCCCATATATGCTAGTGAGAGCTGTGGCCAAGAGGTGATAAGGCTTGAAACTGGGCAGAAACTATGAAAATTAAAGATGGCTGATAGTCATATGCTTCCTACAGAGTCTGTAGACAGATTCTGGAAGGCAGATCGAAGACAAAGAAGTTACCAAACATGGACAGGCATGGAGGATGTCGGTCAATGGTTTACTGAGATAAAGAACCCCTGAGAAACCTGTTAAAGGTGCAGATTCTCAGTAATACTCCTAAAGTTTATTTATATGAAGACCAAGGAATCTGCATTTAAATAAGCATTCCCACTGACCCTGCCCTAGGAAATGCCAGTGTACTGGGAAGATGGGAAAAGAGAGAAGTTCATTTAACTTCAGTTCAGCAAATAATCATTGAGCATGTGATGACATACCACCAGTCAAAGACCAAAAGAGAAACCTGCCTTGAGTAAACCGAAAGTCCAGTGGGAGAGACAGACACATGCAGAACAGGAAAAGGAAGCACAGGACAATGTGGTAGCCCAGGGGGTACCAGCGAGCCCAGGTTCAGAGGGGAAGAAGCAACGCAAAGTCCACCCATAAGAGATGTTTCCCAAAAATAAGAATAGCTAATATCTGCTGGGCCCTTAAAATCTATTAGTTTAGAAGAACCGTATCACTTAATCCTTACAATAACCCCCGCTAGGTAGGTACTACTATTTTCCCATTTTACAGACAAGTGGCAAGCCACTCCAGTACTCTTGCCTAGAAAATCGCATGGACAGGGGAGCCTGGTGGGCTGCAGTCCATGGGGTCGCTACTAGTCAGACACGACTGAGCGACTTCACTTTCAATTTCACACATTGGAGAAGGAAATGGCAACCCCCTCCAGTGTTCTTGCCTGGAGAATCCCAGGGACGGGGGAGCCTGGTTGGCTGCCGTCTATGGGGTCACACAGAGTCGGACACAACTGAAGTGACTTAGCAGCAGGAAATGGAGACTTTGCGAAGCTAAGTAATTTATACAAGTCACTCAGCTAGGAAATGTGGGAATGTGATAAATCTGAGTTCTTAACCATTACACTCTACAACCTAAGGAGAATCCTAAAGGGTCAGTGAAAACTTCCAAAATAAAAATGATAAAAGGGAAGGATGAAAGGAAAAACAGATATTGCAAGTGAGGCATAAG
This sequence comes from Moschus berezovskii, assembly GCF_049115385.1. NCBI lineage: Eukaryota > Metazoa > Chordata > Mammalia > Artiodactyla > Moschidae > Moschus > Moschus berezovskii. The sequence goes on from NC_142460.1 coordinate 85,006,187, forward strand.
GAAATTACTCTGTAAAACAATTTTTTAAAAACAGTCTAAGTTTGTTCAAAAAGTACTTAAGTGAAAAAAGTATAATTGTAATGCATTTAATGGATTGTAATAAAATGGAAGTTATTCCCATCAGGAAAAAAATGTATATTTTACGTAAGAAATCATTTTTGTCAGCAACAGTTAGACACTTATAGAATGCTAAAGGATCACTGGGGAAAAAGACAGGAAAAATCTTAGATATGGATGCTCAGTTTCAATTAAGTAATTTTTTAAAAAAAATAATGGTACATTGCTATGGTTTGCTTCTGTCTAGCTGAAGAAGGGCCAAGTAGATAAAAGTTTGTGTTTTTTTTTTTTAAATGACTATTAACAGAACATCTTATCCCCTTACTTTAATTTAAAAAAAAAACAAACTGCTAGAGGAAAGTCTCTGGCAGGAAATGCTTATTTTGTTTACTTTATAAGTACCTTTAACTACAGAAAGGACAGCCCAGAAAGGCCCTTCACTCTGGTAGTGAGGCCAGTCCAAGGTCATGTTCTGATCAGTACTGAAGTTAGAATATGCTGATTTCGGTCTAAGGTCTAAAGTTTCTTTAAAATTTGCTTAAAATTATATTTTCATGAAATGGAGAAATGAGCAATCCATATCTGTCCACATCTAGACAGTTTTTAAAACAGCATCATATTAAATACTTTGGTATTCGGAACAATGTCATATGAACTGTAAACTTTAATCATTCTGAACCAGCTGGGCTAGGAACTCATGGTGTCCAGGTCACTGTTCCAAGATCTTGTATGACATGGAGTCAGCTGCTGAAATGCCAGGTATAGCTTCTAAATAAAAAATAGTTATTACAACAGCATTTCTCAATAAACCTCTGGCTATTGCACAGTGTTTTGTGGTTGCTGCTGTTGTAGTTTTCATGTTCAGCCCACTATAATCCTACCACACATGGTCAGTAGATATATTGCACTAAATGCAACAGACTGTGGGTGTAACAACCCCTCTACTGGTATCGGTCTATTCAATGAAACAAGGTTGAAGATCATCTGCTTGGATTTCAGAGCAACTGTCAAATTGCTATAAGATGTCGGAATGCTCTTGATTTCTGTATTATCCTCACCAGAGACTGGAAACAGTTCACATACTGGCTCTGGTCTAGAGATGTCACTTTAGAAAAAACTGTATAGATACTCCTCAACCATAAGAGTTACTTTCAGTGGCCATGAATATGCCACGAGGTGAGATGAAGGAAGAAAAGGAAGACCACTGAGTGGAGACAGAGCGAAGTTTCTCTATGGGAGAGGAAATATGGCTGAATCAATACTACCTGTCAGCACAGCCAAGCAGAATTCCAGCTTTGTGAGAAGGAGGCCCCTCTCCCAGGCCTCCCATAAGCAAACACCAGCTCCAGGCTGCAGCAAACACACTCTATAAGTGTCTGCAAACATAGGGTCCCATGACCAAATCCACGAGGAACTCAAACATATGTGAAATGGTTTTAGGCTCACTGCCTTCTTTCCCAAGCTGGCCTGGCCTGCCCCCAAAAGAGAATCAGAAATCACTCAGCTGTAGAAATGTGTTTGAAATCACCTCAGGGGAGCCCCCATCCTTCCCACAAAAGCTGAGTGTTTCAGGAGAAAACTAAATTCACTAAAACCTCCTAGATTTCATCCTACATTTTATCATTTCTGAAATTGGCATGTGTGTTATATAGCCAACGTGTATCCTGAGTGCAACAAGTATTCCATTTTTTTGCTCTTGTTTTTGTGTTTAAATTGATATTTTACAGTTAATGGTATTTTTGAAATGGAGGAAATTAGTTACACAATTCCTTTCTTGTTTTAGGATTTCACACATGGCACAGTGGTAAAGAATCCACCATGCCAATGCATGAGACACAGAGATTCAGGTTCCAGCCCTGGGTCGAGAAAATCCCCTGGAGAAGGGAATGGCTACCCACTCCAGTATTCTTGCCTAGAAAATTCCATGGACAAAGGAGTCTGGTGGTCTACAGTTCCTGAGGTCACAAACAGTCAAATGCAACTGGGCATACAGTCTTGCTTTAGGGAAGTATACATCAAGAAAACAAATGAAGGCTCTGGTCAGGACATTTGACAGATTTCAATAACAGTAAGACCTTATATTTATTGAGATCTTGCCATGTGTCAGCTATGTAACAGCTTCACCTATATTAACTCATTTAAACCTTATAATGATCTTCTATGGTTGGTGATCATTTTACAGATGAGGAAAATGAGGCGTAGAAAGGTTAAATTTCTTTTCCCAAGATCATACAGCTAGAAAGCTTTGGAGCCAAGGTTCAAACTGATAGTTCAAACCACTGTTGATTGCAGACTTCCCAATAAAATTACCTAATTAATTTACTGATAAAGCAAAGTTGAAGTTCATTACTTAGTATACTAAGGAAGAATACTCCCTTGACAAGACTCTTATTTTCAAGGAGGGATATTTATGAGGTTTGGGGGTCTAGTTTAAGGCAAGTAGAGGTTGGATTCAGATTGGCTCAACTTCCTGACACAGTTATTGAGTCTTGGTTGACCCAGCAAGGAAATGGTTCCAAGAGTCATAAAGCATCAACAGCAACTTGATGAGTTTGATAAAGTGATTGATATTGTCCTAAAAGGGGGTTATTTACTCCGCTGAGAGATACTTGAATTATCTTTTTTTTTTTTCATATAAATGGATTTTTCAGAAAGTTTCTTAACCAAATCATAACTATTTGCAATGTCCTGTTCCTGGGCAAGAGTCTCCTGAAATAAGGTCATTTTAACACAGACAGTAATCTGGGTGGCTTGCAGATGGTTGTGTTCTCACCAGGTGGTCTCACCACAGTGTGGACTGAAATGAGTCCCCTCCAAATCCATATTTTGAAGCCCTAACCCCCCACCCCACCCCACCCTACTCCCCAAAGTGACTATATCTGGAGGAATTTAGATTAAATGAGGTAATATGGGTGAGGTGCTAACCAGATATGATTGGTGGCCTTAAAAGAGGAAAACAAAGAGACACTATTTTCTCTCCCTCTTCCTCACTCTGTCTCTCTTCCCCACGCTTTCTCCTTCTCTCTCTCTCTGCTCTCTTCCTACCCCCTCCCTCTCTCCACACCTCTCCCCATGTGCCCTGAAGAAAGGCCATGTGAGCACACAGAGAGAAGGCAGCTATCTGCAAGCCAAGAAGACAGAGCTAACCCAACCACGCTGGCACCCTGATCTCTTTCTCCAGAACTGCGAGAAAATAAATGTCTGTTGTTGAAGTCATCCAGTCCACAGTGCTTTGTTATGGGCATGGAAGCTAGCTAACACATCATCCATACTCATAAACATTCACTTATACAGCCTCAGCTTCCCTTGCTGAGTGGCTGCAAGAATCCAACAGGATGGTGTATGTCAAAATGCCTTGTAAGCTGTGGAGTGCTGTGTGAACATTAGCTCACAGCATTGCTAATAGTAGAGGTCCCTGCAGTTACCAATTTCTGGAAGGCTCAATCCTTGAGCCACAGCTTAATGACATGGCTAAGCAAAGCAACTGAGCCTAGCAGTTCTCTGAGGCAAGACTCACCTTGGGTTAATTAGAAAGGAAGCTTGGCAAAGGGATCGAAGAACAACTTGGCACCAGGAAAATCCACATTCTCTGTATTCCTGACAAAATGAACACCCAGCTGTGAATTTATTGACTCTCCCTTAAGAAGTTCTAATAGAATAAATTTTGCCTTCTTGGTGCCTGCTAATTAGACAATTATTTAACTCTGTTTCTTTTTTAATGATTCTCTGCTGTTGTTTGAAGACTTCTGTCTATTATTTGTAATAAAATCCTCTGTCACATTTTTGCCTCATTATCCTTAACAAATAGTGCATTCCCCAGCCCCAATCCCTGGTTCCCTTAGTTCTTCCTCCCCCAGCACCTCCCCAGTCTAGAGCTCCCAGAGTTTCAAAGACCAGCTGTTATCATTTTGTTGACTGAGAGATTTTTAGAAACTTCTATCACAGGCACAAGGCTCCATGGGGGGCTGTTGAATTAAATATCAGTTCTTCAAACAGGAATTAGCTCAGAGAACAAAAGCAGCAGGAAGACAAGGGACAAATACAGGCAAGTTCTGAAGTCCTCCTACTCGGTGATCTGCAAACTGGCCCTCTCCCTTCCTCAGCACCCCAAGACTGGAATTCCTAGGCCTGTGGCCCCACTTGGCCATGGAAAGTCACATACCTTCTTCCTAGGGTTGGAGACCAAGCCCAGCCCAGCCCCAGGGTCACTCACGTTTTCATCAGAACATTAGTATTTTCAAAGAAGATGACCCTTTTCACCACCTCCTGCAGTTAATCTCATCTGAGCATCCCAAAGGTTCTCTACTAAACTGCTATTTCTTCAGAGATGAGAGAATAAGTACTATTGACTAGCCTTACTATTTCCATATGTGCCTGCCACGCAGATATGACTTGCCTATCCTCACATTAGAGAAACAGAGCACACCAGTACAGACACTAGACCCTCGCTACTCAAAGCATGGCCAAGGTTGGCTTCATAAGTACGAGACCTGTGCCACCACACAGGGCCCTTCACTCATGATGACCACATTTGACTTGGTCTCTGCTGACTCAAAATGCTTAATAATTTTACCTTTCAACTTGCACTTTGTAAATGAAATCCAGAGGGATATGGAGTGTGCTCACAAACTGAGGAGATACAGCAACACATACATTTACCCATTTCGTGACACTCCTTCAAATGTGGTGTTTGAGGCACCTGTAAGCACTAGGTTCCAGTGGGCCCCCAGTGGAGGAATCCAACAAGGCTCGAAGCAAGTACAAGGTGACCGGGTTAAGCCCATGACTGAGCAAGTCAGAGTGCCAGCAGCCCCAGGAAACCACACTATCCTTTGTACACAAATCTACTTTGGAAATGTTAGCCTAAGAAACACAAACTACCAAGGAACCACATCTTCACATCACATCACATCCCTGTGCTAATCAGCCACTTATGCCAAAAATGATAATGTGGAAGGGAAAGGAAAGACAAAGGTAGGGCAACCCATGGTTCTTCCTGCATTGGTCTAGTCCTTCCGTACCCATCAGGAGAGGAAGCAGACGATGCTGTGAACTGTGAGTGCACCAAGAAGGGAAGCAACAATAATTGACATAGATGAGAACAAAATACGGATGCATGCATGAGCAACGGAGCTGAACTCTGTAATTCTGGTGATTCCATATTTGAGTTAAACGCTCTTATATTTGCATTAAAAAGTGACACTGCACAATTTAAAGCTAAATGGCAAATTTGTAAGTTTTCACTGGAAGACACAAGGTCCTTGGCATTGAACCAAGCCTGCTCCCCAAACTGCAGAACAAATAGTCCCACATCTGCTCTCAAAGGCTGCCCCGAACATACCTTCCCTCGTCCTTCTATATCCACAAATATACACCACATCACTAACCATTTGTTCTTCAAGCTAAATAATCCCATGTCCTTTAAATGTCTCTTTTTACTAAGTTCTCCTAAAATGATGTTTATACGTGGTCTTATATAATACATATTTTTAGTTCACGTGAACAGAATTGTGCAATATCTCATTCTGCTGCTCAAACAGGAGGCCTGAAGAGCTATGTGAGTCTCTGCGTGCACCGCTTAGCTTTTTCCTGTTGCCATGGTTTCTCCTCACGCTCTCCCCACCTCTCCTACACCCCCAACTCTTCCTGACACCCGTGTACTCCTCTTTTTTACACGTGCCCCCATTCATCCATGTACCTTTAAGCCGAGGTACCCAGAACTGAACATCATCTCACCCACTGTCAGCACTCAGCATACTGGAGATGCACTTTGAGGGGTACATGGTCCTAGATCCTCACAACAGTTACCCATCAGTCGGGTCTTCAGTCGTAATGACGATCCCCCGTTAAATCACCTATCACTGATGGACATTTCCCTCCTTCTCAGGCTAAATAAGCCTGTAACATGGGAAATACTGTCTTCGAAATAAGCTAATGCTGCATTCTACCTCCGTGTGTTCCTTCTGCTTACAGAAATGCTTGTGGGGTTGTTAAAGGTAATCTTATTAAAAGAGACTCAGAATATTCCACAGAAACCTTGGAGAGCATCTAGCATGAAGTGCCTGAAGAGGTGGGAATAAACTCTAAACATTTTATGCAGGAAAAAAACCTCGGTCCAGAGGGGCTCAGTGACTTGCCCAGGGCCACAACTCAATTATAGCCTCAGAGCTGAGTCAGAAGCCCCAGGTGTCCCGACTCCCGGGCCAGCTTCCCCAGCCTCTGGGCGGGCCCTGCGCCCCACAGCACAGCAGAGGGCTATGAGCCGGAGCCTACAGCTGCCATCCTCTCCCCCGCCCTCTCGTTCTCTGAAAGCAGAGCACTCAAACCCAGTCTGTACTGGAGGTTCAGAGCTACAAAGCCTGCATTATTTAACACCGACTTTAGCTATCTGGGATGGAGAATAAATAGCACTATAATAAAATCCATAAAATATACCAAATTGGATTTTTTTTCCAAGGATGCCTCCAAGCACAAGTTGGTAATCAAAAGGTTTTCTGAAAGACTAGAAATTGTGTTTGCTGTGTTGAAATTTCCCTGAACCTTAAGAACACCCCTGTTCCCCATCATCTACTAGCTGAATACTTTAGGCAGAGAGATGTGTGTTACTCTAAGTCAGAAAGAAGAAGGACATTTTCAAAGGGCCTGTTGAGGAGTGCCTTCTCCAAAGCTTTAGAAGCCACAGCCACCTTAGTGTATGAAGGTCTTTAACCCTCAATGACTCCTCACGCTCTCTGGGCAATAGCAGTCAAGGTGGCAGAAGAGGGAGTGGATGCCCTTGACACCAAGGTGAGAGAGTTAGCAGTGACTGCGAGTGGCAGTGATCTTTGCTAACCTTTTATAGATACTTGGGTTTGCAGGGCTATTAATAGTGAAGCCTCCTTGTTCCTCATAAGGCAGCTGCTGCTGCTGCTAAGTCGCTTCAGTCATGTCCAACTCTGTGCAACCCCATAGATGGCAGCCCACCAGGCTCCTCTGTCCACAGGATTCTCCAGGCAAGAATACTGCAGTAGGTTGCCATTTCCTTCTCCAGTTCCTCATAAGGACTCAATCATAATTCAAACATGTGACCAGGTAATGACTTGTAAAGCTTAGGAGTTGAAGGAGCCCTGTGGTCCATCAGTGTGGGGCAGCAATTAGCACATGCCCCCCAAATAACACAATATACCTGTTAATCTAGTATGTTGAAAGAAAGCCTCCAAGTTCAAGAAGGTTTCATGAGCACACCCACTCACCTCTCTTCCAACCCAATTCTTACTGAAATAACTAAATGATATTGGTTAAAGAATGAAATCATAACAGTGATAGCATAAAAAAAAAGAGAGAGAGTGATTAGGGCATCAGAAAGTGTGAGGATATCCTGGAAGACAGGTGGGATGGGAGGGGTCTCACCACCTAAACACCAGACATAAGAGATGCTGCTCCCAGGACAAGCTGGAGACAAACCTAGCACTTTGGTGTCAATGAACAGCAGAGAGCAGGGAGCGGCTCTGCGGCAATCAGGTGAATTACCTGAAGAACTCTCTAGATCAACAAGCCGGCAAAGTGCTGACTTCGCTCTCAGGTATCACAGAACACAGAGGACAGAACCCCTGTCTGCTGGGGTGAAGCTTTATAACTATCCCACAAAAATGGGCAGCTCTCTGGATAAGGGTTGATGCATGGGTGTTTGTGCAGAGAGGAGAACAAAGTCTCATGCATGTCTGTATTTCACGTAGACCCTAAGGAAAGGAGGAGGCGGGGGGATCAGAAAAGGAGAAAGGGAGGAGCAAAGAGCTCTCCTTCAGAATGTCCTCCCTTCTAACTTCAGCCACCGTGACCCCTCACGGTGCCTGGCATGTGGTCCACCCACTCACACATTTCCCTCCCACAAGAAAAAGTCCTGTTGACAGACACCAGCACAACCACAGAGGAAACCACATCAGGAGTCCACACCAGTTAATCCATTCAACCCAGCCCTTCACCACACATCTTAACCGACAACCCGGACTCGCTAGCCATCCGAGTGAAACCTAGAGAAAATGCAGCTCCGCCACAGATACTAAGCCAGATAACTGACTCAAAAAGAAACAGGTATTCCAGGCAGCACACGAGGACTGAAAGAGATCTAATTAGCATGCCCCGTGATAGCTGGAAGGGTTTCACATCTCTGTAAAACAAGACAGGTGTTGATCCAAAAGATGAAGAAAGAGGACCCCAAAAATGGAAAACGTGAAAGGAAAAGTTAAGTGATATGGGTGATAAGAGTCAAGAAGTCCAACACTTATTTAAGAAAAGCTCCAGAAAGAGAAAACTGACACAATCCTTGTGGGGAAATAAAATAGAATGAAAGAAAATTTTCCAAAGTTTGAGACAGACAAGAATCTTCAGATTAAGCAAATTCTCCCAAGTACCAAGTAGGATTAGTAATAGAGCTCAATGAAATTTCAGAACCCCAAAGATAAAGAAAACAAATCTTAAAGGTTTGCCAACAGAAAATAATCACTTATTTTAAAAAAGGATTAAACAATATTTTCAGTGTTTTATTTATCAGCACTTATATGGCACTGAGTTTGGGCTTCCCTGGTAGTTCAGAAGGTAAAAATGTGCCTGAAGTGCAGGAGACCCAGGTTCAGTCCCTGGGTTGGGAAGATCCCCTGGAGGACAGAATGGCTACCCACTCTAGTATTCTTGCCTAGAGAATTCTCTGGACAGAAGAAGCTGGTGGGCTATAGTCCATGGAATCTCAAAGAGTCGGACATGACTAATCTAACACTTTCCCTTTCACCTGCTGCTGCTGCTAAGTCACTTCAGTCGTGTCCGACTCTGTGTGACCCCATAGACGGCAGCCCACCAGGCTCTCCCGTCCCTGGGATTCTCCAGGCAAGAATACTGGAGTGGGTTGCCATTTCCTTCTCCAATGCGTGCAAGTGAAAAGTAAAAGTGAAGTCGTTCAGTTGTGTCTGACTCAGCGACCCCATGGACGGCTGTGCACCAGGCTCCTCCGCCCATGGGATTTTCCAGGCAAGAGTACTGGAGTCGGGTGCCATTGCCTTCTCCCTCACTTTCACATAGCAGTTATTAAATCCCAGGCCGTTTTCTAAGCATTTTAAAAAGAATAATTCCTTTAGTATTAAAGTATCACAATTCTTCTCATCAATAAACCTGAGTACTAGGACACAATCAACTAATATCTTTAAAGTTGTAAAAAAAAAAAAAGATTTTTAAGGCCAGAATCCCAGACATATTTAAAGCAACAATCATAAGTTGGGCAAAATAAAGGCATTTTTTGACATCGAGGGTTCAGAAGAGTCACATGCCCCATGTGAAAAAAAATATACGAAAAGCTACCTCAACACAATTAAAGAGTGATACATAAAGGCAATATAAAATTTAAGAAATGGCGGCAGCCGACTACAACCTAGAAGAAATGAAGAGATATGAAATTAAACAATGATCCAGTGGACCCTGACACTTGGGATATTCTCTTTGGAGCACTGGTGATTTAGTGACACAGGATGAAACTGTCTTCTTTACGACTAGGCACCATGCTTGGTGTGACAATGGATAATACATATGCAATCAGACCACTGCAAGTCCTTTTTGGACGGCTAATTTTTCTAATAAACTTATAGTCAAAATAAGAAAAAAGTCATTACAGAATAAAGCATTAATGCAAATGATAAAATACTACTGTAACAAAAATTGGAGAGAGGTAAAGGCAAAGAGACTGGGGAAAAATGTAAGTGAAATAAATATCACATCCTTCTGTCAAGGACTCAGCAAATATAATCAAACATTAATGAATGAAGAAAAGGAAGTATTAGTGATAATTTAAGATTATAATAATGAGCATCAGAACAACTAAGAATCAGAAACTATGAAACTAGTTACTGAGAGTTTATGGGAACTCTGTATTTTCTGCTCCATTTTTCTTTTAAGCCTAAAACTACCCTAAAAAGTAGAGGCTGTTAATTAAGGAAAAAAATAATTACATGTGTGGAGTAGGCAGGTGGCCTGGTGCCTATTTCCATTATGATTAATAATATGTTTAACCTTAGACTAAATATCAGCACATCAAAATAGGATAGAGGTTCTTGACAAGTATATTTGATATTTATTATGGCTTTTTTATGGGCTCCCCAGGTAGCACCAGTGGTAAAGAACACACCTGCCAGAGCAGGAGACATGGGTTCAATTCCTGGGTCAGGAAGATCCTTGGAGGAAGGCATGGCAACCCACTCCAGCATTCTTGCCTAGAAAATCCCATGGGCAGAGGAGCCTGGTGGGCTATGGTCTATAGGATTGCAGAGTCAGACGTGACTGAAGAGACTTAGCACACACACTCAAGGCTTTTTATATATTTGTCTTAAACCCATAAACTCTTTGAAAGCTTATCTCTGTATTATAGTAATTAACACAGAACTTTTATTACTATGCTCAATTGAAAAGGTTACTAGCAAAAATTGTAAAGAAATACGAAGATACAAATAATGATATTCCTTACTAATTTTCAACTTTCACCAGTCACCTCGTATGCACTCTCTAATCAGGACAGGTTTTGGCTAGGAGCCAAGGTCATCTTAGTGCCATCTGCTGCCTGTCTGGCCCTCCTTTAACCATGGCCCCCTGGCTCTGGACGGCCTTCTTAAACCTGGAACCCTTTTCTGCACCCTGCTGGCAATAGCTGCACCCTTTCTACACGCCTGACTTTCCACTGCTTGTTCTGAATATGATGGCTCTGTGTTGCCGGGTCTCCAAGCGTCTTTCCTCACAGTGAACAGACCAACCTCCTACACTTTTCAGTGGACTCCTGCCTTTCTGGTTATGGAATCCTACTCTACAACCGCCTGGACTGAGGCTGGGCCCACTTTCGATTATGAGATGAAAGGGAAAAAAATTGGGAATAAAGGGGTGGCTGGAAATTAGGAGAGTATTTTTTAAGCACAGTTTGATCAAGAATATCTACCCTAGATGATCTGATGCCACTCCTCCCATCGAGCCAAGGGAAAAAGCTCAAATAGAAGCTCTCAGAGAATTTAATGTGTTCTCTCTACAGCTGGATGGACTAAATAACAGTGATTAACTCATGCCTGTGAGACCCAAAAGGTAAGGGAAGTTATGGCTGGCCTCTCACAACAGGAAAGAGAGATTCTCAAACAGATCACAGCATTCCCAGTATTTATGAGGAAAACACGTGTGAGTGTTCCTGGCAAGCCAGGTGTGATCTACTCTTGCACCTGTGTGGATCCTCATGGATCCTGGACAAGAGCCCCTGAGGGGGATAAGGGGACCCTCTCAAGAGAGGCTGGGCAGGTGGCCAGCTGTAGGCCAGGAGCCTGAGTGGAATACGGGTGCTCTGGGATACATAAGGAAACCTCTTGTGAAAGGACAGGAAAGGGCATTGGGGGAAGTTCCAAAATACCTATCAGGATGACTAAAGAGACAGAGTGAGCAGTAAACCATTGTTAAGCCCAAGAAGCACTGACACCAGTTCACAGCAATATTTATCAGGCTGGAAATGTTCTCTTCACCTGTGGGAGGCAGATTTCTAAGACACTCTCCATGATTCCTGACCGCTGGTAGCCACACCTTTGTGTAGACACGACCTGTGACTTGATTCTAATGAACAGAATATGCAAAGGTGTTGGGATTTTTGTAAATGTGATTAACATCCCTAATCAGCTGACTTTTAGGAATCAAAAGGGAGACTCTCCTGGGCTGGCCTGACCCTAATCAGGCGAGCCCTTCTAAGGAGCATCTGTGATTCATGGGGTCGCAGAGAGTCGGACACGACTGAGCAACTGAACTGAACTGAACTGAGAGCTCAGAGACGCTCCCTCCTGCTGGCTTTGAGAAAGCAAGCCACAGTGAGCTTTACAGATGCAAGGAAATGAATTCTGCCTACAAGCATATGACCTTGGAGAAGATCCCAAGTCTCAGATGTGCCCCCAGAGAGTTACAGACATTGAAGGTTTCAAGGATGACTTCAAAGCAGACCCACAGTATAAGATATGGTGCAAAACAATGCACCCTTCTGTGAATGCGGATGCAAATCCCACTGCAGTGGCTGAGGGATGAGAGGAGCCAGAGAGCTATCACCATTGCCAATCCTAAACTTGAACCCTTAGAGGGCAGGGGTCTTCTCCTTGTGCTAATCATTCTATTCCCACACCTGGAAGAGTGCCCAATATTTGGTTCATGTTCCATAAAGACCTATCAAAGGGATGAAAGGCTGAAGGAAGTCATTAACTCCACCGACTCCATTAGTTTCAAGATGACCCTGCAAGTATAGAGTTTTGTCTAACAAGTGGACACAAACTTAGCCCCACACTCTCTCCCCTTTTGCCTTTCTCCTTTTATTCTATTAACATCAGTTCCAGTTACATCTACCTTTGTCCCAAAGCCCCAGTTTTCTCTGCCTCTCATCTCTCTGGCTACTCCTTCTTGGATTTCTCTAATCCTGCTCTCCGGATTTTTCTTCTCACTCCCTTTGATGCCTCTGTTTTACCCCACCCGCTCATTTCCCGTTATCCCTTTTTTCATCTTGACTTTCTCCCTTTGCACCTCTTCTTCCCACCCCCTCATCTGTTTCATCTGTCCCTCTCGCCACCACTTGCCTGGCCATAATATTAGTCTGAAGTACATTTTATTTGTGATGTCTATTGATTAAAGTTTTATGTTCCTTGTTCTTAATTAACTTATCACTCATTCTGTGCCCATATATTGCTGTTGTATATTTCAAACAATAGATATATTGCTGACAAAGCTATTTGTAAATCAATGTTCTATAAACGGAATTATAGTTCAAATGTACTAGAAGAACTTGCCAGATAAAAGAATCCTTTGATGAAAAATTCAACAATTCTCAATAATGCATATTCTTGTAAATCCTAGGCTTCAGATAATGACCATGTGAAATAAAACAAACTCACTTTAATGCCATCATCCATTATGATTCTGTCCCAGTTTGGGTGGATCTCCTCAAGACAGATATTAGATCTCAAAAAAGTTGGTAGAAAGGAACTAAATAATTTCCCCAGTAGTTTCCTTTTTATGAAAATGGAAATACTGGAAGATGAAGGATGAGTAAGAATATGTTCAAAGTCTGTAAATTTATAAAATGTAAAAATACAAAGAGCATTCATTCATGATACACACACAAGTATAGTTACCACTATATTCTAGACACTTGGGTAGGTACTGAAGATAAAAAACTTGATTAAGACATAGTGTTTGTCCTCAAGGACTCACATCTAATAGGATATGGAGACACATAAATAAGTAATTTCAAAACAATGTGTAAGTATTATAAATAATAGTAGCATGCATTTATTAAATTAAAAAAACAAAAAAGGCTCAGCAGTGGCACCAGATGGGGAGAAAAGGTCACAAGAGCAGACACTGGGTCTGTTTTTGTTTGCTATTTTATCGTCAGTGCTAGCACAGAACCCCACTTACCTTCAAAGCAGCTGTTGTTAAATCATTGCATGATCCCTTTGCTGTGGTACAAGGTGAAGGTGGCAAATAAATGAAGGCTTCGTTGAGGAGAGGGTGGTACACCAGGCCTTCAAGGAAAATAGATATTCTGTAGAAACACAAGGATGGACTCAGCATTGGATAGAAGAAGCCATGCATTTGAAGTACAGAGGTGAGAAAGAACACTAAACCTTCAAGAATTAAATTTTGAGCAAACACAAGTCATTCACAAAAGCCCTCTCTCATATTATCAGTAGGAAGGTTGATTTAATTCTTTCATGTGTGATTCAATATTTTGTTTTTCCTCTTGATGCCTTTTTCTGTTCTTACCATTGAGTTGCTTCCTGTCTCTCTTCTGCCACTTTGCCCTAACTGGTCCCTCAAGAGTCTACTCATTCTTCCTACTGCCAGCCCCCTCCTTTGTATACTCCTTAGTTACTGTCTTATCACAATTGTTTGAGGTCTTTCTGCACCAGGTATATGTTAGAGCAAAAATGTACTTTCATTCCAAATGCATCATGAATTGCCCCATAGGACCCATTAGATACTGTATACTACTATGTGGATTTCCCTAGGTAGCATGAACTTACATCCAGAATTTTCCAGGACAATGTTTATTTCGTCCCTGAAGTTTGAATATTTCATCTCCTATCTCTGTCTCCCAGTCTGATCGCACAGCATGAAACAGCACAAAATTCTTTTGTTAGACCATGTGTCACACACAATTTTTGCTTCAGACATTCTGAAGACCAGATTCAAGGAATCTTGTCTCCTGTGACAGTTTGTCTTTACATTTGCTGCAACAGCTTCCCTACTTCGAGGCTGTCTAGAATGGGAGGTGTTTGAAATGACTGTGTTCCTATTGGCCAAAAACTGGAGGTCACCTTGCCCTTAGGAAGGGCAGGAGAGGTGACAGAGAGGCTGAAGAGGACACAAAGCATATGGACTTTGCAGACAGACAGGCCTGAACCCAAATCCCAGCTCTACCACCTACAAGTCAGGGAACTGCCTCCCATTGAGCTGGTCTTCGCCCATCAAAGTGCTCTTCCTCCTTCACCTGGGGGTGAAATGAAGCCAGCATGTTCTCCCCCAGCAGCTGGAGCATGTCACCCAATAGTATGTAACACAACAGGTGCCCGTGGCCTTGCCCACCCCAAGATCACCTCCTGCCAACAGCCACACATGCCCCTCTGCGACCTGCATTTGCAGGCAAGACCCACACCTGAACACTTGTCTCCTCTGATTAGTCTCCCACTGACTTCCCCTGCTCCAGGATCTCCGAGCTGTAATACCCAAAGCAAACCTCTAACCCACACAACCCCTGTGGCACAGGCAGGGGTCCTTACTGGGAGCAGGGGGCAGAAGTGTGTCCTGAGCTACAAAGCTGAGATCCTGCCTCTCACCCTCAGGGATGCTGCCTGACATTACAGTGGGTGGTCCTGCACCGATGTGCCCTGCCCGGTTGAGGATGGCACACCACTACAGTCACACAACTGCAGGCGAGTGTCTTTTCCTAAATCACACACACACACACACATACACACACCGGATGTGCCAGCAGCTGCCCCTTTCCTGACCGAGTCAGTGTTTTTCAGGCAGCTGCCCACATCCTGCCCAGCTCTGATCCACCACCAACTGCCTGCTTGGGTGGGGCCCCCTTCTCCTTCCCTTGGCTGCCCTCCCCCAGCATTCCCCCTGCCTTCCCCACTCCCCTTTCATCCTTTCACACGCCTTGGTCATTGTATGGAAATATAAAGGCCACACATTTCATCATGAGTTACACCAGATTCTCTTAACTCTGACCCCTCGTGCCTCCAAAGCAGCTGTCTGAAGCCAAGGCCCAGGAAGGATGACAGAGAATGTGTGGGCAGCCCTTTCTAAGAGCTAAAATACGGACCCAATTTACATGGTGATTTGCATTTGTGTATAAATTATACATCAATATGTATCCTCCCAAGACAGTGAGTTACTAAAATAATTTTGCTACTTTCTAACTTGTCATTGCTCAATTTTTCTTCTCCCCTTTGCAGCAACACCCACACATACCTACTCCTTCCTCAGGAGAAAGACAGTGAAGAAAAACAGGGGAAGAAAGAAAGAACAGGATAGGAAGGAAGTAGGGGAGAAAATGGAGCAAAGGAGGGAATGAAACTCAGAAAAGGGAAATATCAATGAAATAATAAACACTTTTGAGTGATTAAATACCAGCTACCACTGAAATGAGCTTATAATGATGATTAAACACATCTAATCCAACTCAAAGAAAACAAAATACAAAATCAAATATACGCACCCTCTCCATAATTTCCTACTTATGCTAGATAAAAGTTATTAGAGCTTAAGTTCTACAGACAGCTTCTCTAATAGGTCTCCTGGGCATGCATATGTATATATTCAGCCTTTTACCAGTAAGCAAATGTCACAAAATACTTCAGCTACAACTGTTTTGTGCCCACATTAAACTGGATTTCAGTGTGGCACAGGAAAAGGATGGAGCAAGACAAAATGTGCCACAGACAGTGCTAGTGCTGGAAACCAACTACGCTGAGGACTTCTCTTCCCCAGCCCAGCCCAGCCCAGCCCAGCCCAGCTCCAGTCTCCAGGCAGCAGTGTATTCTCGGTAGGAGTCCTACTTTCCTGACCAATCGCTTTATTCCTCCTAGGAATCAGAACTTGAGATTCAGAGATGCTGGGCAGCTTGGGCTCTTTACTCGAACTCAGGAGCTGCATTTGCCCTTAGGGTACAGCCAACTTCCACTGGCAGAAGGAAACAAATAACAACCGCAGCGAGAGAGAAATCAAGTAGGGGGGAGAGCTGGAGGCTGACAGCATGTCTGTGCCTTGGTTCTGATGGATTCCTAGCTCCAGGCTGCAGTCCTATTTTCTGCCCTTGAAAACTCTGGGACATCTATGTGTTCTTCGAATAACCCCACCCCACTCCCACACATTTCGGCTCCAGCCAGTTTGTGTAGATTTCTGTTATTTGCACCAAAAGAACCTTGACTAAAACTATTCAATCAAATTAATCCAGAGGCATTTCCAACTTGATTTTGAATTTCTAATTACTTCTTAAATTTATTTGATGTGTTCTGTGATTTAAGATTCTTTTTTGTTTTCTATGAAATAAATCTGAACTCTTGAGGATATAGTCAGTTTTGTCTGAGGAACTTTCCTTAAAAGTGTTATATTTTCACCCATAAAAATATCAGATACTGTAGGGACATGTATCACTTTGCGTTGCACAAAAGATTATGACTTTGTGAATTGCACATCTTGGAAAATAAAATACCGTGAAGTTCAATAAAATTCTCACCCGTGGGTCTCACTTCTTCATTTCTGCCGTCAAAATACCAATACCTCATTAAATGTGAACAAACACTGGAAATGTGCTAATTCAGTTAATAAATGCATGGAAAGAGCAAAGGCACAAATAATGAAAAAAGGCCGCAAGAAGGAGGCAATAATAATAGAAAGGAATAGATCTGATAAATCCTACAGGGCAGGCAGCAGGCTTGATAAGTAATTTATTACAGTAGGAGAGAAAGTGGGACATGGCAGAGGAGAAATAAAACCAAAAAGAGGAATCCAGGTTGGCCAGAATAGGGCTGTTCCCTCGGCCATACTTGTGTGGTACATTCAGAATTTAATATCAGAACCCCATTGTGCCTTCTTTCCAGTTGGTTGTATTACCACAGGCCAGAGCTAACATATGATAAAATGCACATCCTTCACATTACACAAAACAACACTGAACCAGTAACTCTCAACTAATTGTTTTTATGTTTCAACAAAGATATCTGTTGCAAGCTCATAATGGTAACTTATTTAATAATCCATGCAGTGTTCATCACTAGGATAGGAACAGACTGGAAGCTACACTGTGATAAGAAACAAGCCCTGCCTTTAGTGGATACAGGTTTTGGCTCAGTCCTGTGTTCATGCTCTACTTACTCCACTCACAGCTACTAATATAACTCACACTGGATTCAAAAACATAGAACAATGATTATCATTATTAAAATTCAGTAGTAATATTGAATATTACTATAGTATAGTAGTAATATTCAGTAATAATATTTAGAATATTATTAATATTCTATGCCAGGGATTGTATTGTTTTCTATATGTGTGTGTATATATATATATAGTACATATAATTATTTTTATAACTCTACAGGTTAGGTATTACTCTACCTATTTTATAGATATGCAAACTGAGGCTCAAAAAATTAAGTAAATGTGCCCAAATCACACAGTAAGTAAATGAGGGAGCCAGGATTGACCCAAGTCTCTCTTAACCCATAGTCTCTGTATTTCTAGTTTCATCTGGATTCAACAGAAACTACACTGTCTATGAAAAATGAAAATAAAGGCATTTCCTCACTCAGTTGCTTATTAATTTGATTGATTTTGTAATGAATATTGACCACCACGCTGCACAACTTCAAAGGTCACCAATCATGAAACATCCCCCCAGTGACCTCTTCCTCCCAGCACAGTGTGGCTGGTGCCCCAGAAATGCACAGCTTACAGACTCCAGCACCATTGAACAAGGTATCCTGAATGATACAAAACAGGAAGACACTCATTTTCAGTTTGGGGGATTAAGAAAATCCTCACTAACCTTACAGCAAACAGTCATTATAGTTATAATAACTCCTTGAGAAAGGTTAAAAATAAAGACAGAGGACATTCCAAAAGAAGTGTCCAGCTTCCCCGAGAGCTGCTTGACGAGATTCATAAGGGAGCCCTATAAACACCAGGAGCATCTTGCTGGCTGCACAGGTGGCCTTGCACGGTCAAACACATTCAAAGGCCTCACAAGGAAGCGAGGCGAATGGGAAAAGCCTTTCACGTTTTTTAATCTTCTGTGTTGATTCATCTTCCCCTGTGCTGAGTGTGGAAGTAAGGCATTCTCCTCGCCTCCTCCCAATTTCACCTCCTTCCCAACTTGTACATGTGCGCATGCATGCATGCACACACACACACAATCAATTTAAATTTATAATTCATTGGTGTTCCTCTTCATTCAGGTTTCAGTGACTCAATTTTAGGCAATGCAAATCCATGTTCTCATGCCACCTGCCCTGGCTCAGTGATCACTTGTCAGTAAACTGACTCCACATGAATATACATGAAATTAAAGGACATTTGAAAAGGCCTGAAGTTCTAAGAATAGACATTAGAGAGTATTAAAAAATAATGAATCCGTATTTGGATACCAAGGAAACTTCTCTTCCTGTTATTTCTTTGGCTCATGTATATCTGATAATGCACTTGTACCTCTAAAGTTAGGTATATTAGGTCAGGGATTCAATTTTTATTTTCTTTTCACATACCTAACATGATCTATTGCTACAGTTCCATAAAAATATTAAATCGATGATAATCACATATATATGTGCAAATATATATGAATAAACACACACACAGTCCTCATCCAGAGATAAACTGCATCTGTTCACCCTCTCCTTCCATTGGTATCTAAGTTTTTACTGTTACCGAGGAAAGAAGATATTAATTTTTTGCTCTAGTAGTCAGAAGATTGGAAGCAGTAAAACAGATGTACCACAATCATGTTTATTTGAGTTTTTTTATCTAAAGACCAAAAGGAAGCAAATCTAATTGGTGGATACATGAATCAGGGCTGCATTTTCAAAAAGATTATTTTCTTGTCTGACTTTCCTCTCTTGCTCTATCCAACACCTCATCTCTGCAAATACAGGGCCTGTTTTATAATGAATCTCAGGAAACCCTGCCTGTCACTCAGCCATCCAGGGAGCAGTCCTCCATGGCATGGCACGTCCCATCACAGGTGGCTACGCCTGCTGAGAAGACATCAGAGAGTCCCCAGCGAGAAGAAAAACCACAAAACAGAAGCCTTTAAAATCAAATCAAGTTTCCAATGAGAAAGGTTGTTTCAGTTAGGGGAGGAAGAGAGTTCAGAGGAGACGGGGACCAGACCCAAATGCCAAGTGTCCTCTTCAGGATAAAGGGAAATGCAGATAAGTGGTGCCACAGAGCAAATCAATCCTGCCTGGTCCTTGCAAACTTGAGCTTCAAAAAAATACAGGTACCTGGGTGCCACCCAAAAGCTGTTGAATCGAAACCTCTGAGCATGGAGCCTAAAAATCTGTACGTTTTCACAGTGCACCAGATGATGGGAGCTCATTCAAGTTTGGAACCATGGCCTTTTAAGACACACAGACACCCTCTTGTCCGATTAGAAGCTGACAAAGATCCTGAAGCGGGGAGAGGTTACTGGGACCTCTGAGACCTTGTTTAGGGTGGGGAACTAAACTGACCCTAAACTGTTCAGGGACAGAGGTATAGCGGTTCTCAGTGAACAAACCATAACAGGAGATGGATAGATTATAATTTAGACATTCATTCATAGCTCTGGAATTCAGTGGCAAGAACAGGAATGCGAAGGAAAATATAGATGCAGAAGGCATTAGACAGGAAAACTTAATGCAACTTGTGGATTGGTTGAATATGAGGTGTGTTCAGACACAGTGATTCTGAGGTTTGGATGTATGTCCCAGGGCCAACATTTTCTGTCTACTCCACAACAACCATCCTGTTCTTATTCTCACCACTGCAACAGCCTCCAGACCAGGGGCCCCATTCCCTGACAACCCATTATCTTCCTCACAGATCACGGTCACCCAAAAATATAAATGAGATCATTTTACCCCTTACTTAACCTGGCCTCAAGGCCCTTCATGATCTGACTCAGCCTCATCCCTTTCCACTCTTCCTTCCACATCACTTTCCCACACACGTCATTTTCTTTGACTTGCACAGTCTCCTCCCACTGCTTGAGTTGTCTGTCCTTCTCAAGACTGATTCATTACTCAGATTTCAGGTCAAATATCACTTCTGTAGGGAAGACATCCCTCACCTCCCAGTCTGTCAGATCCCTTGTTATACACTCTCATGGCTCCTTGACCTTGTCCTATGTTGCTCTTTTCATCAGTAGTAAAGCATATTTTTGTGATTATATGATTAATGGCTAACTCTCCTATGGAAATGCAAACTCCACTAAAGCAGAAACTTTATCTTTCAGTCCATAATCTGCCCAACGTCTAGAAAAGTGAATGTCTCAACTATAATATTTGTTTTACTAGGAAAAAAATAGAAACCCAATGTACTTGGATGGCTGGGAGAATCAGAGTACCACTGAAGAGACAGGAAAGCCAGGAAAGGGGGAAAAAAAATGAATCATTTGGTATCAAGTACTGAGAATATTTGACAGCAGCAAATGCAAGGTGGTCTTTAAGTAAAAGATAATAAGTGTTATTACAATGACATTTGACTTTAACAGATAACTGATAATGTATGTTGTACTCTAAGGCTTAAAATTAAAACTTGGAACATATAATCATTTAAGTGGTAGTTAAATCCTGAGAAATCCAAACGAAAAGGTACACATAAACAATAACAGAGGACCAAATGCGGAATCTGAAGGATCACCCGTGGTTAGGGAGTGGGAGGACCAAGTGAGTAAAAGATGAACCAGATGGACACACCCAGCCAGGGCATGAATAGAGAGCTCAGTGAAGTCAAATGTGGCCGAGAAGACAGGACAGTGAGGACTGAACAGGCTGTTGCTTCTGGCACAAATCTGCTCTTTGAAATGTTGAGCACTTGAAAGTGTCTTGGAGTTTGGGTAAAGAAGTGGGCAGATAGATTTTAAAAAGCCTATTTTCAAACACTGCCCTATATACATCTGCAAATGCAATCCCGCCTCTTGAATCGTGCCCCACAGCAGGCATATTAAAAGCTCTTGTGTGAGTCCCTTCCTCACTTTTCCACTCTCATTCAGACTTGAGCTCTGTTTCCACATTGTTCAACAGCATTTGTTTGGAAGGTTTTCCAGCCTAGTACACGCTATGTGGTTAGGCATGGTTATTCACCATGCCTTCCCATTCCCTTCTGGATAGTGGCATCTCATTGTTATTGAGAAGATAATGAAGAAGGCACCCATAGTGAAGGAGCCTGCCCAAATCTTCCCCAGATTAGAACTCAGAATTGGTTCTAATAGGAACCAATTATATGACACATTCTCAGTGAAAGTTTACTGATCCTATGGTTGATGTTATGGCCATTGATCTGCCTTCAATGTACTCATTTTTTATCTCAGCAGAGCAGAATCTATCGTGTCATAAATATCTGTGAAACATTTTATTAAATGTGAATGCAAAAAAATATATAGCAGCTTACCTTCTTGAGACGCTAACTAGCAAACATAAAGGGAGAGACTGATTTGGGAAAAATACTGAAAATGTCAGTTGATGGGAGTTTCTACTGGTCTATCATAACCCTGACACCCTGAAGTGTGTAAAAGATGAATCAGATAAAAGTCAAAGAAGTTACTAATTTAAGATTTCCCATAAAACCATAAGGTAATACTGGAAATCAACATATGTACTCCATCATCTAGCTTGCTGCTGCTGCTGCTAAGTCACTTCAGTCGTGTCCGACTCTGTGTGACCCCATAGACAGCAGCCCACCAGGCTCCCCCGTCCCTGGGATTCTCCAGGCAAGAACACTGGAGTGGGTTGCCATTTCCTTCTCCAATGCATGAAAGTGAAACGTGAAAGTGAAGTCGCTCAGTCGTGTCCGACTCTTTGTGACCCCATGGACTGCAGCCTACCAGGCTCCTCCACCCATGGGATTTTCCAGGCAAGAGTACTGGAGTCGGTTGCCATTGCCTTCTCCAATCATCTAGCTTAGATCAAGGGGAAAAAAAAGAGCTAAAAAAAAAAAAAAAAATTTGATCAATTTGCATCTAGAAGTGACCACTAAGAAAGCTGCTCTCTTCTAATATTGATTAGCAAACAGAGGAAAATCTGAAAAAGAAGAGTTTTACCAAATCGTTGCTCCCCACCCAACATCTCTCTCTAGGTCCAGTTCACTTGGCAAATGTGCCCACATGCAGACAAACCCATCTATGCACTTCCAGGACCAGTGGCATAATCAACTATCAGAATGTTCACATGTGAACTTAAGAGACTGATGGTAAAGATAGACAAGGGAAGTTAAACTCCTCCAACCAAAACCCCTTTTTGACATCATCAGCCTTGTGTTCCCAACCCTCCTGTTCACCCAAAGGATAGATGTGCTCATTATAAATAGCCCCAAATATATGAAGAATGGATTTAATTGTCCACAATTTCATGATGAGTCATCAGCACATCCTCTAGAAGTGTAAGGAAACAGACCATAGTCCCTCTCTCTTGTCAGTACATTCAGACCACACCTGACATCTGCAATCCACCCTTGGAGCCATACATTATTAAGGATGTAGACAACTTAAAGTAAGTCCAAACCTCAGAAGACAGACAACCACAAAAAATGTCCTATGAAAACAAGTTGAAGTTGAGGCTGTTTTTCTCAGAGACGGGTAAGACAGGGTGAGATGCAAGGTGGGGAGATAAGATGGTAACAGTGCATTGTTGAGCTGTCCCCCAAAATCACTGATCTTTCCAATCTTCCCCACTATACTGTGACCATCATAAGCACAGTGACCATTGTTCAGTGTACTAGGGCTCCAAGGCAGGTCTGGACCCAAACAAAATATTCAATAAATATTTGGCTTTTTAAAAAAGTAAACAAATGATAACTGCCTTCTAATTTTCAAACTGTGATGCAGAAAGGTGAAATTTGTTGTTTGTAGTCCCAAATGATAGAACCAAAAACAATGAGTAGAGAAGGTATAAGGAGAAAGCTTTCATATTAATACAGTAAGTCCCCCACATATGAACAAGTTCCATTCGAAGAGTGCATTTGTAAGTCCAACAAATTTAACCTTGGTACCCAACTAACACAATTGACTCTATAGTACTATACTATAATAGGTTTATAATATTTTTCACACAAATAATACATGAAAAACAAACAAGGGCCTTCCCTGAGGGTCTGGTGATTAAAACTTCACCTTAAAATGCCAGGGGTACAGGTTCAACCCTTGGTCGGGCAGCTAAGATCTCATCTGCCTCATGGCCAAAAAACCAAAACATAACACAGAAGCAGTACTGTAACAAGCTCAGTAAATATTTGTTAAATGGCCCACATCAAAAAAATCTTTAAAAACAAACAAAAGTAAAACATTTTTAATCTTACAGTACAGTACCTTGAAAAGTATCATAGTACAACATAACAGCCGGCATACAGGGGCTGGCATTGAGCGAACAGGCAAGAAGAGTTACTGACTGGAGGAGGGGGAGGAGGTGGCACATGGCAGAGCTGAAGGGCCATCAGCAACAGGAGACGGAGGGGAAGCTGCAATTTCACTCACATCTGATGGTGATGGCACAGGTTCTGGTTCCTTGCTGGATTCAATTCTAGCTACCCTCTTGAAAAAATTATCCAGTGATGTCTGGATAGTGGTTTTCTTTTTTCTCATCACGGATGATGCAGTAGCCCTGGACTCCATTCTGAATGACTGCTGCAACCTTCGTGTACCTTTCTATGTTTGGGCCCTGTGTCTCAAAAAGTAACAGTGCCTCCTCAAATAGAACTAACTTACACGCTTGGACATGCAGACGATATTTGCGTCTTTGAAGGTTCACAACCTGAAGGTTCTTATGTAGGGGATTTACTGTATAAAAAAGACCTTCCTACAGAGCTCTTATTTAGGGATTGAGCACTTTCTTCCTTGGAAGAATCTTAACAGAGATCAGCCATGTCTGGGGCAGTGACAACAATGCAAAGGAGATTTAAGTATCAAGTGAGTTTACTTAGGTCATGGCTCTCAAACTTGGCTGCAAAGTAGAAACAGTTAGGGTTTTGTTTTTGCTTTAATACGCACACCTAGGCACAATCCCAGGAAACTTGATTTCCACTGGTCTAGGGCATGGGAATTTTAAAATACTCCCAGATGATTCTACTGTGCAACTGCAGTTGAGAATCATTATTCTAGATGAAAATTTAAGATTCCTTCCAAACTTAGATTCTGTGATTCTCCATCTCAGGAAATGGGAGCTTCCACTCAAAATAGTCCAATTTTGACTGACTGCCTAACTCATTAGATGTTCTCTAACACTGATTAAACTAATGAGGTATCTAAAGCAATATTGCAAACAGAAGGATAGAAAATTGGCCAGAGAAAGAGAGAGAGGGAAAGAAAGGGAGAGCAGGGGAGAGGAGACAGAGAGAAGGAGAGGGGAGAGCAAGCTGTATTAAAGCATGTATTTTATTTGTAGTTTCTAAATAATTGAATTTGCAAATTTATAAAAATTTCAGAAAGTGCTGGCTGTCCAAACATGAGAAGTTCTTCTCCTGATGTTTCCTGATATGGAAGCATCACCAGTTGGATCACCAGTAGGTGTGGATTTAATCAGAGGCCTCAAAATTCTCAAATCTCAAAATGCTATTTGACCTTTCAGCCTGAAGACTGAAAATACCCGAAGTGAATGGAAGAGTACATATGTGAGAATGCAAGTAGGTGACAATCAGATAATCTCATATGCTGCTTTTCATCCTGAACTATTTTAGTAAAAGTCTGCTCTTTGGTAAATGAATAATTCACTTATATTTCAAATGTATTTTAAATGCATCCCATTTGAAAGCAGCCTAAGATATATTTAAATAATGTTACCACTTCTTAATACGCTGAGAAGTGGTTTGGGGTGCTGCTCTAGACAGAAGCAGCCAGTCAGCTGTGCACCTTGTAAAATGGGGATAGGATGGGCACGGAATCCTTTACTTTGATCCAATAACAGGAGGCAAATTCCACTGGATAGGGTTCACAGTTTCAGGGTTCCTTTAACTTACCTTCCCAGATCCTGATTTTGCCACCCATCTGTTCAGTACTTAGTTGCCACTACCTGTGGTTCCCTGTGATTGAGGATTCAATTCATCTAGATTATATTCATAGACAAGACCATAATTCTAGAATAAATTTATGTCATTAAGACGTAAACATCTTAGAAACATGATTAGACAAATATAATTAATTTCCAACAAAGAAAGTTAGGGGTGAAAGGCACAATGCCATGCCACTAATAAGTGTTCAAACATGCTTAATATAAGGCAGAGACTGAAGGTCAGCTCTTCAAGCAGAGACAGGAATGTGATGGCTACCATTCAAGAAACATCATTTCAGTTCAGTTCAGTCGCTCTGTCGTGTCCGAATCTTTGCGACCCCATGAATCGCAGCACATCAGGCCTCCCTGTCCATCACCAACTCCGAGTTCACTCAAACTCATATTCATCAAGTCGGTGATGCCATCCAGCCATCTCATCCTCTATCATACCCTTCTCCTCCTGCCCCCAATCCCTCCCAGCATTAGAGTCTTTTCTAATGAGTCAAATCTTCGCATGAGGTGGCCAAAGTATTGGAGTTTCAGCTTTAGCATCAGTCCTTCCAATGAACACCCAGGACTGATCTCCTTTAGAATGGACTGGTTGGATCTCCTTGCAGTCCAAGGGACTCTCAAGAGCAACATAGATACTCCTTTTTAAACCACTACAGTTTAAACAGAGTGGTTAGGAATGATTACTATATTTGTGGCAAGAAGCCTCAGAAACTGAAAACATTATTACCTTCAAGAATAAAAATCCCATCTGGTACTAAAATTCATGGACAAATAATTTTATCTATACCACTACTCTCTTTTTATATTCTGTTCCATATAAAGTAGGTTCTGTAAGAGTAATTGAGGTAGGAAGTTCTGGGTGAGTGAGGTTTTCAATCTCAAATAGAATGAGCAGGGAAGGTCTTACCAAAAATGTAACATTGGAGCAAAGACCCTAAGAAAGTGAGACAACCATGCACACATGTGGAATGAGAAAGTTCCAGGCAGAGGGAACAAGTGAAAACCTCACGAGGCAGGAATGACTGGAGGATTGGAAGCCAGAGTGGTCACTGACACTTAGTAAGAAAGGAGGCAACTATTAGGACTTTGGCCCAGCAATAGGTGTGAAGAGTCTTGAAGTAAGAACTTTATTAAGGACTCTGACTGTTGCTCTGAGTGAAGCGTGGATGCATTCAAGGTTTTGAGCAGAGGAGTAACATAATTTGACTTTGCTTTTAAAGAATCATTCTGGCTGCCACGTTGAAACTTCACCATAGCAGGTGGCCAAGGCAGAAGAATGGAGACCATCCAGGGATGATACTGCAATAAACCAGGTAAAAGAGGATGGCATATGGGACCAGGGTGATAGTAGGAGAAGTGATAAGCAGTGGTCAGATTATGGGTATTGGAGTATCTTGAAAATAAAGCCAATATACTACGCTGATCCACTGAAAGTAGAATGTCAGATAAAAAGATAAATTAAGGATAACTTCCATCACTTGAGCCCAAGCAACTGAAAGGGAGGCATTGCCCTTTACTGATAAAGAAAAATTAGGAAAATCATTAAGCGGGGAGTAGAGGTTCAGTGTGAGATATTAATTTTTAAAATGCCTATTAAAATTTAAGTAGAGAGGTAAGCATATGATTATATGCATTTCAAGTCCATGGGAGAGTTTCAGGCCAAAGATAAAAACTTGGGAGTCATCATCAGACATATAATATTTAATACATGAGTCTGGATAGGTGTGGGTGTAGGCAGAACAAGGAAGACATCCAAGGACTGCACTCTAAGAATCCAATAATTAGAGGCCAAGAAGTTCAGTTTGCACCAACCAAAGGCAATAAGATGTGGAGTGGCCATTGAGGTGTGAGGAAACCAGAAGAGTGTGATGTTCTGGAACCCAAAGGAAGACACTGCTTCAAGAATGTAAGATTATAACCAAACATGTTAAATGCTGTGATAGAGCAATTAGAATTAGAGTTGAGAACTGTTTTAAGCAATGGGAAAGGCACTGATGGTCACTGTAAGAGCAAATAGGTTGGAGTGGAAGAGATGAGAAGCCTGAGTGGAGTGGATATATGACAGGAGGAAAGAGAACGGACTCAAGATGGCAGATAAGAGGACATGGGGCTTACCTCCACCCACAAACAGAACAAAAATACATCTGGAAATACATCTGGAACAATTCTCATGGAAAACTAACTGGAAACTAGCACAAAAACTCCTACACAACCAAGGCTGCAAGAAAGATTCCTATGGAATTGGGTAGGATGGGGGAAAAGCACTCAGTCAGAACCCATGTCCCTAATAGAGAACTCAGAGGAAAAGGAAGGCCACACAGATGTACTCTCATCCTGGAGAATGAGCAGGTCAGACCGCAGACAGGGTGGCCCAGTCCTGGGGTCCTTCACAGAGGATACAAGCCACCTTGGCTGGTTAGAAAAATGCTAGGATAGAGAAAAGGGCTGGAGAAGCCTGGAACTCCAACCACAAAGAATGTGCAGGTGGTAGCTTGCAACCAGACAGGGCACAGAGAAGTCTGCTCTAGCGGATGCCACCTCATCACAACCCCCAATCCAAGTTGAGTGAATACCCCAGCCTTGCTCACCCCACACCACACCTTGGCACCAGATCTAAGGCAGCCAGGTCCTAGGAAAAAACTCAATCTATGGATGCTAAGACAACTTGGGACCTGAAGTGTGGTCCAGATGGGCAATGGCAGCCAATGTAGGCAATGACTCAAAAAGCACCCCAGAAGCAGCCCAGACATCTGACAGCAGCTCAGTTACTCGAACCCCTACAACCAACATATCAAGATCCCCAGTCCCAGCTGGGCAAACATTCCAGCCCAGTCCACTCTATACCATTACCTTGCACTAGATCTGGAACAACCCCAAGAGGGAAAAAAATATGACCTTGGATTGCATCTGAGTGGAGTCACAGATGCCTACACAAGCTGTGCAGAAGACCTCTGCAAGTACACAATCCACACCCACTATAGCTACTCCCCTCCTTTGGGACAAAGGCCTCAGGGCAGGGAGAAGAAAAAAACACACTTAAAGAGAACATGCTTCCCTGGTGGCTCAGATGGTAAACAATCTGCATGCAATGCAGGAGACCTGGGTTCAATCCCTGGGTCGGGAGAATCCCCTGGATGAGGAAATGGCAACCCACTCCAGTATCAATCTGAGTCTGACCCTCAGGGCATCTGTTCCATCAGTGTCAGGGGCAGACCTCAATCCTGACAGGAAGTGATAGCCACTGAACAGACAGGAAGTCCTACCTCATACTCTGGGCTTGGGCTCCAGCTTCTCCAACACCAGTCACACTCCTCATCAAGGTGATAGCAGCCAGCTCACAATGGAGAAAGATATGACTGGTATCCACAATAACTACAGCCATCACAACCAAAGAACCTGGGTACACCAAGTCTACAGACAGCCCTCACACATAAAAGTAGCCCTTCAAGACCACAACAGATAACTGTCTCAACTAAATTCACAAAAACAGAGGAAATTCAATAAAGGAAAGGGCAGAGGAACTACTCCCAGCTGAAAGAGAAAGAGAAAACCTCTTAAAAAATAATAAAACAGAAAATCAGCCTATCAGACACTTAGTTCCAAAGCTAGTAAAAAAAAAAAAATGCTAACTGAATTAATAAAGAGAATCAATCTAAACACAAGATCATTTTAAAAAGAAACTATAAATTATAAAGAGATCTCAATCAAAAATAGGTAGTTCAATTCCTGAGAGAAAAAGTACTCAAACCACAATGGGAAAAGCAAAAAGAATGAAAAATGAACAAAGAAGAACTATGAAAACAATTGAGGAAAAAAAAGGAATAAAGTGGCAATAAGTACATACCTATCAATAATTATTTTACATGACAGTGTACTAAATGCTCCAATCAATAGCTGACTGGGTTAAAAACAAATGGCTATTCAATAAACTGCTTACAAGAGACTCACTTCAGGGTGAGAGACCTACACAGACATGAGAGGACTGAAGAAACATACTTCACGCAAATGGGAACGACAAGAGAGCAGGGGAGCAATCAGTTCAGTTCAGTTCAGTCACCGGTCGTGTCCGACTCTCCATGACCCCATGAGTCACAGCACACCAGGCCTCCCTGTCCATCACCAACTCCCGGAGTTCACTCAAACTCATGTCCACAGAGTTGGTGATGCCATCCAGCCATCTCATTCTCTGTCGTCCCCTTCTCCTCCCGCCCCCAACCTTTCCCAGCATCAGAGTCTTTTCCAGTGAGTCAACTCTTCGCATGAGGTGGCCAAAGTATTGGAGTTTCAGCTTTAGCATCAGTCCTTCCAATGAACACCCAGGGTTGACCTCCTTTAGAATGGACTGGTTGGATCTCCTTGCAGTCCAAGGGACTCTCAAGAGTCTTCTCCAACACCACAGTTCAAAAGCATCAATTCTTTGGCGATCAGCTTTCTTCACAGTCCAACTCTCACATCCATACATGACCACAGGAAAAACCATAGCCTTGACTAGATGGACCATTGTTGGAAAAGTAATGTCTCTGCTTTTTAATATACTATCTAGGTTGGCCATAACTTTCCTTCCAAGGAGTAAGCATCTTTTAATTTCATGGCTGCAATCAGCATCTGCAGTGATTTTGGAGCCCAAAAAAATAAAGTCTGACACTGTTTCCACTGTTTTTCCATCTATTTCCCATGAAGTGATGGGGTCAGATGCCATGATCTTTGTTTTCTGAATGTTGAGCTTCAAGCCAACCTTTTCACTCTCCTCTTTCACTTTCATCAAGAGGCTTTTGAGTTCCTCTTCACTTTCTGCCATAAGGGTGGTGTCATCTGCATATCTGAGGTTATTGATATTTCTCCCAGCAATCTTGATTCCAGCTTGTGCTTCTTCCAGCCCAGCGTTCCTCATGATGTACTCTGCATATAAGTTAAATAAGCAAGGTGACAATATACAGCCTTGACGTACTCCTTTTCCTATTTGGAACCAGTCTGTTGTTCCATGTACAGTTCTGACTGTTGCTTCCTGACCTGCATACAGGTTTCTCAAGAGGCAGGTCAGGTGGTCTGGGATTCCCAACTCTTTCAGAATGTTCCACAGTTTATTGTGATCCACACAGTCAAAGGCTTTGGCATAGTCAATGAAGCAGAAATAGATATTTTTCTGGAACTCTCTTGCTTTCTCCATGATCCAGCGGATGTTGGCAATTTGATCTCTGGTGCCTCTGCCTTTTCTAAAACCTGCTTGAACATCTGGAAGTTCACGGTTCACGTATTGCTGAAGCCTGGCTTGGAGAATTTTGAGCATGACTTTACTAGCGTGTGAGATGAGTGCAATTGTGCGGTAGTTTGAGCATTCTTTGGCATTGCCTTTCTTTGGGATTGGAATGAAGACTGACCTTTTCCAGTCCTGTGACCACTGCTGAGTTTTCCAAATTTGCTGGCATATTGAGTGAAGCACTTTCACAGCATCATCTTTCAAGACTTGAAATAGCTCAACTGGAATTCCATCACCTCCACTAGCTTTGTTCGTAGTGATGTTTTCTAAGGCCCACTTGACTTCACATTCCAAGATGTCTGGCTCTAGGTCAGTGATCATGTTATCGTGACTATCTTGGTCGTGAAGATCTTTTTTGTACAGTTCTTCTGTGTATTCTTGCCACCTCTTCTTAATATCTTCTGCTTCTGTTAGGTCCATACCATTTCTGTCCTTTATCGAGCCCATCTTTGCATGAAATGTTCCCTTGGAATCTCTAATCTTCTTGAAGAGATCTCTTGCTTTTCCTATTCTGTTGTTTTCCTCTATTTCTTTGCATTGATCGCTGAGGAAGGCTTTCTTATCTCTCCTTGCTATTCTTTGGAACTCTGCATTCAGATGCTTATATCTTTCCCTTTCTCCTTTGCTTTTCGCTTCTCTTCTTTTCACAGCTATTTGTAAGGCCTCCTCAGACAGCCATTTTGCTGTTTCGCATTTCTTTTCCATGGGGATGGTCTTGGTCCCTGTCTCCTGTACAATGTCACGAACCTCCGTCCAGAGTTCATCAGGCACTCTATCTATCAGATCTAGTCCCTTAAATCTATTTCTCACTTCCACTATATAATCATAAGGGATTTGATTTAGGTCATATCTGAATGGTCTAATGGTTTTCCCTACTTTCTTCAATTTCAGTCTGAATCTGGCAATAAGGAGTTCATGATCTGAGCCACAGTCAGCTCCTGGTCTTGTTTTTGCTAACTGTATACAGCTTCTCCATCTTTGACTGCAAAGAATATAATCAATCTGATTTTGGTGTTGACCATCTGGTGATGTCCATGTGTAGAGTCTTCTCTTGTGTTGTTGGAAGAGGGTGTTTGCTATGACCAGTGCGTTCTCTTGACAAAACTTTATTAGCCTTTGCCCTGCCTCATTCCATGCTCCAAGATCAAATTTGCCTGTTACTCCAGGTGTTTCTTGACTTCCTACTTTTGCATTCCAGAGAGAGACGCCGGCCCCAGCGGCGCAGACGCCAGCGCAACCGACCACGCAAAGAGGCACGGAGGAGAGGAGCTACCCCACGCCTGAGGCCAGGGCCAGCGGCCGAGAGGAGTTACCCCACATCCAATAGGCAGTGGCTGCGCGGGCACAGGAGGGCCGAGAGGAGCTACTCCACGTTCATGGTCAGGGGGGCGGCCTTGAGGAGATACCCCTCATCCAAGGTAAGGTGCAGCGTTTGTGCTTTCTTGGAGCAGCTGTCCAAGAGAGATATCCCACGCCCAAGGTAAGAGAAACCCAAATAAGATGGTAGGTATTGCGAGGGGGCATCTGAGGGCAGACACACTGAAATCATAATCATAGGAAACTAGTCAATCTGGTCACGTGGACCACAGCCGAATGTGGCCCACTGGAGAAGGGAATGGCAAACCACTTCAGTATGCTTGCCTTGAGAACCCCATGAACAGTATCAAAGGGCAAAATGATAGGATACTGAATGAGGAATTCCCCAGGTTGGTAGGTGCCCAGTATGCTACTGGAGATGAGTGGAGAAATAACTATAGAAGGAATAAAGGGATGGAGCAAAAGCAAAACCAATACCCAGTTGTGGATGTGACTGGTGATAGAAGCAAGGTCCGGTGCTGTAAAGAGCAATATTGCATAGGAACCTGGAATGTTAGGTCCATGAAGCAAGGCAAATTGGAAGTGGTCAAACAGGAGATGGCAAGAGTGAACACAGACATTCTAGGAATCAGTGAACTAAAATGGACTGGAATGGGTGAATTTAACTCGGATGACCATTATATCTACTACTGTGGGCAGGAATCCCTTAGAAGAAATGGAGTAGCCATCATGGTCAACAAAAGAGTCCGAAATGTAGTACTTGGATGCAATCTTAAAAATGACAGAATGATTTCTGTTCGTTTCCAAGGCAAGCCATTCAATATTACAGTAATCCAGGCCTATGCCCCAACCAGTAACGCTGAAGAAGCCGAAGTTGAACAGTTCTATGAAGACCTACAAGACCTTTTAGGGGAGCAATACTCGTCAGAAAAAAACACATTTGATATTTCTACATAATGCATTTTTATAAAACATTCAGTTCAGTTCAGTTCATTTCAGTCACTCAGTCGTGTCCGACTCTCTGCAACCCCATGAATCACAGCACGCCAGGCCTTCCTGTCCATCACACACTCCCGGAGTTCACCCAGACTCATGTCCATCGAGTCGGTGATGCCATCCAGCCATCTCATTCTCTGTCATCCCCATCTCCTCCAGCCCCCAAAGGGATCAATATGAGAAAAGGATATTACACTCATTAACATACACATACTCAAAACAAGAACACCTAAATATACAAAGCAAATACTAACAAACAAAGAAAAAAAAATGACAATAACACAGTACTAGCAGGAGACTTTAACACCCTACTGACATCAATAGACAGGTCATCTAGACCAAAAATCAACAAGGCAACAGAGATCCTAAATAACAAAACAGACCAATTGGACTTAATTGATATCTACAGGATACTAAAACCAAAAACAGCAGAATACACGCTCTTTTAAAGTGCACAGGGAATTTTCTACAGCATATATCATATACTAGATCCCAAAACAAGCCTTAACAAATTTATGAGGACAGAAATTACATCAAGCATCTTTTCTGATTACAACAGTATGAAACTAGAAATCAACTATAGGAAGAAAAACAGGAAAAGAACAAACATATGGAGACTAAACAACATGCCACTAAAAAGAATCAATGACTCAATGAGGAAATCAGGTAATACCTCAAGACAAATGACAATGAAAACACAACCTTACAAAATCTGTGGGAGGCAGCAAAAGCAGTTTTAAGAGTGAATTTCATAGCGACACAGGCCTTCCTCAAGAAACAAGACATATCTCAAATACATAACCTACCTACTACTTAAAAGAATAAGATAAACAAAACCCAAAATCAGCAGAAGGAAGGAAATAATAAAGATTAGAGAAGAAATTTATAAAACAGATCTAAAACAACAATAAAAAGGATCAATGAAACCAAGAACTGGCTTTTTGAAAAGATAAACAAAATTGATAAACCTTTAGCCAGACTCACCAAGAAGAAAAGAGAGGGGACCCAAATAAACAAAATAAGAAATGAAATAGGATAAATAACAATCAATATCACAGAAGTATTAAAAAATCATGAAAGAATACTGTCAACAGTCACATGTCAACAAATCAGACAAGCTAGAAGAAATAAACAAATTTCTAGAAACACAGTATGCAAAGACTGAGTCGAGAAGAAATAGACAATTTGAACAGATGGATCAGAAGTGAAATTAAATTTGTAATTTTTTAAAAGTATTAAAATAAATAAATAAATAAAAATATTAAAAAAAAAAATTCCCAGCAAACAAAAGACCAGACAGCTTCACAGGCGAATTCTACCAAACATATAAAGAATTTGGGAGTGTTGCTTTCACTTCAGTTTTTTGGAATAGTTTGAGAAAGACAATAGACACAAACTACTATTTATAAAATAGATAAGCAACAAAGATATACTGTATAGCATAGGGAATTATATGTATTATCTTATAATAACCTATAATAAAATATCTTCTGCAAAAATACTGAACCAATATGCAATATACCTAAAACCACCACAATAGTGTAAATCAGCTATACTTAAGGCAGGAGCTGAAGTAGAAACAGCAGATGCAAACAGTCTAAGTAGACCTCAGTGACTGACTACTGACTATAGGAGCCAATGAAGAACTAGACGTATCCCCTGATTTCAGCAGTAGAAATTGGCACATATAAAGTGGGCCCGTAGTTTACTCTCAGAGGAAGGAAAGAGCTGCTTATCTCTTTGTAATAAGATAAGACATTTTTAACTGCTCATTTTCTCAGCCCACTTGGCTTCTGAATCCAAAGTCCCAGTGTTCCTATTCAATTTGACAAACTCAGGTGGCAGGCTTAGATTTCAGCTCCAATCATTTTCAAGGCCCTCATACAAATCCATGCCCCAAATGCCTCCAGCCTCCACCCAATCAATAAATTGCAGTTAATGCCTGTAGGGAAAATGGCCTTTGATGAGACTCAGTGTTAGCAGCCAATCCAAGCCCATTAACTTCCACATCTGGAAATAGGTGAGTAAGGAAAACGAGGCTGATGGCTTCAATTTAGTTCTCATCCATCTATCAGCATCACAATAACCCAGCTCAAGAACTTACAATTCAGGGTGATTGGACGACTCTGCTGAGTAGAGGTCCAAGACTGAAATAATGAGGAGGCTGAAAGTCAGGATTCAGGATTACTGGGAGAGCCATTTCCAAGAACCAGGTTTAGAGTCAGGGAGCAAGAATAAAAGGCACCAAATAAGATGCTTAAAGGCTCAAACCCAGAAAAGCCATCAAGCTGATGTAGTGTAATATCATTCACAGCTCCCCTATGACTTTTGACTCTTATTATATATATAATAAATATCATAATAAGTCTTACATTTATAAAGTTATAATAAACCTTACATTTCTACAGTTTAATCTCCTGCAAAACACTTAACTGTCCTGTATATCTCATCCTCTCAAGCTCAGTTTTTCCTTCTATGAAATGGAGAATATTGGTGTCTGCTAAGGGACTCATGTTAAAAAACAAAACAGTAAACAGTGATGGCTAATAAAAAGCACACTTTGTTTCAGTGACTAACACTCCCCTGAGGAGAGAATGGATTGGCTGTTTTGAGTTTAACAAAATTTGGACAGTATACGTAATGGGGTGAAAAAAGTTTTATCTGTTAACACCAGGATTCTTAAGGAGAAAACAGCTTGCAGTTAGGAAGATACTTTGATAAATAGCATATTGTAGTTTGCCCAGAACAATCCTAATTTCCTGCCTTTTGTCCTAGAGAAAAGGCATCCGTACTTTCAAGGTTATTCCAGGTCCTAGGATGTGGTCACCCTACTGACTATCTGGGCAGGGAAGGAGCCGAGAACCCACCAGAGAGGGAGGGTCTGCAGGAAACAAAGCAACAAAGGGATGGCAAAACTGCTCTGTTACGCCCTAACATAAACAGGAAAGACGAGAAGAGCCAGAAGAGAGAAGAAAGCCGGTAGAAGAAACTAGGAAAATTACCTGAGCCTAGCACACTGTTCGGAGAAGGCAATGGCAAGCCACTCCAGTACTGTTGCCTAGAAATCCCATGGATGGAGGAGCCTGGTAGGCTGCAGTCCGTGGGGTCGCTAAGGGTCGGACACGACTGAGCGACTTCACTTTCACTTTTCACTTTCCACTTTCACACATTGGAGAAGGAAATGGCAACCCACTCCAGTGTTCTTGCCTGGAGAATCCCAGGGACGGGGGAGCCTGGTGGGCTTCCGTCTATGGGGTCACACAGAGTCGGACACGACTGAAGTGACTTAGCAGCAGCACACTGTTGGAGAAGGAAATGGCAACCCACTCCAGTGTTCTTGCCTGGAGAATCCCAGGGATGGGGGAGCCTGGTGAGCTGCCATCTATGGGGTCACACAGAGTCAGACACGACTGAAGCGACTTAGCAGCAGTAGCAGCAGCACACTGTAGGACGTTAGGTCCTCAGCAGTAGGGTGACCTTAAGATACCTCATTTCCAATTTGAAATCCTTTTCATTCTAAGCTGTAAAACCCTGCCCTATACATCCCTTTTCCCCACTTCAGTCACTATACATGTAAATGCTTTATGTAAGTTTATTTTATAGAAATTAAAGAAATCCAAGTTATATAGGCAGGGCTAAGAGGCACCGAACAAACAGCACATAAGGGACAGCTGATGATGCAAAACCCAAAATACAGAAAAGCAGAAGTTCAAAGCCTGAGGTGACCATGAACATGTGAGCCCTCCCAGAACTCAAAATCCATAAGACCCGATATGGAGCTCTGGGACAATGTCCTGTGATTCTCAAAGAGCAGGAACATCCACGTCACACTTGGGTTGCATAAGGAGTAAACAATGGGAGCTGACAGTTGGCCTAACCAGCAGAGGCAGTTAAAATTCCTTAAACATATTATTCAAAGCTAAACCTATAGATGCACACTTATTCATCAACGTATTCATGCAGAGCCAAAGCTGCTGCTTCTACTTTGAGCCTGTTGATTGGAGTTCTTTATTGTCTTTCTTGCATAAACCACATCCATAATGCAGCATCTAATTTCTTTAGATGAGACAAAACAATCTAAATGCAGAATTCTCCCAGACGTTTATAATATTTTCTAATCTTTTGCAGATGTTTTGCCCATCCCTAATTTGATAACAATTCTTCTTAGCTACTTATTTTATCAAATCTTTTCCAAAGAAGCTTAGCTTTCATAGAAACACTTTCTTCTTGCATTAATGTCCCATCTACTTATGTAATATTTAATAAAGTTATATAATTATGATAACAAAGACAATGCACATAAACAGGTTTGCACAAAGGCAGCTGACTCTTGAGAAGTGAAGTCATCCGTGGGAGCAGAAGTGGTTGGTATCTTAGAGCATTAGGTACTTACCACAACTCTTGAAACACAGTGCCCCATGTTTCACACAGGAAACAGAGACCTCTACTATTCCAAGGAGCTTAGTAAATGGAGCTGAAGTTTTTAAAGTTTCTATAGGATTTACACCTGATTTTCCTGAAGAGTTGATAGCTTGCCAATACAAAGCACAGGGAACAACAGTGGCTGCACCCTGGTCAGCCTGCAGACATTCCACGGGCTGCTCCTGCTGCTGCTAAGTTGCTTCAGTCGTGTCTGATCCTTAGCGACCCCATGGACTGCAGCCTACCAGGCTACTCCGTTCATGGGAGTTTCCAGGCAAGAGTACTGGAGTGGGTTGCCATTGCCTTCTCCGATGGGTTGCTCCTACTGATCCCCATTCAGTGGGATGGGCCTGGCTCAGAAGGAAAACAACTATCCCTGTCGTGGGAAAAAATCACTCCCATTTCTAACTGAATAATCTTATTGTGTGATGGGCTTCAACATACACTCAACCCTCAGTGAAGCCCCTTAAAATAAGCTATACTGTACCAAAAGCCAGACAGATCAGTTCCAGGAGATTCTCAATAAGAAGCGTAATATTTAGTGGTAATGACTAAACGCATGTATTCAGTGTAAATTAGGACTCTATTCCCCTGGAAAGGGCAGAGAGTTAAATCTAAGAAGTGGTCAGAGAGAAGCAAATTTTCTCCTAATCAGAAAAGAACAATCATGGTGAAGTGGAGCAGGTAAATGGAGCTGGTGTATATAATTAGGATCTTTTCTCTTTTCCTCTAAACCATGAAAAAGGAAAGGTGGGCATGTGAGGAGAAGGAAGTTTAAAATGTCTGGAAGATGACTTTAGTTAATTGCAGAGATAGGTTAAGCTTTGATAACTGTCTTTATTAAAGAAGAACTGAAAATACCTAAAACTCAAGGAAGTGCATGAATTTACAGGGACTTCTGATGTCAGAAATTCTAAAGTTACAGCATCCTTTTTTTAAGTTATAGATTTTTTAAAGGAATGACACTAAGTACTATATAAACATTTAATATGCAAGATTACTAAAATACCTAGGTTTTATGTTTCTTTTACATTTTAACCTATATATATATATATATTCTTCATTAATATAGCATTTAATAAATACACATGGGTAGTTTAGTACAAAGGGTGGTTGTTTTTATAAGAAAAGTAAAATTGAGTAAAGAAATGTACGTACTATTGAGGGCTCACCAGGTGGCGCAGAGGTAAAGACTCTGCCTTCCAATGTGGAGATGTGGGTTCAATTCCTGGGTCGGGAAGATCGCAGGAGTAGGAAATGGCAACTCACTCCAGTATTCTTGCCTGGAGAATCCCATGGACAGAGAAGCCTGGCAGGCTACAGTCCATGGTGTCGCAGAGTTCACAGAGTCAGACATGACTGAGCATGCACACACACACACACGTGTACCATTGTCTCTGGAACTCAACCTCACCTATGGGTCACCTAGAAATCCACAACCAAGGAAGTTTAATTAATCAGATCGAGAACAACAGGGAAACCAGACAGCAAACTGAAACTAAGAACTGTTTCTTAAGAAAACAAGAATTGGCAACTGGCAGAGGCAGGATATGTAAAAAGTGACAAAGTTAATCGGATATTTTGTTTTTGTATTTAAAAAGTTCTAATCTGACACAAAGAGCCAACTCGTTGGAAAATATCCTGATGCCAGGAAAGATTGAGGGCAGAAGGAGTGAGCAGAGGATGAGAAGGTTGGGTGGCATCACCAACTCAATGGACATGAGTTTGAGCAAATTCCAGGAGATAGTGAAGGACAGGAAAGCCTGGCGTGCTGCAGTCCATGGGGTCACAAAGAGTCAGACAAAGCAACTGAACAACAACCCCCAGAAAAGAAAAGAGATTAAATGAAAGTTACTGTTTGGGGGCCTCAGAAACAAATATGCAAATTGTGTTTTACCTGCGGCCAGCTCTGCTGAAGAAGATGGACTGGCTCCAGCCTAGCTTTTGCGGTGTGAAATTGGGAGGCAGGTATTAGTGGGTTCTCCACACTTCCCTCCTTCCTCTCATTCTACCCCAGCTCAAATTCAAGGCAGGGAGGTCCACGCTGAGGCCTCTGCGGGAAACCATCAAAGCAGCTGCTAATAGGAAACCTAATGACCTTTTAATGGGTCGAGGAAAGCTAAGAGAGTTGTGCAGATAATATTTATAACAGAAAAAATATTGTGCAGATGATATTTATAATAGAAGAAAAAGAAACTACTTATTAAGCTGAAGCAAGAGCTGGCCAGACTAGGCACTGTTCAGCCCAGTAAAGAAAAAGCCTCAGCCCTGCTAGAGAAAGGACAGTTATCACAGCTCTGCAGGTTTCCACACCATCACAGCATCACTATAACCACCAAACCCTGGGAGTAATGACACGACCGTCAGTGCCCTGTAAAACCTCAGGACGCCAGCGTTTAACAGCAGCAGTGGATGGACATTTTTCTTAACTTGCATTTAGGAAACAGTGTTAACCCATAGGAAATGGACTGTGGGTGGGTCTCAAAAACCTGGGCTAAATCCAACTGCAACAAAACGCTGTCAGTCAAATTCAAGCATGTGCATCACAGCAGAAACGCATGGCTGTACAAATATTTCCCAAGCCATGTCACATTGTTTTACCAAACTAACCCAAATTCACCTTTAGATTTTGAAGATTTCCGTCCCATCCATTCTGGTAATATTAACCCACTTGAAACTCTAGAAGGATGGTTCTCACAGTGTGCTCCCCACACCAGTAGCATTAGTATTACTGGAGAACTTTTTTGTTAGCAATGCAAACATTCAAGCTCCACTTGACACCAAGTTACTAGGAAAACTTGGGATTAGAATTAGAATCTGTTTAACAAGCCCTCCAGGTGATTCTGATATATACTCAAGTTCGAGAACCACTGATCTTAAATTTGGCCACGCACTGAAATCTCCACCAGGGAAGCCCAGAGCCTCCTAGGAACCTTTAACAAGCAAAATGCTGAAGCCTCTTCCTCCACCTCCTTGCTCCTACCTCCACTGCCGCTTCCGGTTAACTGGCATCAGGTGGAACCTAGGCATCCGGATTGTTTTAAAATTCCTTGGCTGATTCAATATGCAAGAGTGACTGTAAACCTCTAGAACACACTCAGGAAATCAACATCAATAGACAACTTTTCTTACCTGTGGCGAAAAAGCATACAGGTAGTCAACAGGTATTCAGAGCTACTGATTACAAAGTATAGTTAAGTAATCTGTACTGATAGACTCAACAATGTTTTTCTTTTATCATATTTTAACAAAAGAAAATAATGGTGAATTTTCCAACAAAAGACTTAGGCTTGATTTATTAAAATGTATGTTTGAGATTTCCTGTTTTGTCCTTGCTGCTCAGGAACTCAAAGACTACTTTTTGTCCTTTGGAATTTGCTGTCTCCCTTTTAAAGTACCTGACTCCTGCTCATTTATACCTATGAGAAAGTCCTGTTGCCAGGCACGTGTATCACCAGGCTAGCGAGTGATCTGTCAGGGTATCCAGGAAGCCAGGGATAAAGGTGACTCATGTGTCTGGAGACCCCAAGTTATTCAAAGTCCTATCTTAATATTAGGACTTCCCCGGTGGTTCAGAAGATGAAGAATCTGCCTGCAATGCAGGACACCTGGGTTCCATCCCTGGGTCGGGAAGATCCCCTGGTGAAGGGAATGGCAACCCATTCCAGTATTGTTGCTTGAAGAATCCCCTTGGACAGAGAGCCTGGCAGGCTACCATAGGGTCACAAAGAGTCAGATATGACTGAGTGACTTATCATGCACTTCATATGCCTGATGTTGACCTAGAGATCACGCATACTAGGACAAATGTAGATACGAATTGGAAGGCAAAATTGGATCATTCTGGGCTCTCCCCGCCATGTCTCCCTAGAACAGTGCCTATTTACTCTCCTCTGCCTTTAGGAGCACTTCCAGGAAGGCTGGAAGGCACAGATATTGCATATATGGGCTTTACTGAAAACTGCCTGAAATTATTTTGAAAGAAAAATATAAACAAATAAATGAAGGAACTGTCCCTTGAGTTCTCTTCTGTGTATTTATTCAAAACCATTATTCTATCTCTCCTCCTTCAAACACTCTTTATCCTTTGGATTCACCTGGACACTAATGTTAAATAAAGAGAAAAAATGTTTTTCCCCACTGGACATGATTGATACATGAGCTCTCACGGTGGGAGCCATGCAGAAGACCTTTGAAATGATAATAAAGCTAACCGCTTAACTTTTCTTAATGAGAATGGAGGCTGGGACTGGCAATCCAGGTGAAGCCTGTGACAGGAGCAAGTGAGGACTACGTGGCAGAGAAACAAAGGAACAGGGCAGGAAGCGAAAAGGAGGTGAGTTTCCAACATTGAGATTCATGGCAGAAACTTATAGAAACTTATAAGGCAAAAGCTTGAGAAAACAAGGCGCCCTCACCCTCTCCCAGAAGAATGAGAGAGGAGAGGGGAATGACAAAAACCCAAATCGAGAACGCACCCTCCAGAAGAAACGTCAGCATTTCGTACAGAATTCTGGTGTCATATTTACACATTTATAACACCCAAAGGGCTTATTGTTCAGTCTTTTCACAGTCCTCAAGGTGAAAAATAGAACGCTGCTCCTCAGAGCTTTTACCATAAAAGGGAGATAAAATTCTCCATCGAGCTGGCCCTGTCTCC
This sequence comes from Moschus berezovskii, assembly GCF_049115385.1. Lineage (NCBI taxonomy): Eukaryota > Metazoa > Chordata > Mammalia > Artiodactyla > Moschidae > Moschus > Moschus berezovskii. The sequence goes on from NC_142460.1 coordinate 85,048,176, forward strand.
CAGCCTCTCCTTCTTTTAACCAAGTTTGAGCTTGGGGAATTGGCCCTTTGGGGTATATCTCCGGTAGCGCTGGCTTCAGGCACCAGCACAGGGCACCACGTTTGGGGGTTTCTCACTTCTGCGGGGCTCCATCCAGTGCAGACGGCATTCCAGATAAACGTGGCTCCCTTTGGGTTTGTCAATATTTTAGAGAAGTGAAGTTTCTCTCTTTTTGTCAAGAAATATTAAAATACAAATAACTAGCCTTAGTACTAAACAGTCTCTCAGCAATAAAATAAGCATATCCCTTTCGCAGAAAGTTACAGGGTAAGCTGCTCACTTTCCACAAAGACGGCAATTGGAGCCACGGCATATTAGAACCCACCCCTAGTCCATCCTCCGTCGTAACAATGAGGGGGAGGAAAGATGGCCTCTTAGGGCCACATGGCCAAGGCAACCAGCGTCCCAGTCTCCCAGTTCAGCTCAATTTTCCTCCCAGTTCACCTCCTCACTCCCCTGAATGCCCCAGAGCAGAGAAGGGCTGAGAGCTGCTACTGCCACCAGCAAAATAATAGAGGAAACAGAATGAAATCTAGTGGGATGGGAATGAAGACTTGACACCTGATGAGGATGAACACACAGGAGGCAATGAGCAGACTTGGAGCAGGTCTTTGACTCGTAGGGAAGCAACAGAAGCAGATAATACCACTGCCACCCATGAGGGCCGAGCAATGCAAGCAGAGGATACCCACAGAGCCTGGGCTAGGGCACAGACCCTCCTGTGTCTCTTCTGCATTGATGCTCTGGACAGCGACAAGATATAAGGTCCAACACATGTATTCTTGCACCCAGGGAGGTAGTCTAGAAAATTTATTTTAGCTTCCATGTCCTTATCTGTAAAATGAGATTATCCCCACCTTTAAAAAAAAAAAAAAGGAAGTGAGGTATGTGAATTTGTATGTAAATTATTACTTTTATGTAAATTACCTAGGGCTTCCCTGGTGGCTCAGACGGTAAAGAATCTGCTTGCAATGCAGGAGACCCAGGTTCAATCCCTGGGTTGGGAAGATCCCCTGGAGAAGGGAATGGGAACTCACTCCAGTACTCTTGCCTGGAGAATCCCAGGGACAGAAGAGCCTGGTGGGCTACAGTCCATGGGGTTGCAAAGAGTTGGACATGACTAAAGCAACCTAGCACACAACACACATGTAAATTATAAAAGAAGGTGAGATAGCACTTTTACTTATCATCACAATCCCTACTATCTCAGGGGTAAAAAATACTAGGCCTTTAGAAATTTCTAATAGAGTCCCTAGATTTAGAGATGGAGAAAGTAAATATGTAGTGAAATGAGAACAAACTTTGGAAAACAAACAGGGCTGGGTTTACACAGCAGCTGAATTAAGCAAATTCCTTAACTTCTCCAAACCTATTTCCTAGTGCATACTAGGGAATTAGTATATCATACCAGAGAAGAAGAGGAGGAGGAAGGGAAGAAGAGTAAGAGGGAGAGGGGAGAGATAATAATAAAAAGATGTTAATAAACCTCTCCCTGAGGAGGAATCAATCTCAAGGCCAACATAAAAATCTTTCTTCTAAATATTCATGCAGTTACTAACTGCAAACCTAATTCCAGTTGAACTTGTCTAGACACACCTTTGTCTGGAAAAGTTTCCCTCTGTCCTGATAGCCCAGGGGTTTGGAAAGCCAAACCTTAGTTATAGGTGAATCTTCAACTCAGGGTTAGAAATATACCAACCAGCACAAAATATCCGGAGAAGGCAATGGCAAGCCACTCCAGTACTCTTGCCTGGAAAGTCCCATGGATGGAGGAGCCTGGTAGGCTGCAGTCCATGGGGTGGCGAAGAGTCGGACACGACTGAGCGACTTCGCTTTCACTTTTCACTTTCATGCATTGGAGAAGGAGGTGGCAACCCACTCCAGTGTTCTTGCCTGGAGAATCCCAGGGACGGGGGAGCCTGGTGGGCTGCCGTCTATGGGGTCACACAGAGTCGGACATGACTGAAGTGACTTAGCAGCAGCAACACAAAATAGAAAAGGAAGAGAAAACATATTCTGTTTTCTCATCCATTTTTAAATTAACTAACCAGACCATCAAACATCCCTTAAATAATTTTGGAAAATTCTTAAGAAAAACTGGAAATAATCACCTATATTTGACTTTCTTATATACACAAGAAATTAGAAATCCTCCTCTAGTAAGTGAAAGAAACAAAGTCAGAAAACAGCAAGAGAGAGAGAGTGGGCAGAAATGACAGAATCCACAGTTATCCGATCTGGATCAAAAATATCAAACAAAGAAAACACACTCCTTTTTCTGTCAGCTCTAAGACATTTTCAGCGTGCTCAAACTGGAACACGTTCCCCTGTGGTCCTGTAAAACTCACCGAATTGGAGTAAAGTGGTGTAAGCAGCAGCTTCATTTTTAAAGATGCCATGTGAAACACACATAACATTAACAAGCAGGGATTTCTCGTTACTCCTCTCTGTTTCCCCACTCTGCTCCAAGCACCAGCCATGTCTTAGGAGCAGAATATAAGGAACCATTTACATGTGCTTGCCCCCCGCCATGGCCTTCTAACCCTGAGGCCTCAGCCCCTGCCCGGGGAGCCCTCCTGGGTTCCTCCAGTAGCATCTGGACTTCCTGAGCCAGTCAGCCCGACATAAGGACTTACATCTCTCTCCTCTAAGACAGTGCATGGTAAACAGCACCCAGGTTAAACTACCTGTATTTGAAAATGCAAATAAACCCAAAAGCCATGTTAGTGGGTGTGTGTCTCAGTGCTTTGCTCTGTCAATTCCTCTTGAATAACTGATTAGAACAGGGACAAACAGCGTCTTAGACCTGAAAAAAGATGAGATATGTGAGTTCAGATTTACAGTTCCAAACACATCTTCAGATTTGGGGAGATCTGATACACCTTGCCATTTCCATTTTGCAGCTCGCTAGTGAATTGCTGTAGATAAGATTAGGGATTCGTCTCTTCTTGACCCATTGCCATCCTTTGCAATGGACAGTTAGATACAGCAATGGAGCAGGATGACCACGAACTAAGAGACAGAAGACCTGTGATAATGCCACTGTCTTCTTCAGTTCTTTGTATCTGAGCTGGTCCCTTTTCCTTCCATCTATGGTCACTGAAGCATGTCTCTCTGAAGGTACAGTAGCCATCCAGGAAAGTGTGACTCTGGGCTTAAAATCCTACAGAGTATGACTGAGCAACCATTTTTGGAGACTCTCCTATAGGCCTAAAATTATGCAAAACCCTGTATCTCCGGCACCAAGCACAGGGCCTCATGCACAGCAGACACTAAATAATGTTTGTTTAATTTATTAACTAATTTGTACTTGTCCTAGATTTCAAAAAAGAAGTTAGTGCTTGAATTTGTCTCAACAGATTTCAAAACTTAAAGATAGGTTTTGATCTTATTGCCAAAAACAAATATAGAATTCATGAGAGGAAATTACAAGAGAAAAAAATAATATTGAAACAAAAAGTCTAATGTGGCCTTCAAAGCAATGCCTGATGAGAGATAGAAAGGAGACATGATGAAAGGAAGAGGAGCGACACACAAAGGGGTTTGTGCACTTCCCATGTGCACTTCCCAGGGACTCTATTAGAAATTTCTAAAGGCCTAGTATTTTTTGCCCCTGAGATAGTAGGGATTGTGATGATAAGTAAAAGTGCTATCTCACCCTCTTTTATAATTTACACGTGTGTTGTGTGCTAAGTTGCTTTAGTCATGTCCAACTCTTTGCAACCCCATGGACTGTAGCCCACCAGGCTCTTCTGTCTCTGGGATTCTCCAGGCAAGAATACTGGAGTGAGTTCCCATTCCCTTCTCCAGGGGATCTTCCCAACCCAGGGATTGAACCTGGGTCTCCTTCATTGCAAGCAGATTCTTTACTGTCTGAGCCACCAGGGAAGCCCTAGGTAATTTACATAAAAGTAATAATCTACATACAAATTCACATACCTCACTTCCTTTTTTTTTTTTTTAAAGGTGGGGATAATCTCATTTTACAGATAAGGAACCTGGGAAGTGCACAAACCCACCAGCGTGGGACAGGAGGTCCCTCAAGCCCCTAGCGTTTCACCGCAGAAGTGCAGGCAGGTGGTCTGAGAACTATCAGTAAAAGTTTGGCCTGGGCCACTGGCAGGCAGACAGGGCTCAGCCCTGGGAAAGTCTAGTGGCAACTAGAGACTGACTTGTGGGGTCTAGGAGTCACAGATAGGACTCCAGAAACTAGGTAAGTAGCCTACTGTTTAGGCAGGATTAACAGAAAACCTCTCATAGCACAGCTGCAGAAAGCAAGCCTAATGTTCCCTAAATCTCCCTTGGTCTTGGTGTTTGAGACCAGAGTGGGCGTGTGCCTATAACAGTATCAAACACCAGTATGTCCACTGTGCTGGGCGCTATTAAACTGAGTCACTCATCTAATCTTCTTCCCAACCTTCTGAAGGAGGCAGGACTATTATCATCTCCATTTTACAGAGGACGAAAGGTCCAGAGCACTTAAATGCTTGGGAAGAACGTTATGACCAACCTAGATAGTATATTAAAAAGCAGAGACATTACTTTGCCAACAAAGGTCCGTCTAGTCAAGGCTATGGTTTTTCCCGTGGTCATGTATGGATGTGAGAGTTGGACTGTGAGGAAGGCTGATCGCCGAAGAATTGATGCTTTTGAACTATGGTGCTGGGGAAGACTCTTGAGAGGCCCTTGGACTGCAAGGAGATCCAACCAGTCCATTCTGAAGGAGATCAATCCTGGGTGTTCATTGGAAGGACTGATGCTAAAGCTGAAACTCCAATACTTTGGCCACCTCATGCGAAGAGTTGACTCACTGGAAAAGACTCTGATGCTGGGAAAGATTCGGGGCTGGAGGAGAAGGGGACGACAGAGATTGAGACGGCTGGATGGCATCACCAACTCGATGGACATGAGTCTGAGTGAACTCCAGGAGTTGGTAATGGACAGGGAGGCTTGGCGTGCTGTGATTCATGGGGTCGCAAAGAGTCGGACACAACTGAGCGACTGAACTGAACTGACTGACTAAAGGTCTTACAGCTGATAAGTGGCACAGCAGGGATTTGAATCCGGGCAGCCTGGCACCAGAGACCATGCTCTAAACACTAGCTGCTGCTGCTGCTAAGCTGCTTCAGTCATGTCCGACTCTGTGCGACCCCGTAGACGGCAGCCCACCAGGCTCCCCCATCCCTGGGATTCTCCAGGCAAGAACGTTAGAGTAGGTTGCCATTTCCTTCTTCAATGCATGAAAGGGAAAAGGGAAAGTGAAGTCGCTCAGTCATGTCTGGCTCCTAGCGACGCCATGGACTGCAGCCCACCAGGCTCCTCCATCCATGGGATTGTCCAGGCAAGAGTACTGGAGTGTCTAAACACTAGACTTGCTGCTTATTAGGGCCCCTGACTGCAGGACTCCAAGGGAGGTGGTCAGGGAGCTCTATGTTCTTTCTAAGCAGAACAAACAGAACCAATTACCATAACAGAGATCCAGACTTTGAAATGTGTAAAACTGGAAAGCGGAGCACATAACCAAAGAATTATATGCAGGATGGCACAACCCTGTAAGATTAATTCAGCAGGGCAAAAGCCCCAAAGGGCCTGAGGCTTGCTCATGCAGTGAATTAAAATTTATACACTATAACTCAGATGTGCAGAGACAGAGCTTAATTCCCCATGCACTTGAGCCCCCAAGTCCATGTGGCTCACCCTGCAAAGTTTCCAAGAGACCACTGGGGCTCCAAACTGTCTCCTTTTGGTGAATGCTCAGTGCATCCCCAGGAGTCGCCCCTTTAAGAGAATAGACTTACTGACTCTCTTAGCTCTGGGAAAGGGTTTCAGGCTGATAGATGCTGCCCGCTTACTCCTGGGCATGGGGCTCTATAGGATGTGGACACTTCAGTTAATATTAAATAACATTTAAAACTCATTTCCCCACTCACACTGGCCACATTTCAAGTGTTCCGTGGCCACGTATGGTGAGTGGCTACCATAACTGGGTAAACACAGAGAGAACACTGCCATCATCTTGGAATATTCTATTGGACAGCACTGCTGCTGCTGCTGCTGCTGCTGCTGCTGCTGCTGCTCTGTCGCTTCAGTCATGTCCGACTCTGTGCCACCCCAGAGATGGCAGTCCACCAGGCTCCCCATCCCTGGGATTCTCCAGGCAAGAACACTGGAGTGGGTTGCCATTTCCTTCTCCAATGCATGAAAGTGAAAAGTGAAAGCGAAGTCGCTCAGTCGTGTCCGACTCTTTGCGACTCCATGGACTGCAGCCTACCAGGCTCCTCTGTCCACGGGATTTTCCAGGCAAGAGTACTGGAGTGGGGTGCCATTGCCTTCTCCATTGGACAGCACTATATACACATACATGTGTGTATTCTTCCCTATTTGTAGCTTCTGAAAGTCTGAAAGTGAAAGCTGCTCAGTTGTGTCTGACTCTTTGTGACCCCATGGACTATACAGCCCATGGAATTCTCCAGGCCAGAATACTAGAGAGGGTAGCCTTTCCCTTCGCCAGGGGATCTTCCCAACCCAGGGATCGAACCCAGATCTCCCGCGTTGCAGGTGAATTCTTTACCAGCTGAGCCATGAGGGCAGCCCAATTGTAGCTTACTTTCTTCTAAAAATAATATACATACAATAAAATACATATGTAACAAGACATTCAAAATCCGAGTCAGAAGCTCCATGCTTTGTAGAGCACAGCTCTGCCAACAGGTGCAGTGAGATAGTGAATGAATTATTTAACCTCCTGAGTCTCAGTCTGGTCTTTAAAATGGATATACTAGAACCACTAGTCCAACCGACCTCTCAAGTGGTTGTAACGATCACATGAGATAAAGCACCTGAAAGTACTCGCAAATTTCTAAGATAACATCCAAATTGAGTCACTGTTTTTCCTACAGAGTCAGTTCTGAGAGCATGTTCATTTAGTCAAAGTTACCCTAGGTACTCAACAAACACAATCAGTTTTATAGTTCTGTATTGAACTGGACATGGAACAACAGACTGGTTCCAAATAGGAAAAGGACTACATCAAGGCTGTAAATTGTCACCCTGCTTATTTAACTCATATGCAGAGTACATCATGAGAAATGCTGGGCTGAAGGAAGCACAAAGTGGAATCAAGATTGCCAGGAGAAATATCAATAAGCTCAGATATGCAGATGACACCACCCTTATGGCAGAAGGTGAAGAGGAACTAAAGACCCTCTTGATGAAAGTGAAAGAGGAGAGTGAAAAGGTTGGCTTGAAGCTCAACATTCAGAAAACAAAGATCATGGCATCTGGTCCCATCACTTCATGGGAAATAGATGGGGAAACAGGGGTAATAGTGGTTGACTTCATTTTTGGGGACTCCAAAATCACTGCAGATGGTGATTGTAGCCATGAAATTAAAAGATGCTTACTCCTTGGAAGGAAAGTTATGACCAACCTTGACAGCATATTAAAAAGCAGAGACATTACTTTGTCAACAACTGTCCATCTAGTCAAGGTTATGGTTTTTCCAGTAGTCTTGTATAGATGTGAGAGTTGGACTATAAAGAAAGCTGAGTGATGAAGAATTGACACTTTTGAACTGTGGTGTTGGAGAAGGCTCTTGAGAGTCCCTTGGACTGCAAGGAGACCCAACCAGTCCATCCTAAAGGAGATCAGTCCTGGGTGTTCATTGGAAGGACTGATGTTGAAGCTGAAACTCCAATACTTTGGCCACCTGATGCGAAGAGCTGACTCATTTGAAAAGACCCTGATGCTGGGAAAGCTTGAGGGCAGGAGAAGAAGGGGACGACAGAGGATGAGATGGTTGGATGGCATCACTGACTCAATGGACGTGAGTTTGAGTGAATTCTGGGAATTGGTGATGGACAGGGAGGCCTGGTGTGCTGCAGTTCATGGGGTTGCAAAGAGTAGGACACGACTGAGCGACTGAACTGAACTGTAATGGATTTATAAAATTTTCCACACAAATAGTACATTAAAAACAAACACACACACATAAAAAAAATATTTTCAGTCTTACAGCACAGTACCTTGAAAAGTGCAGTAATACAGTACAACAGCTGGCATACAGGGGCTGGCACCAAGTGAACAGGCAAGAAGAGTCACTGACGGGAGTGGGAAGAGGAGGTGGGAGATGGTGGGGCTGAGGACTGTCAGCAATAGGAGACGGTGAGCATGCCGCAATTTCACTCATGCCTGACCATGATGGCACAGGTTCTGGTTCCTTGCTGGATTCAATTCTATCGACCTTCTTGAAAAAACAATGCAGTGATATCTGGGTAGTAGCTCTGTTTTTCTCATCATAGATGACATGGAAGCACTGGACTGCATTCTGAACGGCTGCTGCAACCTTCGTATACCTTTCTTCATTCAAGTCCTGTACCTCAAAACTACCAGTGCCTTCTCAAATACAGAAAATCCCCTTGCCATTTCCTGCATGGTGAATCACTTCAGTTCTTCAGCTACATCTTCTTCCTCTTGTCTCTCTTCATTCTTTCCCTGGACCTCCAACTCCAGCAGGTTTTCACTGGTAAGCTCCCTGTGCTGCACAGCAACAGTACTATACAGTAAGGTACACAAAACATGAGTGAACGTACGTCTGCATCTTTGAAAGTTCACAACTTGAAGGTTCATATGTAGGGGACTGACTGTACTATAAAAGAATCATGACACTATATTTAAAATGGATAACCAACAGGGACCTACAATATAGCATAGGGAACTCTGCTCAATGTTATGGGGCAACCTGGATGGGAGGGGAGTTCGGGGGAGAATGAACACATGGATATGCATGGCTGAGTCCCTTTCCTGTCTACCTGAAAGAAACTATCACAGCACTGTCAATTGGCTAAACCCCAACACAAAATAAAAAGTTTAATTAAAAAAAGAACCATGCTACAAAATGAACATTTGTGTCACCCCAAAATTCAGATATGGAAATCCTAATCCCCTAGTGTCACAGTACTAGTAGGTGGGGGCTTTGGGAAGAGATTAGGTCATGCGGGTGGAGCCCTCATGAATGGCATTAGGGATTTTATACATTAGACCCCACAGAATTCCTTTGCCCCTTTCACCATGTGAAGACCCATAAGAAGATTCCCATCTCTGGACCAGGAAGTAGGTTCTCACCAGACACCAAATCGGCCAGTGTCTTGATCTTGAACCACCCAGCCTCCAGAACTGAGTCTATCGTATTCTGTGATAAAAGCCCAAACTGACAAAGCATTATTTTATTAAAAAAAAAAAAAAACACATGTAGTGGAATTCAGACTAATTAATCTCAAGTGTTGAAGGAATTTGCACCTGTGTCTCAGAGTTAATCTATGTTAGCATGATGAAATCATGAAGAATAAATAAAGTATCAGTATTAGATGGCTGAAGACAGAATAATTCTTGAGTTTTTAAAAGCAAGGGGGAAATAGTTCCTGTACCAACTATAGTCCAACACATTAGTTTGCAATTGTGAGGACATTTAGAACACACTTTAACAAAACCTTCTGAAATATTCACAAGACATAGTTGTTGGAATTCCTTACCAAGGAATAATTTGAGGGATGTGGCAAGTATACTAAACCTTGATTTCAGCAAAATATTTAACATTCCTCCAATATACCACTGTGATTAGAATGGTGGAATGAAGATTAACAGGCAGTGTGATTAGGTATAACAGTGTGTGTTTGAAAAACTACCCCCAAGTAGTTTTGATTATATGTTCAGAGTTGGGCTGGAAAGAGGAGTCTGAGAATATCATCCTTGGAGGCATTCTGTTACACATTTTTGACAATGATGGATGCTCTCAAGGGGAATCTTTGCATAGGGAACAACACAGAACAATTTGCTTGGGCTTCAATAGGGAAGACTATGAAGGGATGTTCTTCAGAAGGGTGTGGCAAGCAAGCAGCTGCAACTCTGGGCAAGAACACACACATATACACAGTGGACATTTTGTGCTGCTAAACTAACTACAACCATGCAAAGATAGATATTAGTGACCCCATTTCAGAACTAAGGAAACTGAGAATCAGAGGAATTAACAAAATCCCTTAGGGTCAGAAATCTGTATGCAGGTCAGGAAGCAACAATTAGAACTGGACATGGAAAAACAGACTGGTTCCAAATAGGAAAAGGAGTATGTTAAGGATGTATATTGTCACCCTGATTATTTAAATTATATGCAGAGTACATCATGAGGAAAGCTGGACTGGAGGAAGCACAAGCTGGAATCAAGACTGCTGGGAGAAATATCAATAACCTCAGATATGCAGATGACACAACCCTTATGGCAGAAAGTGAAAAAGAACTAAAGAGCCTCTTGATGAAAGTGAAAGAAGAGAGTGAAAAGTTGGTTTAAAGCTCAACATTCAGAAAATGAAGATCATGGCATCTGGTCCCATCACTTCATGGCAAATAGATGGAGAAACAGTGGCTGACTTTATATTGGGGGGCTCCAAAATCACTGCAGATGGTGACTGCAGCCATGAAATTAAATGACACTTACTCCTTGGAAGGAAAGTTATGACCAACCTAGACAGCATATTAAAAAGCAAAGAAATTACTTTGTCAACAAAGGTCCATCTGGTCAAGGTTATGGTTTTTCCAGTAGTCATGTATGGATGTGAGAGTTGGACTATAAAGAAAGCTGAGCACCAAAGAATTGATGCTTTTGAACTGTGATGTTGGAGAAGACTCTTGACAAGACTCTTGACCTTGGACAGCAAGGAGATCCAACCAGTCCATCCTAAAGATCAGTCCTGAGTGTTCATTGGAAGGACTGATGTTGAAGCTGAAATTCTAAAACTTTGGTCACCTGATGTGAAGAACTGACTCATTTGAAAAGACTCTGATGCTGGGAAAGATTGAAGGCGGGAGAAGAAGGGGACGACAGAGGATGAGATGGCTGTATGGCATCACCAGCTCGATGGACATGAGTCTGGGTAGACTCCGGGAGTTGGTGATGGACAGGGAAGTCTGGTGTGCTGCAGTCCATAGGTATCGGGGTCCAGCCCCGATATGACCCAGGGTATCCTCGGGATGAACGGCGTCGGCGTCAGAGAGAGAGAGAGAAAGAGAGAGAGAGACAGGGGCTGATGATTCCTTGGTTTACGCTGGAAACCAATAAAACCCCAGCACAGGGCTTGCTCTGTTTACGTAGGCCGCAGGCGCCCTCTCGAATCACTTGAGGCACCCCACCAGGGCACCCCCTCGAGTGGGTCTTAGAAGCCCAGGCAGATAAGTAAACTCAGAGGGCCCAGTGCTCCAAGGATCTCAACCAGAAAAAGGAGAATAGAGAAAAGGATGGAAAAAGAGAAAGAACGACACGGGGAGACCAAGCTTCAGTGAGCAAGGCCCAAAACTTTATTTTCCAGTGCTGCTTTTATACCCTAAGTTATGCGCATAAGAAACAAAGAAAGGGAGGTATAGATTCACACCAAAATCACGTGGGGTCAGCAGTCTTGACCCTTATCAGGATCAGGGCTCATTTTTGTATATCTCATGATAAAAGTTTTTAGGTGGTTTACATCATCTTCTGGCCAGGGGGCCTGCTAACAGTTTATGGCCCTCTCTCCTAACAATAGGTTAGTTAGCAAGTAAAGGACTTTTCTTTAAGGTGACTTTCCTAAAGTTAGGTGCTAGACACATAACAAAGTTACATTCCTATAAGGCACCGGTGTAGTGAGCTGCAAGAAAGGAATTTATTAACTTAAGATCTGATGTGGTTAAATCAAAGGGTTAATATATTTCCAAGGATACAATAGAGGAAACTGCAGCAAGCATTGATTCAACAATGAAATCTTTTCTAGTACTATTCTAGTGATTTTAACTTCTTCAACAGATTCCTGCATTTTAGGAGCCCGGACAAACTTGTCATGCAAGTTAGAAAGCTATCAGAGGGGCTTGGATTGGAATACTCCTATTAAGCCGAGGAGAACTTTTAAACTACAGCTCTGAATTAATGTTTTCAGAGAAAGGTGGTTGGGGGGAAACCCCCGTAAGTATTAGAGGACTTGGTAAGAGGCGTAAGATAGTAAATCAGTCAGATTCCGGTTTTCTTTGGGGTAGATGCTCAGGTAAGTCCAGGGGGCTCCTCGAGTCCTGATTAGCCTTTGCCCGTCAGGCCTCTTCCCCAGTTGACCTTTGCCACGGGTAGGATTTCCCTCGCTGGCTCCCGGCACATAGGGTCACAAAGAGTCAGACACGATTGAGCGACTGAACTGAACTGAACTGAACTTAGGGTCACAGGGTCAGCCAGCAGTACCGCTGGGATTCCAGCCGTGACTTTCCTAACACACGAGCTTCCAGTCTTTCCTCTCTTCCTCAACCCTACATCTGAACTGCCTTCACTCCCAGAAACGTACGGCCCCTGTATCCTTCTCTGTCTTCCTCTTCTCGTTCCCACCCGCCTCCTTTTCTCTGATCCACTCTTTGCCTTCTTCCCTGTTGATGCCCTTTGCCTGCTCATGTCTAAGCAGGCCTTGTCCACTAGGGTTCTTGAGGAGATGCCGAGGCTGATCCCAGACCTAGAAAATAATGTTCACATTCCCCCCAAAGGCAAAATTACTAGATATCCCAAACAGAGTTGGGAGTGACCCATATTTTACTGTTTGTTCCATTTTCAACTCCATTGGGACAAATAATTGTCCTATATTTTAAACTGGAACTGGAGTGTGAGAGTGTGTACGTGTGTGCGAGGGGGGTGGGAAGAGAAAATATGTAATACTCTCACTTCCTGATTTTATAATTGAACACGGCTAGGTCAGTCCACTCAGCTTTCCAAAAGTATGACCTCTTTTAACCCCCAGACATGTGCTTCATCAGATACCTGATAGCCTCTATTTGCAGTGGTGATGATGTCTAGAACCCCAGTGTTATCATTCACGTCTTACATGTTCATTTTATCTTCACAGTAATACTGTCTGATAGGAAAAATTTTTTTACCATTCCCATTTTAAAGAATCATCAAATCAGAGAATGGCTATCATTAAATTCACAAGAAATTCTATTTCCAAGCCTATAGATCTGGAGTCCCCTAGCTTCCGGTCTGCTGTCTCTAATCTCACAGGGCTCCTCGACAGCACTGCTGGAAGAAAACTAGACTCCTATCTTCTGACTTAGGTCTCTTTTACAGAAATACAAATTCATATTCCAAAGGAACTGGGGGTAGGCAGTTTAAACGGAAATAATTTATTTTCCCTTAAGCAAAAAAGGGGTGAAAGGAATCGGAAAAGAAAAAAGAGACAAAACCTCCCACCACTTCAGGCAGTTATGACCAACTTCACATATGTCCAGGAAAACAGCGGTGCATAGTCACACAGAGCCAAGGAATCTAAGAGCAGAGCCCATCAGCCCAACCCCTAGCCCCTTGCACAGACTCTGCGGCATCCTTGATGATCATGACAATAATCACGAACGTTCTTTGAGCCCTCTGTAAATCCCAAGCCCTGTGCTTATGAGTTTCACAAGTTTTCTCTAGTGTACCTAGTATACAACCCTAAGAGGTAACTATGATCATCATTTCATTTTATAGATGAGATAAAACTACATTATAATCTACCTTTAATCTCCATAACACTCCAAAGAAATTGCTCTCACCTTTATTATCATTTTAGAGAGGATTAAATGGTCAGGTAAGTTCAGAAAATCAGGTAACTTGCCCACAGGTTACACAGATCCCCCAAAATGGGGTGCAAAGCTCCTTCTACAGAGCACTATCTCAACAATACAGAAAAGGCCCTCACGTCCTCCTCCTACTAGACCACCCATCAGAAAACACTGAAACATCAGAATCTAACAGCGACATTCTGAAAATAAGCTCAAGACAGGATCTTGTAGTATCCCACCGAAGACAGGGCAGAACTAGCCCCTGTGGAAATCATGAGTCAATAATTCAAAAAGTAGACATGGATTTGTCCCAAAAGCAAACTTAACCCTCCAAAAAAAGAGTAGTAATTTCACAGGAAGAGAATTTTTAAAAGAGGAACAGAGAATTGATGGCTTAGGTAAGGTAAAGTTATGGCACTGGGTTGTAAATTCTGATCATAAATTAGGGCTGAAATAAAGAGGATTTTTGATTCGGTGGCGGGGCAAACTGTTTTATTGGATACACGAGCACCACCTTGTGGTGGAGAAAAGGAACTTACAAGGTTCTATCTGCTCTGTACTAAATAAAACACGCCTTTGCTCCTGGGGTAAAACGACGTTGGATATAAATAACAAGGTTCCATAATTTCATTCAGTAAATGATGACAACTATTTTGACCAAACATCCTGCTTTGGGGAAAACCTGTTTTACCCCAGAGAAGGCAAAATGCAAAATGAGACTCGTTCTCGTATCTTCAGGACATATCATGGCTTTATTGATGAATGCTAAAACGTGTGGCAGCGATAATACCTCACATTTGCATGACACTTTCACGTACACAATTTGTATTTTGTTATCAAAACACCAAGCTACAATTCCCGAAAAATAAATGACCCGATCAAAAAATGGGCCAAAGAACTGAACAGGAATTTCTCCAAGGAAGACATACAGATGGCTAACAAACACATGAAAAGATGCTCAACACCACTCATAATCAGAGAAATGCAAATCAAAACCACAATGAGGTACCATCTCACGCTGGTCAGAATGGCTGCTATCCAAAAGTCTATAAGCAATAAATGCTGGAGAGGGTGTGGAGAAAAGGGAACCCGCTTACACTGTTGGTGGGAATGCAAACCAGTACAGCCACTATGGAGAACAGTGTGGAGATTCCTTAAAAAACTGGAAATAGAACTGCCATATGACCCAGCAATCGCACTCCTGGGCATACACACCGAGGAAACCAGAATTGAAAGAGACACATGTACTCCAATGTTCATCGCAGCACTGTTTATAATAGCCAGGACATGGAAGAAACCTAAGTATCCATCTGCAGACGAATGGACACGAAAGCTGTGGTACATATACACAATGGAGTATTACTCAGCCATTAAAAATAATACATTTGAATCAGTTCTAATGAGGTGGATGAAACTGAAGCCTATTATACAGAGTGAAGTAAGCCAGAAAGAAAAACACCAATACAGTGTTTGCATATATATGGAATTTAGAAAGATGAAATGATAACCCTGTATACAAGATAGCAAAAGAGACACAGATGTTTAGAACAGTCTTTTGGACTCTGAGGAAGAGGGCGAGGGTGGGATGATTTGAGAGAATGGCATTGAAATATGTATATTATCATGTGTGAAACGAATCGCCAGTCCAGGTTCGATGCCTGATACAGGATGCTCGGGGCTGGTGCACGGGGATGACCCAGAGGGAGGATATGGGGAGGGAGGTGGGCGGGGGGTTCAAGAAGGGGAACTCAGGTACACCTGGGGTGGATTCACGTCAATGAATGGCAAAACCAATACAATATGGTAAAGTAATTAGCCTCCAATTAAAATTTAAAAAAACCCACCGAACTAGGTGTACAATGCACTGGTCCCATTTTTCAGTGGAGGAAATCGAGGTTCGTCTGTGTCAAGTGTGGGGTCACGTGTGGAGCTTCCAGAGGTGAGTCAGAGGTGAGGAAGCCTGCAGACACCGAAAGCACTGTTAAGACAAGCAGGCCGAAAAGGCCAGAGGATGAAACACAAGAGTCAGCTGAGCAAACGCTTCATTCACTTTGAAATGACTTCTAAAAAGCTGATTTCTCAGCAAAGCGGTGCCTTTCTCAACTTTGAAAATAAACAGAGCCTAAGCAACAGATGCCCTCTGAGAGAGGCAGCCCTGTGCCATGCCCACAAGCTGCCTGTCACTGAAGCCCCTAGGACCAACGTACTAGAGCAGAAGGACATTTCCGCCAACCTGGCCTCACCACACTACTGTCAAAATAATTCAATTAAGCATCATCTTGACCAGACCACTTCACCCCATCCCCAGGGTGTCCAAAATCTGCTTGTTCTTTCTTGTCTACAGAACTTCAAAGAAATTACTTCTATCCCTCTGCTTGGACTGAGGCAAGGAGCTCATTTAACAGAGAATAGTCCTACCTGTAATCTTTCTACTATAGTCATGTTCATAGTGGGATGGCATATGTTTGGCAATATTTTCAGATGCCAGTTTTCCTGGGTCTGTGTCGGGATGGGATGCTCACGTATCACACATGGGAGTGGGACTCCCTCAATTCCTATTTTTATGTGGTATTTTGAGACATTCAAGGGTGATATGTTCGTTCACCATTCATCTTATTGATCTCAAATGTCAATTCATCAAATCTACTAATAAACATACTGTGAAAATATATCTGTACATTAATCTTTGTCTGCATTTCTAATTGTTTCTAATGGGGTATTTTTTGAAGGGAGAGGTGTAGAACTTGACAAAGGTATTCTAAAACAGGCAAGAATATCTTTTTGAAATACCCTAAAAGAAGAATGAGGAACTCTCCAAGATATCATTAATATATAGTCATTTTAAATAGCTTTCTTTGTTTGTTGCTTGCCTTCTAAGTTGCTGATGAGGTTATTTGACACAAATTACACAAACTAGAGGATTCAGAAGAATTTCTGGCCAGGGTTCAGTATTATCTTCTCCTTGGTTGGTCACAAATTAATTAATCAGTTCTTTTTTAAGGCAGTGAGTGAAAGGCCAAGATAACAATCAGACACTTTTTTCAACAAAGTCCCTTTATTTTCTATTCAAGATAACATTAAGAAATCATCAGATATCACTTCTCCTTGAACCGCTTCAAAGGCCTGAGCCAAACTAGACACACACACACACACCACATTCACTGGTTTAGATGCCACAGTCAAGTTCCCAGAACATGACCTGATTCTTCTATCTCTCCTTTCAGAAGTCACAGCCTCCTCTAGTATAATCTAAACATGATTGACAGTAACAACACCCAATCACAACTTTTCTTTTTTTATTAGGGCTCCAAGAGGAGGGCATCCCATTTTCTGAAAAGATATTATAAAGTAGCAATATGAAAATATTTTGGTACATAATACAACATAAAGCTAATGAATAAAGTATTCATTCCTTTCCATTAATTCACGTATGTGTGTATGTGTATGTATATATATCCACACATACATATAGATACATGTGAATTTAAGTCTATACAACATAAAATTTCATGGGAACAACCTAGACCTCACTGCTAACAGATGAAAGCTGTATTTTTACTGCATAGGCTGGGATACAGCAGTAGATTTGCCCCTAAAATCCCCAAGAATGCCAAGTCAAATGACATGAAAAACATTAAGAAATGGAAGAAATCTCAAAGGACACTTTTGATAGATTTCACTATATTTTACCTATTGATAAAATTAATAATGAAAATATTAAAACCCTAGATAAACAGGCAAAGGATTAGACAATTCTAAGGAAAAAAATGCAAATGGCTGCTGAAACCATAGCACCTATCACTGCTGCTGCTGATGCTAAGTTGCCCCAGTCGTGTCCGACTCTGTGCGACCCCATAGACGGCAGCCCACCAGGACCCCCCGTCCCTGGGATTCTCCAGGCAAGAACACTGGAGTGGGTTGCCATTTCCTTCTCCAATTCATGAACGTGAAAAGTGAAAGTGAAGTCACTCAGTCATGTCCGACCCTTAGCGCCCCCATGGACTGCAGCCTACCAGGCTCCTCCATCCATGGAATTTTCCAGGCAAGAGTACTGGAGTGGATGCCATTTCCTTCTCCAAGAACCTATCACTAACAACTGATTAAAATACATGTTAAATAAAAATAATGGTAAGGAAATGTAAATTACCTCAACAACAAGATACTATTTTCTCTCTATCAAGTTGGCCATGGTTAAGAACATTAAAAAAAAAACCTCCCTACTGTCCAGTAAGATGTATACCTTTTATATTGCTAATCCTCTTTCACTTCGAAATCACTGAAACAATAAGCACCAAAAGTCTTAAAATTCTTACAGCTTTTGACCTAGTAATTTCGATTCTAGATAACTACCCTAAGGAAATAATCAGAAGTTCAGGCAAATTTATGTGCAAATATGTTTATTATAGCATTATTTATTATAGTAATAAATGGAATCAATAAAAATGCCCAACAAGAGAGAACTGCTTAAATAAATTATAGGCCATACAAACATGCATATTGTAGAGTGTTACACAGCCATTAAAAATTACATTTACAAGGAATTTTGAATGACATGGAAAAATGCTTATAGTGAGCTAAGTGAAAGAAACAGGATATAAAGCTGGCCGTTTTTATAGCATAATCTCATCCTTATTTTTTTTAAGTTAGCTTGTTTGCAAAGAAAAAGAAAGTACCAAAGCACAAACAATGTGTAAGATTACAAGCAATTTTTATTTTACTCTTTATAATACTTCTTTGTGTTTTCCAAATTTTTCATAATGAGCATGTATTACTTTAACAAGCAGAGAAAATATTCATTTCAAGTACATTCCATAGCATGGCATTTCAGGCCCAGGAAAGCCTCCATTCCAGTTGGTCTCCCTTCTCTCATTGGCTGTCTTCTCAGCACATCAGGCATTTCCACACCTTCCTGCTTCTCTTCTTAAAGTTCCTACTGTCTGGAGGTCCTTCCAAGAACTTGGAAGTCAGTTCTTCCGGGTGACAGTCTCTGAAGCCCTCAGTAAGAATTCCCTCATCTTTGTTTTAAAAATATTTGGCTGTAGGATGCCATTCACCAAATGAATTCTAATTATTCATTTTATGTGTCTGGCTCCCCTCTTGGACTCTGAACTTTTCAAAGGCCCTGGGTCTTGCTGCTGCTGCTGCTAAGTCACTTCAGTCGTGTCCAACTCTGTGTGACCCCATAGACGGAAGCCCACCAGGCTCCCCCATCCCTGGGATTCTCCAGGCAAGAACACTGGAGTGGGTTGCCATTTCCTTCTCCAATGTGTGAAAGTGAAAAGTGAAAGTGAAGTCGCTCAGTCGTGTCCGACCCTCAGCGACCCCACGGACTGCAGCCTACCAGGTTCTTCCATCCATGGGATTTTCTAGGCAATAGTACTGGAGTGACTTGCCATTGCCCTGGGTCTTAGAAACCTTTAAATGTCTAACACCTCGTACCATCATCCCTGGCATGCCATAAATATTAAACATATGGATGAATGAATGATAAGTGGAAGGATGGATGGATGAATGGCTAAATGAAAAATCTCTAGGTTTTCAAAGGGTGAAAAGATCTAGAAACTAAATCATCTTCAAGTCACTTCACGTAGTCGGATGTGTGCATGCTGCAGACAACACACACGAGAAGCCCTAGAAGAAGCACCACCTCAAGCACTGCTAAGACAAGTGGAGCTATAATGAGCTTATAATAGAACTGAAATTTTTCTAGTTGAAACAACAAATCTGTTATCCTGCTTTACAGCAAATGGCTTTCTACAAAGGATACCCACATGCTACTTTATTATTAAAAACCATTCCAATAAAAGATATGCTGAAAAATTATTGCAATTTCTACTAATTAAAAACTAATTAAGTCATTTGCTGAATAATACATGTTCTCTACTTGCATTATCTAAAGCATGCTCTTCACTTACAAATATTTGTCTTCATTTCATTAAAGTAATTAAACGGCTTCAAGTACGGTTATTTTTACAAGCATTTTATAGCCAACTCTCAATTTTCCATACCAATGGAGAAGCATAATTGAAATATTTAAAACTGAATAACAGATAACACAGAACCTCCCTGCCGTTCTTCTCCTCCTCCGGTTTAACAAACAACAAAAACAAGCGACTTGAGTTTTAGCTCAGCTCCCTTTTCCCACTCCCACTCTGGGAGCCCGAACAGAAAAAAATTGCACATAAACAGTAGGATCTATTCATGCGCATAGCTGCCTCCTCCCCACCCCCCACCTCGCCCCTCCCCACGCAATCTCTTAATGTACAATGTAGGTTGGCACAAAATGGAGAGATGAGTGAGCCTGCTTTACCACAGAAGACAGACCATCCCCGAATCAATGTCAAAATTAATTGCACTCTGTCTCTCTGACCACATCATCCAGGCTTTGTCCCAGGCAATTATGACAATTCCTTAAGTTCCTAGAGAAAAAATGCTGCACAAAGCAAAAAATTCTTTACGCTAAGAATGATAATGGAGATTCTGAGTGGAGGTGCCAGCGTGTGTATGACAGTGTGTCTGGCTGCAGCTTTGCCTGATGTTTTAAAGTAAGAGGAATTGTGTAGAAGAAACATTTTCCCATGCAGGATGGGAGGGAGCACAATTACAAAGGGGCAGAGAGTAAATATACACTGGATGCATCTAATTACATATATGAGAAACGTGACAAGAAAATATATATTGGAAACGAGTTGACAGTCCATTTTCCGTAACAGGCTCTTTGTCAGGGATAAACAGAGCAAAGTTCTTCTGACTCCCTGGTGTCAGTTTTTGCCCTGAATGGAAGAGCTGCCTGTGGGAGGAGAGAGATGGTGCCGGGCAGGGAAAGTACCGCCCAAGGAGGTCAAGAGTCTTGTAGAGGGACAGCCGTGAGCAAGACAGTGGACAAGAAAGGGAGTCAGGTGTCAGCAGTGTGCAGCCTGGGAAAACTGGCTCCTCAAGTCCGGAAGCTGCAGTTCTGATACGAAAGAGATTAGACAGATAGATGGATAGATAGGTAGGTAGGTAGATAGACAGACAGATGACAGACAAACGTACAGGTAGACAGACACAAATAATAATAATATCTGCTGCCCACATGCAGCAGGCCATAAGAACCTAATAAATTACCCAACTCTGGAAGTCCTCAGACACAATATTTCGTCTCTCAGGTTAGACACAAAACAGGTTGTGTGGCAGGAAGTGGGAGGAGGGAGTTTTTTTATTGTCATTTTGTTTCCTTTTAAGGCCCCTGGAGGCTGGTTCCTTAAATGTATTTGGAAGGCCTGAAACAGAGTTTCATTCGGACCTCATGTGTTGTATGGCATCTCCTTTATTCTGGATTTCCTCCTGCTTTACATTTTATTGGATTTTAATCGGAGACCATCTGATGAAATGTTCAGCACTTAGACAGGAATGGAACATGCACTCCAGCTGAATGAGAGGGAGGACAGTGAAATTGCATAATGGAATATAAAACAGATTTTAAAAGCAATAAAACTGCAGCCAACAGAGTGGTCTCCTCAGGGGCACAGAGAAGCAGGGACATGTAGGAACACACCCCGAGGAGAAAGAGGCCTCGGGACACAGGGGGCCCAGACCCCAGCCACTCACCTTGGACCAGGGTGTACCCAGTCCTGCCTGGGACACAGCAGAAATGAGAGGCAGATTCTGAGTTATTTGTGCAAATAACACTAAACAAAGTCATAAAACAGGAACAGCCAGAGCCCCTAAAACGCGAGGCCAGCTCTTGACTTCTCCAAAGGTCATTATTAGAGACCGTGGGGGTCAGTTTGGCCGCACCATCTGGAGCATAGCTTACTGACCTTGACTGTGCAACTGAACCGCAAGAGGTCTTATTAAAATACAGATTATGATTCACAAGGTCTGGAGTGAGCCGGACTCTGCATTTCCAGCGGCCTCGGAAGTGACGCTGATGCTGTGGTTACTGGGACCACACTGTGCAGAGCAGTATGTAAACCAGTGGTTTTTCTCCTCTCATCAGCATCATGCAAACCAGCCATAGCTCAGATGCCTGGGCCCCACCCTGCACCGCCAGGGATGTCATCTGATAATGTGCAGGCTTATCAAGCTTCCCCATTGATGTGCCTGCCTTCTCTTCCACACGCCAGACAAATCCCGGGTGATGTATAACATGGATTTCTCTACAGAAATGATTAGGAGACAGGAAGGTGAGCAACCAGTCAGCTGGTAGAATGGAGACCGATGTGAGGAGGTGGGGAGGGCTCCCCTCGAGGATTTAGCAGTGAGTGTGTGGACAGTAAGCATGCCAGGAACCCTCTCTCTGGGCACCAGGTACATGCATGAGGGCAGACACTCGTACACAATGGCTACATCTTCCTGAGCAGATTTTTAAACACCAATCCCATCAGAGGGCCCTGCTCATTTCGGCAGCCATCTTTACCTCTGCACTGTCCCCACGCCCTTCCACCCACAGCCAGCTACCACGCCTGACGGCTCAGCCTCTAAAATCCACCCTCTCACCCATCTCCTCCTCTCCAGGCTCACTGCTGCATCCTACTCTCAGCTGCTGTCTTCTCTCCCCTGGACCACAGCAACCAATCTTGAGGCTGGTATCCCAACTACCACCTTGCTCCCTGACATTCACTCTCTACTCCACAGCTGGCCTGAAGCTCCTTCAGAAGCATCCCGCTGCATCCAGGATAAGATCTTCACTGAAGCCCGAAATGCCCCCCCGTGATTATCCCTCCAGCCCCCTGAGCCTCACCTTTCTCTCTGTGCTCCAGCCTCACTGGCCTGTGTCTCCTAAGCACGCCAAGCTCGTTCCCACCACACAGTCTTTGGACAGGTTCATTTTTTGTTGAATATTCTTTCCCAGACATAGCAAGCCCCCACCCTTCCTTTAGGTCTAGGCCTGAGTATTGCCTTCTCAGAGGGAACTTCTGCCCATCTCACCTTAAGTAAGTCCCTCTCTAGACCCTGGGTGTTCCTTTATGGCAGGAGTTATAACTGGCAATTGTTCCACTTACTTACTCCTGTACTTTTCTCTCCCTTTCATTACATCATTGGTGCTCAAAGGGTGGTCCCTGGAAAAGTCACACCAGCACCTGGGAAGGTTGGGCCCTGACTTGGTTTTAACAAGCCCTCCTTGTGGATGGACATTCACATGGTGACATTAGAGGACCAATGCACTGGACTGTAACCACTGTAGGGGTAAGTTTGTCTGTCCTTATGTGCCCAGTACCAAGAATAGTGCTTATAGAAGATATTCGGAAATGTTTTTTTAATGAATGAACAAATAAGTCTCACTAGGCCAATCGTCCTTCCCTGGTGGCTTATAAGTAAAGAATCTGCCTGCAATGCTGGAGACCTGGGTTCAATATCTTGGTCAGGAAGATCCTCTGGAGAAGGAAATGGGAACCCACTCCAGTGTTCTTGCCTAGAGAATCCCATAGACAGAGGAGCCTCGTGGCTATACTCCAAGGGGTCACAAAGAGTCAGACATAACTATGTGACTAAATAGCAACAAAAGGCCAATTTTCACATTCCAACTACTATCCCATCCTAGAGCCATTAGCATACTTGGGAAAGGGCCACCTGAAAGAGAAATCTCACATAAATTTTTTTTTTCCAGTGAGGACGTTTCAAGCTGGCATCATAGAGGATAGATTTTAGAGAGCAAGACATAAACTGAGACGCCAGCTAGGAGCCTGTTGCAGGGGTGCAGCTCAGAGATGCTGATGGCAGGGGATGCGGACACAGGGAGGTGAACTGCATGAAGGATCTTAGAGGCCCAGGCATCAGGACTGGATGACTGTTCATAGTTAGAGGGAAAAGGAGGGGTTAGTAAAGCCGTGCGGAGAAGGACAGGGAAGCCTGGTGTGCTGCAGTCCATGGGGTCGCAGACAGTCGGATACTATTGAGCGACTTAACAACAACAAGTAAAGCCATGACGGGGTGCAGGGAGTGAAAATGGGGGTTCACAAGCATACTGGGTTCCAAGTAAAGGAAACAGGACAATAAAAGGTAAGCAGACTGCTTTACCCAGGAATGATCACACTGGGCCCTTTCCTTGCTCCCCTTAAACTTCTTCCCCTCTCCATCTCCCAGAAAACATGTGAAATGTGTGCCATCCCAAGGACAGAATGGTGGATGTGGAAGACATCATTAAGAGGGCTGCAGCCCACATAGTGGGAGCAGCTTATTCCGGTCACATGGCTGCTGGTGGCCATCAGGACCAAGTCCCAAGTTCTACCTCCAAATCCTCTGACATACTTGCTTCAGGGGGCACCCTGTGGGAAAAGAAAGAAAACCCCAGGGTCCAAAAGGTTTGGAAATGCTGCAAGCAACATTCTCTGGAGAGCGTGAGTTCATACTATGTTAACAATGTGAAAAGACTTCCTGTGAAGAAACCAGTTAGTCCAACATGTCTCCGGCACAGCGGACCATGCTGTTCATCATCCTGCGCAGCACCCCAGACCATACACGCTAAGACTGAGAGATAGGAAAGAGAGAAATGTTAATCCCAATCTAAAGGTTACATCTGAATTTTTCATATACTCATAGAAGCCTTGGAGTCTCTGTCATGTTTATCCACACTTTGAGACCTTTAAAAAGCTGTACTAAGCAGCCAGCTAGGCTCACTCTGAAGGCACTGAGCTATCCCCAGGGGCTGTAACATCAGACGCCCCTCTGGGCTGACCCTCGCTTTAGGTGTCCCTGTGAGCTCTGGTTGCGGGCTTCCCAGGCCTGACCCTCGCGCTCTGAAACCCTGCATGACCCAGCTTCCCTCTCCAACCGTGAGGCCACAGCATGTATGGAAGGTCACCTTTGTGTTCTGGAAGGAAGAACCCTCTCATGGCCAAGAGGAGGTGGTGAACAGTGATGAACATCTGTGATGGCCAGGGAAGGGATGAGGAGGGAGGGAGAGGGGGCCCAGTGCTCCAGAATCCCTGACCCAGGGGCGATGGGGGCCTGGGCAGGCTTGAGGCTGACTCAGAAACCCGGGGAAGAAGAGCTCCCAGAAACGTGAGATTCTGAATTAGGAGGGTAAACACGAATAGTGCCCCTTCTAATGAGGATGAGCCTGGACAAGACCCTGGGAGCGTGACTGCACTGGCTCGGTCATCCCTGTGAGGTGGGGACAACAAGCAGGAGAGCCGACACTCTGAAACTCACACAGACCAAAGTCCCAGGCAGCGAGTGTCTCAGGGTTTCGCCCCATGGCTTTGAACAAATTAGTCAATTCCCCTGAGCCTCGGTTTCTGCATATGGAAAACACACACAGTAACTTCTGTCTTCCAGAATTACTGGGTGGTTTAAATCAGATAATGAATATGGAAATACTGACAGATAACAGAAGTGCCACCAAATATAGGTGTGATTAAAATAAACAGTAAGGGTGTTTACTGACAACGCACGGAGCACTGGGTTAAGTTCTTCACAAACAATAGGTTGTCTGAGCCTTCGAGGAGGCCTCTGAGGCAGATAAAAGTGTAGTCTCAGTTTTACAGCCAAAGAACGTGAAGCCCAGGAAAATGAGTTTACTTGCCCAGAGGCACACGGAAGGCAGAGGAGTTAGCATGTGAATGTTGACAATCTGAGTACAGAAAACGTTTCCAGTCTGCAAACACTGGTGTGGTAATGAGGCAGAGAGACGGACAGGTGAGTTCCTAGGAGCCAGCTCAGCTCATCCAAAGGAGCTGCAAATGTGGTGACAGTCAACAGCCCCTCCCGGGGTCAGTTTCACAAGCATAATCCTTTGATGTCAATGTGTACACTCTGCCTGAGACAGAGAAAGAACTAGAAATCCTGTGAAGGGATCCATTTGGTCCTTCTTGGGCAGGAGAGCCCAAGTGGGTGGCAGTGGCCAGGGAGGTGTGTGCCAGCACCAGGGGTGGCCATGGTGTGCGCTGCACTGACTTCCAGAACACAGCCTCCCCCCTTGGCGAGCCCCTCCGTGCAAAGACAGAGGGTACACTGTGTGCAGAGCCAGCAGTGGAGGCCCCGACCTCAGCCTCGTCAGGGGATGAGCAGCCACAGGACTCTCACAGCAGCCCGCCCAGCCTGGTTGATGCAACAGTCCTTGGCCATCCAGAGGCAAAAGCTCCAAGGTGGAGATTAAATCACGGAAGAGAGATTCTCCCATTGGGAATCTGATGGACACACGCAGTCACTCCTGAGAGATCTCTGAAGGAAGCCGGTGGGGGTTTCAAGGAAGGAAAGCTTTCAAGGGACAGGGTGGAAGTGACCTTGACATCACCAGCCGGCACCCGACCAGCAGGCAGTCCTCGGAGTTTTGTTGAACAGAACTGCTCCAGTATAAAGAAGGGCCTGTCCTTAATGTTCCAGGATTCCCTGCCAAGGTAGATGGAGAGGAGCCCTAGAAGGATGTCACATGAACCCAGAGATGAATCACAGCCCTGGGCAAAGTCACAAGAGGCGGAGTGGGGGCTTTAAGTGGACTTAAGGCTGGGGTGCAGGGAACACGAGGGAATAGTAAGTTCCCGCCCCAGGTCCCATTTGGGTCATAAAATTCAGGATAGCAAAGTTTATCTCAAGAGTGAAATTACACATTAATTCAGTAACTTATGTGGCAGGTGCTTAAGCCAAGGAATGTTGGCAGAGAAGGACAAAGCTCTCAGTCTTACAGTTCTTGAGTGAAGAAGGCGAGGGAGAGGGAGGGAAGGAAGAGAGGGGAGGAAAAGAAAGAAAAGCAGGGAGGAAAGTAGAGAGAGAAGAAGGCAGAAGACAGGAGCTCCTAAATTCAGGTCAAATGTTAGATGAAGAAATTTTATATCCAAGGCCAGCCCACATGTGATGGGACCATTTCATCCTCGGGATTTGAATAAAATCTATTGTTTTAAAACAATACTCTCAAATTTTGAGGGAAACAGCTATTCATACAGCTTTAAGTCTTATAATAAAGGGAAAAATCGAGTTTAAAATTAAACATAAATGATAAAAACCTCAAAATTTTCAAGTCAAATTTCATTAACTGATAAAGGTCTGCTCTGAGCCTCAGGCAAGGGCAGTGGAAGGGATTTGGTTAATTTGTAAGATTAAAGGCATATTGAATAATTGAGGCCACATTAGAGGGAGACTCTAGTTTGAACGACATTCCAAGGTCAGAAGACTAAAGAGTTAAGAGTCCTTATCCAAAAACACCAAGTTAACCTTTCAGACAGGAAAAATTCAAGCCACAATGGCCTTGAACTTCAATGACTGATAAACAAGAAGGAGACAATATAAATTGGTAATCTACCTGTTTATACATAGATTTATCTTTCCTTTGGTTAAGGAATCTGACCAGTGGAGTCTTGAATATTTTAAGGTGTTCTGTATAAGGTAATGTGTTATCTTGACAGTTTATTAGCAACAAAGTCAAGAAGGTCAAAACTGAAGACTCCTTCTATAATTTTATTTCCGCTCTGCTTACATCTTAATAAAAGGTGTCTCTTGCAACAGTAAACAGAAACCAATCTGCATTTGCAGGTGCAGAAAAGGTGCTTTCAAATATATTACAAGCAGAAAATGACATAAGCTTATTGGCATCAGCACTGTTGGGGCCCAACACTCTTTGGGCCTTGGCAAGAAACAAAGTGATCTGTTTCTTCTCTCGGCAAAACAGAAAGTGAATAGCAAAGTCTATAGGATACAAACTAAACCAATTAAGATAATAGTAGTTTTGTTACATTAGTAATAATAATAATACCACATAGAGTGCTTTATAGGTATCTAATATTTTTCCGGAGTTCACCAGTCAGAGCCGCCTGTGTTGAAGGTGTGTGTGTTGAGCACAGGTTGGGGCTGAGTGCCCTGCCCCCTCACACCCTCAGAGGTGCTTCCTTAGGCTCTCTGGGACACAGAATTTGAATAACCACAGTCACAAGCTGCCTGATTTTATCCTCAATGCTATCATCATGGAAATTGTGGTTGCTACCCTAACCTCCATTCCCCCGTCTCTTTGTAGCTGCCAAGAGTCCCATCCTAGAATTTACATCCTGCCCACTGTAGCTGCATGCTTCATGCCACACCTGGTTCTAGACATAGAGCATGCAGGAAAAGAATTATTATCCTGACCCCAGGCTACAGTCACTGGTTCAAGCGTAGGAACATGACACAATTTGGGTCAATGAGACTGCAAGCTGAATTGTCCAGAGATCTGTAAGGAGAGGTATCATCTCGCTTCTGAAAAACTTCCAGACAGTTTCCTTACGTCCACACTTCAAATGCAGACAAGGAAGCTCACAGTCTGGAGTAGTGATAGCAAGCGGGGCGGGGCGGGGCGGGTGGGCATATTCTCAGGAAAGGCAAAGAAGGACAGAGCTGAAAAGAAACAAAATTCCAGATGACCCCACTGGTCTGATGAATCCCACCACACCTGAGGCCCACCTAGCCCTAGCCTTCCAATTATATACTCGTAAGTCTCACTATTACTTAAGCCAATTTAGCTTGAATTTTCTGTTACCTGCAGCTGACCTCACCCTAGCTGATACCGGTACTATGTGATATGATTTAGTCACACGTTCTATCTCTGTTTTAGAAATAAGGCGGATAAAGTTTCGAGATCTTGTGTGACACAAGAGCACACCACTAGTAAGTGATGAAGCCAAGCATGGAGTCCTCTAACTCCACAACCAGTGCTCTTCCCATCGCCACGTGCTACCTCCATGACGTGGTCCTAGAAACTCCCTTTTCAGATTTATGATTCCCACACTAAGTTTGAATTTAAATATTCTGAGATTATACAATTAAAATAAAAATGTAGAGTGTCGGTTCAAAATAGTTTTGCTTTTTCAAGAATAGCAATGTTTGTTTGTTAATAACAAAGAGTCACCACTCTCTAGTGGCAGCAAACCCATCAAACAGCTTCATTCACATCACTACCAATAATATCAGACCTGAGGACAGCCTGGCAAAAGTACGTGCAGATGACTAGGTATGCTCTTCTTATCGGACAGGCTATGCGTGCATGCTCATTCGTGTCTGGCTCTTTGCAACCCCATGCACTATAGCCCACCAGGCTCCTCTGTCCATGGGATATCACAAGCAAGCATGCTGGAGTCGGCTGCTACTTCCTCCTTCAAGGGATCTTCAGGACCCAGGGATCGAACACATTTCCAGCAGCTGCTGCATTGGCAGGTTGATTCTTTACCACTGAGCCATCTGGGAAGCCCTGGACAGGCTATAAAATACTTTAAAGCAAAAGCCCTGTGTCAGTTATTTAATGCGATTTAACAATGTGACAGTAGTAGTAAACAGAGCTCTGCCTTTCAGGAATTTGTTATCTAATGAGAGGGAAGACAGTGATCCTTCCCGTCTCTGCTTCTCAACCACACTTCTCTCCCACTGCTCTGATGTGATATTAACTCTCTGCACATGCAGGCTAAATAGCTATGGGAGAATCAGCAATCTTTCTATATTCAAGGGAAAGTACCCAATATAGTTTACAGATCAATCAGTTACATGAAAGCAAGTCCAGGCTGGAGGGACAGAGAGAACAGGTAGAAAAAAGGAAAATGATTTGTTCTTTCAAGAGCTATTTTGGGTTAACAAAGAGCAAACACAACTTGAACCAGAGGAAAAAAATTCAAACTGCCTAGAGATAAAGCAGACATCAATTATGATTTTAAATTAGTATTATTTTTGTAAAACTAATTTCAGTCTGATAGAGAGGAGTAGGAACTAGGCAGGTACAGCCAAAAAAGCTCTTTCTCCCACTTGGAATACTGACTTCTCACCTATCAAAACTTCTACAGCGTGAAAAGGTAAAGAATAACACTTCCAGGACTACTCTGTTGGTCCAGGGGCTAAGACCCCACAGTCCCAGTGCAGGGGACTCAGGTTTGCTCCTTAGCTGAGGAACTGGATCCCACATGCCACAACTAAAGATCCTACATGCCACAGTGAAGATCGAGGACCCCATATGCCACAACTGAGATCCAGCGCAGTCAAATAAAGAAAGAAATGTAAATAAAAATTTTAGAAAAGAATTAACACTTAGGAGTTCTAGGTTCAAGACAGACCTTGACCTGAAGTCCACGCCCAACCTTACTAACCACATGACTTTATGACTGAGTAAATTACTGAACCTATTTAAAGCTACTTCCATCTTTACAAAATGGGTTCTCATAAGGACTAATGAACATAATACATATAACATGTCTAAGGTAGAGTGTTCCGTAAACTAAAGCTATGAGTCGCATGCCAAACAGTCTTCAAAACTTTGCCCAGATTCCTTACTGCAGATCAAGTCTCCCCTGGCTCCCCCAAATCCTGATCATGTGACCTACAGTAGCTACCAGAGCACGGTTACCATAAGTTCTCCTACACGCTCTGGCCACAGACTCCAGGGAGTTCTGCAACATGAACTCTACCCCTCTCAGGACCAACCCTTCTTGGCTGGTTTTGCAGACTCTCAACAGGGCTGAAGATCATGCCTCTACATAACTGCTGAGCTTCCTGGGCACCTGGGCACTCCTGCTCAGTCTTGTCAGCTCTAGAAAGATGTGACTTCTGGTTCTGGAAAGGGGTGGATCTTGACTATAGAAGCCATAATCCATGTCATCCTTTTCACACAGGGCCTAGGGAACTGAAAAATGAGAATGTTCGTGCCTCTTCCTATTTTCTGCAAAGATTATGAGTCTCAAGGGCCCCCACGGTGGCCTTCCTAAATATCATTTCTGTGGTTCCAGGTATGAGCTCACGTGAGGTCTTGTATCAATTAAGGCAGTCAGGAAAACCACAGAAGAAATGTGAATAGAGAGACTTGAAAGAATTGTATAAAGTTACTTATCGGGAAAATGAAAGAACAAAACAACATTAGGGAAACATGGAGGCAACAAGTACAAGAAATTGCTGCACTCCTAGGGCTGGAGGAGCAATGGAAGAGTGTGTAATTATTACAACTTAGAGAAGGAAAACAAAACCTCCAGAGGGACACAGAGTACTGAGGAGGAACACCAGCGGATGTGGGGTCTCTGGGAGGTGCAATGAGATTGATTCTCCAGGTGCTGGAAAAAACTGCAAACCAAACTCAGCTGCTATGACAGAAAGGAAGCTCTGCTGCCGGAGTGAAGAAGCTTTACTGGGGACACTCAAAAGTAAAGAGAAAGCAGTAAACCCCATCTTCCTCCTCTAGCCTTGCAACCTCCATTTTAGTACCCACCTCCTGGCAAATTCTAATCAGGAACCAGCTAGCTAAGTATAAGTGCAGTTGACAGGTTATCACAAAGCAAAGTGAAGAAGGGTGGCTTTGTAGGTGACAGACAACAGCTTAATAATTAGCACAATGCTTCTGTCTGCCCCCTTGACCAGAGATGTCCCACACTGTGAAAACACTGGAGGGTTCAGAGGCAACCACTCTGCCCTTCTCTACATAAGAGGATCTCCCCCCTTAACTTGAGTAGACAGAGGAAGGCATGGATTTCCCAAGGATAAGAAAGGTTTAAAAGTCCTTTAACTGCCCACACCAGATCTAGCTCAGTTCCTAGGTTACAAATCATGTTTCAAAGGAGAGACTAAAAGGAATGTCCAAATTCCCAATATCCACAAATACTTAAAGACTGGGACTTCTCTGACAATCCAGTGGTTAGGACTCTGTGCTTCCAATGCAAGGGGCACAGGTTTGATCCCTAGCCAGGGAACGAAGATCCCATGTGCTGCATGGCCAAAAAACCAAAACAAACCAACAAATGCTTGCTGCTGCTGCTGCTAAGTCACTTCAGTCGTGTCCGACTCTGTGTGACCCCATAGACGGAAGCCCACCAGGCTCCCCCGTCCCTGGGATTCTCCAGGCAAGAACACTGGAGTGGGTTGCCATTTCCTTCTCCAATGTGTGAAAGTGGAAAGTGAAAAGTGAAAGTGAAGTCGCTCAGTCGTGTCCGACCCTTAGCGACCCCACGGACTGCAGCCTACCAGGCTCCTCCATCCATGGGATTTTCTAGGCAATAGTACTGGAGTGGCTTGCCATTGCCTTCTCCAACAAATACTTAGAGACTGTCCATTATGATCATTACCATTGCTCCACTGTTCACTTAACATGTTGATTATATTCAAGAATTAAAAGTACTAAACTGTTTCATCAAAACTTTTGAGGTTGGGATTGAAGAAAAACAGATGTCTTCCAAAAGTCTCAACTGAGTT
Source organism: Moschus berezovskii (assembly GCF_049115385.1). Taxonomy (NCBI): domain Eukaryota; kingdom Metazoa; phylum Chordata; class Mammalia; order Artiodactyla; family Moschidae; genus Moschus; species Moschus berezovskii. Next base: position 85,079,913 of record NC_142460.1, read on the forward strand.
GAGGCTGGGAGCTTATGAGATGGGGACAGTGAAAGTATACAGACTTATTTTATTGGGATAATGAGAGGGAAAATAAAGGGTAGATACAGGGTCTTCATGAGGGAAATAGGCAAGATACTTTAAAATAAATAGTAGAGAAATAAATATATGAGTTTGAATAGCAGAAAATGGAACAGGAAGAAAAGAACAGCTTCCAGATTAACAAATGTAATGAATGTCAACTTTAACAAATCAACACCAAAAAAATGAAGATGAAAAGATATTCACTTGGATTATTTAAATAGTTCTATTATTCCATTGTAATTTATCTATTGGCTTTTTGGCTATATATCTTTTGCTTTGTCTTGTTTGTTGGTAGCTGGTCTGGAGATTAGAATATTAATATGTAACCATACTATCCCAGTCTAATTGGAGCTAATTTTGTTCCAGTTCATATTAAAGGTAAATATAGGTCCTTCCACTAAAATTCATGTTATAATAGTCCTTCATATTGCATCTTCATATACTAAAAATCTTACAAGTTTTTGCTTTTTTTCAGTCATACATACTGTAAAAACCTTAAGAGATTAAAAAAAAAAGTATTTTCTATTCAGCCAGAGACTTACCACTTCTGTTGCTCTGCCTTTAATCCTGAGGACACTTTCAGCTGATAAATTTCCTTGATATTTCTTAAAAAGGGGTTCTTCTCCTGATGAATTCTCTTAGCTTTCCTTCATCTGAGAAAAAACGTCTATATTTTGCTTCCTGGTGGAAATTTTCATTGGACATAGAATTTGAGGTTGACAGTTCATTTCTTTAAAGCACTTAACGATGTTTCACCCTCTCCTGACTTCCATGGTTTTTGATGAGAAACAGTTGTTCTAATCACTGTTTCCCTCTACATAATGTGACTTTTCTCTAGCTGCCTTGAAGACTTTATCTTTATTTCATCATATTGACTATGATGCATCTGGCTACAACTTTTTTGACTTTGTGCTGTTCAAGTGTCACCAAGCTTCCTGAATCTGTAAACACATGGATGTATCTTCTCCATACTTAGGAAATTTTGGCCATTATTTCTCTAAATGTGCTTTCTGCCACAGTATGTGTTTCTTATCCTAGGACATGTATGTTAGACCTTTTGCTATCGTTCCATGAGTCTCTGAGGTTCTGTTAGTTTGTTCAATCTTTTATTCCTTTATTTCTCAGATTACCTTCAAATTCACTGACCTGTTTTTATGTCTTCACTACACTATTGAGTTCACACGGTGAGCTTTTCTATTTATTTTTTCACTACTAAAATTCAGATTCTTTTTTTATATTTTTATTTCTCTGCAGAAAGCTCCTATTTTTCCATTTATTTTCAATGTATTTACCCTGACTTCATGGAGCATAGTTACAACACATGATAAAACACTTTGATTCCAACATCTGGGCCATTTCTGGGTTGGCATTATTCACTGTCTTTTCCCTTCAAAATTGGTCGCATTTCTCTGGTTCTCGGTATATCAAACAACTCGACATTGAGAATATCAGGTAGACTCTGGGTCCTATTATAATCCTCTGTGTCGGTGAGGGCATGAAACAATGGAACTCTCATACACTGCTGGTCAGAATGGAAAACAGCGTAACCACTTTGGAAAACAGTCTGGCAGTTTATTATAAAGTTAAATGTGTACCTACCATATAACCCAACTACTTTGCTTCTACATATTTACTCAAGAGAAATGAAAGCATATGTCAGTACAAAGACTTCTACATGAATGTTCATAGCAACATTCTTCATAAAGTCCAAAAACTGGAAACCACAAAAATATTCAGCAGGTCACTGGATAAGCAAATTATCATATATCCATACTGCTGCTGCTAAGTCACTTCAGTCGTGTCCGACTCTGTGTGACCCCATAGCCGGCAGCCCACCAGGCTCCCCCATCCCTGGGATTCTCCAGGCAAGAACACTGGAGTGGCTTGCCATTGCCTTCTCCGATATCCATCCTATAGACTATTAAAAGCAACCATTACACAAAGTGGGTGAATCAAAATCTTTATTCCATTTGAAAGAAGTGAGGCAAAAATAGTACATTCTCTATGATTCAATTCATAAAAAATTCTAGAAGATTCAAACTAATTTATATTAGTCAAAAGCAGAAGTGTTTGCTTAAAACCAGAGGTGAAGAGAGGGATGGATTACAAAGAAACATAAGGAAGTTTGCAGGTGATAGGAATGCTTGTTATCTTGATTGAAGATATGATTTTACAAATGTATAAATATATCAAAATATATTTATAGAACACCTAAACACCTTCAATATCTCAACCAGCCATATAAATAAAAAGAGGATGCAACTATGTAAATGAATACAAACCGAAAAAGAGAGATAGAACATCAAGCATACCAGTCCTTCTCCAGGGCATGACAGAATTCTCCCATTAAAGACAAAAGACAAAACTCAGACCTGTTTATTAAACAAAAACAAACAAACAAAAAAACCCTCAGCTTACAAGAAGTACTTAAAGTGATAATGAAAGGCTAAAAATAAAGAACTATACAAACAGAATCTGGGAAAATATGAATAAAAGGTAAGTTGAATGAAACATTTTAAAATTGGCAAGGTTATGAAAACATCAAACACATCAAAGAGGCATTTTGTACTATTTACAAAGAAGATACCACAGTCACCCAATAACACAGCAGATAAATATGTAAAGCGAAAAGTATTAGAAATGCAAACAGAACTTACTAAATAAACAACAAATATACTAGGAACATTCAATATACTTTGAGAAATGGGTAGACCTGCTGCTGCTGCTAAGTCACTTCAGTCGTGTCCGACTCTGTGTGACCCCACAGACGGAAGCCCACCAGGCTCCCCCATCCCTGGGATTCTCCAGGCAAGAACACAGGAGTCGGTTGCCATTTCCTTCTCCAATGTGTGAAAGTGAAAAGTGAAAGTGAAGTCGCTCAGTCATGTCCGACCCTTAGCAACCCCACGGACTGCAGCCTACCAGGCTCCTCCATCCATGGGATTTTCTAGGCAATAGTACTGGAGTGGTAGACCTACTAGACCAAAAATTAGCAAAAATCTAAAGGAACTGAATCATGCATTCCATAAATTGAATAATACAAGTAATAAATGTATTAAATATATGGAGAACCACATAGCTCCAAATAGAAAATTTTTGCCTTATGGCTATGAAACATTCATACACGAAAAATGATCCAGTACTTAAATAAATGTATATTCAAGGGAATCATTTATAGGCTATGTTTTCCACTCATGATAAGTTAAAAGATAAATTTGGTCAATGAAGTAACTGTCAGGACTTTTCCAAGACTGAAATACCATTTTAATCATGTTGATCATAAAATAGGTTAAGCTTATGGGCAGAAAATCTCGGACCAAATTCCACCTCTGGTACTTCCACCTCTGGCCAAATTCCACCTCTGGTACAAATTCCACCTCCACACTGGGAGGTTACACAAACCCTTTGAGAATCCAATTCCATAAGATATCAGTGATCCTACCCACTCTAAAAATTTCATAAAAGTAGTTGCTAGTGTCAAAGCAAACTGAAATCATGAAAATTTTAAGGCAGTTTTCAAACTGTCAGTTCAGTTCAGTCGCTCAGTCGTGTCCAACTCTCCACGACCCCATGAATCACAGCACGCCAGGCCTCCCTGTCCAGCACCAACTCCCGGAGTTCACTCAAACTCATGTCCACAGAGTCGTGATGCCATCCAGCTGTCTCAATCTCTGTCGTCCCCTTCTCCTCCCACCCCCAACCTTTCCCAGCATCAGAATCTTTTCCAGTGAGTCAACTCGTCGCATGAGGTGGCCAAAGTATTGCAGTTTCAGCTTTAGCATCAGTCCTTCCAATGAACACCCAGGATTGTTCTCCTTTAGAATGGACTGGTTGGATCTCCTTGCAGTCCAAGGGACTCTCAAGAGTCTTCTCCAACACCACAGTTCAAAAGCATCAATTCTTCGACAATCAGCTTTCTTCACAGTCCAACTCTCACATCCATACATGACCACGGGAAAAACCATAGCCTTGACTAGACGGACCTTTGTTGGCAAAGTAATGTCTCTGCTTTTTAATACTGTAAAGTCCCATAAAAACACAGGGTTTCTACAAGAAAATATGTCTAAGTAGTAATCAACTGGACTCACAAAAATGGGGGGAAGGGAGCTTTAGAAATATGTCCTCTATTTGGTCTACCTGGATGTGTATACAGAGGTATTTTAAAGAAATCTAGAAAGGTCATTGGGTTTCCCAGGTGATGTAGTGGTAAAGAATCTGCCTGCCAATGCAAGAGACACTGGTTCAGTTCCTGGGTTGGAAAGATCCCCTGGAGAGGGAAATGGCAACCCACTCCAGTATTCTTGCCTGGAGAGTCCCAAGGACAGAGGACCCTTGCAGGTTACAGACCATGGGGTCACAAAGAGTTGGACACGACTGAGCATGCACACAAAAAGGCAATCACACTTGGAATAGTAGGAGCTGCAGCAACTAACAATGGTAACTTGTTGCCAACTTGCAACTAATAAAGAGGAAAAGTCCCTCAGATAGGAACTACTTAAATATTTGATGACTAATAAATTAAATGTTAATTAAATACTTCAGCGATTTTCTTCCCTGACCAGCATATAATTAACATTTAATTTGTTATAAAATATTTAGAGTTATGAAATATCCTATGGCATCTAAAATGTCTCGATTGTCAGACCATCTTAGGACAATGTGTCAAGGGTACAAGAGGTGAGACTGGCATTTAAACCTCAGGAGACAGAACATAAAAAGTAACTTTTGTGCTTTTCTCACATAAGGAAATTGAGACTGAGATAAGGAGAATCTCATTTTCCAATTGAATTTAGCCAAGGAATTTATAACTAAGTGCTGCTGCTGCTAAGTCACTTCAGTCGTGTCCAATTCTGTGTGACCCCATAGACGGAAGCCCACCAGGCTCCCCCATCCCTGGGATTCTCCAGGCAAGAACACCGGAGTGGGTTGCCATTTCCTTCTCCAATGTGTGAAAGTGAAAAGTGAAAGTGAAGTCACTCTTAGCGACCCCATGGACTGCAGCCTACCAGGCTCCTCCATCCATGGGATTTTCTAGGCAAGAGTACTGGAGTGGCTTGCCATTGCCTTCTCCGAACTAAGTGCTACCAGGGGGTAAATGACAAATTCCAAATCTAAAAACTATAATGTCATGAATGTGGCAAGCACCTCAGTAGAAACTGGAAAACATGATTACAGGTTGGTTAGCACCAAGTGGTTACATTACAAGTTGGTTAGGAGGAAAGAGACATTCACTCCGGCCTCTCTGAACCTGAAATACATCTGTAAGAATGAGCTTAAAGAGAAGGCAGATAGGACAGAACAGCTATCCAGTAAAACAAGGGACACTATTAAAGATGTGCGCTTCGCCTAACTTCCCCCGCACGGCTATCTGAAAGTCTCAGAAATGCATTTCCCCATTGGTTCAAATTTGACCTTGGAAAGTAGGTGAGCCTGGGCTTATAGCAAGGGAAGTAGGATCTGGAAGGGCAAAGAGAGCTATGACAAGACATCTAGCTGGTAAGGAGAGAGGGATTTGGGGAATGAACATCCACACTGTCAGTATTTAAACGTTAACGATGCAGAATAGCCACCGGACCAAACCACATGAAACAATTTGGCTAACCTTAAAAATGCATTCCAATATACATTAGATGCAGACAAACACTGTTTGATTCCACTTATAAGAAGTACCTAGAATAATCAGCTTCAGAGTCAAAAAGTACACTGGGACATGCCAGGGGCCGTTAGGTAAAGGAGTGGGGGAATGGGGCATTAGTGTTTAATGGAAACAGTTTCAGTTTAGGAAGGTGAAAATTCAGGAGAGGGATGATGATGAGAGTTGCACAACAATGTGAATGTACTTAGTGCCCCTGGATTGTATAGTTAAATATGGTTAAAATAGTATGCCTTATATTATGTGACTTTTACCACAATTTAAAAAAAAAAAAAAACATAAAAGAGAGAGAGAAACAACTTCTCTTGTGTATAAGCAGAGCTATACAATGAACCAGGCTAAAGGAAATCTCCTAAAAGAAGGCTCCCTGACACACAGCGACAGCACCAAACAGAACAGGTCAGTTCCACTTCTAAACACCAACACTGGGAACACAGCCTCTCCGCTTCACCCCTTTATTACCCTTCCCACACGCAGGGTCTGCAAGAAGACTGAGGGCAGGAGGAGAAAGGGATGACAGAGGATGAGATGGTTGGATGGCGTTACCAATTCAATGGACATGAACTTGGATAAACTCTGAGGGAGTGAAGGACGGGGAAGCCACAGTCCAGGCAGTCAAGAAGAGTCAGACACAACTCGGCGACTGAACGACAAGAACTATGCAACCATGGGAAGGAGGCAGCCATCTCATCACCGTGGGGAGGCCCAGCCTGAGGGAAAGCATCCCACATGCATGGAGATCAGGACGGAAGAAGCCAGCCCTCTAAGTCATCAGTGAGGCTGAACTCAGCCACTCGGGATGCTCACCTCTGGTCTTCTCACACCACATTCTTTTTCTGACAGCCCCTCTGCCAACATGCAGCTTTCCTCTTATCGCTCTGTTCCATTTTCTCAATATCTCTGCCCTGTTTAACTCATGTTAATTCTCTGCTACCCGATTCACACAGCCAGAACTTTCCTTGGACAAACCTAAGTCTGTTTACACTTCGTCCAGCTCAGTGCAGCAAACATGAAGAGTACCTATTATGAACTGGATACTAGGCTTCGTGCTGACAGTAAAGTTCATACGAGCTCCATATAAATGTTTCTAAAATCTAGACTGCAGTGTGATTGGTGTTGGCCCTTCCAGACAGCAGTATTCCTGGGTCATCCTGTAATTCTGGATACCTGCGTGTGCAAAATTGCATGAACAACAGTGTCTACATCAGGAACTTTCTCTCTGTGGCCTCGATTCCCACTCCATCCTCCACCCAAGCAACTTGTTTCACTCATTTCCACCTGCAGAGCGAGAGGTGGCCACTCCAAGGAACAGATTCAGCCTTGGCAAGAAACATCTGTCAATGTCTGGGACTGAAGATGGTGTCAGTAAACGATCTGATTTTGCAGCTGTTCTCATGAACCTTAGTTTTCTGGTTTGCTTCTATCTCTTTAGCTTCTACAGAACCACAGGTCCTAACCCCTTCCCTGGAAGGTAGGCTACCTTCACGGCATTGCTTTCCAGGAAACTGTGGCCCCAGGCTCTAGCCAGTCTGCCTGGTTCGTTACCACTTGTTGGCCTGGTTCTCATTCCCGGCACTACCCTCCACGGCCCAGCTTAGTCAATCACCTGCCGCACAAGAAGAGTCACCGTCCACACTCCAATGTGTCTATTTGGCCAGGACTCTGAGAAGTATCTGGAGAAGTATCAGCTCTGAGGGAGGGAAATGCTTGTGCATGGTATTGTAGAACACACTGCCCTGTGAATAAGCTAGGAGAAGTGACAAGTCATCGTCCACTGGGAAGGCGATGAAGCAATAAAAGAGAATTAGAAAGCAATAAGGGCATATGCATCTGAAAGGAATATATGCAGAGGTTCTTTGATAAGCACAAAGCTACAAAAGACTAGACTGCAGAATGGTCAACAGAATGAAAGGCTGGGAACAAATGAGGTGTTTGAAAACATTGTACAAATACACGATTTCACTGTTCATATTCACTGAGTCAGAATGGGGAGTGTCCTGGGTTAGGGCTGATTTCAAAGAAGAAGGTCTTGTTTCTGTTGCATTTAACTACCTAGGGATGACTCAACAGTACACAGGTGTCTAGCAGTGTTCATGCTCTCATCCATCAGCAACTACACAAACCCCACATGAGGTCAAGCAGCAGCAGCAGGTTTGGTAATGGCTGAAACTTTGCTTGCAATGTCCAAAGATGTTTCCTTGGTGGAACGGCTTTCATCCAGCCTGCTGAACTCTGTGATGAGCCCACCACAGTGATAACATATCCCCAGACTGGCAAGGAACATCAGCATCACACATAATTATCATCCTCAGAGAAAAGAGTCCATTAATGACCTGGGCTGAAACCAGGTCCGAATACTAATGACAGGGTGGACTTCTAGGACACTAATTAGGCATGACACTTTCAGGGCAAGCTTGACTTTTCTTCCTAGGATTCCAGTAGATACCATGCGATGTGAGCAAAATGCAAATAAGAATGAGAAAGGAAAAGAAGAAACAGTGAAGAATTTTTTTTAAAGAAAGAAAAAAACAAGAAAGGGACCATGAAAAGCAAATCAGGAGCTTTCAATCCTGAAACCCCCAAATCCAAAAATTCTAAAAGTAATTCAGGTGCCTATAACTCAGTTATCAAATGCCCTCTCCTTGTCATTTAACATTTAACAAAACTGATTCCATCTTTTTTTCCTGTGTTCAGTGGGCAGTCTAATACCCTCCCCTAAGATATCTGAGGAGCTCGAAGGTTTATGTCCTCAAGGTTTTTCTAAGTTTAAGTCCACTTACACTTCTTCAAAGTGTGGTTTTGAGACCAGGCGTATTGGTAACACCTGGACATTTGTTAGTAATTCAGAATCTTGACCTGCTGGATCACAATCTTCAGATTTAATAAGCTCCCCAGTGATCTGCATGTATATGAATATTCGAGAAGCTCTGCTATACCCAATGCAGACACTATGGATGTAGAACTCAGTTGCTCCTTGATTTTCTCAAAAAGCTTGAAGAGAATAACTGACTTCATTACAGATCTGGGGCAATGCAGGGGCCGGCACGACAGACATGCCTATACCTCATACCTCACATCTAAGTTCCCCTCATTTCATTATTCAGAGTAATTTGATTCCCACTCCAGCATAGCCCTGTGCTCATATTGGCATGTGTGAAAATGTTAGTCACTCAGTCATGTCCAACTCTTTGTGACCCCATGGACTATAGCCCGCCAGGCTCTTCTGTCCATGAGATTATCAGGCAAGAATACTATAGTGGATTCCCATTATCTTCTCCAGGGGACCTTCCTGAGCCAGCGATTGAACCTGGGTCTCCTGCATTGCAGGTGACTTCTTTACCATCTGAGTCACCAGGGAAGCCCCATGTTGGCATACATTAAAAAAAAAAAAAAAAACCTCCTTTATATCCTTTGATAAAACAATGGGTTATCTCAACCTTCAGTATTCCCACCCCCCAAAAAAACTTGCAGCATTATGCAGATTAGCAAAAGAAAGAGCAGGAAAGACTTTGAAGTTTTATGCTTTCCTCTTTCTCCCCTTCCAGCCTTTGTGACTAGAAGGAAGCCATACAGATGTATAAACAGATTTTCCTCTGATATGAAATATGTCACCCCTATCCCACTTGAAAGGCAGATACTGTTATAATCCCTTTGGATTTTGAAACACTTTTTTTTTCATCCTACAAAGCCCAAATCTCAATTATTCATTGTAAAGCAAGATAAGAATAGCTTAGGTCATTCAAACCCACAGTGTAAACACCATATGTGAACCACAACTTTCATATGTTTTACCAGAATCACAGGCAGAAAATGAGAATTATTCTAACTGGTTTCTCTTCCTTTCATCCACCATCTCTTGTCAAGATCAGCTCTGATCTCAGACTCCAGACGTGACTTTGGCCACGCCTTCCTCACCTGGGTCACTGGCTTTACTTGTAGGCTTTGTGGCCACATTCCTCTGGGACTGTCTATAGTCTCTGATGGGTTCTTACTAAGATTTTTGGCTGAGGTAACTGTTGCTTCAGTTTAAAGTTCTTAATTTTGGTGATTAAGGATCAGGTAAGAAGGGAATGGGGTGTTATCAGAGTTACTGAGACTAGGGAGAAGTGAAAGGGGTTCACCTGCTCCCATGAGGCAGAAGCAAGACAGTATTCCAGACATGGAAGACTGGAGTGGAGCATGGGGAGTGGCCTGATAACACAATAGGTTAACCTGTTTTATTAGGGAAATCCAAAGCAGCCTCCTTTTCCAATTTGGAACCAGTCTGTTGTTGCATGTACAGTTCTGACTGTTGCTTCCTGACCTGCATACAGGTTTCTCAAGAGGCAGGTCAGGTGGTCTGGGATTCCCATCTCTTTCAGAATGTTCCACAGTTTCTTGTGATCCACACAGTCAAAGGCTTTAGCATAGTCAATGAAGCAGAAATAGATGCTCTTCTGGAACTCTCTTGCTTTCTCCATGATCCAGTGGATGTTGGCAATTTGATCTCTGGTTCCTCTGCCTTTTCTAAAACCTGCTTGAACATCTGGGAGTTCATGGTTCACATATTGCTGAAGCCTGGCTTGGAGAATTTTGTGCATGACTTTACTAGCATGTGAGATGAGTGCAACTGTGCGGTAATTTGAACATTCTTTGGCATTGCCTTTCGAAGACTGACCTTTTCCAGTCCTGTGGCCACTGCTGAGTTTTCCAAATTTGCTGGCATATTGAGTGCAGCACTTTCACAGCATCATCTTTCAGGATTTGAAAGAGCTCAACTGGAATTCCACCACCTCCACTAGCTTTGTCTGTAGTGATGCTTTCTAAGGCCCACTTGACTTCACATTCCAAGATGTCTGGCTCTAGTCAGTGATCACGTTATCGTGACTATCTTGGTCATGAAGATCTTTTTTGTACAGTTCTTCTGTGTATTCTTGCCACCTCTTCTTAATATCTTCTGCTTCTGTTAGGTCCATACCATTTCTGTCCTTTATCGAGCCCATCTTTGCATGAAATGTTCCCTTGGAATCTCTAATTTTCTTGAAGAGATCTCTTATTTTTCCTATTCTGTTGCTTTCCTCTATTTCTTCGCATTGATCACTGAGGAAGGCTTTCTTATCTCTCCTTGCCATTCTTTGGAACTCTGCATTCAGATGCTTATATCTTTCCTTTTCTCCTTTGCCTTTCGCCTCTCTTCTTTTCACAGCTATTTGTAAGGCCTCCTCAGACAGCCATTTTGCTTTTTTGCATTTCTTTTCCATGAGGATGGTCTTGGTCCCTGTCTCCTGTACAATGTCACGAACTTCCGTCCAGAGTTCATCAGGCACTCTATCTATCAGATCTAGTCCCTTAAATCTATTCCTCACTTCCACTGTATAATCATAAGGGATTTGATTGAGGTCATATCTGAATGGTCTAGTGGTTTTCCCTACTTTCTTCAATTTAAGTCTGAATTTGGCAATAAGGAGTTCATGATCTGAGCCACAGTCAGCTCCTGGTCTTGTTTTTGCTAACTGTATAGAGCTTCCCCATCTTTGGCTGCAAAGAATATAATCAATCTGATTTCGATGAGAACCATATGGTGATGTCCATGTGTAGAGTCTTCTCTTGTGTTGTTGGAAGAGGGTGTTTGCTATGACCAGTGCATTCTCTTGATGAAACTCTATTAGCCTTTGCCCTGCTTCATTCCGTGCTCCAAGGCCAAATTAGCCTGTTACTCCAGGTATTTCTTGACATCCTACTTCTGCATTCCAGTCCCCTATAATGAAAAGGACATCTTTTTGGGGTGTTAGTTCTAAAAGGTCTTGTAGGTCTTCATAGAACCATTCAACTTCAGCTTCTTCAGCGTTACTGGTTGGGGCATAGGCCTGGATTACTGTAATATTAAATGGCTTGCCTTGGAAACGAACAGAAATCATTCTGTCATTTTTAAGATTGCATCCAAGTACTGCATTTTGGACTCTTTTGTTGACCATGATGGCTACTCCATTTCTTCTAAGGGATTCCTGCCCACAGTAGTAGATATAATGGTCATCTGAGTTAAATTCACCCATTCCAGTCCATTTTAATTCACTGATTCCTAGAATGTCTATGTTCACTCTTGCCATCTCCTGTTTGACCACTTCCAATTTGCCTTGATTGATGGACCTAACATTCCAGGTTCCTATGCAATATTGCTCTTTACAGCACCGGACCTTGCTTCTATCATCGGTCACATCCACAACTGGGTATTGGTTTTGCTTTTCCTCCATCCCTTTATTCCTTCTAGAGTTACTTCTCCACTGATCTCCAGTAGCATACTGGGCACCTACCGACCTGGGGAATTCCTCATTCAGTATCCTATCATTTTGCCCTTTGATACTGTTCATGGGGTTCTCAAGACAACAGACTGGTTCCAAATAGGAAAAGGAGTGCGTCAAGGCTGTATATTGTCACCTTGCTTATTTAACTTATATGCAGAGTACATCATGAGGAATGCTGGGCTGGAAGAAGCACAAGCTGGAATCAAGATTGCTGGGAGAAATATCAATAACCTCAGATATGCAGATGACACCACCCTTATGGCAGAAAGTGAAGAGGAACTCAAAAGCCTCTTGATGAAAGTGAAAGAGGAGAGTGAAAAGGTTGGCTTGAAGCTCAACATTCAGAAAACAAAGATCATGGCTCTGGTCCCATCACTTCTTGGGAAATAGATAGAAAAACAGTGGAAACAGTGTCAGACTTTATTTTTTTGGGCTCCAAAATCACTGCAGATGCTTATTGCAGCCATGAAATTGAAAGATGCTTACTCCTTGGAAGGAAAGTTATGACCAACCTTGATAATATATTAAAAAGCAGAGACATTACTTTGCCAACCAAGGTCCGTCTAGTCAAGGCTATGGTTTTTCCCGTGGTCATGTATGGATGTGAGAGTTGGACTGTGAAGAAAGCTGATCGCCGAAGAATTGATGCTTTTGAACTGTGGTGTTGGAGAAGACTCTTGAGAGTCCCTTGTACCGCAAGGAGATCCAACCAGTCCATTCTAAGGGAGATCGATCCTGGGTGTTCATTGGAGGGACTGATGCTGAAGCTGAAACTGCAATACTTTGGCCACCTCATGCGACGAGTTGACTCACTGGAAAAGACTCTGATGCTGGGAAAGGTTGGGGGCGGGAGAAGAAGGGGACAACCGAGAATGAGATGGCTGGATGGCATCACTGACTCTGTGGACATGAATTTGAGTGAGCTCTGGGAGTTGGTGATGGACAGGGAGGTCTGGCATGCTGTGATTCATGGGGTCACGGAGAGTCAGACATGACTGAGCGACTGAACTGAACTGAACTGAAAGCAGCCTCGAGTAGGCACTAACCCAACTTCAATCAAAAGAAGCGTTGATAGCTTTCAGTTCAATTAGCATGATCAATGTTCTGAACAACAAACATTTTTTTCAGCAGATAAACTAGTGCTAAGCATTGCATCAGACCCGGGAAAGTACAAATATTTCCAACCTCCTGCCTTCAAGGGGTATAGTCACAGGACAAATTTAACTTGAGTGTTATAGTTCAGTTCAGTTCAGTGGCTCAGTCATGTCCAACTCTTTGCAACCCCATGGACTGCACCATGCCAGGCCTCCTTGTCAATCACCAACTCCCAGAGTTTACTCAAACTCTACTCCATTGAGTCAGTGATGCCATCCAACCATCTCATTCTCTGTTGTCCCCTTCTCCTCCCACCCTCAATCTTTCCCAACATCAGGATCTTTTCAAATGAGTCAGTTTTTAGCATCAGGTGACCAAAGTATTGGAGTTTCAGCTTCAACATCAGTCCTACCAATGAACACTCAGGACTGATCTCCTTTAGGATGGACTGGTTGGATCTCCTTGCAGTCCAAGGGACTCTCAAGAATCTTCTCCAACACCACAGTTCAAAAGCATCAATTCTTCGGCACTCAGCTTTCTTTATAGTCCAACACTCACATCCATACATGACGACTGGAAAAACCATAACCTTGACTAAACAGATTTTGTTGGCAAAGTAATGTCTCTGCTTTTTAATATGCTGTCTAGGTTGGTCATAACTTTCAAGTATTATAGGGTAAGTCCTAAAATCAATATAAGCATAGGGTATATATAGAGTAAAAGAGTAAGCAGAGATTCCTTTGCCTGTCTTGGGCAATCAAGGAAGGCTTCAGGAGGAGGTACTACCTGAGAAGAGATTTTCCTGTTCTACTGTAGTAGAGACTGATGTCCTATTTCATCATACATTTTACCATGAATATGCTTATGTTAGGTTTTCTAACGTAATTCTCAACATAACTCTCCTGGAAGCTTTGTAACAGAATTGTTAAAACAGAGGAGCCTATAGACACCTCCAGCCTGCAAGCCAGAAGTAGAAAGCTGTGGGAAATTGGTGTTGTGGTTATATTATTATGAGTTAATATGTTATGTTAATTACTTTTATTTTCTTATTTATTTACTGTCTCTACCACCAATACATAAATTACATAAGGGCAGAAAACAAGCCTCTGGTGTTCAGCTTTCTATACCTCAGGACCTAGCACCTGTCTGATACAAAATAAAATAGTAATTTTATATATATATATATACTGTATCATATATTTGAAAGTCACTAAGAGAGTAGATTTTAAAAGATCTCATCGCAGAAAAATAATTTAAGTGTGGTGATGTATGTTAACTGTCTTTACTGTGATCATTTCACAATAAAAACATTGATCAAGTTATTATGTTATACACTTGAAACTAGTAATACATTGCATGTCAATTATATTTCTGCAAAAAATAATAATAATTTTCAGGACTACATGTTTTATATGAGACTAACTTGTCGGAACTGATAATAGGGTTACCCTGGTGTAAGGTCACATTTCCAGTTATCTTGTATCTTAGGCTGCTGTGACAAAATTGCCATAGACTGGTTGGTTTATAAACAACAGAAATTTATTTCTGACAATTCAGAGTCTGGCGAGTCTAAGACTGCCATCTGGTGAAGGCCCACTTCCTGATTCACAAACCATCTTCTCACTGTAAGTTCACCTGGCAGAAGAGACAAGGAGCTCTGTGGCATCTCTTCTTTAAAGGCCCTAAATGCCATTCGTGAGGGCTCTGCCCTCATGACCCAACTGCGTCCTGAAGACCCCACCTTCAAATACCATCACCTCAGGGGGTTAGATTTCAAAATATGAATTTTATAGAAACACACACATCAAGTCTGTAACATCTGGTAAATAATAAAAGGCCCAAACAACATATCTTGCCAGCACCACTGGTCTTCCTACAGCATGTTGAAGATGAACTGCTTGTAAAGGATTCCAATAGTGCCCAGGGAAACACGATCAATTGTTGGCCTTGAAAACAGGCAAGTTTTTCATAGTAACATTAGGATCACAACTAAATGAATCATTTAAAATAGGACTGATGGGAGGAGAGGGGCCGGGAAGGCACTCCATCCAGTTACAGGGGACAGGCCCTGGGGAAACAGACTCAGCTGCCAATGACACAGAGGTTCCTGATTTCTATCATTCTCTAATCTTGGGCCATGTAAATACTCACTGATTCTGGGGAGAGAGGAAGAGGAGGAGGAGCAAAGGTAAAATTAGAGGCTATCTCAGTTGGCAGATTCTGAAAGAAAGGGGGAAACTTACAAAGTTAGGGCAGGAATGCAATATCTAGAGGGTCCATGAGGTGGTAAAGCCCAGCCACAACCTGGAGTTCATTCAGGTTCTGCCTGGAGAGACCTAGACATAAATCTGATCAGTGGTCCTCCCAAATCAAATGGTTCAGCGGGTAAAGAATCTACCTACAAGGCAGGAGACGCAGGAGATAAGGGTTCCATTCCTGGGTTGGGAAGATCCCCTGGAGAAGGAAATGGCAACCTACTCCAGTTCTTGCCTGGGAAATCCATCCCATGGACAGAGGAGCCTGGCAGGCTACAGTCCATGGGGTCGCACATGACTTAGCGACTGAACACACACACACATGTATATATATATATATGATCTTCTGCTAAGACCACTTAGTGTATACAAATCTGTGGTCCTGAGGCACTGGGGGGATAGAATAGCATTAAATACAGCATTGATTTGGTACTCATTTAAAGTATATATTTATAAGAAATCCTTTCAAATAAAAGTGATAGTAGCTAACACAGAGAATAATGTTTCAGTCACTGTTCGAAGTGCTTCACATTTATCAGCTCACTGTATTTTCACAATAATCTTAAATGTTGGCCAATACTATGATCGTCATTTTGCACTTCAGAACCAGGTACCGAGTTCTGAGCTGTGAAGTCTTGGAGGAAGCAGAGCATCCACCATTTCTGCAATTCTGCCTCTGTAAACACAGATTTGAATAGCTCTTTAAAGGAAATGCCACCTATTTAAGAAATATATGAGGTAGAACTTGAGATTACCCTACTAGAGAGTTCATAAAATAAAGAATATTCCTCCAGAAATGGTGAGCATGTTAAAGGTCTGTTCATTTACATGATACTGAGCTTGGCACACTTAATTAAGACAATAATACAATGTAGTTCACCTAGAATTAATAGATGATGGAGGAGGCAAACCAGCTCCTATTTCTCAAAGAGAGATGGTAGAAGTCAGGGGAAACTTTCCAGTAGAAAATCAGCTCGGTGAGGAAAGCTTCAGAGAGAACTGTCTTACTGACAACCAAGGGCAAATTCAGAGAGGGTCACTAGGGCCTGGGACGCTAAAAAGATATCCTGCCATCCAGCAACTCAGACTGTAATTTGAGAACCTGCTTCGGAGGAATATCAGATTATTGTGAAAGCACATTCCAATAAACTAGAGCTCTTATTTGCCTCGGGATGAATGTTTTTAATTTTGAATGCTGCTCTGAATTGTTTATCATGAAAATGTTTAATAATGCAATGTGCCTGCGATATGGGAATGCACCACCAGGAGGGGCAGGGGCTGAATAATTGACCGGGAAAAGCCTCTCAGCTAAAGATCAGCAGGACCACAATGGCCAGTAAAGGAAAGGCTGAAGTAGGAGAGGGGGAGGGAACAGTCAGAGGAAAACCAGAAGAATCAAAGAGAGTGTCACACAGAGAAAAGGAACTGCAGCGCCTTTCTCTTTTAAGTCCCTTATGGAAGGTCATGTGAGGGATATAACAGGTTTCTGTCTCACCAGGGGTCCAAACAAGGAAAGATACACTCTCAGCAGTAGAGCTGTGGGAAAAGAGTGGGTTCAGAAGATGCCGCACCTCCCTGAGACCAGGAAATGTGCCCCGAGACTATAGGCACACGGATGTAGGGAGGAACATCACAGTCAGCAACACAAGATACGTTGGCTTTTGTGTGAAATTAATGTTTATTGTGTGTTGTTTCCAAATTAAATTTCTCACTCATTCTTTGATTTAAAAAAAAAATCTCTTTAATTCATGAAGTGTTGAGAGGAAATAAAGCAACACAATCCACAGTCAATGAAATAAGCTGCCTGAGAGTATTTTGGAGAAGGGCTCTGAATCAAATTATGACACATTTATGTTAAATGATGTATCAGATATTCCCCAGAAAGTGTCCTAAATGGGGTCTCAATTTCCTGGCAATAGCAACCCACTCCAGTACTCTTGCCTGGAAAATCCCATGGGCGGAGGAGCCTGGTGGGCTACTGTCCATGGGGTTGCGAAGAGTCGGACACAACTGAGCGACTTCACTTTCACTTTTCACTTTCATGCATTGGAGAAGGAAATGGCAACCCACTCCAGTGTTCTTGCCTGGAGAACCCCAGGGATGGAGGAGCCTGGTGGGCTGCCGTCTGTGGGGTCACACAGAATCGGACAGAACTGAAGCGACTTAGCAGCAGCAGCAGCAATTTCCTGGCACCACCACAGAAGGAGTTTTTTCCTCTTCATAGGACTAAACAAATAGCCTGTAATTGTTACTTGTTGGAAAGGTTTGGCCTTTCCAAAAAGAGATTGCATATCTTCAATTAGGGAGAATGCAGGTAACATCTGCAGATCTTGCTAAGAGACACATAGAAAACTTCCCTATTCTCTCCTTTGATATATGGGTTTCTACAAATAAATTTGGAGAAGCTAAGGAGACGGGGACGACAGAGAGTGAGATGGCTGGATGGCATCACCAACTCGATGGACATGAGTTTGAGTGAACTCCGGGAGTTGGTGATGGACAGGGAGGCCTGGCGTGCTGTGATTCATGGGGTCTCAAAGAGTCGGACACAACTGAGCGACTGATCTGAACTGAACTGAAGCTTCTTGCAGGTCAAATACAAAATAAAATTGTGCCCAGATGTCATATGAGCAGTTGCAGCCCAGGATGAATTAATAAAAGAAATCAGCATCCTTACGCCCTTTGCTAGAAGAGTTGCATGTCTTCACCAGATTACCTGGTAGAAGGGATGAAAAGGCTGGGAGTGGGGATGCTGCCTTTGGAAAAAGACTTTGGAAAGAGCATCTCAGCATGACAGTGAGAAACCATGTTAGTTCTCTATGGGAATTAAGCAGCTGTGCTGTGTGAATCTATAATTCCAGGGACGTGGCAGCCTCATTGCCATAAAGGATAGAAGCTTCAGAGGCAAAATCACTACTAATCCCTATGAGATTTGCAGCAAAGTGTGTGCTGTCAGCAACAACAAACCCCAGGGGTTCCTGGCTTGAGTTCTCAGGCCACATTCACATGAACTGGGGTGTCTTTCTACTTAAAGTGGCTCTAGAGACTGGTGATGCATGCTTCTCTTATCTTATTTTATAAAGAACTGAATTCTTCCCCAGTTGAAGAGATACCCAAACACAAGGACTAGGCAAGGACACACTGTGGCATGAGATTTAAAGATCCTGAGGATACAGAGGGAGTTCAGGCCAGGAAAGAGTCCCTCAAGAGTTGAGGGTCAACATACTGACAACCTCAGAGGCAAATGTGACAAACTCCAGAGTCAAAACTCCAAAGGCAGAATGTGATCGCTAGGTTGGTTTAGAGAGTTGCTCTAGAGATAAGGACATATTTATAGTCCATGGATAAAGATTGCAGGATCTGCAGGAAAATGGAAGCAGGACATTTCTTGCTTATTTAATCTACAAAGTTTCCTCCTGAACATCACACAACAAGAACAAGAAAAAAAAGTGCAGATCGTATCTCTGCTTCTAACCATGATAGTAACTGATATTAAACTAATATTCCCACAGTAATTAACCATAAAAAAGGCAGAGGAACCAGAGATCAAATTGCCAACATCTGTTATATCATTGAAAAAGCAAGAGAGTTTCAGAAAAACATCTACTTCTGCTTTATTGACTATACCAAAGCCTTTGACTGTGTGGATCACAACAAACTGGAAAATTTTCCAACAGATGGGAATACCAGACCACCTGACTTGACTCCTGAGGGATCTGTATGCAGGTCAAGAAGCAACAGTTAGAACTGGACATGGAACAACAGACTGGTTCCAAATAGGAAAAGGAGTACGTCAAGGTTGTATATTGTCACCCTGCTTATTTAACTTATGTGCAGAGTACATCATGAGGAACGCTGGGCTGGAAGAAGCACAAGCTGGAATCAAGATTGCCAGGAGAAATATCAATAACCTCAGATATGCAGATGACACCACCCTTATGGCAGAAAGCGAAGAAGAACTAAAGAGCCTCTTGATGAAAGTGAAAGAGGAGAGTGGAAAAGTTGGATTAAACTCAACATTCAGAAAACTAAGATCATGGCATCTGGTCCCATCACTTCATGGCAAATAGATGGGGAAACAGTGGCTGACTATTTTTTTTTTTGGCTCCAAAATCACTGCAGATGGTGACTGCAGTCATGAAATTAAAAGACGCTTGGTCCTTGGAAGAAAAGCTATGATCAATCCAGACAGCATATTAAAAAGCAGAGATATTACTTTGCCAACAAAGGTCCATCTAAAGTTATGGTTTTTGCAGTAGTCATGTATGGATGTGAGAGTTGGACTATAAAGAAAGTTGAGCACCAAAGAACTTACGGTTTTGAACTGTGGTGTTGGAGAGAACTCTTGAGAGTCCCTTGGACTGAAAGGATATCTAACCAGTCCATTCTAAAGGAGATCAGTCCTGAATATTCATTGAAAGGACTGATGCTGAAGCTGAAACTCCAATACTTTGGTCACCTGATGCGAAGAACTGACACATTTGAAAAGACCCTGATACTGGGAAAGACTGAAGGCAGGAGGAGAAGGGGATGACAGAGGAGGAGATGGTTGGATGGCATCACCAACTCAATGGACATGAGTTTGAGTAAACTCCAGGAGTTGGTGATGGAGAGGGAGGCCTGGCATACTGCAGTCCATGGAGTCGCAGAGGTGAACACAACTGAGCGACTGAACTGAACTGAACTGAATTATCCATAAAATTGGACAAATCTATGAAGCAAATATTTTCAGATGCTGGACCACAAGAATTGTATAAAAGAAGCAATGAGGTAAACTGCATGCTCTCCTTGACTTTCTGTATGAAAGCAATTTCTGGGTCATAATTCAGGGAGGTAAGTTCATGCAGAGCAAATTGTGTTTATTACCTGGAGAAACAGAGCTTGAAGATCAGGACTTCAAGGGAATGGAATTTGTGGAAACTTGTGCTAGAAAGAAAAATGCTTCACAGAGGAGAATAACAAGAACTCTGCAAACAGATCTTAGCATTTTCAACAAAGGTTATGATGCACAAGATGAGAGTAAATGAGGCATAACAGATAACAGTTACTGGGGATGAGACCTGTGTACTGCTTGAGTGGTTGAGTAGAGATTGCAGAGGTCATAGAATGCACTGAGACATGAGTATTCCAATATTCAATGCAAAGAAACCTCACAACACACTCCAAGAATTCAACTGAGAGTTCAGAAAAGCCAAAAATGAATCATCTATTCTAACCATACTGTAAAGTCAACTATAAATCTATCATAATACAGCTTACAAATATGCCCTGAAATCATCAAATGATCCTCCATTAAATTAACTGACTGAACAGAACCCAACACTCTATAAAAGAAGACAACAAAAGTCAGGCTTTTTTAAAAGTACCTAAAATGTCTTGTACGCAATCAAAAATTACCAGACATGAAAAGTAAGAAAATGTGATCCATTAAAAAAAAAACAACAATAGAAACAGATACAGAGATGACAGATATGTTACAATTAGCAAATAACTACTTTAAATGGCTAATATAAATATGCCAATGCAGGAGATGAAAGAGATAAGGGTTCAGTCCCTGTGTAGAGAAGATCCCCTGGTCTAGGAAATGGCAACCTGCTCCAGTATTCTCACCTGGAAAATTCCAGGGACAGAGGAGCCACATGGACGGGTTATAGTCCATGGGGTTGCAAAGAGTCAGACATAACTGAATATACACACACACACATATGTTTAAGGATTTATGAGAACAGATATATTGAATCAAAAGATAAGTGGACCCTACACAAAAGAACCAAACAGAAATTACGTAACTTAAAATTGATAAACAGAAACGAAAAATGCTCTGGATGGATATAGAAGACGGAACACTGAAGAAAAAACCATCAGTGAATATAAAGACAGGACAATAAAAACTATCCAAACAGAAGCACAAGCATGGGTTTGGAGGGTGAGGTAGGGGTGGGGGTAGCTGGTAAAGCAAATAGAAGCTCAGTGGCTACTCTGTAATATCAAGGAGTCTGATGTAAATGTGATAATTTCTAGTGGGAAAGGAGAGTGATGTTATAGTAAAATAATAATGATAATAAATAAAACACAACGACAAAAAATTTGAAGAAACAATGGTTGAAAATTTTTCAAACTTAATGAAAAATATCAACCTACAGACTAGAGAAGTTCAATATACCACAATCCAAATAAACCAAAGAAAATGACACATAAGCTCACTATAGTCAAATTTCTGAAAATCAACGACAAAAAGAAATGCAGTCATATAAAAAAGACTCTAAAATCCTAAGAATTATCACTGACTTGTCATTAGAAACAATGCAATCCAGAAACTAATGAAATGACATGTTTACAATGCTTAAAGGAAAAATATACATGGTAAATCTAGAAATCTATATACAGTGAAAATATTCTTCACAAGTGAAAGCAAAATAAAGACATTTTCAGATAAAGTCTGAGATAACCCATCATCAGCAAACCTGTTCAACAAGCAGTTTTTCAGGAAGTTCTCTGAACTGAAGGAATATGATAAAAAAGTATAAATATTCACAAAGACACTGAAGTAGATGTGAATAAATAGAAACTTACCACATGTTTCAATAAGAAGATGCAACATCATAAAGATCTTAATTCTGACTTAACCCACAAATGGAACTCTAGCAAAAATACCAATAGAATTGTTTTGTATGGGTAGACAAATAAATTATAAAGTTCAATTGGAGGGAGAAACAAGAAAAACCAGCCAGAAACAACCTGATAGAAGAAAAGCCAAGGGGGAGAGGCTAGCCTGTGAGCTATTAGAGCATATTATGATCCTTTAAAATTAAAACTGTATAATATTGACATAGGAGTAGACAGAATAGAATGTCTAGAAACAGACCCAAGCACACATGATAATTTGATATATGAAAAAATGGCATCTCAAATCATATGAAAATGACTTTTCAATACTGAGTTAACAAGAGAGACGTTTGGAAAACAAAACTGAGTCTGCCTTCACATCACACCATGATAATTTTCAAACTGACTGGAGATTTAAATACTAACAATGAAGTCATATACGAACTGAAAGAAAAACTGGTATGTTCTTTTTAACTTGGAAAAAAAAGGAAAAGCTTCCTACATGACAAGTTTCAGAAGCAAGAAAGAGAAAGATGGCTCTATTTGACTACATAAAATATTCTGTAAAAGGAGAAAAAATGTTTACATTAAAAAACAAGAAAAACTAAAAAACAAGTGAACACACTGAAGGAAATACAACTTATATACACATAAAAACAAACACCAGTCTCCACAAGTATAAAAGGGCTCTTCAAAAAAAACTGTAGCACAAAAGATGAATAATCCAATAAAATAAAGGGCAGCAGATGGTAACAAATAAATTCACAGATAAAGAAACGTTTCATAAACATACGAAATGATCTTTACCTCACTCTTAATGGGAGAAACACAAATTAAAACAACCCTGATACACTATTTCTTACTTATTTCCCAACAAAATGCATGAGTCTAGTCATAATTCCTTTGCATGAGGCTACAGGAAAACATTTCTTCTTATTCTTAGCTGGCAGATGGGGAAAATGGCAACCTCCAGTAAAATTATGTTTGCACTTATAGCACCCAAGTTTTCTTAACTTTATCCTGAATTCTATTTTTAGATGGAAACAGTGTGTGAAAGTGTGAAAGTTTTAGCCACTCAGTAGTGTCCGGCTTCTTGCAACCCCCTGGACTGTGCCCGACAGTCTCCTCTGTTCATGGAATTCTCCAGGCAAGAATACTGGAGTGGGTTGCCATCCCGACCCAGGGATCGAATCCAGATCTCCTGCAATGAAGGCAGATTCTTTACTGTCTGAGCCAACAGGAAAACACTTCAGAGACTCCTTTTGTCATTGGGGTACAGTTGGAGTTGGGCTTCCCAGGTGATACAGTGGTAAAGAATCTGCCTGCCAAGCCAGAAGACTAAAGAGATGAGGTTCAATCAGTGGGTATGGAATATCCTCTGGAGAAGGAGATGGCAACACACTCCATTATTCTTGCCTGGGAAATCCCATGGGCAGAAGGAGCCTGGTGGGCTACAGTCCATGGGGTTCCAAAAGAGCTGGACACAACTTAGTGACTAAACAACAATTGGAGTTGGACTACTCCATCATCCCAGCACTTTCTAGGTGGAAACAATAGAATCATATTGTTTGGCTTGTCTATTACTACAGAGCAACAGGGAAGACACTCAGAACTCTGCTCGGTTACTCAAGCCCAGATGGTCTTCAGACGCTAACTGACCAGGGGCACATACCTGAGCTTATCAAAGGCCAAGACCCGAGAGAGAAGAGTCAAAACAAATACCCTGGATTTTCAAGTTCCTCCCATCTTTCCTGATAACTATGGAATATAGTTATGGTGATGACAGGAGTTTAAGAATGGAGAGGATTATAAAGGTGTTTTACATCAGGGGTCTGAACTAGGACCTGTGGGCTAAATACAAGCAGCAGCTTGCCCCTCATTTTTGTAAAGAGAGTTTTACTGGAGCACAGCCGTGCTCATTTGTTTACACACCGTTTATGGCTGCTTTTATGGCAGAATTAAGTGGCTATAACAGAAACCAATCCACAAAGCCTAAAATGTTTACTACCTGGCCCTTCACAGAAAAAGTAGGCCAACCCCTCCTCTAAAGGAGGGATTTGAACTTTATACAATCCTGGAACAGTTCAGTTCTACAAACAGGTCCTGGTGTGCTGCTCCTCCTACTGTCATGATATCAGCAGGCAACCAAAGGTCAGGAGGGTCTCTAGGGTTTGAGAGGTCAAAGCAGAGTCACCAGCCAGCAGAATCTCAGGAGGCACTAGCCACAACTCAGACACCCAACACTGGCTCCCGCCCTCCTAACAAGATGTGATCCTGCGGACTGTCAACCTTGGATCCCTGAACATAGGGGCAGTTATATTACCAACCATATAACTCACTGAAATAGACCTCGCAAAGGAATACCCTCCTCTCCAAGAGACTGGGCTTTTAACTCTTCCCCAGAAAGAGTAAATACAACAGCAAATACACAGGACTTTGGGAATGTGAGAACCGGGAGGCAGGTGACCCGACACAGAAGCTTCTCCTCTGAGCTTGCTGATTGAGGCAGAAAGGTCTTATTTATTTTCCCCATGTCACACCCAGCACTCTGGCTGAACAGCTCTACACACACACATACACACACACACACACACACAAAGCCCTCTCCCCTAGACACCAGTGAGTCCCTCAACTTCCTCTCACACCCATCTCTCAACTGTAGTCTCTTCCACCTGCTGGCCAAGCTTGTCACCGGCCTTCAATCTCCTGGACACAAAGCCCCCCAGAGGATCTCTCCTATCTTGGTCACTATGCTGCCAAACCTGCCCTGCCTGCATGCTAACTCACGGATCTGCACGCAAGGGAGGCAAGAGGGAAGACTTCAGAGCTGAGCCACTTTCCCAGGTGCTGCGCCAGGGCTCTGGGTGTTCTCAACCCTGGATGTGCTGCTTCCCCAGGGGCTGCCCTTGGCCTCTGCTATCCTTGCCTCTGATAAGGTGGCTGTGTCCAACTACCACAGAAGGCCACTGGTCTGGGGATACTGAGTTCTGTGAAACTGGCCCAGGTGTGCCCCCCTTTCTAACAGACTTAGGCAAGATCTTCAAGGTACCTGAACTCACATGGCACTTTGATTTCATTAGTTTCCGGTCCCTTGGGTGCCTTTTCTCTAGCAACAGCAAAAAGGCCCAGCCTTCTGAGTGTGAGCTCCTACTCACTCGGGCTTCTCCTCTTGTAGCATCCCTAACAGATGTCTGAACATGCTGATTATGACTCTGCTCTACACTCTTCCCTGACTCGAGGAGAGGCTGGCTGCAGGATAAGCTGGGGACTAACCATGTCTCAAATGCAGCTGCTTCATTATATGGTGGGGGAGGAGTCCTGTGGCTGGCTTTCCACCAGCGCCACTCTGCAGGAAGTGAATACAAAGGGACCTCTGCTCCCCAAACCAGATCCCAGCCTTTGGTTCAATGCCATCCATCTCAACAGCAAGGTCCAAGGGTCGCATTTTCCGCCGTGCCTGTAACTGGGAAAGCACACCCTTGAATTAAGGACTTTTGTTGTTGTGGTTGTTCAGTTACTAAGCGGTGTCCAACTCTTTGCCACCCTACAGACTGCAGCACACCAGGCTTCCCTGTCCTTGACCATCTCCCGGACTCTGCTCAAACTCATGTTCATTGAGTTGGTGATGCCATCCAACCATCTCATTCTCTGTCGTCCGCTTCTCCTCCTACCTTCAATCTTGCCCAGCACCAAAGTCCTTTGTATTGGAGCTTCAGCTTCAGTCCTCCCAATGAATATTCAGGATTGATTTCCTTTAGTATTGACCGGTTTGATCTCCTTTTCATCCAAGGGACTCTCAGGAGTCTTCTCCAGCACCACAGCTCAAAAGCATCAACTCTTCAGAGCTCAGCCTTCTTTACTGCCCAACGCTCACATCTGCATATGACTGCTGGTAAAACCATAGCTTTGACTACAGGGACCTTTGTCAGCAAAGTGAAATCTGCTTTTTAATACGCTGTCTATGGTCTTTGTAGTAAACCAGAAGGCCAGATAAAAATGGTTCTGTGCTGCAGAAAGCACCTCTGCGCTCACTGGTACACGTGGAGCTCAGCGGTGTGTGGCTCGGTCTCCCTCTATTCATCTCAGGCAACCCTCACGTGTGCATCAGCCCACACCCCTTGCTATCTCCCTCGGCACCATTACCTGTATGTCTCCCAGCAATCACAAGACTGAGAAAGGTGTGGGCAGCTTTAAAGAATGAAACCAAGCCCCTGCCAGTGAAAACATTAGAACCCAGTCCTGCTCCCTTTTCCTGACATGGTTCTTGAGTGGATTATTACATTTGAGAGTAATTACAAGTTCATCTTCATGATCAGAGAGCAAATTCTCCTCTGGTCCTCTTGGGGCTGAAGTTACTGTTTTCTTCCTGTCTCTGATACATGGCAGGTGATGTGAGGACGCGACCATCGCTAACATCGAAGACCTCATCCCCCTGCCAAGGCTTCCGACCTCATCATCGCCACACTGCCCGCCATCCGTCCACTCTGCAGTACCTCCCTCACCTCTCCCCAGGCCAACCACACTGCTGGGACGGGAGAGGACTTTCTCGCTATTAATGTTCCAGCACTCTAACTCAGGCCCGCTAAAGTCCATATGTTAAAGTCCATACCCTCAATACTTCTATATTTAAAGAAAGGACTTTTAGGAGGTGGAGGTGGTGGTTTAGTCGCTAAGTCATGTCTGACTTTTGCGACCCCAAGGGCTGTAGCCTTCCAGGCTCTTCTGTCCATGCGATTTCCCAGGCAAGAATACGGGAGTGGGTCGCCATTTCCTTCTCCAGGGGAATCTTCCTAACCGAGGGATTGAACCTGGGTCTCCTGCATGGCAGGTGGATTCTTTCCCAACTGAGCTACCAGGGAAGCCCCATTTTAATTAAGGTTCAATGAGGTCATAGGGACCATAGGAGCTAGATCCTCATTTGATAGGACTGGTGTCTTTACAAGAGGAAGAGCCAGCAGAACTCTCTCTCTCCCCGCCTCCACCATGTGAGGACACAGTGAGAAGGCAGCTGCTTGCAATCCTCAAAGAAAGGTCTCCTCAGAAACCAGCACTGCTGGCACCTTGATCTTGGACTTCAGGCCTCCAGAACTGTGAGAAAATTAATTTCTGTTGGTTAAGCCATCCGGGCTTGACATTTTGTTACAGCGGCTTGAGCGAATACAACCAAGATGCACTTGCCTTGTCGCTTGTTATGCTTGTGGCCCTCTGTCCTCATTTCCCTACAGTCCTTCCTATAGGACATTTAGAGATGCCCCCTGGAGCCAAAGCCTTTGACAGTGGGGTCGCAATAAACTGTGGAAAATTCTGAAAGAGATGGGAATCCCAGACCACCTGACCTGCCTCTTGAGAAGCCTGTATGCAGGTCAGGAAACAACAGTTAGAACTGGACATGGAACAACAGACTGGTTCCAAACAGGAAAAAGAGTACATCAAGGCTGTATATTGTCACCCTGATTATTTAACTTATATGCAGAGTACATCATGAGGAACGCTGGGCTGGAGGAAGAAGCATAAGCTGGAATCAAGATTGCTGGGAGAAATACCAATAACCTCAGATATGCAGATGACACCATCCTTATAACAGAAAGTGAAGAACTAAAAAGCCTCTTGATGAACGTGAAAGAGGAGAGTGAAAAAGATGACTTAAAGCTCAACATTCAGAAAACTAAGATCATGGCATCTGGTCCCATCACTTCATGGCAAATAGATGGGGAAACAGTGGCAACAGTGGCTGACTTTATTTTTGGGGGCTCCAAAATCACTGCAGATGATGATTGCAGCCATGAAATTAAAAGAAGTTTACTCCTTGAAAGGAAAGTTATGACCAACCTAGACAGCATATTGGAGAAGGCAATGGCAACCCACTCCGGTACTCTTGCCTGGAAAATACCATGGACGGAGGAGTCTGGTAGGCTGCAGTCCATGGGGTCGCTCAGAGTCGGACACAACTGAACGACTTCACTTTCACTTTTCACTTTCATGCATTGGAGAAGGAAATGGCAACCCACTCCAGTGTTCTTGCCTGGGGAATCCCAGGGTCGGGGGAGCCTGATGGGCTGCCATCTATGGGGTCGCACAGAGTCAGACACGACTGATGTGACTTAGCAGCAGACAGCATACTAAAAAGCAGAGACATTACTTTGCCAAAAAAAGCCGTCTAGTCAAGGCTATGGTTTTTCCAGTGGTCATGTATGGATGTGAGAGTTGGACTGTGAAGAGAGCTGAAGAATTGATGCTTTTGAACTGTGGTGTAGGAGAAGACTCTTGAGAGTCCCTTGGACTGCAAGGAGATCCAACCAGTCCATCCTAAAGGAGGTCAGTCCTGGGTGTTCATTGGAAGGACTGATGTTGAAGCTGAAACTCCAATACTTTGGCCACCTGATGCGAAGAGCTGACTCATTTGAAAAGACCCTATGCTGGGACAGATTGAGGGCAGGAGGAGAAGGGGACGACAGAGAATGAGATGATTGGATAGCATCACCGACTCGATGGACATGAATTTGAGTGAACTCCGGGAGTTGGTGATGGACAGGGAGGCCTGGCGTGCTGTGGTTCATGGGGTCACAAAGAGTCGGACACGACTGAGCGACTGAACTGAACTGAACTGGAAGCAAAGTCAGAGGCACTAAGGGAGAAACATCAAATGTTGTATCTTCAGCTGTCCACCATACCCTACCTGCTCAGCCCTGAACAGAGTCTCAGCTGGCAGCACCCTGATGCTTCTTGAAGATTTTCCTCAGAAGGCCCATTTAGTTATCATCCAGAAATGGCCCCAGTCCTTGTATTGAACTAACAATTGTATTAGCTACAATACATAGGATTGTACTGAGCTAACAAACCTATGGAAGATACTATTGCACTCTACTGAAGCCTCATTTCCACAGGGATGTCTTTTCATATTTAAAGGTCTTTTTCCCTCTGTGCCTCTCTGTTTCTCATCCTATCTTTCAGTGTCTATTTTTTTAAAATATTTTCTTTAATCTCTCTCTACCTTATTCTTGAGGTCTGTCTTTGTCTCTTACTCCTTATCATTACCCTTTCTGCTCTTTTTCTCTTTCATCCTTAATATTGAAGTATGCTTTTTAATTATGTTTAACTTAATGAATAAGATCTGTTCTCAAGTATTAATTTGATATGTAAATTCATCAAATGATGTGTCTCTTCTTGAAACATATAAAAACAAGTAAGTAAATTAAAACCAAATTAATAGAACTTTTCTAATCCTTGGCTATTCTTTTTTATAGACTGCATTAACCAACATTTGTTGTTACCACAAGGGGGCAGTGCAATCAAGCCGATCATTTAACCCAAGCCGTTACAATGCCAAGAGTCAAAGGAGATGACCAGGGGCTTTCTCCTAAAGAAAGGGAGGGTCAGAATGCATCAATCGCTTGCTCTCATCACTTGGGAAGAATTATGACAGGGAAAGAGCATGAAAAGATCCAACAAGCTTCATGACTCATCAATTTTCATATTGATTAATTGAATTATATACAGATACAAGACCTTAAAGCTCATCTGACTCAAAAGTCTGTTTTGCTGAAAATAAGAACTAGGGAATGGTGATGCAATCAAGAACGACTTCAAATCTTTGAACACGGTTGACCAGAAACACCCAATAATTTGGTTATAAAGATGCTGATTTTGTGGTAGGGACTGCCCAAAGGGAAATGTCTAACTCCCATCTATAGGTTTGTGCCCAGTGCTCAGAAATAAGAAAAGCAGATGTAATTTGAGAGGGCAGAGGAGCCACATACACGGAGAGCCTCATGTTCCGTGGTCTCCATCTGGTGATGTATGTAGGGTTCTGTGTGGTAGCATTTCTGTTTCCCTGTCCTCCCAAATTGGGAATCAATATAAGCCTGCTCTAACTTTCCATCTGTGGGGTCACACAGAGTCGGACACGACTGAAGTGACTTAGCAGCAGCAGCAGCAGCAACTCTCATTTGCAAACACAAAAATTCAATCTAAATTAGAATCAATAAATGTGATACCTTCCCCTGTAATGTGTTGGTGTTCTCTGATAAAGTTTATTGCAAACACATACACACACATAAAAAAGAATCTATTGGCTACTATAAGTAAAAAGTCTAGAGAAGTGCTAAGCAACAGAAGTAGAATGTAAGACATACATTTTTTAAATTTTAAAGAGACATATTTTAAAAATTAAAAGATCCAAGTGAAGTTCATTTTAACAGCATACTTTAGGAATCCAATACACCTATAACTATTCTACTTTCAATGTGTAATCAGAAAATTTAAACTATTGAAACATTTTCTTTACTTTGTTATTACACTGAATGTTGGCTTCCTTTGTGGCCATTAACTGTTGCTCATACTTTTTTTTTCACACAGTGTCTTCAACAGCTCCATCTTCGACATCCTGAAATATCCCAGTGTGTTTCAAACTGGACTAACCGTATTTCAAGCACTCATTAGCCACAGGAGGTAGTGGCACCATATTAGCACAGGCCTAGAGCTACACCTTCAGGTATGGCCAGACTCAGGCATTCCATAGTATGTTCTGGGCTCTCTCTTCATTTTGCTTTTCTCTGCATGTTGGGCTCATCCTTTCCAAAAAGAGATACCTTCATTTGGCCAGGCAAGAAGGCCCAAGAGAGTTTCAACTTACACCGTGTATGTAGCTCATGGTTGTAAGGTTGAAACGGCCCAATGCTGTTTAATAAAGGAACCCAGACACCAGATAGATAATGTAGCAGGCTTTAATGGCAGGCGCCCCCGGGCAGAACCCCAAGACCTAACAGAGCGAGGTCGAGAAGTCCGCACCTGAACAAAAGCAGAGAGCGACTTATATAGCCTCTTAGTAAGGAGCAGCATAATTCTTCCCAAAAAAGGTGAGGTCTGGAGTGGCGGTCTCTCATAGGTCAGCTAGTTGAGGTGGCGAGACCAGGTTGGTCGCTCTGGAGGTTAGGAGGGAGGGTTGATTTCAGTCGAGAGCTGTTGCATCAGAGACTCCAGTGGTTTGGCGGGACTTTTTCCCGCTAGCGGGAAATGAAGAGGAGAAGAAGCCAAGATGGCCACTGGGGAGGAGAAGCCATGGCCACCAGGGTCCGGCCTTACATTCTGACCCTTTCGATAGGATAGGGGGCGACGTTGTCGTCTCTGGCTACTTCCTGCTGGAAAGGGGCATCGTGGGGCTTTTGGGTCATGGCCAGGCCCCAGTGTTCCCAGGGGCTCAGAGTCTTTAGGCAGGAGTCTGGAATTGGTGGTCATCATCATGTTCTGTTCAGGTCATCTTTTGCAGCTGTTGGTATGTGGGCTGAAGAGCAATGTGAGTAAAGTGACTGCAAGAATAAAAACAAGTTTAATTCTGACCAGCTAACATGGTCTTGGGTCTGCGGCCTGTCATTCCATCATTGCTGTTTGAGCTCTTCAACTCTTCCCTCCCTCACCGGTAGCTTATCTAGATTCAATCCTGGGTCCCTGTTAATTGCATAGGCTGGTACTGAGACCTCAGGACCATAAGTTGAAATGAATTTATCCATTCCCTAAAAAAATTGGTCAGCTTGTTGATGATTCAGGGCCCAATTGTTAACAAGAGGAGGAAGATGACAAGTGGACCCATCAAGGCTGAGATTAAAGTTATCAACCAAGGAGACCTGCTGAACAGGTACGATGGGTCGTACCATCGGCTCTCTTTGGGTTCTCTTTCTTTAATAAGACGTCTCAGCAAAGCCATGGAGTCTTTAATGACTCCAGAATGGTTGACATAAAAACAGCATTGTTCTCCCAAAGCCACACAGAGGCCCCCTTGTTGCATAAAGAGGAGATCCAGCCCTCGTCTGTTTTGTAGGGTTACCTCCACTAGGGAATTTAGAGATTCTTCTAATTTAGTCAGGGACTGTTCTAAATGTTTAAGGTCCAAGTCAATGGCTGACTGCAGGATTTTATAATTTCTGTCTTGTAGGATCAGGGCTGAGGTTCCTATCCCTGTAGCCCCGGCTATGCCCAGCCCCACCATGGATGACAAGAGAACTGTGGCTGCTCCAATAGCTAGTCTAGTCCTAGACGGGAGAAGGGAAAATGCCAGTTCCATCTGAGTCTCCTCATAATAGGTCATTTAAGGAAACAGCTGGACCATCACACAATAGCCTTTTCCAGAATTTATAACGGTGCCATGAATACAGGGAGTAAGACCCATTGAGCAAGCCCACCACCCAGTGGGGGCAGAATAGTAAGAGCCATTGGGTACCAAAAGGGTACTGCTACATAACCCCGCAGGGGCTCAAGCTCCTGGAGATATAACACATGTGCCTGCTCCCGTTACCTGTTGGTGGGGGTTGGCAATACATGCACCTAGCAGTATGGTCAGGATCAGAAGCGCTTGACTTAGAGTGGTCAGAAGAGGCCGCAGAGCAAGCATGGCTGATTAAGACATTAGGCAGGAGAGAACCCAGGTATGGGCTTCCCTGGTGGCTGAGAGGTTAAAACGTCTGCCTCCAATGCGGGAGACCCGGGTTCGATCCCTGGGTCGGGAAGATCCCCTGGAGAAGGAAACGGTAACCCACTCCAGTATTCTTGCCTGGAGAATCCCATGGATGGAGAAGCCTGGTAGGCTACAGTCCACGGGGTCGCAAAGAGTCAGACACGACTGAGCAATGGAACGGATACCGGGTGTCAGTATAAAGAAGGAAGGTTCCCTGTAGCCAAAGTTCAATGATAGCCTGGGTGAGAAAATCAAAGTCAGTTATAGGAGTGGCAAGCCAGAGGTCTTGCAGGAGGTCAGACAGACAGTTTTCAAGACTGGCTAAGGTGAGAGACATGTAGAGATGTAGGTCACTACAAAAAATAGTAGCAACCCAGAAGTGTAGCGCAACCGACGATGTAGGCGAGGGCCAGAAAGAGGCGGAGAGCAAAGGACCACTCCGGTGGGGTGATTGAAGCGAGGCCTATGGCAAAAAGTATGGCCAGGAGGATGACTAGAAGCAAGTCCCACCAGTTGAGCTCGATAGTCACTACTCGCCTATGGGCGGAAGGGGTATTTTGGTTATACTGAGTCTGGCGGGCCCGGAAACTTTGGAAGTGTAGGTATGGGTATTCGTGGATTGAGGAGGGAGAAGGCCGTGTGAGGGGGCCCGTTTAAGCCTGGTGATGTGATACCACGGCTCGTGTCCCAAGAGTTTGGCTGCTGTGGGAGTGGTGAGAATCACCGTGAAAGGGCCAGTCCACCGCGGTTGGAGAGGGGTTAGGTGTTAGCGTCTTTAAGAAAACCTGGTCTCCTGGAGCCAAGGTAGTTAATGGAGGCTCCCAATCTGCATCGCTAATGGGCTGGGGCAGGGTGCGGTCTGCAGAAGGGATCAGAGGAGTGTGAAATAGGGCAGATAGGCTCCGAGAGGTGGTAGTGGGGGGTCTGGGAGATTGGCTAGCAGATAGGGCCTACCATATAGCAGCTCGAATGACGTGAGGACTGTTGACTCCCCCCTTGGAGTGGGGAGTCATTCGGATGTGTGTGAGTGCTGCCGGCAGAAGGTGACTTGTTTCAGCATTGTCTAGGGGTTGGTCAGGGAATATTCTTGTCATACTACCACTTGGAGATTTGCTGCATCCTGGAAGAAACAAACTTAACAAGAAAGTTAAAGGTACATGGCCGAAAGATTAATAGAAGTAGAAAAGCTGCTCAGGGGCTACCAGGAGAACCAGGACCAGACATTGGTTCATGACATTAATGTTTCTCTAGGTATGAGAAGATGCAAGAACTTGGGCTCATAAAATCTTTACCTGAAAATATCTGACTATCCGAAGGCTGGTTCTTCTGGGTTTTTCCCAGAGCACAGAGTGCCTTATTTCTGATTTTCACCCTGAACTTCTTTAGGGTGGGGGGGCTGAAGTTCAGCAGCTTGCAGTGGTCATGATGTAATCTTTGTAGAGGCAGCTGGAAAGTACCAACTTCCAGTCAGCAGGGTCCCTTCATAGCCACATATTTGACCATGTTTGGGGGCCATCTCATGGCCATAGTGTCCCATGGTGCTGGGAAGCCTAATTCCCAGGTCTAGGGAAGATTCCACTGATGGGCCACTCAGTGTGCTAAAATTGGACCAGGCCTTGCAAGTAGCAAAAGTCTCTGGACTACTGTCTTACTAGCCTCTTAATCCAGGAAAATATTCCCTCTTGTTGCTTCTTCCCATATCTAGAGTTACATTATTACAATAATTTATCTCATATGGAACTGCAAATCAGCATTATATCACAGGCTCAGTCACACATTTGTTAAAGTAAGAAATAATCTTCTG
This sequence comes from Moschus berezovskii, assembly GCF_049115385.1. Taxonomy (NCBI): domain Eukaryota; kingdom Metazoa; phylum Chordata; class Mammalia; order Artiodactyla; family Moschidae; genus Moschus; species Moschus berezovskii. The sequence continues at coordinate 85,114,117 of NC_142460.1, forward strand.
AAACAAGTGACATAGAAAATAATATAGCCATAGCTAGCAGTTATTAGTAAAGTCATAAGTAAGAATTATAAGTCAAGAACTTTCATTAGATAAAGCCTGGTATACCCCAAGTCATCTGACTTCATTTGTTAAATGACTATAACCTGGTGTTAATCTCCTGGTTGTACATTATGGAGCATCTGACCTTTATCTGAAGATTGGTTACTGAGATAAGCCTTAGAAACGAACTTAGAGTCTCCTTTTTAATAACTTAATTAAATTTTTTAGCAATATCACGTAATAAGGAACTGTCTCAGCAGTGAGTCTTAGTAAACATTAGATCTTAATTAACAAAACTAGAAACTTAGTTTAACAATTTACAAAACTTAACCCATCAAATAAAAATGAGGTTTGTCAGGGAGCTGGGAAAAGCCAAGCGGCTGTCTTGGATTTCCCATAGCCCTGACTCTGATTTTCAGGTATTGTTTTTAATTCCCCAGTTTAGAAGTAGACTGTTGCCATGTTCTAAGGACATTAGGATAGCACAAGTCTAACAGAGTTTTTGTATATGAATCACTTAAAGGCAAAGAAATTCATAACCTGTTATTGAAAGATTCATTCTAAGAAAACTTTGTTCTCTTAACATAGAGAGTAGACTAAATTCCAGTCTGTTACCAATTTACCAGATAGCAAACAAACAAAATTTATCAGTTAATCTTAGAAAAGTCTTTTCCATAAATCTTGAAGAACTAGCAGTATTTTTTAAAAGGCATGAGAGTGAAACCATACAAGGCATGTTTAAAATCTAATTAAATTATAATTTACAAAGTAGTCTGGTCATTGCTGTGACTTGTAACATTTTAACATGATAACTAGAATTGTAACTGACAACACTTACCAGGACATATCAGATTTTCATGAATTTCACATAATTTCTAGGATATTTATATAAGTAGCATCACCCATACAGTATAACCTGAAAAGACTCATCATTCCTCCAACAATATTTCCCATGCAATTTAACAGTTTTGTCGGCAAATATCAAAAGGGTTTATAACACTCAGTCAGATAGAATCATGTAGATCACTGTGAAATAATATATTCACTTAGCCAAAGTAACAAAGAAGATTTTAAAGGTAAACATAGAACAGATCACTTCAGAGGTAAAGAAACTTAAAATCCGTTATCCAAGGCAGTTCAACATCTCAAGAAACTTTTATCTATACAAAAAAACTCTTTCCTTGGGGTCTACTTTCCATCAAACCTTCTTATCCCTTTCTGTACCCATTTGTTTTCCCATCCTTGAACAGTCACCTGTAAGTCAGACCTACTCCCTTTTCCCTTCATAAAAATGTACTTTCCATCAAACCATCTTATCACTTTCTGTACCCATTTGTTTTAACTTCATTTTTCATACTTTCTTTACTGAACATACACATCTTACTTCCCTTAAGTGGGGACCTCGGTGTCCCATACTGTAGGGTCTATAAAGGAAGATTCAGAGGCACAAAGGAGGAGTAGAGGTAGTGTGGGGGAGGAAGGGCGTGAGAAGGGCAGATGTATGGTGGCTTTGAGCTTAGTTAGAATGTCTCGTCCTAATAGCGGAGTGGGACATGAAAGAAGAATTAGGAAGGAGTGGGTGAATAGGTGATGATCGAGCTGACAAGGCTGTGGTCCAGTCTGTAGGGGGTGTGAGGGCTTGCCATCTATACCCCCCACCGAGACCTGGGAAGGAGTCAGAGTGCCCCCGTAAGAGGGAAGAACAGAGTAAGTAGCCCCCGAATCTATCAAAAAAATTGATAGACTTACTCGCCACTTGAAGCATTACCCTGGGCTCTGCTTGGGTTATGGGGGTCCCCGGGTTTGGGCGTCGTCAATCTTCGTCAAGGGAGAGCAGCTCCAAGGCGGGAGATGAGGGCAGAACATCCTTCCGGGAACCCAAGCCCCGGCCCAATGGAGTCGAGACCTGAGCTGCCTGGGGACAGTCACTCGCCGAATGTCCCTTTTGCTTACAGTGAGGGCATGGCCTGGTCGGAAACTTGGGATTTGGGCATTGGCGGGCCCAATGACCCTCGTGGCCACATTTGAAGCAGACTCCTGGAGGCGGTTTCTGGGGACCCACCTTCTGTTCTGTGGCCGGACGCAGGGCTGCTACCAGTGTCTGGGTGTGCCTCTCAAGGAGGTTGGCCTGCAGTTCGGCCTGTTGTTTAAGCCTTGCCTTACAGCTGGCTTCGGCTATGTCTTCCCAGGCATTATATACTTTAAAGGCCATTTTTAGCAGGTCTCAGAGGGGGGTCTGAGGGCCGTCCTCAGCCTTGGACAGCTTCTTCCTGATGTCTGGAGCTGACTGAGCTATAAAGCGATAAGCCAGGGTGGTGACCCCTGATGGAGAGTTGGGGGTTATGCAGGTGTAAGTGGTGAGAGCCTCAGTCAGTCTGCTAAGGAAGGCTGCTGGATTTTCATCTGGGCCCTGGGTTACCTCATCTAGCTTTAACATGAAGATTTCATGCAAAGATGAGCTCAATAAAGGACAGAAATGGTATGGACCTAACAGAAGCAGAAGATATTAAGAAGAGGTGGCAAGAATACACAGAAGAACTGTACAAAAAAGATCTTCATGACCAAGATAGTCACGATAACGTGATCACTGACCTAGAGCCAGACATCTTGGAATGTGAAGTTAAGTGGGCCTTAGAAAGCATCACTACAAACAAAGCCAGTGGAGGTGATGGAATTCCAGTTGAGCTATTTCAAATCTTGAAAGATGATGCTGTGAAAGTGCTGCACTCAATATGCCAGCAAATTTGGAAAACTCAGCAGTGGCCACAGGGCTGGAAAAGGTCAGTCTTCATTCCAATTCCCAAAGAAAGGCAATGCCAAAGAATGCTCAAACTACCGCACAGTTGCACTCATCTCACATGCTAGTAAAGTCATGCTCAAAATTCTTCAAGCCAGGCTTCAGCAATATGTGAACCGTGAACTCCCAGATGTTCAAGCAGGTTTTAGAAAAGGCAGAGGCACCAGAGATCAAATTGCCAACATCTGCTGGATCATGGAGGAAGCAAGAGAGTTCCAGAAAAACATCTATCTCTACTTCATTGACTATGCCAAAGCCTTTGACTGTGTGGATCACAATAAACTGTGGAACATTCTGAAAGAGATGGGGATCCCAGACCACCTGACCTGCCTCTTGAGAAACCTGTGTGCAGGTCAGGAAGCAACAGTCAGAACTGTACATGGAACAACAGACTGGTTCCAAATAGGAAAAGGAGTACATCAAGGCTGTATATTGTCACCTTGCTTATTTAACTTATATGCAGAGTACATCATGAGGAACGCTGGGCTGGAAAAAGCACAAGCTGGAATCAAGATTGCCAGGAGAAATATCAATAACCTCAGATATGCAGATGACACCACCCTTATGGCACAAAGTGAAGAGGAACTCAAAAGCCTCTTGATGAAAGTGAAAGAGGAGAGTGAAAAGGTTGGCTTGAAGCTCAACATTCAGAAAACAAAGATCATGGCATCTGACCCCATCACTTCATGAGAAATGGAAAAACAGTGGAAATAGTGTCAGACTTTATTTTTTGGGGCTCCAAAATCACTGCAGATGCTGATTGCAGCCATGAAATTAAAAGACGCTTACTCCTTGGAAGGAAACTTATGACCAACCTTGATAGTATATTAAAAAGCAGAGACATTACTTTGCCAACCAAGGTCCGTCTAGTCAAGGCTATGGTTTTTCCCGTGGTCATGTATGGATGTGAGAGTTGGACTGTGAAGAAAGCTGAGCGCCGAAGAATTGATGCTTTTGAACTGTGGTGTGGAGAAGACTCTTGAGAGTCCCTTGGACTGCAAGGAGATCCAACTAGTCCATTCTAAAAGAGATCAATCCTGGGTATTCATTGGAAGGACTGATGCTAAAGCTGAAACTCCAATACTTTGGCCACCTCATGTGACAAACTGACTCACTGGAAAAGACTCTAATGCTGGGAAAGGTTGGGGGCGGGAGGAGAAGGGGACGACAGAGAATAAGATGGCAGGATGGCATCACCGACTCGATGGACATGAGTTTGAGTGTACTCCAGGAGTTGGTGATGGACAGGGAGGCCTGGCGTGCTGTGATTCATGGGGTCTCAGAGAGTCGGACACGACTGAGTGACTGAACTGAACTGAACCTTGAGGGAGGTGGCTTCCATGCCTTCTAGCAAACATTCCAGCATGTATTGGCCCCTCCCTGTTGCCCCTCCTGTTAGTCTCTGTTAGGCAGTTGCCCCAGGGGGTTGGGCGGGATCTGCCAGATTTGCCAGAAGTCGCTGGTCAGCTACCATTTTGGCTGCCACCCAGATGGCCTGTCTCACTTTTGGGGTGGGTAGAGTGACAGAACAGAGGGAGCCCCCCCCCACCTCGGTTGCGCCTCTGGGGAGACATCTCTTGAGTGAGAAGGCTGCGGAGAAGGCATTGAAAGTGTTAATGAGGGAGGGGTTGGGGAAGCTGGGGAACAGGGAGTTGAGAAAGTAACAGAAGCGGAAGGCAGGGCACCTCAGGTCTTCTGGAGGAACCATGAGGGTGGAGTTTTCCTTGGTCTGTGCGGATGGTGTTTTGGCTGGCTGGCAGTGAGGGGCCAGAAGGGGAAAGAGGAAGAAGGATTTGGGCGGGGGTGAAGAAAGTATAGGGGGAGGGGCGGGGGCACAATAGCCATTAAAGCCTGTGTCTAGGGCATTTCAGGCCGTTCCTCCGACAGTAATTATCTAAATCACGGAGGATGTTAAAATCAAAAGTCCCCATTGATGGTCATTGTGAGCCGTTATCAAGAGAATATTGGGGCCAGGCTTTAGAACAAAGGAAGGTCAACCGTTTACAACGGATGTCTCAAGAGAGATGTAAAGTTTTAAGGTTGGCTATTATGGCAGAAAGTGAAGAGGAACTCAAAAGCCTCTTGATGAAAGTGAAAGAGGAGAGTGAAAAGGTTGGCTTGAAGCTCAACATTCAGAAAACAAAGATCATGGCATCTGGTCCCATCACTTCATGGGAAATAGACGGAAAAACAGTAGAAACAGTGTCAGACTTTATTTTTTTGGGCTCCAAAATCACTGCAGATGCTGATTGCAGCCATGAAATTAAAAGACGCTTGCTCCTTGGATGGAAAGTTATGACCAACCTTGATAGTATATTAAAAAGCAGAGACATTACTTTGCCAACCAAGGTCCGTCTAGTCAAGGCTATGATTTTTCCCATGGTCATGTATGGATGTGAGAGTTGGACTGTGAAGAAGGCTGATCGCAGAAGAATCGATGCTTTTGAACTGTGGTGTTGGAGAAGACTCTTGAGAGTCCCTTATACTGCAAGGAGATCCAACCAGTCCATTCTAAAGGAGATCAATCCTGGGTGTTCATTGGAGGGACTGATGCTAAAGCGGAAACTGCAATACTTTGGCCACCTCATGCGATGAGTTGACTCACTGGAAAAGACTCTGATGCTGGGAAAGGTTGGGGGTGGGAGGAGAAGGGGACGACGGAGAATGAGATGGCTGGATGGCATCACCGACTCTGTGGACATGAGTTTGAGTGTACTCCAGGAGTTTGTGATGGACAGGGAGGTCTGGCGTGCTGTGATTCATGGGGTCGCAGAGAGTCGGACACGACTGAGCGACTGATCTGATCTGATCTGAGGAGGCACTCTAAGGAGGTTGACCAGCCTTGGTCGGGCTTGGAAGCAGCAGTCCCCATGATGAGCAGCGGAATATAGACTTAGGGGTGAATCAGTCAGGCGTCCCTGAGTGATCCAACACCCCAGCGAGGAGGGTCACCGCAGCCGAAAATGGACGTCTCCAAGATCGACTGGTGCCGATGAATTTAAGGGCCACTGCAGCCAAGGCGGATGTCTCCGAATCGACTGGTGCCGAGGAGCCGGCCTGGCCTGTGGGAGGGAGCCGCACACAGCTACGATTTCTGCCCGCAGAAAAACTGGGCTCCCTAGGATCGCTGGCCAAAGGGAAATCTCACCCCAAAGCCTGACTCGAGGAACTTACCCTGTATTCTGCCAGACAGTTGAGCGGTCCTATCGAGGTAATGACTCAGCCCAGGGTGCGGGTTGGGCTGAGGGAGCCACAGGCCCTGTGGCTGGCAGGGTGGGCTCTCACCTCGGGCCCCACATTGGGCGCCAAATGTAAGGTCGAAATGGCCCAATGCTGTTTAATAAAGGAACCCAGACACCAGATAGATAATGTAGCAGGCTTTAATGGCAGGCATCCCCGGGAGGAACCCCAAGACCTAACAGAGCGAGGTCGAGAAGTCCGTGCCTGAACAAAGGCAGAGAATGACTTATATAGCCTCTTAGTAAGGAGCAGCATAATTCTTCCCAAAAAAGGCGAGGTCTGGAGTGGCGGTCTCTCATAGGTCAGCTAGTCGAGGTGGCGAGACCGGGTTAGTCGCTCTGGAGGTTAGGAGGGAGAGTTGATTTTGGTCGAGAGCTGTTGCGTCAGAGACTCTTCAGCGGTTTGGCGGGACTTTTTCCCGCTGGCGGGAAATGAAGAGGAGAAGCAGCAGCCAAGATGGCCACCGGGGAGGAGAAGCCAAGATGGCCACTGGGGAGGAGAAGCCAAGATGGCCACCGGGGTCCGGCCTTACAATGGTGTCAAAGGAAAGAGCAGTACTGTTCTGATAGCATTGACTGGTCTTGCTGACAGCACATAATCCATGAACTGAGGCCAGCAGAACAGAACCAATTCCAACCTGCCTTCTTAGTCTTCTGCAGCTTTGGCAAACAAATCTGACTGCTCAAGCATAGTCATGCCCCTCTCTGGAGCTGCGCGAGGAATGAGGGGACTGATCAGACCCACATGAATCACAGAGAATCAAGGAAAATGGGTCCCCAAACAAAGGGATGTGGCACAAATCACATATATCCATTTAACCACCACTGTGGGCTTAAACTGCCAGAGACCTTGGACCCAGTGACAAAGCAAATGGAACCAGGGAAGTTGGTATTAATAGCTGACTTGACTACCAGTTCCTCTTTGTCTACCTACACCATAATCATCGAGTCAGGAGGATGAATTCCCACTGGATTCCCACTCCTGATCTGCAGTCCTTTTATGCAGCTTCTCAATACCTGTGGCTGGATCTCTCCCCTGCCAGCCTGCCTGGGGTTCCTCTGAGAACCTAAACAAAGCCCTTGAACCTTGGATTTAATTCTGACCATTTGCCTGTCCTGTCTCCCTGTAGCCTGCTGCCCCAGTTTGGAGCTCACCTTTGGTTTGGTGCTTAGAACCAGCACTTTCAGGATCAGCTTTTTCTGGCAACTCTTGTTGCCCCTGACAGACAACCTCCGTTCTCATGGCTCTCTCCTGACACTGAGCAGTAGCAGCAATGAAAATAATACCAAGACAGACTGTAGAGTATAGGATAACAGCAAGGGCTCTGGAGCCAAACTGCAGCTGGGGTTCAAATCCCAGCTCAGTCCCTTAGTGAACCTATGACGTTGAGCAAGTTATGTAGCCTTTCTATGCCTCAATTTTCTCATCTTCAAAACGTGGAAAAAATGGACCTGTTTATGTGGATTTCCCCTCAGAAGGAAGCCTGGGAGAGAGGGTCCCAGCTGAGCTCAATTTTCCCAGGGTAACACTACCACAGAGAAGGCAATGGCACCCCACTCCAGTACTCTTGCCTGGAAAATCCCATGGATGGAGGAGCCTGGAAGACTGCAGTCTATGGGGTCGCTAAGAGTCGGACACGACTGAGTGACTTCACTTTCACTTTTCCTTTTGTGCATTGGAGAAGGAAATGGCAACCCACTCCAGGGTTCTTGCCTGGAGAATCCCAGGGACGGGGGAGCCTGGTGGGCTGCCGTCTACGGGGTCACACAGAGTCGGACACGACTGAAGCGACTTAGCAGCAGCAGCAGCAGCAACACTACCACAAACTGTTAGCTGGTGTTGTTATTCCTGCTGGCATGTGCATATAATAGGTCTTTTGTGTTGTTACCGTTTACTGCTTATATTACACTCCACTAGAGGGTAAGTCCCTAAGGAGGTCTTAGGACAACCGCATTATGCATAATTTACACAAGTTGTCACATAGGCGTTATTTAAGCCACGTAACAAACCAGTTGCATAGGCAAGGGAGGTCTTATGACCCACAGAGAGGTTACTGAGCTGTAGGTCGCCTGATTCCAAGGCCAGGGCACCGCATTACGCCCTACGCCCCTCTCGCCACACGGTGGCAGCACAGAGCACAGTGTGGGCGCTGGACAATGTCTATTAACTCGCTTAGAATTCCGAGATGCACAACAATTAAGCAAGGATGTGGTGTGCCGCGGCACAGTGAAAGTGGTTTTCATGAAAGGTTGATGGGATTAGTGTTATTACTAACCCATTACACCTCAGACCCCGCAGAAACCCAAGTGTGGAATTTTAAAGAGATGCAGTTCCTACAGTTAGCAGCGAGTGTCATCCGAGAGCTACTGAACAACGCAGGTCACCCATGCCCGAGACCTAAAAGTTTAAAGAGAGAGAACTGGTGTCGTGGGTATCATGTAATACAGGACACCGGTACATATCAACCGGACTGAACAATACTAAAAAAGAAAGAAAAAACATTGTACCATCGTAGACGACAGCTTTTAAGGAGATTAGGTATAACCCATCCTACATTGCCGCCTTCCCAGCTTTCAATCAGGAAGCGTCTCCCAGGTGGCGCTAGTTGTAAAGAACCTGCCTGCCGGTGCAGATGTAAGAGACACGGTTTGATCCCTGGGTCAGGAAGATCCCCTGGAGGAGAAAATGGCAACCCACTCCAGTATTCTTGCTTGGAAAATCCCTGGACAGAGTAGCCTGGGGGGTCGTACAGAGTCCGACATTACTGAATCGACTTAGCACGCATGCAAACCGCCCCCCCCACACACACACACACAAATATCAATCAGGAAGAGTTTCTAGGACAAAGCAGTGTGCTAAGTGCTGGGGAGTGGCAGGAGTGTCTCTCCAAGCGGGATTCTCTTTTCTAACTCCATGTTCCTGACTCTAGTTCAATTTCCCAGCATTTCTTATCTGAATTGTTGGAATAACCCCTAACTAATTTCTAAAGCTTAGTTTTTCCACCATTTTGTCTTTCTATAATATAGGTCTTATCACTTGTTTTTCTGCTTTTGAATCTTACAGTGTTCCAGTTCTTAAAGAATAAAGACCCAAAACTCTGCAAGGCATTTAAACCCTTTGAACCCTGGCCCCAAGCTATTTGATGGAATTCCTGGTCTTTTTCACCACCCATACACAGCACTACCTACCATTCCTCAAAATAAATAGGTACTTCTAGGACCTCTCCCATGGATGGAGGAGCCTGGTGGGCTGCCGTCCATGGGGTCGCTAACAGTCGGACACGACTGGGCAGCTTCACTTTCACTTTCACTTTCTAGGACCACTGGCCCAATTCATTTGACTATTCCGCTTTTGGTGCCTGGAATATGCTTTCCTCCCTCAGTGAAGGTCTGGGATGCTCATTACTCAGGTCCCAGTCCTAAAAAGTCACTTCAGTGTACCATATATTATTGCTAATGGGGTAACTTGCTGTAAACTTTCTGGATAACTTGGCCAAAAAAAAAAAACAACAAGAGGCTGAAAATGAATATCTTTTACCCAATTATTTTCCATATCTGTATGTTCTGAGGGAAACAAACTCAAAAAATTATCAAGAGGGAATTATCTGGCAGTCCAGTAGTTAGGATTTCACACTCACACTGCTGAGGTCCCCTGTTTGCTCCCTGGTCAGGGAACTAAAATCCGATGCAGAAAAAAAAAAAAAAAAATTATCCACACACAGAAAAATTCATTACAGTATTACTTACAACTATAAAAAATATAAGTAACCAAAATGTCCTGCTTTTGGAGAATGTTAAAGACAGTAGCTTTTAAAATTTTTTGACTATTGTATATATATCCACACACCAAACATACATTTGCATATTTATATACAGATATATATAATCTGAAACAAAAGCTTCATGAGACAATACATGTCTTTACTACATACAATACATTCAATTTCATGTTTAAAGCATTGATTGCAACTCACCTAACCTGTTAGTGAGAAACACTAGATTAAAAATGTGATAACACTACAGTGGAATACTGTTTAGCTACTTAAAAACCACTGAATAAGAATAGATTGATATACGTGATTAAAAAACAAGTTACCAATTATCCATACACCCTGATTTTAATATTTTTTAAGCACGTGTGCATTGGGATGGTTCTCTGGGGCCATAGATAAGAGATAGAGTACTTTATTGCATCCACAATTTACCTACTATTTCTTTGCCATAGTTTCTTGCAGGAAGCAGATCAGAAGAGCCTATGATTTACAGTCCTGGAGTCCTATGTGACCTCAAATTAACTGTAAACTAGATTCTTTTTTTTTTTTTCAATAAACATTTATTAGCCATAAACATTACAGGCTGAGTACTTAAAAGAAAAGGTGCTGCAAATCTACCATAGGGATGGCAGACACTGGAAGAAATCTACCACAGGGATGGCAGACATTGGAAGAAATCTACCATAAGGATGGCAGACACTCGAAGAAATCTGCCATAGGGATGGCAGACATTGGAAGAAAGGAATGTGCTGGTGCTGCAGATGGTCACGAGACGTACAATGGAGGTCCAAAAGAGAGAGTCCTCATTTCTGCTGAGAGGTAATTCCTGAGCTGAGGTTAAATATGCTCCCCCAAGGAGCAAGGGAGAAAAGAAGAGCATTCTAAATAGAAGAATGGAGCAGTGGGGTGCAGAACAGCGAAGGGTGACTCTGCAGGATGAATTGTGAGGTATGAGGCATCTTGGTATGACAGGAGCATAAGGTAAGGTAGGGGTTACGGTAAGGAATGAGTTTGAAGAGCTGAGCAAGAGCAAGGGCACAGAGGGGCCGTGTGCCATGCCAAGGGCCCGGACACTCTGGGTCCCTGGATCTTAACACGGATGCACAGTTTCATCACCTGTGTGGCTTTAAGCACTGCAGATGCCTGACTCACCCCCAGTAATACTGGGGTAATTTGTTGGTCCTTCATGAGATCTATCATCTTTTACTTTTTGTTCAATCTCTTTCTGTAGGCAATGAGAGGCTATTTAAGGAGTGTAATAAGCAGAAGTGTTACATCACATTTCCAACCAGCAACAGTGTAGAGAGTGGATTCATTTCAGTTCGGTTCAGTCGCTCAGTCGTGTCCGACTCTTTGCGACCCCATGAATCACAGCACCCCAGGCCTCCCTGTCCATCACCAACTCCCGGAGTTCACTCAAACCCACCTCCATCAAGTCAGTGATGCCATCCAGCCATCTCATCCTCTGTCGTCCCCTTCTCCTCCCGCCCCCAATCCCTCCCAGCATCAGAGTCTTTTCCAGTGAGTCATACTTTCGCATGAGGTGGCCAAAGTATTGGAGTTTCAGCTTTAGCATCAGTCCTTCCAATGAACACCCAGGGCTGATCTCCTTTAGAATGGACTGGTTGGATCTCCTTGCAGTCCAAGGGACTGATTAGAAGTGGACAAATTGAAGGCTGGAAGCCCAGCTAAAGAGATCATCATGATAGTCCAAGTGAATAAGGGGGGAAACAGAGGCTAAAGGAAAGGCAGCTGGGAAAAAGAGGAGGAGAAGGATATTGAAATGCCAGGTTCACAGCCTGGGCTTCTATGGAGGCAGTAGTGGTAGCAAAGGGCAGGTTGGCGGCTGGGAGGTTTAGCTCCCTCACAGTCTCTTGCAGCCCTCCTAATAAACAGGTGAAATGAAACCAGGTATTTACTATGCTATCAGAATTACAGGAAAAATCTTCTACTTTCCCTTCTCTGCCTTGCCTGCTTTCCAATAGATTGCCACCTCCAAGCAGCTCCTCTTCCTGAAGCCACTAGTGTCTGGGGGTAGAGAAGGCGGACGGGAGGCGGAGGGAAGTCAGGGTGGCTGCCTTTTCTAACACCTTGGGGAAAATAATACTTACCTCATGGTTTCAAAGTGAGAATAAATAAGAAAATGTATGGACTGTGTCTGGCACATGGTAAGCTCTTGATAAGTTATTTCCTTTTCCTGGACAGGAGTGACTAAGGCTCCAGTCCTCCTCTTGTCTGATGAAAATTTCTACCTAGCTCTGTTTTCCTCTCTTAAACATATTTATAAATTTTCTAGTGCAAGACTCAAATGACAAGTTTTCACTTTCTTTTTCAGCCAGAAACGGGGAGACTTTTTTCATCATATGGAATAATTAAAGTCAGAGCTAGGTGAAAGATTTTCCCCCCTTTGGGCTGTGTTTCATCAACTGAGAAGAAATTCTCTTTCCTGATAATCCTCCCTGAAATGTAACATTGTTTTCACCTATATACTCAATAAAAAAAAAAAAAAGTGCTAGCAGCAACACATCGGAAGATTCCTTGTACCCATCTAAAAGTTAATTCCTCTTCACTGCTTTGCAAGTAACCCAACACACTGCACTTCAAAAAAAAAAAAAGCTGCGAGGCCTCTATTAAAGCTGTTCTTTTTATAAAAGTACAGTCACAAATCAATGCATTGTTAATGAAGAGTTTTCCTCCATAGGCCTCTGGAGATGTGGAGACTCAAGACTTGCTCATGACTTCTCACTGGAGGCAGGGGCGCTGGAGGTTTACACAATAGGGGCTTTCATTTCAACTTATTTCAGAAGAACATAGCCCAAGAAGTCAGATGCCCACATCAGCCGTGTCCCCTCCTTTCCAAGTGTGAAGCCCAGATTTTTTAAGAACTGGGAGAGGGGTGTGCTGATCTAAATCATTCATATTTTCCTCTTAATTTAAAAATGATCACAAAGGCACATTTCTCCTTCTTCTGGAAGCATCAATATCACAAAGCACTATAGGTAAGAAAACCTAGCAATTAAGAGCCCGGTTGCCTACCATTTGAATCTTGCTCCCAGCGCTGCTACTAAGTACCCTGGGGCTATTCATTCATGGAGCTACTAGAAATAGTTTGTTCTTGTGAGAGAGATCCTAAATATTGGAGCACAGGCCAACTAATGCCCACAGACATGCATAGTTATCTTGAACAAGGTTTAACTTTCTAAATACTTCATTGCCAACTTACACAATTTAGGAGATAAACAAATCAGTACTTCCTGCTTCTCTTGAAGATTCCAGAGATTTGACCACCCTGGGGCTTGGGGTCTCCTGGCAAGTCTCAGTGGGGGTTGAGTAGCTGCTAAACTGTGGGCAAAGAGCCAGTCTCCAGGCTGACTGAAGTCTCCAATCACTATCATCCATCTGGTCCAATTCTCTCATTGCCTTAAATTCTCTGGGCATTTGCAGTTGTCATGTCAACACTAAAGGGATGGCAGCTTGGAAAAGCACAGCCTCTTCCAATATCATCATAAAGGAATGACTCTGTGAAGTTGGAGGGGTGGACATGGCCTAGCCACTTGATGATTGGGTAAAGGAAAATGAAGATGGAGCATGACGAGCTGGTTGTACATGAGACTCAGATCTTCTGAAGTCTTTCCACTGGAACTTTTCTCCCCTTCATTATAAAATTCAAATAAATGACTTACAAAGTTAAAGCATCAACAGCTCCAATTTGTTGACCATACCATTTTACATGCATTCAGTTCAGTTCAGTTCAGTCGCTCAGTCGTGTCCGACTCTTTGAGACCCCATGAATCACAGCACGCCAGGCCTCCATGTAAATCATCAACTCCCGGAGTTCACTCAAACTCATGTCCATCGAGTCAGTGATGCTATCCAGCCATCTCATTCTCTGTTGCCCCAGTCTTCTCCCACCCCCAATCCCTCCTAGCATCAGACTCTTTTCCCGTGAGTCAACTCATCACATGAGGTGGCCAAAGTATTGGAGTTATAGCTTTAGCATCAGTCCTTCCAATGAACACCCAGGATTGATCTCCTTTAGAATGGACTGGTTGGATCTCCTTACAGTCCAAGGGACTCTCAAGAGTCTTCTCCACACCACAGTTCAAAAGCATCAATTCTTCGGCGCTCAGCTTTCTTCACAGTCCAACTCTCACATCCATACATGACCACGGGAAAAACCATAGCCTTGACTAGACGGACCTTGGTTGGCAAAGTAATGTCTCTGCCTTTCAATATGCCATCCAGGTTGGTCATAACTTTCCTTCCAAGGAGTAAGCGTCTTTTAATTTCATGGCTGCAATCAGCATCTGCAGTGATTTTGGAGCCCAAAAAAATAAAGTCTGACACTGTTTCCACTGTTTCCCCATCTATTTCCCATGAAGTGATGGGACCAGATGCCATGATCTTCGTTTTCTGAATGTTGAGCTTCAAGCCAACCTTTTCACTCTCCCCTTTCATTTTCATCAAGAGGCCTTTGAGTTCCTCTTCACTTTCTGCCATAAGGGTGGTGTCATCTGCATATCTGAGGTCATTGATATTTCTCCCAGCAATCTTGATTCCAGCTTGTGCTTCTTCCAGCCCAGCGTTCCTCATGATGTACTCTGCATAGAAGTTAAATAAGCAGGGTGACAATATACAACCTTGACATACTCCTTTTCTTATGTGGAACCAGTCTGTTGTTCCATGTACAATTCTGACTGTTGCTTCCTGACCTGCATACAGGTTTCTCAAGAGGCAGGTCAGGTGGTCTGGTATTCCCATCTCTTTCAGAATGTTCCACAGTTTCTTGTGATTGACACAGTCAAAGGCTTTGGCATAGTCAATGAAGCAGAAATAGATGTTTTTCTGGAATTCTCTTGCTTTCTCCATGATCCATTGGATGTTGACAATTTGATCTCTGGTGCCTCTGCCTTTTCTAAAACCTGCTTGAACATCTGGGAGTTCATGGTTCACATATTGCTGAAGCCTGGCTTGGAGAATTTTGAGCATGACTTTACTAGCATGTGAGATGAGTGCAACTGTGCCGTAATTTGAGCATTCTTTGGCATTCCCTTTCTTTGGAATTGGAATGAAGACTGACCTTTTCCAGTCCTGTGGCCACTGCTGAGTTTTCCAAATTTGCTGGCATATTGAGTGCAGCACTTTCACAGCATCATCTTTCAGGATTTGAAATAGCTCAATTGGAATTCCATCACCTCCACTAGCTTTGTTTGTAGTGATGCTCTCTAAGGCCCACTTGACTTCACATTCCAAGATGTCTGGTTCCAGGTGAGTGATCACGCCATCGTGATTATCTTCATCGTGAAGATCTTTTTTGTACAGTTCTTCTGTGTATTCTTGCCACCTCTTCTTAATATCTTCTGCTTCTGTTAGGTCCATACCATTTCTGTCTTTTATCGAGCCCATCTCTAATCAAATCCTCAGAACCATGATAATCCTCATTTTAAAGATGAAGATAAGGCTAGAAAGACTAAATAACTTTACCTAAATTAAGTTAGAAAGTGATGAAACTCAGGGTCCATGGTAATCAATCTATATGAACAGTTAGCAATTTCTACCAAATTCACCCAGTGCCTTTGGTAGGTAGTTAGAATAGGAAAAAGGAGTCCATAATGTCAGTGGCTAAAGGACAAAGAAAGGAAAAAGCCCACAAAAACAGAACAAAGGAAGGTCCGAGGACCAGAGTGAGAACCTCAGGTAAAACAAACAGCCTCCTGGCTAGCCCAGTTTACATAGGGCAGGCTCAGGGGGAAGAGAAAAAAAAACATATAAAAAAAGGAGACAAAATTGAGCTGGGGGCTTCTCTTCTCTCATCTTTTGGGTCAGCCTGCCCTCATGCCTCGAAGATGTATTTTCCTTTGCTTGCCAAATAAAACTGAGCTGTAACATCGGTCCATCCATCACTTTGAATTTTTGCTGCAGCAAGACAGAACCAGGGAAACTACACACTCCCCCAACACCTTTAAAGACATATTGTCCCCCCTCAAAACTTCTCCTCTAAGAGAATTTCCTCAAATCTTCTTCCTCTCATAACAGCTGTGTGGAGAGCAAAAGTGGTAAGGGGATCAATATTTTATGTAAAATGCAAATACACTAAGAGACCAATGAAAAAAAAAGTAAAAGGCTATGGAATACCCTAATGCATATGAGTTAAAAAGGAAGACTCAAAAACTTGACTCTGTAGAGAAAAATAATATCTAGAAGGTCAGAGATGGAAATCTCCAACCATTAAGAACACTTGGGCCAAGAATGATTTAAAGGAATTGAGAGTGCTGTCTATGCCATGTCAAATTTGAGGCAATGCCAAGACTTTTAACATTTATCAGCTATCTTTTTTTTTTAATTGGAGGCTAATTATTATAGACTCTTGAGAGTCCCTTGTACTGCAAGAAGATCCAACCAGTCCATTCTAAAGGAATCCTGGGTGTTCATTGGAAGGACTGATGCTAAAGCTGAAACTGCAATACTTTGGCCACCTCATGCGACGAGTTGACTCACTGGAAAAGACTCTGATGCTTGGAAAGGTTGAGGGCGGGAGGAGAAGGGGACGACCGAGAATGAGATGGCTGGATGGCATCACCGACTCTGTGGACATGAGTTTGAGTGAACTCCGGGAGTTGGTGATGGACAGGGAGGCCTGGCGTGCTGTGATTCATGGAGTCTTGGAGAGTCGGACACGACTGAGCGACTGAACTGAACTGAATTATTTTACGATATTATATTGGTTGGTTTTGCCATACATTGACATGAATCCGCCCCTGGTGTACATGAGTTCCCCCTTCTGAACCCCCCTCCCACCTCCCTCTTCCCTTTATCCTCCCTCTGGGTCATCCCCGCACACCAGCCCCGAGCATCCTGTAACATGCATCGACCCTGAATTGGTGATTCGTTTCACATATGACAACATACATGTTTCAATGCCATTCTCCCAAATCATCCCACCCTCACCCTCTCCCACAGAGTCCCAAAGACTGTTCTATACATCTGTGTCTCTTTTGCTGTCTCGTATACAGGGTTATCATTTGCATCTTTCTAAATTCTATATATATGCGTTAGTATACTGTATTGGTATTTTTCTTTCTGGCTTACTTCACTCTGTATAATAGGCTCCAGGTTCCTCCACCTCATTAGAACTGATTCAAATGCATTCTTTTTAATGGTTGAGTACTACTCCATTGTGTATACGTACCACAGCTTTCTTATCCATTCATCTGCAGATGGACATCTAGGTTGCTTCCATGTCCTGGCTATTATAAACAGTGCTGCAATGAACATTGGAGTACATGTGTCTCTTTCAATTCTGGTTTCCTCGGTGTGTATGCCCAGGAGTGCGATTGCTGGATCATATGGCAGTTCTATTTCCAGTTTTTTAAGGAATCTCCACACTGTTCTCCATAGTGGCTGTACTAGTTTGCATTCCCACCAACAGTGTGAGAGGGTTCCCTTCTCTCCACACCCTCTCCAGCATTTATTGCATGTAGATTTTTGTATAGCAGCCATTCTGACTGGTGTGAAATGGTATCTCATTGTGGTTTTGATTTGCATCTCTCTGATTATGAGGGATGTTGAGCATTTTTTCATGTGTTTGTTAGCCATCTTTATGTCTTCTTTGGAGAAATATCTGTTTAGTTCTTTGGCCCATTTTTTGATTGGATCATTTATTTTTCTGGAATTGAGCTGCAGGAGCTCCTTGTATATTTTGGAGATTAATCCTTTATCAGTTGCTTCATTTGCTATTATTTTCTCCCACTCTGAAGGCTGTCTTTTCACCTTACTTATAGTTTCCTTTGCTGTGCAGAAGCTTTTGATTTTAATTGGGTCCCATTTGTTTATTTTTGCTTCTATTTCCAATGTTCTGGGAGGTGGGTCTTGGAGGATCCTGCTGTGATGTATGTCGGAGAGTGTTTTGCCTACGTTCTCCTCTAGGAGTTTTATAGTTTCAGGTCTTATATTTAGCTCTCTAATCCATTTTGAGTTTATTTTTGTGTATGGTGTTAGGAAGTGTTTTAGTTTCATTCTTTTACAGGTGGCTGACCAGTTTTCCCAGCACCACTTGTTAAAAGAGACTGTCTTTTCTCCATTTTATATTCTTGCCTCCTTTGTCAAAGATAAGGTGTCCATAGGTGCGTGGATTTATCTCTGAGCTTTCTATTTTGTTCCATTGATCTATATTTCTGTGTTTATGCCAGTACCATACTGTCTTGATGACTGTGGCTTTGTAGTAGAGCCTGAAGTCCGGCAGGTTAATTCCCCCAGTTCCATTCTTCTTCCTCAAGATTGCTTTGGCTATTCGAGGTTTTTTGTATTTCCATACAAATTGTGAGATTATTTGTTCTAGTTCTGTGAAAAATATCGTTGGTAGCTTGATAGGGACTGCATTGAATGTATAAATTACTTTGGGTATATACTCATTTTCACAATATTTATTCTTCCAATCCACGAACACGGTATATTTCTCCATCTATTAGTGTCCTCTTTGATTACTTTCACTAGTGTTTTATAGTTTTATATGTACAAGTCTTTTGTTTCCTTCGTTCGTTCGTTCCGTCGCTCAGTCGTGTCCGACTCTTTGCGACCCCGTGGACTGTAGTCTACCAGGCTTCTCCGTCCATGGGATTCTCCAGGCAAGAATACTGGAGTGGGTTACCGTTTCCTTCTCCAGGGGATCTTCCCGACCCAGGGATCGAACCCGGGTCTCCCACATTGGAGGCAGACGCTTTAACCTCTGAGCCACTAGGGAAGCCCGAAGCCTTAGGTAGATATATTCCTAAGTATTTAATTCTTTTCGTTGCAATAGTGAATGGAATAGTTTCCTTAATTTCTCTTTCTATTTTCTCATTATTAGTGTATAGGAATGCAAGGGATTTCTGTGTGTTGATTTTATATCCTGCAACTTTACTGTAATCATTGATTAGCTCTAGTAGTTTTCTGGTAGAGTCTTTAGGATTTTCTGTGTAGAGGATCATGTCATCAGCGAACAGTGAAAGTTTTACTTCTTCTTTTCCAATTTGTATTCCTTTTATGTCTTTTTCTGCTCTGATTGCTGTAGCCAAAACTTCCAGAACTATGTTGAATAGTAGTGGTGAGAGTGGGCACCTTTGTCTTGTTCCTGACTTTAGGGGAAATGCTTTCAGTTTTTCACCATTGAGGATAATGTTTGCTGTGGGTTTGTCATATATAGCTTTTATTATGTTGAGGTATGTCCCTTCTATTCCCACTTTCTGGAGGGTTTTTATCATACATGGATGTTGAATTTTGTCGAAGGCTTTCTCTGCATCTATTGAGATAATCATATGATTTTTATTTTTCAGTTTGTTAATGTGGTGTATTACGTTGATTGATTTGCGGATATTGAAGAATCCTTGCATTCCTGGGATAAAGCCCACCCGGTTATGATGTATGATCTTCTTAATGTGTTGTTGGATTCTGATTGACAGAATTTTGTTAAGGATTTTTTCATCTATGTTCATCAGTGATATTGGCCTGTAGTTTTCTTTTTTTGTGGGGTCTTTACCAGGTTTGGAGATTAGGGTGATGGTGGCCTCATAGAATGAGTTTGGAAGTTTCCCTTCCTCAGCAATTTTCTGGAAGAGTTTGAGTAGAATAGGTGTTAGCTCTTCTCTAAATTTTTGGTAGAATTCAGCTATGAAGCCATTTGGACCTGGGCTTTTGTTTGCTGGAAGATTTCTGATTACAGCCTCTAGTTCCGTGCTTGTGATGGGTCTGTTCAGATTTTCTATTTCTTCCTGGTTCAGTTTTGGCAAGGTGTACTTTTCTAGGAATTTGTCCATTTCTTCCAGGTTATTCATTTTATTGCCATATAATTCCTGATAGTATTCTCTAATAATCCTTTGTATTTCTGTGTTGTCAGTTGTGATCTCTCCATTTTCATTTCTAATTTTATTTATTTGGTTCTTCTCCCTTTGTTTCTTGATGAGTCTGGCTAGTGGTTTGTCAATTTTATTTACCTTCTCAAAGAACCAGCTTTTGGCTTTGTTGATTTTTGCTATGGTCTCTTTTGTTTCTTTTGCATTTATCTCTGCCCTAGTTTTTACGATTTCTTTCCTTCTACTGACCCTGGGGTTCTTCATTTCTTCCTTTTCTAGTTGCTTTAGATGTAGAGTTAGGTTATTTAGTTGACTTTTTTCTTGTTTCTTGAGGTGTGCCTATATTGCTATGAACTTCCCCCTTAGCACTGCTTTTACAGTATACCAGAGGTTTTGGGTTGTTGTGTTTTCATTTTCGTTCATTTCTATGCATATTTTGATTTCTCTTTTGATTTCTTCTATGATTTGCTCATTATTCAGCAGCGTTTTGTTCAGCCTCCATATGTTGGCATTTTTAATAGTTTTTCTCCTGTAATTGAGATCTAATCTTACTGCATTGTGGTCAGAAAAGATGCTTGGAATGATTTCAATTTTTTTTAATTTACCAAGGCTAGATTTATGGCTCAGGATGTGATCTATCCTGCAAAAGGTTCCATGTGCGCTTGAGAAAAAGGTGAAATTCATTGTTTGGGGGTGAAATGTCCTATAGATATCTATTAGGTCTAACTGGTCTATTGTATCATTTAAAATTTGTGTTTCCTTGTTAATTTTCTGTTTAGTTGATCTATCCATAGATGTAAGTGCGGTATTAAAATCTCCTACTATTATTGCATTGTTTTTAATTTCCCCTTTCATACTTGTTAGCAATTGTCTTACATATTGCGGTGCTCCTATGTTGGGTGCATAAATATTTATAATTGTTATATCTTCTTCTTGGATTGATCCTTTGATCATTATGTAGTTTCCTTCTTTGTCTCTTTTCACAGCCTTTGTTTTAAAGTCTATTTTATCTGATATGAGTATTGCTACTCCTGCTTTCTTTTGGTCTCTATTTGCATGGAATATCTTTTTCCAGCCCTTCACTTTCAGTCTGTATGTGTCCCTCGTTTTGAGGTGGGTCTCTTGTAGACAACATATATGGGGGTCTTGTTTTTGTATCCATTCAGCCAGCCTTTGTCTTTTGGTTCAGGCATTCAACCCATTTACGTTTAAGGTAATTATTGATAAGTACGATCCCATATCCATTTTCTTTATTGCTTTGGGTTCAAGCCTTTCTGTGTTTCCTGTCTAGAGAAGATCCTTTATCATTTGTTGGAGAGCTGGTTTGGTGATGCTGAATTCTCTCAGCTTTTGCTTGTCTGTAAAGCTTTTGATTTCTCCTTCATATTTGAATGAGATCCTTGCTGGGTACAGTAATCTGGGCTGTAGGTTATTTTCTTTCATCACTTTAAGTATGTCTTGGCATTCCCTCCTGGCCTGAAGAGTTTCTGTTGAAAGATCAGCTGTTATCCTTATGGGAATCCCCTTGTGTGTTATTTGTTGCTTTTCCCTTGCTGCTTTTAATATTTGTTCTTTGTGTTTGATCTTTGTTAATTTGATTAATATGTGTCTTGGAGTATTTCGTCTTGGGTTTATCCTGTTGGGGACTCTCTGGGTTTCTTGGACTTGGGTGATTATTTCTTTCCCCATTTTAGGGAAGTTTTCAACTATTATCTCCTCAAGTATTCTCTCATGGTCTTTCTTTTTGTCTTCTTCTTCTGGGACTCCTATGATTCGAATGTTGGAGTGTTTAACATTGTCCCAGAGGTCTCTAATATTGTCCTCATTTCTTTTAATTCTTTTTTCTTTTTTCCTCTCTGTTTCATTTATTTCTACAATTCTATCTTCTAGCTCGCTTATCCTGTCTTCTGCCTCTGTTATTCTACTGTTTGTTCCCTCCAGAGTGTTTCTGATCTCATCTATTGCATTATTCATTGTATATTGACTCTTTTTTATTTCCTCTAAGTCCTTATTAAACCTTTCTTCCATCTTCTCAATCCTTTTTTCCAGGTTATTTATCTGTAACTCCATTTTGCTTTCAAGATTTTGAATCATTCTCACCATCAAAATTCGAAATTCTTTATCAGGTAGATTCCCTATATCTTCCTCTTTTGTTTGTGTTGGTGGGCATTTATCTTGTTCCTTTACTTGCTGGGTATTTCTCTGCCTCTTCATCTTGCTTATATTGCTTTGCTTGGGGTGGCCTTTCCCTCTTCTGGCAGTTTGTGGAGTTCTCTTTATTATGTAGTTTCCTTGCTGTGTGTCGGGTTGGACGGGTGACTTGTCAAGGTTCCCTGGTTAGGGAAGCTTGTGTCGGTATTCTGGTGGGTGGAGCTGGATTTCTTCTCTCTGGAGTGCAATGAAGTGTCCAGTAATGAATTATGAGATGTCAGTGGGTTTGGAGTGACTTTGGGCAGCCTGTATATTGAAGCTCAGGGCTATTTTCCTGTGTTGCTGGAGAATTTGCGTGGTATGTCTTGCCCTAGAACTTGTTGACCCTTGGGTGGTGCTTGGTTTTAGTGTATGTATGGAGACGTTTGATAAGCTCCTATTGATTGATGTTCCCTGGAGTCAGGAGTTCTCCGGTGTTCTCAGGATTTGGGCTTAAGCCTCTTGCCTCTGGTTTTTGGTCTTATTCTTGGAGTAGCCTCTAGACTACTCTATATGTCATTTCCAAGGTGGTTCCCTCTGTTTTAGCTTCTGTTTGCTGGTCTCTTCAGTGTCTAATTTCCACCTTGATACTAGGGGGTGGGTGGATACTTTTTAGGGCTCAGTTGTTCAGTCCTGTTCTGGGAACAGAGGAACATTGCATACAAATATCTCTGGCGTCTGTGGGGAGTGCTTGCAGCGTCTCAGCCACACTGGGTTTGCCCCCGCTCACAGCACGTGTGCTGTCCCAGTCTACACTGCACAGGCTCTAGGTTGCTCTGCTGGGAACTGTCCGAGGCCAGCGCTGGGTTGTATGCACTTCCCAGGTCTGAGCGGCTCAAGTTCAGGTTCTCAGGTATTCCACAAAGGCGCAGACTTGGTTGGGCCTGCGTTTTGTGCCTTCCCCAGTCCAAGCAGCTCAGGGGACCAGGTGTTTGGTGAGCACGGTCGCTGAGACTTATCCCCTCCCCAGTCCCTGCCACTCGGTTTTCCGGGTGTAAAACCGGCGCACCTTCTCGGGGGGATATCGACCAGCCTGAGCCCAAGAAGTCTTGATTAGCAACAAGCCTGCCTGCAGTTTGTCTCGGATGCCTTTCTGGGGCTGTGGTTGCCCCCTCCGGCTCTGGCTGCCCTCCCTTGCCTGTCTCGGTGGGGGATGGGGGATGGGCCGACCGCAGCTGGGGCTGGCAGAGTCTTAGGTTAGAGCTTTCCGTCTTTTCGTGGGGAAGCTATCCAAGTCTGCTTTGCTATCCCCAGTTCTCTCAGATTGTTCTCGCGGCATTCAAGCCCAGTCCTCTAAGAAGTTCAGCCGGCTCCTCCCTGCCCAGCCCCCGCTTGCTAATGGCATATGCAGGCATCTGCGCTGCTTCTCCACTGGGAGTTATCGTTTGGCGGGTAATCTGTGGGTTTTAAAAAAATCTTTAAAAAAAAAAAAAGAGGGTTATGTGGCCCTCTGAGGTTCCAAGGCTCGCCACAGATTCACCAGTGAGAGTGTTTGCTGGTGTTTGGAAACCTCTCTTTTTAAAGCCTCCCTTCCCGGGACAGAGCTCTGTCCTTACTTCTTTTGTCTCTCTTTTTATCTTTTATGTTTTTTCCTACCTCCTTTCGAAGACAATGGGCTGCTTTTCTGGGTGCCTGATGTCCTCTGCCAGCATTCAGAAGTTGTTTTGTGGTCTTTACTCTGCGTTCAAATGTTCTTTTGATGAATTTGTGGGGGAGAGAGTGGTCTCGCCATCCTATTCCTCCGCCATCTTGTTCCTTTTCCTCTATCAGCTATCCTAATGGAGGAACAATCTCCATAATTTCATGTATGAAAATACATGAGCAATACTGTAGGCTCTCCAACTTACTGGCTTTGTGACCTTGAGCAAATTCCTTAACCCAAAGCCTTGTTTTCCTCATCTGTATAATTAGAATAAGACTGAATATGTAAGTGTGTTGTGATGATTAAATAGGATGCACACAAAGTGATTAGCATGCTGTCTGGCATACAGTTGGTACTCTATAAATGCTGATGGTTCCCCACCCTCCCTTTTAATTCTTCTCAGTGATTTAAAATTGATGGTAACCAGAATATAGATCTACTATTTTCTAATAAAATGTGGGAAACTAGGAAACAAGCATTTATTTAGTCACACTGCCAAGTCTTTTCCTTTCTCTTAAAACGAAAAGAATCTCAAAGGGCACCAGCACTCAAATAGCACCTCTGGCAAGAAGAGTTGGAATATTGAGTAGGTATTCCAGGTAAAACTAGGTAAAAGACCTAACTATCACCTGGAAACTTAAACTTCTAAACTACTACTACTAATGGCTAATATTGAGTGTTTGGGCTTCACTGGTGGCTCATACAGTAAAGAATCTGCCTGCAATGCAAGAGACCTAGGTTCGATCCCTGGGTCGGGAAAAAAGCCTGGAGAAGGGAACAGCTACCCACTCCAGTATTCCTGCCTGGAAAATCCCATTGGACAGAGGAGCCTGGAGGTCTACAGTCCATGGAGTCACGAAGAGTCAGACACGACTGAAGCGATTTATCATGCACCTTGAAGATTGTGAAGACTGATGAAATAATGGACGTAAAGTGAACAGCACAGTGTCTGGCTGTAGTAAACACTCAATGAATGTGTGTGTGTGTGTTAGTTTGGGGTTAGTTAGGGATCTTCCCAACCCAAGGATAGAATCCTTGTCTCTAATGTCTCCTGCATTGGCAGGTGGGTGCTTTATCACTAGCGCCACCTGGAGTAGCTACTGTTATCTCTAGTTTGTAGAATTTGAGCCTTCAAGAATTTTTTAACTTGTCCTATAAAATGGACAGCTACAATGCATCCATGTACTTATACAGAGACATAAAATTTGTTCAAGCCCAAAATACAAATCTGTAAATCTGATGAATGTAGGGAGCATTGATGGATGGCATAGAAATGTAGCTTCAATGGAATTTTTTTAGTCTAAATTACCTAGTTATCCAACCTGCCAAAATTAGGTATCAGCTGAACTCACAGTGTTAAATACACAGCAGGCACTCACACTTATTGCTTTAATACTTTTGTCTCTATCATTAATGTCTTATGATTAAGTCAGAATTTTGTACCCTGCCTTTACTTAAAATAGGGATGAATACCTTATTCACAAGGGAGCTGTGAGGAAAAGCTATAAATAACTATATACACATAAAATTTACAAGTCTGCATTGCATTCACCTCTCCACATTTTACTGTAAGATCGAGTATTATTTTACTAAACACAAGTTAGATGGCTATCTGAAAGAGGGTCCTTAGAAGGAGAAACAACTAGGATCCCAGATCTCTCCTCCAGACATGGGTTCCTGGCAGATGACTGAGGAGTTTGGCCAAACTGCTTAACCTCTCATAGTCTCAGCTTCTGGAGTTGTAAAATATAAGTGATGGTTATCTTTTACACATGATTGTGATAAGGTGAAATGAATCAATGCGTGCATGCATTTTAAAAAGTGCCAGCCATGTAGAAAGCACAAAACAGGTAATAGCTATTATTATTTTTATGTAAAACACTTCAGAGCTAATTTACATGGGTTTCTTCCTAATCAACATATTTATTATCTCTACAGTTTTTGCAGAGAATACTGCATCCCTAGTGTAACAGCATATACCACCACGGAAAGTGATGCAATCATTTGCCCCTTGGGTGAGTGACTCTGATGCACCATTACTTAAGGAATTTACTAATATTTGACTACTACTTTTAACACCTGAGATTAAGAGACCAGTCCTATATGTTTGGTTTCATCAAGTTAGCATATCCTTCAAGTACTTTCTCTGAGCAAAGCAATGTGCTAAGTGTTGTGACCACAGCCAAGATCTAGAAGAAACCCTCTTCTAGAGAAGACAGAAGAAATCCTCCTGTCTGCTTAAGACTATGTGTGTGTGTGTATATATATATTCATATAATTACAATACTAACTGTAATTATTTGCTTATAGGTCTGATTCCTCCTGTAATATGAGCTCCTCAAGACAGCTGGGGTCACTGATTTTCTCTTTTACCTCCAACACCTACAACGGTGTTTAGCACTCAGTAAGGGATCAATGCAAAGAAATAGAGGAAAACAACAGAATAGGAAAAACAAGAGACCTCTTCAAGAAAATTAGAGATTCCAAGGGAACGTTTCATGCAAAGATGGGCTCGATAAAGGACAGAAATGGTATGGACCTAACAGAAGCAGAAGATATTAAGAAGAGGTGGCAAGAATACACAGAAGAACTGTACAAAAAAAGATCTTCCCGACCAAGATAGTCACGATAACGTGATCACTGACCTAGAGCCAGACATCTTGGAATGTGAAGTCAAGTGGGCCTTAGAAAGCATCACTACTAACAAAGCTAGTGGAGGTGATGGAATTCCAGTTGAGCTATTACAAGTCTTGAAAGATGATGCTGTGAAAGTGCTGCACTCAATATGCCAGCAGATTTGGAAAACTCAGCAGTGGCCACAGGACTGGAAGAGGTCAGTCTTCATTCCAATCCCAAAGAAAGGCAATGCCAAAGAATGCTCAAACTACCGGACAATTGCCCTCATCTCACACGCTAGCAAAGTCATGCTCAAAATTCTCCAAGCCAGGCTTCAGCAATATGTAAACCGTGAACTCCCAGATGTTCAAGCAGGTTTTAGAAAAGGCAGAGGCACCAGAGATCAAATTGCCAACATCAGCTGGATCATGGAGAAAGCAAGAGAGTTTCAGAAAAACATCTATTTCTGCTTCATTGACTATGCCAAAGCCTTTGACTGTGTGGATCACAATAAACTGTGGAACATTCTGAAAGAGATGGGCATACCAGACCACCTGACCTGCCTCTTGAGAAACCTGTATGCAGGTCAGGAAGCAACAGTTAGAACTGGACATGGAACAACAGACTGGTTCCAAATAGGAAAAGGTGTACGTCAAGGTTGTATATTGTCACCTTGCTTATTTAACTTATATGCAGAGTACATCATGAGGAACGCTGGGCTGGAAGAAGCACAAGCTGGAGTCAAGATTGCTGGGAGAAATATCAATAACCTCAGATATGCAGATGACACTACCCTTATGGCAGAAAGTGAAGAGGAACTCAAAAGCCTCTTGATGAAAGTGAAAGAGGAGAGTGAAAAGGTTGGTTTGAAGCTCAACATTCAGAAAACAAAGATCATGGCATCTGGTCCCATCACTTCATGGGAAATAGATGGAAAAACAGTAGAAACAGTGTCAGACTTTGTTTTTTTGGGCTCCAAAATCACTGCAGATGCTGATTGCAGCCATGAAATTAAAAGACGCTTACTCCTTGGAAGGAAAGTTATGACCAACCTTGATAGTATATTAAAAAGCAGAGACATTACTTTGCCAACCAAGGTCCGTCTAGTCAAGGCAATGGTTTTTCCCGTGGTCATGTATGGTTGTGAGAGTTGGACTGTGAAGAAGGCTGATCGCCGAAGAATCGATGCTTTTGAACTGTGGTGTTGGAGAAGACTCTTGAGAGTCCCTTATACTGCAAGGAGATCCAACCAGTCCATTCTAAAGGAGATCAATCCTGGATGTTCATTGGAGGGACTGATGCTAAAGCTGAAACTGCAATACTTTGGCCACCTCATGCGACGAGCTGACTCACTGGAAAAGACTCTGATGCTGGGAAAGGTTGGGGGCGGGAGGAGAAGGGGACGACGGAGAATGAGATGGCTGGATGGCATCACCGACTCTGTGGACATGAGTTTGAGTGTACTCCGGGAGTTGGTGATGGACAGGGAGGCCTGGCGTGCTGTGATTCATGGGGTCGCGGAGAGTCGGACACGACTGAGCGACTGAACTGAACTGAACTGAACTGAAGGGATCAACACTGATTCTGGCATAACTCAAGGTGTAGTCTAGCAGAGGAGTTCCATTGTGTATGCAAATACATGAATATATGCATACAAAAACAGGAATGTAATACAAACTATGATAATTCCCTCATGGGCTGTAAATGCTACATGGACAGTGAGAAGTAGCAATTACTTCTCACTAGACTGAAAAAGGGTTTTTTATGGAATGCAGAGTATTTGTACTTGTGGTTCAGAAGATTTGGGTGGGGATAAGTGGAAAATGGGGGCTTCCCAGGTGGCACTAGTGGTAAAGAACCTGCCTGTCAATTCAGGAGACTAAGACATGGGTTCGATCCCTGGGTCAGGAACATACCCTGGAGGAGGGCATGGCAACCCACTCCAGTATTCTTGCCTGGAGAATCCCATGGACAGAAGAGCCTGGCAGGCAACAGTCCATGGGGTCACACAGAGTCAGACACTACTGATGTGACTTAGCATGTAGGCAGGTGGACGACAGAGGAAAAAAGGGAGTAGAAAAAAAAAAAAAACAGAGTGAAAAAAAGAGAAAGTGAAGTGAAGTCGCTCAGTCGTGTCCGACTCTTTGCGACCCCATGGACTGTAGCCTACCAGGCTTTTCAGTCCACGGGATTCTCAAGGCAAGAATACTGGAGAAGGTTACCATTTCCTTCTCCAAGAGAAAAGAACAAGCTAATTCAAGAAAAGATAAACAGACCTGGAGCCAAATTTGCATGTAGAAGACTAGCAGACATTGAGAGTGGAAAGATAGTGGACCACTAGTGTAACGACGGGATGAGTCACTCCGAGCAGTAAGAATTTTATTTAGTACACAATTGAGAATCCTTAAAGCTGTCAAACAGTAGAGTACTATAAGATGTGTTTAGTGAAGTTGCTCAGTCGTGTCCGACTCTTTGCGACCCCATGACTGTAGCCTACGAGGCTCCTCTGTCCGTGGAATTCTCCAGGCAAGAGTACTGGAGCGGGTTGCCATTTCCTTCTCCAGGCGATCTTCCTGACCCAGGGATCGGACCCAGGGATCGAACCCAGGTCTCCCGCATTGCAGGCAGACGCTTTACCATCTGAGCCACCAGGGAAGCCCCTGGTGTGTTTAACTGCTGATTATTTTAAAAAATAAAGTTCTAGGATTTCTGCTTCCAGCCAAGATGGAGTAGCCCCATTACAAGTCCCACTGTAAGATAAGTTTTCCCTCTTACAATGAAAAAAAACCTGGACATAACACAACATACAAGTACGGCAACACTGTAAAGTGGGAAGACAACTCACAGTACCCTCCAGTCAGGAAGCTGAGCCTATGTTCACACCTAGCACCAACAAGGTGAAAGAAGTGATACAAAACAGGTTACCTGACACTCCACTTCCCCCTACCTGCCCCCCACTACTCCAGTTTCAGCAGGCCCAACAGGGAAGGGTAGTCTCCACCCCACCTACCACCAGTGAGGTGGATCGAGGGGCATTCCGAGTCCCTCCGCCTCCTGAGTTCCTATTGCCACCCTGGGGCAACAAGTGGGCTGAGTCAGCACCCTGCCCGCTCCTTCCTGTGTGCCAGCTGGCCCAGCAGGAGCTGAGCTTACACTCCCACTTGAAGTTTGTGCCCTACTTTCAGCAAGAGGGCGACAGTGGGCTGAGGGGGGGCGTCCTTCTACCCCATCCATCTGCAAAGAGACCCTGTCAACACTCCACTTTCACTGATGTGGGGCCCAGCAGACAACACATACACTCATCTGGCTCTGCTGCCACACCTCAACAAGGAGAATGACTGCTGAAAAATAAAATACTAAAATGAGGTTCTAGAATTTCATAATATCCAAAATCGTCCAAGAAAAAAATCACACATTACCCCAAGAACCAGGAAAATCACAACTTGAATGAGAAAAGATGATCAATAAATGCCAATATCAAGATGAATCAGAGGTTGGAATTATCTGACAAGATTTTTTAACACAGTCATAATAAAAATATTTCAATAATTCTTCAATAAGCAATTATGAATTCTCTTGAAACTAACTGAAAAACTAAAAAATCTTGTAAAAAAAGGAATGAAGTTATAATACATGCTACAATGTGGATGAATGTAAAACATATTAAGTAAATTAAGTCAGTCACACATATACACACACTATATGACATTATTTATATGAAATCTCCAGAGTAGGCAAATCTGTTGAGACAGAAAGTAAATCAGTGGTTGCCTGGGGCTGAAGGTGGTGCGGAATAAGGAGTGACTCAGTGGCTACAGGTTCTTTTGGGAGTGATGAAAACCGTACTAAAATTATATTTTGGTGATGTTTGTGCAACTCTGTAAACATACTAAAAACTACTGAATTGTATAGTTTAGACAAGTGAACTTTGTTGTGTAAATTATATCTCAATATAGATTGAAATTTAAATTAATAATTAAATTTTCTTTTAAAAAGGAATCAAATGTAAGTTATTAAACTAAAAAATAAAATACAGTAACTAAAACACTTGCTGGCTGGGCTCGACAGAAGAGTGGAAACAACAGAGGACAGAAATCAGAAAACCTGAAGATCAGGAGGATTTACTCTGAACAAGAGAGAAAACAGACTGAAAAAATGAAGAGAGCCTTTGGAACCTGTGAAACAAAAGATTCATCATCAGAGTCTCAGAAAGATCTGAGAGAGGCAGTGGGGCTCAAAGAGTATTTTAGGAAATAATGACTGAATACTTTCCAGATTTTTCAAGGGTCGAAAGAAAAGAACTGTCAACCATGAATTCTATACCCAGTGAAGAATGAAGGGACATAAAGGCATTTTTGGACAAAAGAAAACGAACAGAATTTGTTGCTTGCAGACCTACCCTTACAAACTGACTGACGGGAGTTCTTTAAACAGAAAAAAAGAATGATTTTTAAAAAGGAATACTGGACCAAGAGGAAAAAAGAAAGAAAAATGAAAAAGCACATACAAGAATATATACAATGAATTTCTCATGAGTTTTTAAATTGTGTTTGATGACTGAAATGAAAATCATACACCATCTTATGATCAAGATATTTAAAAGTGGGGACAGGAAAGGGATATATATGAAATCAGTGTTCACACTTCAGTGGAAGGTTAAAACGTTGATACGAGTAGATTGTAATGTTATATATGCTTATTGTAATTCCTAGAATTAAACATTGCAAAAAATATACAAAGTGATATACTCAAAAACACTAAAATATAGAGAAGAAATCCTAAAAACTATTCAAGTAATCCATAAGAAGTTAAGAAAAGAGAAGCAAATAATAGGAAATCGAGGAGAAAAAAGGAGGGAAAAAAATAGCAGCTTTAATCCCTAAATATATCAACAATTACCTTAAATGTAAATGGTCAAAATACACCAATTAAAAGACAGGTATTTGCAGATACAAAAATATGATACAACAATGTGCTGTCTGTTAGAAACTTCCTTCAAATACAATAACAGTATGCTTTAAGAGTTGTTGATCAGTCGCTAGGTCATATCCGACTCTGCGACCCCAACGACTGCAGCACACCAGGCTCCTCTTTCTTTTACCATCTCCCAGAGTTTTCTCAAATTCATGTCCATTGAATCAGTGTCAAACTTCTAATGATAAAGAATGGAGCTGGGCCTGCCTGGTAGCTCGGTGGTAAATAATCTGTCTGCCAATGCAGGAGACACAGGTTCAATCCCTGGTCCAAGAAGATTCCACATGCCCCAGAGCAACGAAACCAGTGCGTCCCAACTTTGAGGCTGTGCTCTAGAGGCTTGGAGCCACAACCACTGAGCCCATGTGTCACGACTACTGAAGCCTGTGCACCCCAGAGCCCGTGCTCTGCAACAAGGGAAGCCACAGCAACAAGAAGCCTGAACACCGAAAATAGAGAGTAGCCCCCACACTCCAAAATTAGAGGAAAGCCCATGCAGCAGCAAAGACCTAGCACAGCCAGGGGGAAAAAAAAAGAGTGGAACTAAGTAATTTTTGGAATACTATATGCTCATTAAAATTTAACAGAATGGGGAAATGCTTATAACTTCAAGAGTACATGAAATACAAAATCATGCATCATTAGCATATAAGTAAAAACAACTTTTTTATATGAATAAACTTTTATTGAATTTTAGATAATTAGAAAGAATAAAGAAATGCAAGATAAATGCTTCTGAAACAACATCTGACAGTATCATCTTTTTTGTCATTGGTATTTTCACTTTTCTTTATAAAAAGTATAGACATTCATTTATTTAAATTTTTACAAAGTCAAGAACCATCAAATGGAAAATATAAGTAATGCTAACGTAAATACAGATTTTCATCAATATTGGGATGGTTGCAGTGGTTAGGTTCAGAGCTTAGCCCTCTTGGAAAAATAATGTATGCAGCAGCTGTTGGTTTCCATTATTCAAATAAGTCTGAAAACCAGGCGGCCACTTCCTGTGATGACTGTTCGTGCAGGAAAAGACGGCAAAAAGCATAGTGGGATGACAGAATGAAAGACCATAATGGGGAAAGAAAAGGTGGCCCGATCGAATCACAGGGTCAGAATCATAAAAAATTTAGGAAACAAATCTGGGACGAAACCATTTGTGTGTTGCTTAAAGTGTGATTAAGGCGAGCCTGTCACCAATACAAGCATGGCCAGCTCTACAGAGCACACAGAGAGTGGAGAGTCTGTGGATCACCTGGTGGGCTCCCAGGCTAGGTAACTGATCACAGAGAGTCTCTTTACAGTTATGTAAAACGCATTTGGGCAAAATTGCAACCCTGAGCTGTGACAAGTACAGGGCAGAGCCTCCCAGGAGCATATCTGAAGACATTCCTTTTGTATCAGTCCTATCTCTTTTGCAAATCTAATCATTATGGAAAAAAAAAAAAAAAAGGAAAAAGCAACTCCTGCCCTCCCTTTAACAACCTAGAAACCTCGACTTGTCAAACAAGGAAAAAGTTACCTCCCACGGTACAAGGGCATGGGGTGCTGCCCTCATTAAGAGCAACCTGGTGTGACAGCAAGGGAGACCTGAACGGCTCTGCTCTGACAGGCTGCCAGGAATTCCTTTCCACGCGCCTGCATGACCTAGGTCTTTTATGAAGGGCCTCCTGCTGGGTTCAATCCACATATTCTCGATGAACATGGTGTTAACAGTAGTCTTTACCTTCCTAACCCAATGACTCTCACTTATTTTCTTTAAAAAAAAAAAAAACAGTTTTCTTTTTAAAAATATTTTCCCAGGAAATAAGGAACAGTAATTGTCATGGACCTACAACAGATCCCAGAAAAGCATAGACGGCCAATAATCTGTCAATATAGCAGTACTCCAAATATGAAATTCATGGTCCAGGAAGAGATAAATAAATAAATATGACAGGGCTTCTCCAAGAAGTTTCTAGTTTTCACCCATTGCTAACTGACTTCTGTTGGTGTAAAAAGTTCTGATTCTACGATACGAGAGCCAGCCCTGTGAAGACCAATGCTCGCCACTTACGCCATTTGGCCCCTGCAGCGGGAGGGCATGGGGAGAGGCCAGACAACGTACAGGGGTGCTCAGTATGTTTTCTAAAGACACCTATCTTTTTAAATAATTTCATTATTTAAACCCCATGTGGCACTTTATTCTCTTGAAAAATTATTACGTTAGGCGTGAATTAAAAAACAAGCCCGTCTGGACAGCAGATGGGTTTTCAGTGCTACTCTGCTTTTACACCTCCTTCCTTGGCTTGGCACATCTGTGAGATCCAGCTTTCTGAATGGAATCCTGAGACAGCTCGGGTGGGGGAACATGTCTTCATGCCGGAACATTCCAGTTCGGTTTACAAATCTTAGTGGCCTGGTCACAGCACGGCCTCCTCCTTTGTGCTTTTTACTAGGATCATTGTCAGGAAATTGTCCTTCCCAGCACTCTGCCACCCCACCCTCCCCCTGGAATCAGAGCATCCTTAGCTTTTTTTTCTGCACGTTCCCTCCGCTGGCGTCCTATACCAGGGACCCGGCCCGACTCTGGGCTGGCACCATGACAGGGACAGCGCCAATGCGCTCCAGGGTGGCTTGGCTGACGGTGTAGGAGTGTGTGTGCAGTGACGGTATAGGCGGAGGCCGGGCCTTCCTGCTGACGGAACCATTGCTCCTGGACACGGCCTGCGGTGATGACCCTCTGTTGGCTGTCACTACCAGGGTCTTATGTGGGGCTGGGGCCAGATGGCTGCCGTTGGCATAGATGGCTGGTATGCTGGCGTTGCCCGAGTGGAGGGAAAAGGACTGGCGCAAGTCACCGAAGTGGTTGAACGACTCCGTGTTTCTGTGCACTTTGGGGTTGCTGCTCCAGTAGTGGCTGTTGTAGGTATTGGAAGAGGTCAGTGTGTTGTTCTCCGAGGAGGATATCTCCGTATGAAATGCTTTGGCAGAAGAAGAACATTTGGGTGGAAGATCATCCTCTCTGAAAATGAACAAAAGTAAAGGTGTTGTCAGAATTAACTTGACATCCCCCCTACCCTTCTGCCCAGGACTCTTTCTTCTCATATTCAGGCTAACATGTCTGTGAAATTCACCCCCTCAGGACAGATCACACTCTCAGGAAAGCAAACATGGCAAACACCAGGCCTCGGTGTTGACGTTCATTCCCTTTAAGACAATGCTTAAGAAAAATTCTTCCTCAGCTTCTCAATCTCCAAGAGAAAAAAAGTAGTATCAAATCTTTCAAAGACTATGTCTTCTAATGTAATTGAAATACATATATATATATATATATATATATATATATATATATATATATGTGTGTGTGTGTGTGTGTGTGTGTATAGTGCTCTATATAGGAAAATAGTCCATGAAGAAATCCACTGAGCTAGCTGCTATAAAATAGATAGGAAACCATCCTATGCATGTAGCAACTTCAAAAAATTACTAGGGTTGGCTTGATTTGCATTTTGGGGTATTTGAGAAATCGTTGTGGTGTGCTGATGAGGTTTTTCCCATTAGTCTTACACTGGGATAGAATCTGTCCAAACCCTTAAGAATTTTAAGAGCCTAAGACAAGTTCTTAAGTCAATCTAAAATGCTAACTAATTCACCTAACATTTCCTGAGTACCAAGGATTTTATTAGATGTTTAATATGAAAAAAAAAGACAGCTCTTCTACCCTAGACAAGGCCCGAAGTCAACTTATGTGAGAATGTGGTGCCTGGGACTAGTCTTGGACCCGGTCAAAGAATGTATTGAAGAGATGGATGAAGAGGGACCCGAACTATGGTCCAAGAAGAGGGTGGGAGCTAAAGGAAAAGCCTCGAGGCACGAGGGAAGACAGAACAGACTGGGGCTGTGTATGTCCTTTTTAACAAGGATACTGACATGATGCCATCTAAGCCTGAGCCTGAACCCCTGTATTCCCACAATACACCTTTCTCTCAATATCATTTGACATTCTTTCCTTACGATGTTCACATTCTCAACTCAACTGTTTTCAACCAAGTCATACTGGTTCGGTCTATCTGTACAGGTGGTGTTCTTTCTTGTTTAAGGCCTCATCATTTATAAATGCCACTACTAAATACATGTTCTAAAGTAATTTTTCTACTATGGCAGCCACCTAACCCCACCCACCCTGAAGCTATGGGAGGAAATGAGGAGATTCTTCACTTGTGTCCTCCTCACTGGGCACACGCTAGACTAGCCACTGCTCCCCATCCATGATCCAGTAAATAAAGCTGAGCAGTCAATGAGAAAGAGTGATGTAACATACAAGAAACGATCATTAGGCCACTTTAACTGTCTTGGTTAAAGTCATAAGATTAGCAAAGAAACGTTAGCTGCCAAATAGAAATAGAATAGACACACAGATACTGGATATGCCAATGTCAGGATAAATTATCTGACACACAAACCTTATTTCATTAGGAATTTCTTCTTCCTCCTCCTCTTTATTTTTGCTTCTCCAGTAAAAGAATGCCCCTAAAATTAGTGCAATGCAAAAAATGATAATAACTGCACCAGTGCCAATGGCTCCAGCTATTAGTCCAATGCTCCTGGGCTGGGCTGCAAAATATATTTAAGGTATATTTAAAGAAAAAAAGGAGAGAGAGAGAGAGAAATAGAATGTGCTCATACAACTTCATAAATAGTTAAGACTACCCAAGAATCTTCTTAAAATGCACAAAATTGCCTACAGTATTGCATCCATCTAAAGTTAAATCTTGCTTAACTTTCTGTATCCCCAGTGGCTAGGACTAAAACAACAGGCTCACAAACATTTATTGAATGAATAAACAATTACACAACTCACAGCGGCAGGAGAGTCACCACCATAGCAGAGCAGGAAAAAGAACATACCTGACGACCTGTCTGTGTGCGCGCACGCTAAGTCCCTTCAGTTGTGTCCAACTCTCTACAACCTATGGACTGTGGCCCGCCAGACTACTCTGTCCATGGGATTCTCCAGGCAAGAATACTGGAGTGGACTGCCATGCCCTCCTCCAGGGGAATCTTCCCGACCCAAGGATTGAACCCAGGTCACCTGCACTACAGGTGGATTCTTTACCACTGAGCTACCCGGGAAGATGACTACCTGCCTAACCTGCCCACAATGAACCCAGCAAGCAGTGGGATAACTTATCACCTCCTCTTAGTCAGATCATTCCCTTCTGCAGCTGGAATTCAAATAACCCAGGATACTCAACTAGAGAAAAAAAATGTCTGCACTACTTGGGTACGAGCTGCGCACCCAACATTTTAGCAGACATAAGGGATTAGAAGAAAATACAAAAAGGTCTTGCCGTGACCAAAAGGTCACTTCAAATTTTTATATGTCTCTAGCGCTACACAGTTAGAACTGATTTGATTCTAATGATCCTGAGGAGAAGACATTTTACCATAAAGAACAAGTCATCTTGCTGAGGCTGAAAAGTACACTAATATATTTCTGTAACATTTTCAATAATGATTAAAATCAAAATAAGTTCTATTTTCTCTTCAAATGAACTAAGTCCCATTAAGCGAAACTCTTCATTCCCTGGTTTAATGAAGATCTTGGCATTTCAGAACCAGAGTGGACACCAGAATTTCACATACTTACGAGAAATGACCTGGAGATCCAAAAGACAGGTGCTGGTCCCAATGGCGTTAGAAGCCACACACTGGTACAAACCTGATGACAGGGCGCTGATGTTCCGGATGGTGACTGTTCCCTGGACCTGGTCTGTCACAAAAATAACAGTCAAGTGAGGATTTCGGAAAGAAAGTAAGAAACCAAAGAAATCAGCAGAAGGCTATAAAAAGAAATGAACAGTGGAGATCGATATCGTTTTTCTGGAGCGAGTTTTTGGTTTATGAATGTTAAAGACTAAATTATAAAATAAAGACCTAGAGCTACAGAAAAAAGTGAAATTAGTTGCTCAGTCATGTCCGACTCTTTGCGACCCCATGGACTGTTGCCCACCAGGCTCCTCTGTCTATGGGATTCTCCAGGCAAGAATAATGGAGCGGGCTGCTATGCCCTCCTCCAGGGGATCTTCCCAATCCAGGGATCGAGCCTAGGTCTCCTACACTGTAGGCAGATTCTTTAATAGCTGAGCCACCAGGAAGAGCTACAGAGGACTGTCCTAAATGAGGGCAGTCTCACAGTCTAATCTGCAGATTAATGTGAGGTCCTAAAGGTGAGCTGAACTGAACTGAACTGAATTGAATGATCATAAATACTGAATTTTAATTCTGAGGAAATGCTGTAATACAAAAATGAAGTTAAACCCATTATACTAATATTTGCTTCATCCTTAATGGGGAAAATATCCACTCTGTGCTCCAAGGTGTAGACTGTTACTCCCTTTCAATAATGATTATAACCATTCCTAAGTCCAGCTCCTCCACAAAGTGGACACCAAGACAAGCAAGAGGTTTACTGGAGGCAATGGCAGTAAAGGAAGCAGAGAGGAAGCTGGAGAAAGAAGGGGGAGGCTCCGACTGCAGTGCTGGTCTGACCACCGTGAAGGGGAGAAGGAAGACAGGAGGGGGCGTTTCAGACCGCAGCACAATGTTGCTGAAGTTTCCTGGAGACAAAGTCACCTGCTTCAGGCATCTCGCTCCTTGCAGGAACAGGCCTGTATTAGCAGCCCTGCTGAGAATGGTGACTGGCTGGGAGCAGTCCAGGTGAAGCCTGCCTGGGTGGGAAGCAGTGGCGGATGCTGGAGGAAGTCATGCGCCCCACAGCAGGAGATCTGAGCCGGGCATTTTCAAGGTGATCACAACATTACAAAGAACTATTTCAGTGCTTCACATTCCAGTCATTTATCAACATTAGGATAGTTTATTTATTCCTTATAAACAAAATGTAAATGACTTGATAATAACCAACGTTATTACTATGTGCCAAGTACTGGCTAAGCTTTTTTACGTTATTATCCTGATTGTTACAATCATTCTTAGAGGTAGCATTATTATTAATCCCATTGAACAGATATGGAAACTGAGGCTTCAGAAGAGTAATAAGATTACACAAGTGGGCAACAGGAATTACAGCTGGATGGAGGGCTGTCTTACCTCTTAGTTCAGGGTTTCACTGCCTCCCTTAGGCAGAACATTACCATCAGTCACCTCAGCTCCTCAAAACAGCAGCACATGAGGAAAGGCTCCTGAGAGCACGTTTCTAGCGCAAAGTCCACACTCCTCAGGCAACACCTGGGGCTCTCACTACCCTGTGCTGACAACCCTGACATGAAGCTAAAATTGAATTACCTAGTTCCTGCTGGCAATCTTTATAGATCAAAGGCAGACGCAGAGTCATTTAAGAAATAAATATTTATTGAGCACCCTTCTGTGTACCAGGTCATTTCTGAGGATGGGGATACAATGATGAACCAGACAAACGCAGCCCTGTACTTTAATGAGACAAATAGGCAATAAATCATAACAAGTGGGGTAAGTGCCATAACCAGAGGATACAGGGTGCTGGCGAGCACAGAAGAGGGACATCTGATGAGGATGAGCAAATTCTCAAAGATCCCAAGACAGCAACAGCCCTCAGTGTTATCCCGCTGCATTCTAACATAATACAGTGGGTAATGTTACCAAGGACTCTGAATCATCAAACACACACGGAAATTAACATCAGTATACAGGCCAGGAAGAGGAGGGGTTTTCTTGTTTTGTTTTTGCTATTGCTTTTCAGTGGAAGAATGTAAATGATCCAACCCATACTATATGGATATTCTTACTAAATGGATATCTTACTTAGACATCTGAATTGTACTGTACACACCCAAGTCAATATACCTGGTAGTTATTTGGTTCACACTTGTATGTTATTTCCTTTTCCTTAAGAACCCACAATTCTGATGGCTACCAGTGTCTGGACTTTTCAGTGAACTCACTCAGAGAGTTGGGCCAGTCTGGAGGGAAACTGTTTTCTCCTCCTCTGTGTTCTATTTGATTTCCCGGGCTCTCATAAATGTCCCTCCCATGTATTGCCCAGAACCTTGTATTCTCTAGTGCTGGAACTTACCCCATGTATTATAATTTCTTACCTATTTATCTCCTTAAGATAATGGACTGGGTTTTTCTTGTTTATCATGGTTATCACCATCCTCAGAAATGACCCAGCACATGGAAAGGTATGCAACAAAGAAATAAATGGGCTATCTTGAGTGTCTGTTGGGTACCACATGCACTATACTAAGAGTTTTACATGTCTCTTTAATGTCACAAACTTTAAGTTTTATAGTCTGTACTTTTCAAAGGTGATAAAGCTCAGAGAAGCAATGCAATTGGTCCAAGATCACACAATACACAAGTAGCAGCACATAAAATCTGGTCTGTCTGTGTCCAAAGCTCATAATCACCATACCCCCACTTGGCTTTCTAGTGAGGTATTTAATACCATAATATTCTCTGGGGTACATCTTTAGGATATTTTCTAACCTTGCAATCAATGTCTCAATGCTGTTAGTCTTAACCTAAGCTATCTGTGTAAATCCATCTTCAATACATTACCAAATGTCATCATTCAAGAAAACCATAATCTTTGGGCCACTAACCCCCCCAATTCCACACACTGTATTACTGTCTTCATAAATCCTGAAAGTCTAGAAATTTGATCAGCTCACACCAAACCACTGATTATGTTGACGTTTCCATAGAGAGAATTAGGGAAAAAATTAACAGCTGATCTAAGCAGCCTTCTGGCATGCGGAAAAGGCAAACTGTAAAGATTCATTTTTTTAAAAAAAGCTGAAAAAGTTATTTTTAAAAGGTGAAGTCACTGTTTTCCCCTTTTTTTCCCTTTACCTCTATAGACACCATGAGTAGAGTTTAAGACAGTGTTTTTCCATGAGGTGGACACACCATGCTGGAGTTAACTTGGAACAGAATCAGGGGATGAGACAGACTCATCAATAAGACAGGACTAGCCGGAAGCAGAAGAGGGCTGTTTCTATGCAGTCAGGGCAATGCAGACATGGAGGCACCTCTGCCGCCAGCACCAGACTGCTCTACGCCATGGCGCAGGGCCCTTTCTGAAATGAGAGGGACCAGTCCCCCAATGGGTCATTTCACTTGGCCTGCTCTGGCACAGACTAACTTGTTGAAATGAAGTTATAGAATAAATATCCTTTTGATGGTCTTTCTTTTGAAGAACAGGGGACGTTCAACAGGGTGGATCACACTCCACTCCATTTTAGTTCACAGCAACACTGTATCCCGCGTAAGATGCTGACCTCAACCAGAAAGCCCTACAGAATTTAAAGAGAAATATATACTAGCGCACATTTCCACTTCCATCCTTTCTGCTTAGTTCCAGAATCACTTCTCTGCCGCCTAATCAATGGTAAACTGGCTTAGAGTGTGAGTTCTAGACTCAGGGTGGAACCTGTTCTATCACTGGCTAGCTAGGTGGTCATGAATGTGCCACCTCTTCTTCTGAGGGCTACCGTGAGGACTAAGTGAGACAATGCACAGTGCCTGGGAAGGCTTCTATGTAGGAATTTCCTCTTGGCATGGCTTGAGAAATTTATATCTTTTTCTGATTTATGAGGAAAACCAGTCAAGAAATTGGGAAAATGCTCAGTTCAGTTCAGTCGCTCAGTCGTGTCTGACTCTCCGCGACCCCATGAATCACAGCACCCCAGGCCTCCCTGTCCATCACCAACTCCAGGAGTTCACTCAAACTCATGTCCACAGAGTCGGTAAAGCTATCCAGCCATCTCATTCTCCGTCGTCCCCTTCTCCTCCCGCCCTCAACCTTTCCCAGCATCAGAGTCTTTTCCAGTGAGTCAACTCGTCACATGAGGTGGCCAAAGTATTGCAGTTTCATTTTAGCATCAGTCCTTCCAGTGAACACCCAGGATCGATCTCCCTTAGAATGGACTGGCTGGATCTCCTTGCAGCACAAGGGACTCTCAAAAGTCTTCTCCAGCACCACAGTTCAAAAGCATCAGTTCTTTGGCGATCAGCTTTCTTCACAGTCCAACTCTCACATCCATACATGACCACGGGAAAAATCATTGCCTTGACTAGACGGACCTTGGTTGGCAAAGTAATGTCTCTGCTTTTTAATATACTATCTAGGTTGGTCATAACTTTCCTTCCAAAGAGTAAGCGTCTTTTAATTTCATGGCTGCAATAAGCATCTGCAGTGATTTTGGAGCCCCAAAAAATAAAGTCTGACACTGTTTCCACTGTTCCCCCATCTATTTCCCATGAAGTGATGGGACCAGATCCCATGATCTTTGTTTTCTGAATGTTGAGCTTCAAGCCAACCTTTTCACTCTCCTCTTTCACTTTCATCAAGAGGCTTTTGAGTTCCTCTTCACTTTCTGCCATAAGGGTGGTGTCATCTGCATATCTCAGGTTATTGATATTTCTCCCAGCAATCTTGATTCCAGCTTGTGCTTCTTCCAGCCCAGTGTTCCTCATGATGTACTCTGCATATAAGTTAAATAAACAAGGTGACAATATACAGCCTTTATGCACTCCTTTTCCTATCTGGAACCAGTCTGTTGTTCCATGTACAGTTCTGACTGTTGCTGCCTGACGTGCATACAG
Source organism: Moschus berezovskii (assembly GCF_049115385.1). Lineage (NCBI taxonomy): Eukaryota > Metazoa > Chordata > Mammalia > Artiodactyla > Moschidae > Moschus > Moschus berezovskii. The sequence goes on from NC_142460.1 coordinate 85,155,804, forward strand.
GTTTCTCAAGAGGCAGGTCAGGTGGTCTGGGATTCCCATCTCTTTCAGAATGTTCCACAGTTTCTTGTGATCCACACAGTCAAAGGCTTTAGCATAGTCAATGAAGCAGAAATAGATGCTCTTCTGGAACTCTCTTGCTTTCTCCATGATCCAGAGGATGTTGGCAATTTGATCTCTGGTGCCTCTGCCTTTTCTAAAACCTGCTTGAACATCTGGAAGTTCACGGTTCACATATTGCTGAAGCCTGGCTTGGAGAATTTTGAGCATGACTTTACCAGCGTGTGAGATGAGTGCAATTGTGCGGTAGTTTGAGCATTCTTTGGCATTGCCTTTCTTTGGGATTGGAATGAAGACTGACCTTTTCCAGTCCTGTGGCCACTGCTAAGTTTTCCAAATTTGCTGGCATATTGAGTGCAGCACTTTCACAGCATCATCTTTCAAGATTTGAAACAGCTCAACTGGAATTCCATCACCTCCACTAGCTTTGTTCGCAGTGATGCTTTCTAAGGCCCACTTGACTTCACATTCCAAGATGTCTGGCTCTAGGTCAATGATCACGTTATCGTGACTATCTTGGTCGTGAAGATCTTTTTTGTACAGTTCTTCCATGTATTCTTGCCACCTCTTCTTAATATCTTCTGCTTCTGTTAGGTCCATACTATTTCTGTCCTTTATCCAGCCCATCTTTGCATGAAATGTTCCCTTGGAATCTCTGATTTTCTTGAAGAGATCTCTTGTTTTTCCTATTCTGTTGTTTTCCTCTATTTCTTTGCATTGATCACTGAGGAAGGCTTTCTTATCTCTCCTTGCTATTCTTTGGAACTCTGCATTCAGATGCTTATATCTTTCCTTTTCTCCTTTGCTTTTCCTTTCTCTTCTTTTCACAGCTATTTGTAAGGCCTCCTCAGACAGCCATTTTGCTTTTTTGCATTTCTTTTCCATGGGGATGGTCTTGGTCCCTGTCTCCTGTACAATGTCACGAACCTCCGTCCAGAGTTCATCAGGCACTCTATCAGATCTAGTCCTTTAAATCTATTTCTCACTTCCACTGTATAATCATAAGGGATTTGATTGAGGTCATATCTGAATGGTCTAGTGGTTTTCCCTACTTTCTTCAATTTCAGTCTGAATTTGGCAATAAGGAGTTCATGATCTGAGCCACAGTCAGCTCCTGGTCTTGTTTTTGCTAACTGTATACAGCTTCTCCATCTTTGGCTGCAAAGAATATAATCAATCTGATTTCGGTGTTGACCATCTGGTGATGTCCATGTGTAGAGTCTTCTCTTGTGTTGTTGGAAGAGGGTGTTTGCTATGACCAGTGCGTTTTCTTGAGAAAACTCTATTAGCCTTTGCCCTGCTTCAACCGATGATAGAAGCAAGGTCCGATGTTATAAAGAGCAATATTGCATAGGAACCTGGAATGTTAGGTCCATGAATCAAGGCAAATTGGAAGTGGTCAAACAGGAGATGGCAAGAGTGAACATAGACATTCTAGGAATCAGTGAATTAAAATGGACTGGAATGGGCGAATTTAACTCAGATGACCATTATATCTACTACTGTGGGCAGGAATCCCTTAGAAGAAATGGAGTAGCCATCATGGTCAACAAAAGAGTCCGAAATGCAGTACTTGGATGCAATCTTAAAAACGACAGAATGATTTCTGTTCATTTCCAAGGAAAACCATTCAATATTACAGTAATCCAGGCCTATGCCCCAACCAGTAACGCTGAAGAAGCCGAAGTTGAACGGTTCTATGAAGACCTACAAGACCTTTTAGAACTAACACCCAAAAAAGATGTCCTTTTCATTATAGCGGACTGGAATGCAAAAGTAGGAAGTCAAGAAACACCTGGAGTAACAGGCAAATTTGGCCTTGGAGCACGGAATGAAGCAGAGCAAAGGCTAATACAGTTTTGTCAAGAGAACGCACTGGGAAAATGCTAAATGTCTCAAAATTCCAATAAATATTAATATTCAGGATTTGAGGTTGAGTGATCAGACTTAACAAAATCAAATTATTCAATATCTTATATGATTTATGCATTTTTAAAATAATAAATGACCATAATAATAAACAGTGAGTCATTTCTTATATAAAATTCAGAATTATTCTACATAAAAAATAATGAATACATGGTTTATTGTTATTTGAACAAAATATGACATATATTATGACATACTATATATTTTAATAATATTAAAAAAAATTTCAACTAGATGCAAATGTTTGATAATAAATAGTAATAAAAATGGGAATATGAACACAAAATAAAACCTATTTAGAAATTCAAAGATAATATGACAAATACTTAATATTTAAACTCTGTCATTCTGAAAGAAAATTTAAAAACATGATACAGCATTAAGGATCCAACAGCCTTGATCTTTATTGCATGCCAGATTTTTCAGACATAGAAAATTTTATTTCCTTTTTGTGTTGATGTTGGTTGAATTAAGATGGAGATGGAAAAGGGAAACAGAAAAATTACACAGTAGGATTGTGGATTTGCCAGTTATGTCTTCTTTTTTTCAACCTATCCTGGGCCTCTGCTGTTTATAAGTTGTTAAATTTCACTGCTTCTCTATGCTTAATATGCACTTTTGTGTTGTTTTAACTGTTACTGGCTATTTAACTGGTTTCTTTGTGGTTCATCTAAAACACACTCCTGCTTCAGGGACTTCATTCACCTGGCTGTTCCTTCTGCCTACAATGCCCTCCAGCCCCCGTATTCACATGCCTAATTCCCTTAACATCTTCAAATCTTTGCCAGAATATCATCTTCTCTAGGAGGCGTACCCTAAGAATCTTTCAAATTTCAGCTCCTCATGCCTTAGCTAATCCATTTTACATTCACCTATTTTTCCCCTAATGAATTTATCACCTTGTAACAATCTCTGCAATTTACTGATTTATTGTGTTCAATCTCCCCCCATTAGAATTCAAGCTCTATAAGGGGAAGGATTTATGTTCACTGATGTGTCTCTAGCACCTAGAAGAGTGCTGGAAACTAGTAGGTGCCCAACAAGCATATGTTAAATTAACAAATGAATTCAGAGCAAAAATGAAGAAATAAGTATACAAGACCATACTTGAGTGAAAAAGCTAGTGCGAAACTCAACATTCAAAAAACTAAGATCATGGCACCCAGTCCCATCACTTCATGGCAAATAGAAGGGGAAAAAGTAGACACAGTGACAGATTTTATTTTCTTGGGCTCAAAAATCAGTGCAGATGGTGGCTGCAGCCATGAAATTAAAAGACACTTGCTCCTTGGAAGCAAAGCTATGACAAACCTAGACAGTGTATTAAAAAGCAGAGATAACACTTTGCTGACAAAGGTCCATACAGTCAAAGCTACGGTTTTTCCAGTACTCATGTACAGATATGAGAGGTGGACCATAAAGAAGGCTGAGCACCAAAGAATTGATGCTTTTGAACTGTGGTGCTGGAGAAGACTTTTGAGACCTCCTTGGACTGCAAGGAGATTAAACCAGTCAATCCTAAAGGAAATCAACCCTGAATATTCATTGGAAGGACTGATGCTGAAGCTCCAATACTTTGGACACCTGAGGAGAAGAACCAACTCATTGGAAAAGATGCTGATGCTGGGAAAGACTGAAGGCAAAAGGGGAAGCAGGTGGCAGAGGATGAGATGGTTGGATGGAATCATTTACTCAATGGACATGAATCTGTGAAAACTCCAAGAGGTAGTAAGGGACAGGGAAGCTGGCGTGCTGCAGTCATGAGGTGGCAAAGAATCAGACAAGACTTAGTGATTGAACAACAACAACACACAAAAGTATAAATAAAATCAAAAGCTTGGTTTAGGCAGGATTGATTAAAAACATAAAGATGAAAAGGACCAACAGAATTGGGAATGAAAAGGGGAACATAAATGCATACAGTTTTAAAATTCATGAGGGAATAATAATAATATAAATGCTAATATTTATTAAGTGCTTATACATGCCAGATGTCATGCTAAACATTTTACATGTGCTATCATTTAATCTTTATTTCACCCTGTGAGGCAGTTACTATCATTGTCTCCATTTTACACAGAAGAAGACCAAGGCTATCACATAGCCAGTGGTTCCTGGAGCTATGATTCCAAATCACATTCTCTGGACTCCAAAACCTGCACTCTTACATACACACTTGTGTCTTCAGGTAGAGAATACAACTTGATGCTACTATGCATAAGCACAGACAAAAGAGACATTTTCTCTTAATAAACCTACTACATTAGAGAAACTAAATCAGTAGTCAAAGAGCTATCCAAAAAAAAAAAAAAAAAACCCAACAACAACAAAACAGCAAGGCAAAGCTTTGACAAGCAAATTCTACAAAATCATCAGATAACCTATGTTTTCTTATCCATACTGTTTCAGAGCATGGAAAAATGAGGAAGGGCTACCCAACTCAATTTATGAGGAATTACTATATTCTAATGCTCAAACTACCACACAATTGCACTCATCTCACACGCTAGTAAAGTCATGCTCAAAATTCTCCAAGCCAGGCTTCAGCAGTATATAAACCGTGAACTCCCAGATGTTCAAGCAGGTTTTAGAAAAGGCAGAGGCACCAGAGATCAAATTGCCAACATCCGCTGGATCATGGAGAAAGCAAGAGAGTTTCAGAAAAACATCTATTTCTGCTTTATTGACTATGCCAAAGCCTTTGACTGTGTGGATCACAATAAACTGTGGAACATTCTGAAAGAGATGGGAATCCCAGACCACCTGACCTGCCTCTTGAGAAACCTGTATGCAGGTCAGGAAGCAACTGTTAGAACTGGACATGGAACAACAGACTGGTTCCAAATAGGAAAAGGTGTACGTCAAGGTTGTATATTGTCACCTTGCTTATTTAACTTATATGCAGAGTACATCATGAGGAACGCTGGGCTGGAAGAAGCACAAGCTGGAATCAAGATTGCCGGGAGAAATATCAATAACCTCAGATATGCAGATGACACTACCCTTATGGCAGAAAGTGAAGAGGAACTCAAAAGCCTCTTGATGAAAGTGAAAGAGGAGAGTGAAAAGGTTGGCTTGAAGCTCAACATTCAGAAAACAAAGATCATGGCATCTGGTCCCATCACTTCATGGGAAATAGATGGAAAAACAGTGGAAACAGTGTCAGACTTTATTTTTTTGGGCTCCAAAATCACTGCAGATGCTGATTGCAGCCATGAAATTAAAAGACGCTTGCTCCTTGGAAGGAAAGTTATGACCAACCTTGATAGTATATTAAAAAGCAGAGACATTACTTTGCCAACCAAGGTCCGTCTAGTCAAGGCAATGGTTTTTCCCGTGGTCATGTATGGATGTGAGAGTTGGACTGTGAAGAAGGCTGACCGCCGAAGAATCGATGCTTTTGAACTGTGGTGTTGGAGAAGACTCTTGAGAGTCCCTTATACTGCAAGGAGATCCAACCAGTCCATTCTGGAGGAGATCAATCCTGGATGTTCATTGGAGAGACTGATACTAAAGCTGAAACTGCAATACTTTGGCCACCTCATGTGACGAGTTGACTCACTGGAAAAGACTCTGATGCTGGGAAAGGTTGGGGGCGGGAGGAGAAGGGGACGACGGAGAATGAGATGGCTGGATGGCATCACGGACTCTGTGGACATGAGTTTGAGTGAACTCCGGGAGTTGGTGATGGACAGGGAGGCCTGGCGTGCTGTGATTCATGGGGTCGCGGAGAGTTGGACACGACTGAGCGACTGAACTGAACTGAACTGATACTAAAACTCAAGCAAGGATAATAAAAGACAGAAAAATATGGGCCATTCACACTTAGGATCACAGATGATCAAGTTTTATTAAACTTGATGAGATGTTCTATTCAACAGAAGAGAAAGTTCTATTAAAATACAAGCATACCAAATATTAGTAATTTATTTAAAAATAATGACAAATAGAATTTATTCCAGAAAAGGAGGGTGGTTTAAAGTTTGGAAATATATTAATGCAATTCACTTATTGACACTGGGGCTGTATAACACTATTTACTGTGGAGGCTGACCTGTGCCTCACAATGCTCAGCAGCATCCCTGACCTCTACCCACTGGCTGCCAGTAGCATCTTCCTCCCAGCTGTGACAACTGAAAGTGTCTCCAGACATCGCCAGGTGAAACTGTCCCTGGATCAGAACCCCTGATGCAGAGGTTGATGAACTGTCTCAGTGGGACCTGGGCCAACTGTACAGGCCTAATGGAACAAGGGCCAAACTGCTATATTTTGCTTCAAATAATATCCACCAAATATGGTTTTCAGTCCTTTTAGAATTCGAAGTATTTATAGGCCAAAAGGACAATACTAAATCCACTGTATAAAAACAAACTACATCTCCAAAGGATGCTGGTTCTAAATTTATTCAGTCTTTAGCATCCACATATAAACTATACGAAAACAACTTTTTGGTAACTTTTATTGTGACATAACTTTTAGTTTATAGAAAATTGAAAGAATACTACCAGGAATTCTTGTGTATCATATATCATCTACTCGGAATTAACAGTTATTTATATTTTGCCCTATTTGGTTATTATTTCCTCAGTACTTACAGAAATATTTTCCTGAACCATGTAAGAGCAAGTAGAAGACACTGCACCTTTTTTACCACTAAGTACTTAGTATTTCCTAAGGACAAAGACATTACATAATCACAGTACAATTATCAAGAAATTAAATATTGCTACAACAGTATTATCTCATTCATTTTAAACTCAAATTTCGTCAACTGCCCAATAACGTCCTTTATAGCTGTTTCTTCCCCTGTCCAGTTTCTAATCTAGGATTCTGTATTACACTTAGTTGTTTTAACTCTGTGGTCTCTCTTTTTTAACTTTGTATTTTGTACTGGGGTATAGCCAATTAACAATATTGTGATAGTTTCAGGGGAACAGCAAAGGGACTCAGCCATACATATACATGTACCCATTCTCCCCCAAACTCCCCTCCCATCCAGGCTGCCACATAATATTGGGCAGAGTTCCCTGTGCAATACAGTAGGTCCTTGTTGGTTATCCATTTACATACAGCAATGTGCACCGGTCCATCCCAAACTCCCTAACTATCCCTTACCCCACACTCCCTCGCCCCTGCCTAGCAACCATTAAGTTTGTTCTCTGACTCCTCACTCTCTTTCAATCTAGGACAGTTTGCCTGTGTCTTCATTCCCTGCTGGATATTTCCTCATGATTGGACTCAGGTGATGTGTTTTGAGAGAAACACTGAAACAATGATTCTGTGTCCTCAGAGCATAAGACATGAGGCATACAACAGCAGTTTGTCACAACATTGGCTGTGTGCTTATAGTGGTGTCCACCAAGCCTCTCTACTATAAAGTTACTATTTACTCTGTGATTAGTAAGTTCGGTTCGGTTCAGTTCAGTCGCTCAGTCGTGTCCGACTCTGCGCGACCCCATGAATCACAGCACGCCAGGCCTCCCTGTCCATCACCAACTCCCGGAGTTCACTCAAACTCATGTCCATCGAGTCGGTGATGCCATCCAGCCATCTCATTCTCTGTCGTCCCCTTCTCCTCCCGCTCCCAATCCTTCCCAGCATCAGAGTTATTTGTGGGGAAATACTTCGGAACTAGTAAACATGTTTCTCATCAAACGACAGCTCCTACTTTGACATTAGGGATGATTTTCTGTCACTCCTTCTAACTGACATTGGTAGTCATTCTAATGGAAGAAAATGCTCTCCTTTCTCCCCGATTTATTTATGTCTATCCACAGGGATTCAGGGATTCTCACTGTATTCAGTGGATTACATTATTGTTTCAATGTTCACACTGTCCCAGATTTGTCCTAGAAGGAACTCCTTGAAGCTAGCCCCTGTACATGAGTGTATACATGGACCATTCTAATCCCCAAATATTATGCCCTGTCACTACTCAGACTTTTGGGGTTGCCTCTTCTGGTGTCAGTTACTCTTTTCTCAGGAATGCATACTGAATTTATAGTAAGCAAATGTATACACATCAGTAAGATAAATCTCCTAAAAGAATTCTAAGTTATTTTGGGATTATACGCTATTTTGTCTGTTGTATTAATGCAGATATTAAGAGGTAAATTTAATTAAAAATCAGATTCATTTAATGTGTATTATTATCATAGATGAAGTTATCCAAAGATAAGTCAGATAACCAATCCAGAGTTGGAATTACAAGACACATGGCTGTCATCTTTGGCATTCATGTTCACTTTTACACCTCAAGTACCAAAGAATATGCAAGTTGCAAAGAAGATATCAAGAAATTTGACTAATATCTATTTATTCAGAAACAAGTAGGTATGGAAGGCTCTTTCTACAGATACTCACAAGTTACATACAACCATTTTTATAAACTTTCATTTGTAATTCCAAACTCAGCCCAATATTTCAAAGAAATGTTATAAATCATAGAATCTTAATGCTGATACAGAGGAGTTGGAGACGATATTGTTAAATTCCTTTATTTTACAAAAAGACAACACACACACAAAAAGGAAAACAGGCCCAAAGAGGTAAACTGTCATAGAAATAGAAAATCTAGGACTGGAATATAGTCTTCAGGATTTAAAGACAAGAGCTATTCTAAACATGCCACTCACAATATTAACAGATCAGTCCACGAAAAGAAAAAAAAAAAAAGCTATTTAGCCTCACAGTATGGTTAAAACATCTAGCAATAAACAATCAGTAGGGAACAACAGCATTGCAGTAATCATTATTAGAATAACCCAGAAGTTATTATGGTGAAAAAAAGCTTTTTAAAATAATACTGGGATAGGTTAATTAAAAAGTGATGGGAAGATCCATTAATAATTTCTGCGGGGATTCTTACAGGCAACTGAAAAGCTCTTAAGAGGCTGGTGATCCCCGTTCTTTAATGTCCAACTTCACCATAGAATTTAGGACTTTTCTTCCCATGACAAGTATACACCACCGATATGATTCAAACTTATCAAGCATAACTAAGGTTGTTTGGGACCTCTCCATTAATTGTCAGCTCCTTAAGACCTGTAAATCTGCCGTGAGAATGCTAGAAGAGATATGATCTGTATTGGAGATGATGTAACACACAGATAGCAAAAATGTATTTCCTTGAAATAGAAATTATATATATAATTCTAGAATTTCCCTCATTTCATAAATTTTCCTCAGTTTTCAAGGGTGTCTCCTTTAATATCAAATGTAAGCAGCTGGATTCACATGCAGAAAGCCCTCAATGATACTCATGCCTCCTCCATCTTTACCTGTCTGTTGTGACCAACTCCTGGATCTCCCATGATCTGAGGCCTTTTCCTGCTCTCTTTCCCATCTTCCTCCTCTAATTAGACTTGAGGCTGAAAAGGATGATTAACCCTCTCATGACTACGTGGATGCTTCTCATACTAACAAAGGCAATTATTTCTTAAGTAGGAAGTAGATTCTCAGTTATAAACTTCAAGGATTATTCTACAGTTAGCAATTCAAAGAAACTACCAATTAGCTATTTTAAATCTTCACTACAAAGAAACAGAATTTCCATATATAGTTACCACTGGATAAGATACATTTCATAAAGTCAGCAATGAGAAGATGAAAGAAAATATTTTTATTCTCTTTAAAGCTGAAAACACAAAACAATCCTGATAGCAGTTACAAATACAGTGTGTTCTTTTTCAAAATCTATTAAAGTTAATTACTTTGTGAATCACCTGTGAATTGAAATTTTCCATGATAATGAATTAAATGGGCAAAGCAACACCATACATACCCTGAGTGGCTGTTGGAGGTAGTTTGAGGGTATTGTCTAACTTCTCCCAAAGGTAAGTTGGTCGAGGAATGCCCTCCTCTGAGCTGCAGAGCAGGATGACATCGCTGCCGATATCCTGTGACCCTTGGATCTGGCAGTGTGGGGCAGAAGGGGGAACTGCAACAGGAAGGTAACACAGGATACATTTACCATGAGCCAGAGACATCTACATTCAGCACACTGGAACCTCAGATAGCACCGCTGGGGAACACATACCAGAAGGCCACCTCAGGCGCAAAGCCAGTGAACAGTGTGTACTATTCACAGGACTCGGTCACGAGTGCAGGGCCGACAACTTCAGCTGGCAGGGAGCAAACATGTAAAACTGGCAACAGCTTCTGATTATATTTTCAAGATACCTTATGGTTTTAGTTTCACTGTTTTTTTCCTCCAAAGATCTGCACTCAAATAATTTTTAAAATCCTTCTGTCAACATATTGCTTTTAAAAGCATTACTGAATTCACACAAGTTCACAGCGGCATTATTCTCAATAGCTAAAAGGTGGAAATAACCCGTGTCTATAGACGGATGGATGAACAAAATATAGTATGGACATACAATGGAATATTATTTAGCCTTGATAAGTAATGAAATTCTGACACAGGCTACAACATGGATGAAGCCAGAGAATATAATGTTACGTGAAAAAAGTCAGTTATAAAAAGACAACGTATGTCTCCACTTATATGTGGTCCCTAGGGTACTGAAATTCATAGAAAAAGAAAACAGAACAGTGATTTCCAGCAGCTGAGGGGATGGAAAAATGTCATTTAATGGGTACAGTTTTATCTTTGCAAGTTGAAGAAAGTTCTGGAGATTAGTCCAAACACCACTGAATTGCTCACTTAAAAACTGGCTAAGATGGTAAATTTTTGTTATATTTTACCAAAATTAAACTTTTTTAACTGATGAAAGAGCCCATTTGTAAAGAAGATATTTCAAGGAACAGTACCCATTTACCCTGCAAGCTAATCTTGGCTAAAACCACCTTAACATTGGTCTTAACTCTAGTTAAGAACACAGTTAACTCTACTAACAAAACCAGACACACTAACTTTATACCAACTTCTGTTCTATAGTAGGGGGAGTTAGAATGAGGTTCAAGTATATCTACTACTTGATAGCAACACATGGACATTTTATTATCATTAAGAAAGATAAGGACACAAAGGATGTGAAACACAAACTTTTCTAAGAAAGAACACTAAGGAAAAAGGGGGTAGTTTATAGTAAAACTGCAAGCAAATAAAAATATAAACTAAGCTTGGATTCTCATATTAGGTAATGCGTGCTGCTGCTGCTGCTAAGTCACTCCAGTCGTGTCTGACTCTGTGCAACCCCATAGACAGCAGCCCACCAGGCTCCCCCGTCCCTGGGATTCTCCAGGCAAGAACACTGGAGTGGGTTGCCATTTCCTTCTCCAATGCATGAAAGGGAAAAGTGAAAGTGAAGTCACTCAGTCGTGTCTGACCCTCAGCGTGCAGTAGAGTTTAAATATAAGTGGGTGATGCACTTGTAATGCTAGTGACTTTTCAATAAATGTGTTCAACCTTGAAAAAAATGAATGAATGAGTAGAAAATGAATACTATATACAGCGGAATCAGGAAAGAAAATGGGTCGGGGAAGAGAGAACAATGAAAGGGTATAGGTAGAAAGACTGAAAAATCGCAGGGGATCTTAACTGCTGTAATGGGATGAACCAACCTCAATTTACTGACTTACCACTGCCACTGTGACGCTATGAGAGGAAACTGAAAACAATTACTTGAAGGTGGCATTAACTTTATATGAATTAAGCATTTTTTTCTTTCTTTAAAAATGAAAAAGTAAACAAACATGAATCATGTGGGAAGCTCAGTATCTAAACTATATGTGTGAATATCAAAATAATGTTAAATTCCAATAAGACTCTGTATTTAGTACACAAGAGTGTTTTAAAGTCTATGAAAGTTTAATATATTTCAGCGAACGATAGTTTGAAGACTGTGAGAACAAGGCACCAGAGCTACAGCATTTTCTCGTCTGAAGAAGGAAAATGGCAAGAACCGCCAACACTGGTATCCCCAAGTGACTCAACAGTGGAAGGGAAAAGGGGGAGCATGTGCCAAGGAATCCTGGAGTCGATTCTGAGACCTGAGTACGATGGAGGACTGTCCAGAGCATCAGCTTCTCTAAGTACTTCTCAGTCTCCCCAGGTGAGCTCAATGTAGCCACTTCTACCACAAATACCCATTTATGAGGCAGCACTTTATCTCAGAAGCAGCAGAACTGAGAAATAAAACATGTTTAGGGTGAACTTAATTTAGCATGAGATAGTCTACCTGCATGGTTTAACGGAAAGAATACTGGTTTGAGCAAAGAGAACTACATTTTAATCCGAGCTTTATTGTCATTCATGGTCTACATAACCTTGATGTTGGTGGCTGCTGGTGGTTTAGTTAATAAGTCGTGTTCAACTCCTGCAACTCCACAGACCGCCATGCTCCTCTGTCCAAGGGATTTATCGAACAAGAATACTGGAGTGAGTAGCGACGTCCTTCTCCAGGGGATCTTCCCGACCCAAGGACCAAACCCGGGTCTCCTGCGTTGCAGGCAGATTCCTTACCGACTGAGCCACCAGGGAAGCCCATATAACCTTGGAAAAGGCTCTAAATCTATTTGGTCTCAGTATTAAGACTGAGTTGGTCATATAATTTATCATTCAAACAATGATATTTTTGAAAGTAAAAGGACGTATTATTAAAATTCTGCCAGGATGAGAGGTAAAAGCTGAGAAGAGTCGTGGGCCTATTTAGCATCACGTAAATAAGAAGTAGAGGCAAATTTATCCTCATGTGTGCAAAGCTCCCTGCTCCCTACTCATTATCAAACATTCATGATTTAATCTGCATCCAACAATGTCTTATCCGATAAAAGCTTGGGCTTCCCAGGTGGTAAAGAACCCGCCTGCCAATGCAGGAGATGCAAGAGACACGGGTTCAGCCCCTGGGCTGGGAATATCAAATGGAGGAGGGCATGGCAACCCACTCTAGTATTCTTGCCTGAAGAATCGCATGGGTGGAGGAGCCTGGTGCCACAGTCCACAGGGCCACAAAGAGTCGGACATGACTGAAGTGACTGAGCACGCACACAAAAGCTTAGGAGGAGTGAGGGGCTCCTTCTGATGGTGTTTTTACTGCTTTTCTCTACCTTCAGGAAAGGTCACTTTAAGAAGCAAGCTTTTGAGAACCACCTGAAATGGAGTGATGGGTGCAGAGACTGTATGAAGAAGCACAGAGAAGCAGAGTCCAGATGTGGCTACAAGGAGAGAGGACGGGAAAAAGACACAGCAGTCAGAGTGCGCAGGAGAAACGGCAGAAGGAAACGTGCTTGGGAGTGAATTTGTAAGTAAAGCCAAAGTACCTGGAAGATGTCCTGTCACTCACCTAAAACTGTGAGACCAGTGACCCCAATATTCCTGCCACCTCTATCTGGAAGGTTGTTAACCAAACACTGGTAGGTGCCTGTATCTGACAGCTGAGTGTTGTTAATGAAGATGGAGACATTGGTGGCTGGCATGGTGCCTGTAAATCCTACCCGACCATGGAACCGGGGGGCACCATCAAACATCTGTCCACCTTGATAGAGAATGACCTGCAAAGGAAAGCAAAAGAAATCACTTGGCCAATGCATCTCCTTCTAGACACATAACAGTAACTATACAGTAAAGAGCAGACTATACCAAACATTGGAAAATTTTATTTCTAATCTTAGAGTTGTCACCAACTTTTTACTACAGCACCTATCTGTAGGTATCCAGGGGTTTTAAATGCCTACATACCAAACTGGAACAACACTGTATCCTTACCTAACTCATCAGAATATATACAATGCATTTTATGATACCTTACTATTGGTCCATTAATATTTTTACCAGTTCAAAAAATTAATTGCAAAATAAAAAGTTAAACTAGCGCTGACATTCTCATGCTTATTAGGTCACAAAATGGTAAGATCAAGTTATAGACAATATAAATGAATGTCAAAAAAGGGAAGAAGAGTTACAATCCATGACTGCTTTTCTTATGTCAATTTATTTATTAAAGTCAGCTGTTCATGAGAGAGAACTCAGAATGAAGCTGCAAAAAGCTCTTCAGGCTGACGGTGAGGTGCCTGGTTTTATCCAAGCTTCCTCTACCTGTAAATATTTGGGTGCAGTCAAGTCTTTCCTTGCCTCTATCACTGACTCCTCAAATGATGAGGTTGAACAAAATGATCTCAGTCTAATTATAAAAGGCCCATGGACTAAAGAACTAGAAGTTACTGTTAAACACATCTACTTAAACTTCCTATCAGAAAACTTGGCTTATCAAACATTTTTAGGCAGTAAAAATCCTATTGAAGCAGAAAAACTTCATAACAGAAATAAGTCACCTTTGGGAAGGAAAGGTATAGTCATGGTCACAATTCACTCATTTTCTGAGCATTATTTTCATTATTTCAATATTTTCAAAATATTTTCATTATTTTCTGTAGCGGGTATCACATGTAATGGGGTCTTTTACCTATAATTGATATAGCTTATGAGGTAGTAGCTTCTATTTGAAAGTCTTGGAAGATGACTAGTGTGCCTGGCTTTATTTTAAAATGCTTCTGCAATAACCAAATAAATCAAGTACTATTAATACTTCCTTAATACTATTACCCACCTATGTCAGTGCTAGTCCCTTCCTGTCAAAATATACCTTTCTTTTACTGTCTCAGTATTTCATATCAACAATGTCTTCTGATAAGATTCCAGATGCCTACATATTCCTCAGAAGGATCCTCTTTGACATGTGTTAATTTCTTTTAAAGTCTTTCACAAAGAGGATAGCTTCTTTTGAGAGTTGGCTAGTAACGTAGGAATAGGACTTAAAACAGCACAGGCTGTTACTGAAAGTATCACCTTATTCTAGAAATCAAATATGTATTCAAGACACTTTCCTACCCACCTCTTATAAAAAGATTAAAATTTCAGTGGCAGCACAGGATGGAACAGAAGTACCTGCTCAGGCTGGTTTGCATTGGAGAGAGGAATGACCATCCAGATGACATTGAGGTTAATGAGGGCAGCGCTGGTGGTGAAAGTACAGGGCAGGACTGCCGTCTGACCCCGGGCAACCTGAACACTCCCAGGGCTCTCAGAGACTTCCAGGGAAGCTGCGACACCTAGAGAAGGAGGAACAGGAGACCAAATCCCTTCAGAGAAAGTTTGCGTTTTATATTGTCAGTAATGTAGATAGACTGAAAAGACAGTACTTAAACATCTATTGACCACTCACTAAGTCAAAAGTAATAAAAACTGTTCATCCCTTTACCTCTTAGAAACTACAAATAAAACATTTCAGAGGCTACTTATTTATTTTATAAGACACTATCTTATATTTGCCAGATTCGAATGCAAACTGGGAGAAATTAACCGAAAGCATTTGAGCGAAAGCATTTGAGTGAAGTTTTAATGGTGATGAGGGATAAGACATAGACTGAAAATATTTTAAAGCATCGTTGCACAATAGAACACTATAAATTCAACAAAATATGCCCAGGATCTATACCCTGAAAACTATTAAATGCAATAAAAGAAATTTTAAAAAGACTAAATAAAAGGACAGATATGCAACCCTCATGAGTTGGGAGATTCAGTATTGTTAAGACACCAATCCTACCCTAACTGGTCTACAGATAGAGAGTAAAACCAATAAAAACTGAAGCAGACTTCCTGTAGATACTAATTATAAAACACATGAAAAGGCAAAGAACTAGAACAGCCAAAAGAATACCGAAAAAGAACAAATTTGGAGAAGTTACACTATCTGATTTCAAAATTTGCTATAAATTGGCCGCAGCAATCAAGACAGTGCAGTACTGGCATAAGAACAGAGCCCCAGACAAATGGCACAGGATTGACAGTTCTGAAATAAACCCTGTGTTTATGATCAAACGCTTTCAACAGAGGCAGAAGACAATTAAACGAGGGGAAAATAGTCTTTCAACAAATCATACTGGAACATTTCAATATTAATATGCAAAAAGTTTAACTCAGACCTTACCTCACCACATACACAAAAATCAATTCAAAAAATATATCATAAACCTGAATGTAAGCATTAAAGCTATAAAACTTCTAGACATAAATATAGGAGAAAATTTTTGTGGCCTTGGGTTAGTCAAAGAGGTCTTAGATGTGTCACCAGGACCATAAATTGTAAAAGAAAACAATAAACTAGACTTCATTAAAATTTTTAAAAATTTAATTAAGAAGATAAAAAAATCAAAGTATAGACTGGGAAAAATATCTGTAAATTACATACCTGATAAAGGATTTGTATATAAAATATATAAAGAACTATTACAACTCAGTAAGAAGAAGACAAACAACCTAATATTAAAATGGGCAAAAATCTGAGTAAATATTTTAACAAAGGTAATTAGTAAGCACATGGAAAGATGCTCAGCATTATTACTCCCTAGGAAAACTGCAAATCGAAACCATAATAAGGTACCATCACACAGCCACTGGAATGGCTATAATCCAGACAATATGAAGCGCTGATGAGGGTATAGAGAAATTGGAATCCTCATTTACTGCTGGTGGGAATGTAAAATGGTACAATAACTTCAGAAAACAGTTTTAGTTCCTTAGAAAAATGTAACATAGACATGGAGTAAACTTACCATACAACCCAGAATTTCATTCCTAGGAATCTATGCAAGTAAAATGAAAACATATGTCCATGCAAAGACTACAAATGCTTATAACAGCATTACTGATCTCATACTTGTGAAAGGAAAAAATATAAATATCCATTAGCTGATGAATAAACAAAATGTGGTATATCCATACAATGAAATACTATGCATAAATAAAAAGCAACAAGCTACTGATACATGTTACAACATGGATGAGCCTCTCAAAACCATTTTGCTAAGTAAAAGGACCCCAGATTCAAAAGCCTCAGTTCAGTTCAGTTGCTCAGTCATGTCCAACTCTTAATACATACTGTACTATTCCACTAATACAAAAAGTCCAGAAAAGGCAAATCTATAGCGAGGAGAGGCAAATCAGGGGCTTGGCCACGTGGGACTAGAGAGAACGGAAAAGAGACTGATGCAAATAGGTTCAATGGACCTTTGCAGGGCAATGGAAAACTAAACCAGATTTATTCTGATGGCTGTGTAACCCTACAAATCTACTAAAAATAACTTAATTTTATATTTCAAAAGGGTGAGTTCTTTGTAGTATAAATTATACCCCCGTATCATTATCAAAATTCAAAAAAAGAAAACAGTAACTTACCAGAGATAACTCATGGCAAGTCAAAATCAACTGTTATCTCTTCTGAAAAGAATGCCCGCCCCCGGGACTATAGAACAGTATGGGAATAACAGGAGGTTAAGTCAGAGGAATCCAACAAAGAAGTTATTCTAACTATGAAAAATACATTATGTCCATGGCAGTATTTCAAACTGTTTTATTTTGAAGCGATATTATCTCAGTTCTCCCAAAAAAGTAACAAAATAACATACTGTTATGATTACAATTAGTATGAAAAATAAACACTCATAGCACCTTTCTTCTATAAAATTTCCTGTTCTTCACATATAGTCTGATAAAGCTCTGGGGAGTTAAATTTGCAGGATAAAATGTTTCATAAAATGAGCCATCTGTGGTAGAATATAAAGCACTTGATAACATAAGGAAAAACTTTTAAGTTAAATAACTTTAGGGAAAGTCTCTCAATTTTAAAAAGGAAAGTTGAAAGAAACTAAGAGGCAAACAGTGAAGGTTATTTGATCAGAGAACAGGCAATGGCAGGAAGAAGCCACCTCCTGGGTAGAAATAGGTAAAGGGAGGGTATTTGTTCCAATGATTATTATAAATGTAGTGGAGACATTTTTAAAAGTAAATGTGGGTGCTTCCCTGGTGGCTCAGTGGTAAAGAATCGGTTTGCCAATACAGAAGACACAAATTCAGTCCCTAATCCAGGAAGACCCCTCATGCCACAGAGCAGCAAAGCTCACGCGCCACAACTACTGAGCCCACACGCCCCAAAGCCCATGCTCCACAACAGAGAAACCACTGCCACAAGAAGCCCACACTCCACAACTAGAGAAAGGCCCGTGCAGCAATGGAGACCCAGTAGAGCCAAAAATAAATAAATAAAATTTTAAAAGTAACTGTGGACACCAAACTGGCACAAAACCTCCATCAGTTCATTCTTCAGATACTACTCCAAAGAAGCACAAGGGATGTGCCCCATCGCCTTTAACTGTACAGGATAACGTACACCCTCCACCCTGAAATCACTAATTTCAAGCTGAACTTACACAATCTTTGACACAAATTTTAAAAAGAAAAAAAATAAAGGGCAGGGGGACAGTGAAAGGTAAAGAATGAAAGATAGAGATGTAGGTGGGAAAACTACCAAAATATAGCAGGATTCCAGTAAAGGAAGAGGAGAGTCCCAGGACCGGGGTCAGGGATGAGAAGTAGGAGCAGGTCTGCTGGCAGAGGGCAGATGCTGGGGTGGCAGAAGCTGTGCAAGACTGACTCCATCTACCTCACATTTTTTAATTTATTGTTTTCTACTGAAGCATAGTTGAATTACAATGTTGTATACTTCTCATTTTTACATAAGGTTAACTATGAAATCTCAGGCACTGAGATAACTGCAGAAGAAATATTCTAGATAAGCTGCTTTCAAAACTCATAAAAGCATAGGTTTGAAGCTGGATTAGACCTAGTTTGAAATCTGACTCTTTCATCTGCTTTGTTGTGGGGCCTCAAATAAGTCACTTATTCTCTGATTACATTGCTTATTTGTAAAATAAGGCTAATACTTTCATCATCAGAAGAGTGTAATGAAGGCGGTACCTGATGGCTGATGGCTGATGGTGACTGCTCCCTTGGTCACTACTTTAGCTGACAACACACATAGCAAGTCCACATTGCTATTATTCAGTCACTAATTTGTCTCCAACTCTTTTTGACCCTATGGACTTCAGCACACCAGGCTTCCCTGTCCTTCACTATCTCCCAGAGTTTGTTCAAACCCACAGCCATTGAATCAGTGATGCCATCCAACCATCTCATCTTCTGTCACCCCCTTCTCCTCCTGCCCTCAATCGTTCCCAGTATCAGGGTCTTCTCTAATGAGTTAGCTCTTTGAGTCAGGTGGCCAAAGTACTGGAGTCTCAGCTTCAGCATCAGTCCTTCCAATGACTATTCAGTTAAGCACTAAAGTGAAGAAGAACTAAAGAGCCTCTTGATGAAAGTGAAAGGAGAATGAAAAAGTTGGCTTAAAGCTCAACATTCAGAAAACTAAGATCATGGCATACAGTCCCATCACTTCATGGCAAACAGATGGGGAAACAGTGGGGACAGTGGCCGACTTTATTTTGGGGGGCTCCAAAATCACTGCAGATGGTGACTGCAGCCATGAAATTAAAAGATACTTGCTCCTTGGAAGGAAAGTTATGACCAACCTGGACAGCATATTAAAAAGCAGAGACATTACTTTGTCAACAAAGGTCCGTCTAGTCAAGGCTATGGTTTTTCCAGTAGTCATGTATGGATGTGAGAGTTGGACTATGAAGAAAGCTGAGCACCGAAGAATTGATGCTTTTGAACTGTGGTGTTGGAGAAGACTCTTGAGAGTCCCTTGGACTGCAAGGAGATCCAACCAGTCCATCCTAAAGGAGATCAGTCCTGGGTGTTCATTGGAAGGACTGATGCTCTAGCTGAAATTCCAATACTTTGGCCACCTGATGCGAAGAGCTGACTCATTTGAAAAGACCCTGATGCTGGGAAAGATTGACGGCAGAAGGAGAAGGGGACGACAGAGGATGAGATAGTTGGATGGCATCACCGACTCAATGGACATGGGTTTGGGTGAACTCTGGGATTTGGTGATGGACAGGGAGGCCTGGCGTGCTGCAATTCATGGGGTCGCAAAGAGTCGGACACGACTGAGCAACTGAATTGGAACTGGATATATAAACATATACATGTGCATGCACATACACACACTCTCTCTCTCATTTAATACTATAAAGTATTTTATATTATAGAACCTGGGTTCGATCCCTGGATTGGGAAGATCCCCTGGAGATCTTATATATTTTATAGCTCATATATAAGATATTGAGGCCCAGAGAGAATAACAACCAGTTCTAGGTCACATAGTTCAGGGTCACATAGAAAGTGGTAAGCCTTGGATTCAAATCCAGGTACTTTACCTACAGAGAATGTATACTTAACTACCACACTTAACTAATTAACCACCACATAGCACACAGAGATCAGTCCATAAATGTTTATTATTATTATCACTACTCTATTACTGAATCACAAAATTTTAAACTAGTATGGATTTTTTCATAAAGTCATCAGATGAAAACTCCCTCATCTGCTTCCAAACCTACAAGTCAGCGTCGATCTGCCTAGTCCTCTTTTTCCTCTCTCCTCTGAGAGAAGCTTATCTTAGGCGAACCCCACCCCCTCATCTTAGCATAATTTATATTCCATCCTCCTGGCCCCCTTAGTAACCTTATCATAGACTGCCCCCTCTCGTGTAAACTCAACCTCCCCCCTCTATACTTAAGACTTTCTGACAGCATTTAAACATACTCAAGTATTTCCGCTTAGCGCAAAATTCCTCCCTCCCTCCAGTCCACAGCTTCCCCCAGGGGTTGCCTCCTCTCTGATACCTCATCACTGATCTGTTTGAAAGAGCGGCCTCTACCCACTCTCTCCAGACTCTTCTACCCTTCAGTCTTTAATCCACTCCGGCCAACATGACTTCTTAACAACAGTTCTCCCTAGGTTTCCCAGAGATCTCCTGATGGCTCCAAAACTCTTGAATTCATTCTTGGACTCTCAGGAGCATCTAACAGTGATGACCATTTCCCTCTCCTTGAAACACAGTTTCCCTGTAGCTTCAGTGATACAATTTATTTCTGGTTTTCTTTCCATATCTGAATACTTCTCGTATCTCCAAGTACCTATCTCAAAGGTACCTCAAGTCAACTTGTCCAAGATCAAATTCTTGATCTTCACCTCCATGCCTGCATCCCCTGTATACTTATCTGACTCCTTTGTAGAGTTCCCTGTGCTAGCAAAGGGCTCAACTAGCAATCAAGTTGGACAAGTAGAAATTTATAAATCTTCATGGACTCTTTCTACTCTCTTGCCATCACCCAAACCCAATCCGTGATCAAATCTGATCCATTTTACCAATTAAACTTCTCTTGACTTCTTCAGTCAGAGCCTTTGCTCTGTCTTCTGCCTTTCCTCTAATTTGCTCTGTTCCACACCCAATGCTTTACTTGTGAAAAGGCTGGTTTGAAGCTCAACATTCAGAAAACAAAGATCATGGCATCTGGTCCAATCACTTCATGGGAAATAGATGGAAAAACAGTGGAAACAGTGTCAGACTTTATTTTTTGGGGCTCCAAAATCACTGCAGATGCTTATTGCAGCCATGAAATTAAGAGACGCTTACTCCTTGGAAGGAAAGTTATGACCAACCTAGATAGTATATTAAAAAGCAGAGACATTACTTTGCCAACCAAGGTCCATCTAGTCAAGGCTATGGTTTTTCCCGTGGTCATGTATGGATGTGAGAGTTGGACTGTGAAGAAAGCTGATCGCCGAAGAATTGATGCTTTTGAACTGTGGTGTTGGAGAAAACTCTTGAGAGTCCCTTGTACTGCAAGGAGATCCAACCAGTCCATTCTAAAGGAGATCAATCCTGGGTGTTCATTGGAAGGACTGATGCTAAAGCTGAAACTGCAATACTTTGGCCACCTCATGCGACGAGTTGACTCACTGGAAAAGACTCTGATGCTGGGAAAGGTTGGGGGCGGGAGGAGAAGGGGACGACAGAGAATGAGATGGCTGGATGGCATCACCGACTCTGTGGACATGAGTTTGAGTGAACTCCGGGAGTTGGTGATGGACAGGGAGGCCTGGCGTGCTGTGATTCATAGGGTCACGCAGAATCAGACACGACTGAACGACTGAACTGAACTGAACTCATGCCAGCAAATTTAGAAAACTCAGTAGTGGCCACAGGACTGGAAAAGGTCAGTTTTCAATTCAATCCCAAAGAAAGACAATGCCAAAGAATACTCAAACTACAGCTCAGTTGCACTCATCTCACACGCTAGTAAAGACATGCTTAAAATTCCCCAAGCCAGGCTTCAGCAATACATGAACTGTGAACTTCCAGATGTTCAAGCTGGTTTAGAAAAGGCAGAGGAACCAGAGATCAAATTGCCAACCACCCACTGGATCATCAAAAAAGCAAGAGAGTTCCAGAAAAACATCTATTTCTGCTTCATTGACTATGCCAAAGCCTTTGACTGTGTGGATCACAATAAACTGTGGAAAATCCTGAAAGAGATAGGAATACCAGACCACCTGACCTGCCTCTTGAGAAACCTGTATGCAGGTCAGGCAGCAACAGTCAGAACTGGACATGGAACAACAGACTGGTTCCAAATAGGAAAAGGAGTACATCAAGGCTGTATATTGTCACCCTGATTATTTAACTTATATGCAGAATACATCATGAGAAACGCTGGGCTGGAGGAAGCCCAAGCTGGAATCAAGATTGCCGGGAGAAATATCAATAACCTCAGATACGCAGATGACACCACACTTATGGCAGAAAGTGAAGAAGAACCAAAGAGCCTCTTGATGAAAGGGAAAGAGGAGACTGAAAAAGTTGGCTTAAAGCTCAACATTCAGAAAACAAAGATCATGGCATCTGGTCCCATCACTTCATGGCAAATAGATGGGGAAACAGTGGCAACAGTGGCTGACTTTATTTTTCTGGGTTTCAAAATCACTGCAGATGCTGATTGCAGCCACGAAATTAAAAGACACTTACTTCTTGGAAGGAAAGTTGTGACCAAACTAGATAGCATATTAAAAAGCAAAGACATTACTTTGCCAACAAAGGTCCGTCCAGTCAAGGCTATGGAATTTCCAGTGGTCATGTATGGATGTGAGAGTTGGACTATAAAGAATACTGAGCGCCGAAGAATTGATGCTTTTGAACTATGGTGTTGGAGAAGACTCTTGAGAGTCCCTTGGGCTGCAAGGAGATCCAACAAAACCATCCTAAAGGAGATCAGTCCTGGGTGTTCACTGGTAGGACTGATTTTGAAGCTGAAACTCCAATACTTTGGCCACCTGATGTGAAGAGCTGACTCATTTGAAAAGACCCTGATCCTGGGAAAGATCGAGGGCAGGAGGAGAAGGGGACGATAGAGGATGAAATGGTTGGGTGGCATCACCAACTCAATGGACATGGATTTGGGTGAACTCCGGGAGTTGGTGATGGACATGGAGGCCTGGCGTGCTGCAGTTCATGGGGTCGCAAAGAGTCGGACACGACTGAGCGACTGAACTGAACTCATTCTTCCTATTAACTCAAATGTTATCTTCTAACAGAAAAGCCTTTCCTAACCCCTCATGGGAAGATCAGGGTCTTGTAAAGCAGTGTTCTTTCATTTTGAACATATTCAACTTGTAATCATATTTTGATCAGTGTAATTACTTAAGATAATTTCATTAGAATACTGTGAGGTACATGAATAACTCCAATACAGTAAGCCCACAATAAAAACTCTGTAAGTCAATTTGCACATGAAAATACTATGGTCCAAAGAGACAGTCCTGCCAAAGGTCTTAAAACTAGGACCTATTTCTTCTGACTTTTGATGGAGTATATTTTCTACCATTTCAAACTCTTCCCCAGACCATATCTCCAAAAGCAAATGATATGTGGTATGAATAAGGTGATGGGGCACTTCTTTACCAAGAAGACAAAAACTGAGCAACTGAAAACTCAATTTATTTGTAAACATTAATGTATCTGCTCTACTGTCAGTCTCACATACACAGTACTTAACATAAATAGTCTGTTATGTTCTTGAGCTAACAGAATTCTCTATGAACGGAATTTGGCAAGTCATCCAACACCCTAAAATGTCAGATATAAGATACAAGATATCAAAACAAATTTTAAGACTGACTATACTGAAGGATTTGTTTTGCACAAAGATGGCTGAAAACTGGCAATGTACCTTTCGGACTACATAGAGAAAAAATTGCTGAGGTGTGAATGTCAGTAAAGAAACTTTGTGGAGAGGCATGGTGTGCAGCCAGTCCCATTCCAACCCACCCAGCAAAAGGGCCTACTTTCCCTGAATCTGTCACGGCAAAGCACATCTGAGTGAATGAGACGTGAATCCGTAAAAGCTGGTGCAGGGTTGTCTTAGATTCTGTCTGAAAGTGCTGTCTAATGAGACTTGCAGCAGAAGGAAGCTGGAGGCTGACCTCTGGACTACTGGGTGGATCACTAGCATTCTGAGAACTACACATATACATCTGGATATACATTGAGATTTTGTTGCTTTATTTTTAAACTCAGAGTGATCAGAAAAAAAAGTGTAACCTGCTTAAATTTTCATCTAGAAAAGGTGGATCTTGAATAAATTTAAACAGACTCTTGGAAAACAAAAAGCTGCTTTGTGATTGTGTCTCAAGATTCCTATTTAACATACTGAATAAAAATGAAAATTTCTTCAAAAGAGTAAAGAAGGAAGAAAAGGAGTGTGTTTCAAGCTTTAAATAATTAATTTTTTCTATTTTATTATTTTTTTAATGAAATACTTTCTTTTAGAGTGTATTTCCATGTTTGAAACTCTAGGCAAGAATTTAAACTTTAATGCTAAATAACTGAATTAAAAATTCATTTAAAATATCTTAAAATTTGCAATGTTTACATGTAAAATGCATAATTTAAGAGTTGAATTGGCAGCATTTTGCAGACTTGAATCTTTTCTTAGTACTTTCGCCCGAGAAAAATTAAGTCAACTCATGAATTCTGAATGACTCTTAGCAATTAAACAAGAAAGACATAAAGCACATGGCCCTGTTTCCTCCCAAGAATTGAAACCATAAATAACAGTTGTCTATACTCTTTCTTCGGAGAAGGCAATGGCAAGCCACTCCAGTACTATTGCCTAGAAAATCCCATGGATAGAGGAGCCTGATAGGCTGCAGTCTGTGGGGTCGCTAAGGGTCGGACACGACTGAGCGACTTCACTTTCACTTTTCACTTTCCACTTTCACACATTGGAGAAGGAAATGGCAACCCACTCCAGTGTTCTTGCCTGGAGAATCCCAGGGACGGGGGAGCCTGGTGGGCTTCCGTCTATGGGGTCACACAGAGTCGGACACGACTGAAGTGACTTAGCAGAAGCAGCAGCATACTCTTTCTTTAGACCTCTATTTCCCAAGATTTCAAGCAGAAAGATTCACATTTTCTCAGACCAAGAGGTACATGTTAGAGGGAAAAAAAGCTGGCAGCAAAGAATCCTTAGAAATCTGAAGAAGGATCATCCACACTACACAGCCAAGAGAACAAAGGAGTTTGACAGTGATGGGCTGGACTCAAAGGACACAAGGCCTCCCCTACAACTCCATGAGAGCCAGACACGCCAAGTTCAGAAGCAGCACTGGCACAAGCATTCCAACTGAGGCGCTGAAATAGCGTTTGCCGATGTCCACGGAGCATGTGTTCACGTTTCAGGATCAGCCCGACTCCCAGAGCACTGCTCCGGGAATATGGTTAGCAAAGCACCAAAGGATTTTACAGTACGTGGGGAGACCTGTGCTGTCCTTTCACCCAAAACGTTAGTATCAGCAGTCACATATATGTATTGGCTTATATGATTCCCACGTGATTTCTTAAGTGTCATTTCATGGATATAAAAGTTATAAAATTCACTCAGTTTGTTCAAATTCAGTTTTTTAGTTCCATAAAATTGAAATAAAATTCAAAAAAACAAAAATTTTATGCTATACTCATTTCCCGGAAGAAATCATGGAATAACACAAGTCTCTAACTTTGTAGGGATTTTTAAAGAAATCATTTTCTCTTCATAGTTCAAGCAATGTTTAATCAGATGAAATAATCTATCTTTACAACTGTTATTATTATATAACGTTAAAGTGAAAGTCTTACTCGCTCAGTCATGTAAAACTCTTTGCAACCCCATAGACTGTAGTCCACCAGGTTCCTCTGTCCATGGAATTCTCCAGGCAAGACTACTGGAGTGGGTTGCCATTTCCTACTCCAGAGGATCTTCCTGACCCAAGGCTTGAACCCAGGTCTCCTGCACTGTAAGCAGATTCTTTACTTTCTGAGCCACCAGATGTTCATTATATAATATTAACTGCAATCTTAACTAGAAAACAATGTGTTAACTGACATTAAATTAGGTGTTGGCCATCAACACAGCACTAAACCAAATGAAGACTAAGTATTTGGTTAATCTGATCAATGTAGATGGCTCTATCATGCACAGGTCATCTACATTAATCAATTTACAGGATCACTGCCAAGTCTCTACTTCATTTTATGCCATATTAAACGATATGCGCTGGAAGAAGCACAAGCTGGAATCAAGATTGCTGGGAGAAATATCAATAATCTCAGATATGCAGATGACACTACCCTTATGGAAGAAAGTGAAGAGGAACTCAAAAGCCTCTTGATGAAAGTGAAAGAGGAGAGTGAAAAGGTTGGCTTGACGCTCAACATTCAGAAAACAAAGATCATGGCATCTGACCCCATCACTTCATGGGAAATAGATGGAAAAACAGTGGAAACAGTGTCAGACTTTATTTTTTGGGGCTCCAAAATCACTGCAGATGCTGATTGCAGCCATGAAATTAAAAGACGCTTACTCCTTGGAAGGAAAGTTATGACCAACCTTGATAATATATTGAAAAGCAGAGACATTACTTTGCCAACCAAGGTCCGTCTAGTCAAGGCAATGGTTTTTCCCGTGGTCATGTATGGATGTGAGAGTTGGACTGTGAAGAAAGCTGATCACCGAAGAATTGATGCTTTTGAACTGTGGTGTTGGAGAAGACTCTTGAGAGTCCCTTGTACCGCCAGAAGATCCAACCAGTCCATTCTAAGGGAGATCGATCCTGGGTGTTCATTGGAAGGACTGATGCTAAAGCTGAAGCTGCAATACTTTGGCCACCTCATGCGACGAGTTGACTCACTGGAAAAGACTCTGATGCTGGGAAAGGTTGGGGGTGGGAGGAGAAGGGGACGACCGAGAGTGAGATGGCTGGATGGCATCACTAGCTCTGTGGACATGAGTTTGAGTGAACTCCGGGATTTGGTGATGGACAGGGAGGCCTGGCGTGCTGTGATTCGTGGGGTCGCGGAGAGTCAGACACGACTGGGCGACTGAACTGAACTGAATACATTATTGTTGGTATACAAAGGCAGGCTACCATAAAATTACACATCTTCATCTTCTGACTGTATACATGGCCCATGGTCTTACAGTGTTATAATTCCATGGTATTATGGTGTCTCTTTAAAGGTCACAGCAGTGCCTTCTCACTGACTCCTCCTTTACAGCAACAAGCATTCCTCAAGAAACATGCCAAGGGCAAACAGCATGCCAGGGTCCCCAAATAATGAAACTATTTCCTTAGAGCAGGCCCAGAGGTGAGACAGAGGTCCAGAGGGAGGCCAAGGCCTTGTACTGAATCAATGTTCACACTCTACATTAATTAGCATGCCCCTCTGTGACTGTGCAAGCAATCAAAAGTATACACACGTGCCTATTTGGCCCTTTCATGACATGGCATATCTATTACATGGGTGACTTCTACTCAGCAATAACTCCTGGAACATGATGTGACCTTATCGGAATCTTCTACAGCGAGTCTCCCACTACAATCACCCTCTTCTGATTTTACACCTGGCTTAGGGCACAGATGTTCTACTCCATTTAGGAATTCCCTTACAGGACTGACTACAGACTAGCAAGGTTACAGATGATTTACACAGATACTCTGTTCGGCTTATATTATATGACCCACTCAGCATTTTTAAGTACTTTCAATTACAACTAAATAATATAAAACTCTAGATTATCAACTTATCTTTAAAAACTGTAGGTGTCAGTAATATTGGGCCTCTATTTCTCATGGCAATTGATTAGTACTGCCTCTTCAGGCAAATTTTGAGCTCTCCCCATTGCCACAGTCCCCACCACTCCCTACTGTTTACAATAGGGTCCACTTTCCTCAGTCAGGATACCCGCTTGTCTGCTATGAACATCTAGGCTTGCAAATCCTTTTGTAATTACTGAGTAATGTGATTAAAATTATATGTATAAAGAAGCAAGCCACAAAGATAGACCCGGTTTTGCAATGTCATGATGAACGTGATAATATGATTGTACTACAATCAAAATCCCCTTCAGAGAAGGCAGAATGAAGCAATTCCTTAAACACAGGTCACCATGGTTTGTAACAGAAGATCTCATTCACATCCTGGATACAAGTGACTGTGCCAGGAATCAGCACCTACAGACCAGACAGCAGTTCGTGAGGTAAATGTCACAAGATCCTTGTCAAAAGATGTACCACGTACAACAGTGCCTGGCAAATCCAACAGGACCTTTCCCCTGCTGGGCAGTTTGAGAAAGCAGCAGCATGTGAAGCGAGGAGAGCTGGATCAGCAAAAGAGGAACAGAGAGGCACACCAGATAGTAAGTGGGTCAGAACCACCAAGAACACAATAGTCTCGTGTACGCACCTAACGACAGAGCTTCAGAGTTCACGAAGCAAAAACCGAGAGAACTGAAAGGAGGAGAAGAAGAAAATCCAAATCACAGTGAGAGATTAGAACACTCTTCTGTCACTAACAATCACATAAAACAAATATATAAAAATCAATAAAAAAGTAACAAACCAGTAAAGCTACAGAACACCTAACAACACTGAGAACAGCTAAACAACCTGCCTCCTGAGAAACCTGTCTGAGGGTCAAGAAGCAACAGTCAGAACTGGACGTGGAAAAATAGACCGGTTCCAAATTGGGAAAGGAGTACATCAAGGCAGAATATTGTCACCCTGTTTATTTAACTTAGAAGCAGAATACATCATGTGAAATGCCGGATTGGATGAAGCACAAGCTGGAATCAAGATTGCTGGGAGAAATATCAATAACCTCAGATATGCAGATGACACCACCCTTATGGCAGAAAGCGAACAAGAACTAAAGAGCCTCTTGATAAAAGCGAAAGAGGAGAGTGAAAAAGTTGGCTTAAAGTTCAACATTCAGAAAACTAAGATCATGGCATCTGGTCCCATCACTTTATGGCAAATACATGGGGACACAATGGAAACAGTGAGAGACTTTATTTTGGGGGGCTCCAAAATCACTGCAGATGGTGATTGCAGCCATGAAATTAAAAGACACTTGCTCCTTGGAAGAAAAGCTATGACAAACCTAGACAGCATATTAAAAAGTAGAGACATTACTTTGCCAACCGAGGTTCATCTAGTCAAAGCTATGGCTTTTCCAGTAGTCACATATGGACACGAGAGTTGGACTATAAAGAAAGCTGAGCACCAAAGAATGGATGCTTTTGAACTGTGGTGTTGGAGAAGACTCTAGAGAGTCCCTTGGACTGCAAGGAGATCCAAACAGTCCATCCTAAAGGGAATTAGTCCTGAATATTCATTGGAAGGACTGATCCTAAAGCTGAAACTCCAATACTTTGGCCACCTGATGTGAAGAGCTGACTCACTGGAAAAGACTCTGATGCTGGGAAAGACTGAAGGCCAAAGAGGAAGGAGGTGGAAGACGTATAATAAGGTTAGACAGTATCACTAACTCAATGGGCTGAATTTGAGCAAACTCCATGACAGAGGAGGACACAGGAGACTGGCATACTGCAGTTAGCATTTAACCATAGTATCCAAAAATTCTAATCCGAGGTATTTTTCCAAGAGATGTAAAAACATATATCCAGACAAAAAAATCTTACATGCAAATGTTCATAGCATTTTTACTCACAATAGCCAAGAAAAATTGGGAAAAATTCAAATGCACAGCAACTTGAGAATGAAAAAAATAATCGTGGCATAGCCATACATTGGAAAATTACTCATTAATAGAAAGGAACCAACTTCTGACACATAAAACATGGATAACTATCAAAGGCATTAAGCTAAGCAAAAGAACACAGAAACAAAAACTATATACAGTATGTATTCACATTTTTTTTAAATTTGTTATTGTGATAAAAGGAAAACCGTGGGGGCAGAAAATGGGCTGGAGCTTGGGCAGAGAGGAAAGAGGGCATTGGGAAGACTACATGGGGGCCTAACTTCTTTAGTTGATCAATAATAATTTGGGCCATGCATGGTTTCACTTGCTTTATTTATTGACTTTCAGTTCAGTTCAGTCGCTCGGTCATGTCCAACTCTTTGCGACCCCATGGACTGCAGTGCAACAGGCCTCCCTGTCCATCACCAACTCCCGGAGCTTACTCAAACTCATGTCCATTGAGTCGGTAATGCCATCCAACCATCTCACCCTCTGTCGTCCCCTTCTCCTCCCGCCTTCAATCTTTCCCAGCATCAGGATCTTTTCCAATGAGTCAGTTCTTTGCAGCAGGTGGCCAAAGTATTGGAGTTTCAGCATCAGTCCTTTCAATGAATATTCAGGACTGATTTCCTTTAGGATTGACTAGTTGGATCTCCTTGCAGTGAAGAGATTCAAGATTAATCTGATTTTCAGTTCACACAATCATTGAGACATCCAGAAAAACAAGCTCAGGGCTAAATTTCTTAGAAAACACCCAAAACTATGTTCTCAAACTGGCTTGATAAGAAAGCTGCTCTATCTGTCCCTGTCACCAAACCCCAAACGTCAAAACCCTACTGCAACCAATACTAATGCCAGGTCGCCACCAGGCACTCAACCCTACACCACCACCTCCCCCAGAGCCACACTCTTTGCTGTGACCTATGCTCAGCACAGAGCCCGTTTCGCACATGGTTCTCTTCCAACTCACAATTTCACCTCAGTGCCTCCAACTGGAGAATGACGTCTAAGCGGTGGAAGAGGCTAGAAATTTGAGTTCTATTTCTGACCCAGGGAAGATGGATCCATAACTGTGGACATTTCTCCAAATGCAGAAATGATGCTCGATATATAATGACCAGACATGAATAGGACAGATGATGATAACAACAGGCAGTAAATGAAAACACTGAAAGTTCTTTCTCTTTCTTCTCCCCTACCTCTTCTAAGCCTTTCTTTGCTAATTCAGTTCAGTTCAGTCACTCAGTTGTGTCCGACTCTTTGTGACCCCATGAATCACAGCACGCCAGGCCTCCCTGTCCACCACCAACTCCCGGAGTTCACTCAAATTCATGTCCACAGAGTCGGTGATGCCATCCAGCCATCTCATTCTCTGTCGTCCCCGTCTCCTCCTGCCCCCAATCCCTCCCATCATTAAGCACTCTGTATTTCCTCACCTCCGAAGATTTTGCAAGCTGGAAAGCTGGAACTAGCAACGACAAATAGGTTTCCTACCTCTAGGGAAAGCCTGGGCCCACTGAGGAAACTGTCCTGAGGAAGAGGAGGCAGGAAGGCCTCTCTCTGAGCTTGAGAGAGGAGAAATGGGGCTAGTAGGAAGGGCATGGATGCCAGCCAACTTCCCAGAGAAGAGGGGTTCCAAGCTCTGTTACCTCAGAGGCCAAGGGAAACCACAGTGCCTCAAAAAAGACAGCTGCCCCTGGACACTGGACCTCTGGCACCACAAGATGCCCTGTGTTCTACACAGCACAGAGTTGCAGAGCAATACTTTAGCCAACCCTGCAGCTCAAACATGGGGAATGTTAGTAATTACGCCATAGAGGACCAGAGGGGTCCCTCTGCCAGTGTTTTGGCTCTATATGAGTCCTTGCAGTGTGGAGGAGGGAGCCCCAATAATAACTGATATTAAACTTACTGCCAGCTTGATAAGAAGAGAGCTTCAAATTTGAATTTAACTTAAATAGATGAATAGCATTTCTTGCACACCTCTATAGGTCCTAGGAATAAGTATGATTTAAAAGTAAATCTGAATGCCCCAAGGATTATATGATAGGCATTTTTTTTTAATCCCCATGCTTTCAAATTTCAGAAATCACTATTTACAAAGAGGGCAGGGCACAGGGAGAGAAAACTGACAGTCTATGAGCTATTTTTTTAAGTGGTTTCAGTTTTCAGTGTTTCAGGATTGCCTTTTACTAATAGGGGCAATCTTTTGCCAAATCTGAACATGTAAGTCACTGGCCTTTTCCAGGCAATGGAAAGTAAAAATGTTTTTACTCTTTAGCTTTCTAAAGAACTTCTAAAACATAGGCTTTTAACCCAGACAATGACTGGGGTGGGAAGAATGTACTTTTCTTTTCTGGTGTAGTTTTATTGTGTTCTCTAAAGAAATTACAGAGTTCTTTAGTTTATATTTTTATAGGCCTTTCTGATTTTGTGATACTGTAGCTAAACGCCAGTAGCAATCTGGTTAGCAGACTGAAGATTTATATTGGGAATACTAACTAGAGTTTCCAGATGGCAAAAGGCCAGATAAATGGCCTTTACTGTTAAATACAACCACGTACTCTCAACTTCACCATGTGGTTAAATACGGTCCCACTTGGCTATAATGAGCGAGCTCCATTTGTTTAATGAAGCATTCATATGATAAAAGAGGCTAAATCAAAAGTCGAGTTATTTATGAACAAATAAAGCCATCTGAAGCCATCAGGAAGGGTGTTATATTCTGAAACCAATTAAATTCTTCTTTAAAAAACGACTCAACTGAAATTTTATTCTTGTTCACCAATAACACTGCCTCTTTCCAAACTAAACACTACTTTTTTAAAGTCTCTTGATTTGCAGAATACGTTTGTGTCAATAACGGCTTATCTAACTAGTTTAAAGCATTCTTCAGCGTGTACAACATGAAAAGATAAGAGATTTAAAATGTGGAGGAAGTAAGATCAGTAAAACAAACAGGCAACCTACAGAATGGAAAAAATATTTACAAATCATATATCTGATAAGGGGTTAGCATCCAGAATATAAAAAGAACTCATGTAATTCAACAGCAAAAAATAAACAAACAGTCCAACTGAAAAAGGGGCAGAGGATCTTTCCAAAAGTGATATACAGATGGCCAGCAGGTATATGAAAAACATTCAACCTCACCTTTCATCAATCACCAGGGAAATGCAAATCAAAACCACAATGAGCTGTCACCTCACATCTGTAAGATAGGTTATGTGTAAAAAGTCTAGAAATAAAAACTGTTGACAAGGATGTGGAGACAAGAGAATCCATGTCTGTACTGTTTGTGGAGATAGTTGATAAATTGGTACAGTCGCTATGAAAAACAGTATAGAGCCTCCTCAAAAATTTAAAAAATAGAACTACCATATGATCCAACAATTCCACTTCTCAGTATTTACCTGAAGAAGATGGAAACACTAATTTGAAAAGATTTCTGTACCCCCACACTCGTTTCAGCATTACTTACAACAGGTAAGTCACGGAAACAACCAAAGGTCCGCAGATGGATGAATAGATAATGAAAACGTGACACCCGTGTACAGCGGAATATTACTCAGCCATAGAGAGTGAAACCCTGCTGCTTGCAATAATGTGAACGGACCACAAAAACATCACGCTAAGTAGAGTCAGACAGAAAATAATAAATACCATATTATCTTACTCATATGTGGAATAGAAAAAAACAGAAACACCAAGGTCAAGAATATAGAGAACAGATTATTACCTGTCTTAAGGCAAGAGGGTGGTCCAAATAGGGGGTCTAAAGGTACAAATTTCTACTTCTAAAGTCATGAGGATGCAATGTGCAGCCTGACGACTAGAATTAATAAACTTTATTGCATGTTTCAAATTTCAAATAAATTAGCTAGGAGAACAAATCTTAAAAGTTCTGACCACAAGAAAAATAAATTTGACGTATGGTGACAGATGGTAACTGGACATACTGTGGTGGTCATTTTGCAATGTGCTCTTGTGCGTGCTCAGTCACTCAGTTATGCCCAACTCTTTGTGCCCCTATGGACTGGGTAGCCCGCCAGGCTCCTCTCTCTGTCCATGGGATTTCTCAGGCAAGAATGCTGGAATGGGTTGCCATTTCCTTCTCCAGGGGAGCTTCCCAACCCAGGGGTCAAACATATGTCTCCTGTATTGGCAGGTGGATTCTTTACCACTGAGCCACCTGGGAAGCCCCTTCATTTTGCAGTATACAAATATCAAATCACTATGTTGTACACTTTAAACTAATACAACGTTTATATCAATTATACTGCAACTAAAAAAATGTGAAAATAGGGAATTTTGTTATCTCTCCTAATAGAAACTTAGAAATCTAAGAATGCAGACAGAGGCAATATGACATCAGAATTACATCCTAACACAATGTGTCTAAGTACTCTCCATGACCTTCAGACCCTGCTGAATATGGTCTTTGACTGTTTTTCTAACCAGTCTCACAGCCCTTTCTTCCTCATGGACTTTTCTCAGGTCCAGGAATACAGTGCCTCACCTGGATTTATATGTTCTCTTCCCATAGCTTGAAATACTCACATACACACCCCATAACAATCCTTCTAATTCCTAGCTATCATTCAGATTTCAAATTTTCCCTGGCCTCCAGAACTGTTATATTTCCCTTGAAATGCCTTCACAGCACTCTATACTTCCTTAAAACTGTCAGAAGACTTCCTCAACAGATTCTGAGTAGAAACTATATGCGCAGGTCCAGTATGTTCAATAATACAGCAAATGTTCAATGTGTGCTTGATAATATTCATCAAGAATTTATATAACAAATACTTTAAGTACTTTTATAAGCCTAGCTGATCGCCAAAGAATTGATGCTTTTGAACTGTGGTGTTGGAGAAGACTCTTGAGAGTCCCTTGTACCGCCAAGGAGATCCAACCAGTCCATTCTAAGGGAGATCGATCCTGGGTGTTCATTGGAAGGACTGATGCTAAAGCTGAAACTGCAATACTTTGGCCACCTCATGCGACGAGTTGACTCAATGGAAAAGGCTCTGATGCAGGAGGAGACGGGGACGACAGAGAATGAGATGGCTGGATGGCATCACTCTGTGGACATGAGTTTGAGTGAACTCCGGGAGTTGGTGATGGACAGGGAGGCCTGGTGTGCTGTGATTCATGGGGTCGCAGAGAGTCGGACACGACTGAGCAACTGAACTGAACTGAACTGAACTGATAAGCCTAGCAACTAACAAGACTGGGAAGTGATAGGATTAGTAATCATATTTTAAACATAAGATGCCAAGGTCCAAAGATGCTAAAAATACTAAAAAAAAAAAAAAAATCCCCAGATAGAACTGGGATTCAAATCAGTGTCTATTCTGACTCCAGGGCCTTTCCTAACCACTACTTCATACAGCCTCCTAGTAACAATGGAAAGGGCGCAGGACTTAGAATTCAGGGACAGCTACTTACTAGCTGTGTAACTTTGGACAGGTTAAACCCTTTGAGTCTTAAGTTTTCTTGCATTTTTAAGGAAAGGGACAAAAATATCAGCCTCACAAGGTCACTTGGATGAAATGTACCTTAAGGACCTGGCTTAAAGTAATCCCTTAATGCATAATAATTGAATCTGATCTCAGGAGGATAACCAAAAGTAGTATTAAGTAATAAAAGAGAAGAAAGTATATATTCACCTAGAATCACAATTGTCCGAATGGCATGAAACTTCCCAAGAAAATTATGGTCATATACTTATTCTTGACATATACCTACAGCTGTGATATTTTAATTATTAAGAGCTATATAAAGTTAGGCCAGATGCCATGATCTTAGTTTTTTTATATACAAAGTTAAGCGACTGAACTGAACTGAACTGAAGCATATAGTTAAGAGAAAAATGCTTTTGGTAAATGGATTACTGCATATTCATATCCTCCATGACCCAAGTAAAAAGGTAAAAGACTGAATACATTCACATGACAAAGCAGGAGTGAAGTTCAAAAATTTAAATATGAAGTAAAAATATCAAAGAAACAGTAGGAAACAACCCAGCAGAAATAAAAAGGCAAATCTAAATGAAACCAAAGACTGCACAGGAAGGACAAGCAGGAAGAGAACGGGAAAGTAATGGGGCTAGAAGGCCCTGTATTGTTGACAGGATCTGAGCCACTGATTAATGTTATTTCTAAGCAGATTAACCAAATCCCAACTGTTCTACATCAGGTCCTTTCTCTAAGCCTGTCCTCCCTCTGACCAGCAAATAAAGAATAAATTAAAATTTTAAACACACAAATAAAACAGAAGAAAGAAGCCCACCCACACAAAACAGAAATGCACCAAGTGACAATTCACTCTAATTTCCTATCCTTTCCTCTCATTCTGTGCCTCTACTAAAATGATAACACGACAAAGCTGACAAGTAAAAAAAGAGGGGAATTAGCGCTTCTGTGTAATTTTTAAACTACAGCATGAAGCCATCCACTGTCAGCAATAGGTGGTGCAGTCCTGGAGATCATCACAGGAGTGGGAGGGCGTAAAGAGCTGGTGCGGGGGGATGGTTATTTCTGTCCCAGAGGCAGGAAGAACTTTTAACCTTCTGATGCTTTTCCTTATCATAACCTTCTCCATAGCAACCACAGGACTGCAGTGGCAAGAAACAGATGAGAAGATAAAAAATACACATATTATGTTATACATGCATGTGCACACACACACAGTCTGACATATAAATCCTGCAAAATTGCAGAATTCAGTAATGGTTTTTTAAAATATTACAGTCCTTTATAATCTCATACTTCTGTGGAAGATTAACCACTAAAAAATAGAACTAAGCAAGCATGGTATGCTTGTTTTTCTTTGGCACTTATATTTGGCAACATATTTATAGCACTTCACAACAGATTTAATCTCTAAAATGAGCCTATTTAACTAAAAAAAAAAAAAATCTTTTTGAGGCTTAACAGATGTCCCAATGTTTGGTCCAGAAGAACAAGCGTTTATCTCACCTGCTGCTGCTGCTAAGTCACTTCAGTCGTGTCCGACTCTGTGTGACCCCATAGACGGAAGCCCAACAGGCTCCCCCGTCTCTGGGATTCTCCAGGCAAGAACACTAGAGTGGGTTGCCATTTCCTTCTCCAATGTGTGAAAGTGAAAAGTAAAAGTGAGGTCAGTCAGTTGCGTCTGACCCTTAGCGACCCCACAGACTACAGCCTACCAGGCTCCTCCATCCATGGAATTTTCTAGGCAAGAGTACTGGAGTGGCTTGCCATTGCCTTCTCTTTATCTCACCTACTATTGCTAAATAAGAGTGTTATGACAGTAGTGTAAGATTGTGACTTTGTGTCCATTGCACATTATACCAGAGTGAAAAGTTTAAAACTACAAAAACCAGAAAATGAGAAAAGCTTATTACTCCACTGACAAGGGCTCTTGTGCCAGGTAAAAGCAAGAAAGGACTATAGTCATTCTTTGGGAACCAACTTGCCCTAGTTTGCAGTCACCATTCCCCTATTCTGGCTTAACTTTGACATTCAAATTCAGGATTAACAGAGGCACATAAAACATCAGGTTTCATCATGAAGAGGTCCTGCACCCAGGCAGCTGTCGGGAAGCATGATGTCATCAGAAAAAGCATGGCACCCCAGAGTGCCACTGCCTAGAAAGGAAAAGAAGTTTTAGGGTTGCATGGGAATGACAACATTAGACGAATGAGTGTCCCCCTGTAGGACCCACTCCTTTGAGGAACAGACTGTATTATACATCTCACTGCTGCCATTCCTACTCTCTGGGTGCCTGTTAAAACATACACTAGAATCCAGCAGGTCTCCCCAGGAGGAATTTTGGGATGTTTTCTCACCAGTAGGTTCTCTGACTAAATAGTGAAGTCTTATTACTGGCTCAGTTCATATATTTACATCTGGTAATTTGCATGTCACAGGAAGATAAATTTTTATGGATCCCCTTATTAAAATATACGGAAAGGGAAGGCAATAAAGGATTTGGACAGAACAGGTTACACGGATGAGGAATAGGGAGAAAATATGTTAATGACAGGTATATTATTATTGAATAGGAAAGAATATCGCTAATTCTTTCTAGGCATGAGAAGGGAACTAAGCCAGAGTACTGGTGTGTGTGGTGGGCAGAAGTCAGGGGAGGAGGGGGAGAGACCAGCACTGGCTGGGGTCCAGGGTCTGGGAAGCATGGGAGAACCATACTCGTCGTGCTTCCACTTCGGCCCTGAGGCTCATATGAGCCGTGGCTGATCACATTTTACTCGTTAATTCAGGCAGCCAACCAAATGCCAGGCACCAGGACGAGTGGCAAGCATGAAACACAGTATCTACCCTCACAGAATCTACAATCTAGCAGAAATACAGCTGTTAATCAACCAAACACAACAGTGATAAATGGTATACAGAAGATATGCACTTCTAATTCTCTCAGCCTATGTACAGTGCTGAGTCCTCAGGTCTCAGGAGAAATACCATGGAGGCAGGGCTGACTTGTGGTCTGCAACTGCCTCACAAGAGCCCAGACGGTAAACCAGAGGGCACGTGGGCGCCCACTCTGGTTATCCAGCCCTTCCAGAGCTGCCTCAGGTTCAGAGACGATTTCAGTTGAATTTTGATCAAACGATCTTCAGAGGAAGCCCAGACAGGCTGGTCGAGGGGTGTTTTCTTTGGCATGAGAAAAACTGACGGTGAACTAGAGACTCCGCACAGGAGAGAGAGAACTTTCTGCACATCTGCCACTTCTCTGCAAAAATTAAGCAGCTCCCTGAGAATAATGGCTTTAGAGTGAAATTTCTCCAGCCCCATTGTAGTCATAATGAAGACAAGCAGCATACAAGAACATACGTGCTTTCACTGACTTCTGAGGCAAAGGGCTTTGAAAATTATAAAGCACTCTCAGAAGTAAGGTAATGCAACTACTTTTACAACATGAGTAATATGTTCCTTCCGTGTGATTCTTAAAGTCCTTCGTTCCT
The DNA here is from genome assembly GCF_049115385.1 of Moschus berezovskii. Taxonomy (NCBI): domain Eukaryota; kingdom Metazoa; phylum Chordata; class Mammalia; order Artiodactyla; family Moschidae; genus Moschus; species Moschus berezovskii. The sequence continues at coordinate 85,194,552 of NC_142460.1, forward strand.
TTTCTCCCTTCCCCAAACAGCTTCCGGTTGGAGACTAGAAGCAGCAGCAGTTCCAGGCCCTAATAACTTATCCTTGTACACTGCTTACCATCTTAAGTCCCGAACCCAAGAAGGCCACTCCCCCAATGCTCTATGAGCTGGACAGAGAGTCTCACATCATTCCAGTGTATTCCTTCAGACAATTCTATGGTTATTCATAGTTGTCTGTGATTTTCAGATTCAGCCACACAAAAGGAGACTGCTAGGAACAAAATGGCTTTTGGCTGAATAATTAAAAACCATAGGAGCACCGGTGTACATGTGTGTCTATACACACACACACACACACACACACGAACATATACAGATACACACATAAACAACCTGAAAATTTGGAGATAAAAATCTGTTGGGTTGGATATCCCAAAAAAGAAAAAGGAACAGTATTAATAAAACTGCATGAATAAAGTAGCTGCTAAGCAAATGGCTTTTGACTGAATAATTAAAAACCATAGGAGCACCAGTGTACATGTGTGTCTATATACATATACACACACACGAACATATATAGATACACATATAAACAACCTGAAAATTTGGAGATAAAAATCTGTTGGGTTGGATACCCCTAAAAAGAAAAAGGAACAGTATTAATAAAACTGCAGGAATAAAGTAGCTGCTGAGCTGAAGATTAGGAGAAAAATAATACTGCCACATTACCTATAATTTTCAAATGATTACATTTTTTTCCATGGCACAAAAAAAGGAGATTGATAAGTGCAAATGTTTTCATCTCTTTGTTTTTTAAAGATATGATGTCAGAATAAAATATGTAAAACATAAAAAAAAGGAGAAATTGGAGGCCATTCTCAACCTAGTTTCCTAATGAAAATATCCTTAAAGGATACATCTTTTTCTCACTTCTCTCCTTGAAGCCAGACTCCAATAGCGACCACCACCTCAGCAGAAAGAAAGAAAAGTGAAAGTGAAGTCACTCAGTCGTGTCTGACTCTTTGTGACCCCATGGCTGTAGCCTACCAGGCTCCTCTGTCCATGAGATTTTCCAGGCAAGGGTATTGGAGTGGGTTTACTGTTTCCTTCTCCAGGGTATCCTCCCAACCAAGGGATCGAACCCAGGCCTCCCGCATTGTAGGCAGACACTTTACCATCTGAGCCACCAGGGATGTTAGTGATCAGTAAAGGGGAAAGTGACTCTGAGGCCAGAGGTCCACACAATACCCAATCTCAGTAATTCACTCCTCAATTACAAGGTTATGACCAGTCTCAACACTACCTCTCAAGTTATGTGTGTGCGTATAAAACACTGACAACAGACAAAAATGCCTGAAGAATGAAAGCTGAATCAGATAAGCAGCTCAACTTAAAGTCCATGAGTTCTTCTACTTAAGACAATCATTTCCTTGCTTTTTAAACTTTTTATTTTATAATGGAGTATAGCCAATAAGCAATGTCATGACAGTTTCAGGTAGAGAGCATAGGGACTCAGTCATACATATAGATCTATCCATTCTTCCCCAAACTCCTCTCCTACCAGGCTGCCACATACTATTGAGCAGAGTTCCCTGTGCTCTATAGTAGGACCTTGTTGGTTATCCATTTTATACAGAGTAGGGTGTACATGTCAATTCCAAACTCCCAATCTGTCCCACCCCCATTCTTTCACCCATGACAACCATAAATCCTCTAAGTCTGTTTCTGTTTTGTAAATAAGTTCATTTGTATCATTTTAGACTCCGCATATAAGAGAGATGTCATATGATATTTCTTTCTCTGTCTGACCTCACTCCAGCATGACAATATCTAGGTCCATCCCATGTTGCTGCAGATGGCATTATTTCTTTCTTTTTTAATGGCTGAGTAATATTCCATTATATATACATATGTACACCATTTTCTTTATCCATTCCTCTGTTGATGGACACTGAGACTGCTTCCATGTCTTGGCTATTGTAAACAGTGCTGAAATGAACACTGGGGTGCATGTATTCTTTCAGACTATGTTTTTCTCTGGGTATATGCCCAGAAGTGGGATTGCAGGGTCATATGGTAGCTCTATTTTTAGTTTTTTTAAGGAACCTCCATACTGTTCTCCATACTGGCTGTGCCAATTTACATTTCCACCAACAGTGTAGGAGAGTATTTCCTATTTTTTAATTAGGAGCTGATAGGAATAGCCTTCTCCAGATGCCCACACACCAATGTTTACTGGCAAATGTTCTTAGACAAAACTGTAACTGTGCCAACTGAGATGGGAACATGGTCTGGAAGAAAAAACAATCAATTCAGACAATATCTTTGAGGTCTGACAAAAATGACACCCTCCCACCAATATAGTGGTGGGGTGGTACACTTACTCAGTTGGCTTTTAAATCAAAGAGTAGTCTACAAATAGTTTCTCAATTTTATAAACTGAAGCTTAAAGAAAAAAAGCATTTAAGCTGTACAGACTGCTTCAATCTTACCTTATTTACTAGCTTTCATTTCCCAGTTGTATTAAGCTTAGGGAACTCTAAGATTACTATTCCTGCCTACAGTGAAATTTCTATTCCTTAAAGTATCAGTCACCCAAACTGTCTTCAGAAACCAAATCAGTGACCAAATGGCATTTGCCATCGTTGCTCTTCTGTCTTCTTTCATTAAGAGTCTCTTTGAAAGTATTTATCTTGGATGGCTTTATGTGCCATTCCCAACAGAGCTCACAGATTCTTTAACTTTTCATGTAAAAGTAAAGATAAATCCTAGATCATAGTGTCATTTTAATGTTACATTTTTCATTTGAAGTTTTTTAGAATTTAAGAGTAGAAAGTGACCTTAAATATCATCTAATCCAATCCATTTATTTCATAAATGAAAAACTTCCCCCACAACAGGGAAATCACAGGTCTGAAATCACTGTTAGCACGAGCCCTCAAGGCCCAGTTGAGTGTATTTTACACTGTATCAGATTTATCGTACAAAAGACAGAAAAGCAAATACCCAGGAATAAATCTCAAATATTTATAAATAAGAAGTCTGAAATTTATGTTTATCTTTTGCACTTTTATTCCACTATTCATTTAGACATTTACCAAATGATGGATGATAGAAAGAAAATGACTGTGAAATCAGCCCATTCTAATAATTTCTAGGAAACTTATTTTAAAGTTTTTGGATGAAAAGAGATTAAAATTATAGAGATGACATTAAAATTGGTAGTTTAAATAATTTCAATTATCTGTGTTTCATGTCTCCCCACCTTCTAACATATCAGGCCAGAATCCCCATGAAAACATTATTAAATATTCTCTAAATTAGAAAATCAAACATTAGTATTAATGTTTCTGCATGAACTCAAACTAAACAGATGTTTGAAAACATACTCTATCATAGGGAAAATACAAAAGCTTTTTGGCTATAATTAATACCATAATATTCCATTTATGATAATCTCATTACACTGTATAAAAATTCAAATGTATTTTTAAAAGTTCTATAACTATTTTGAGAGTTGAATTCAGTAAAAAGTGTAAAGCATAAAATATATAAACCATGTACCATAGTTATATGAAGCTAAATATGGTCATATTACTGTAAAGATAAGTTCTGTTAAAAACCTACAAATGACTCAACAGCTATTTAAGAAATAAAAGTATGATTATACTCTCTAGATCAACATCTGGTCTAGAGTCTGTAAATGAAGCTTAGTATAATGTACAATTAAAACATAGCATACTATTGGATAAAGCCAATTATACTACTTGAAAAGGTTAGGATAAAGCTGTTACCAACTATTAGTAAAAAAAAAAAAAAAGTATATATACAACTTCTACTACCAGCCAAAAAAAACCAAACAGTATCATACTCTCCCTCTCATTGTGCACAAATAGCTATAAAACAGAGCAAAATACACGCAGCAGTTGTTTTCAGAACTTGGAAAAGGGGCATCAGAACTGTAGCAAGGTGAGTCCCATGACGATCCCAGGCTCCTTCCTGGAGGCTCATCCTAGACTTAGTGAAGACAAGTTGAGTTCAAGCAGAACACAGCACACTACTTAAACTAAGAAGGCAGACACTCAAATTCGGGGCTGCTGAGCTGGGTGGAATTTGTGCAATAAGTCTTTAAAAGCTGTAAATACAGAGTAAAGCCGTAAAAATAATGAGTTCTGGATTCTACACAGGGTTCCCCTTAAGTCTTTGGCTGAAGACGAGTTGTGCATACAAAAGGCGTGTTTCAGTGCAGCTCAAGAGAGAAGAGCTTCTGGGGAGACAAAAAGAGATACTGCAGGCTGAGACAGTCCAGAAGGTTGTGGTTCAGGCCTAGAAGAGCCTGTTTCCAGATCTCAGAATCTAAGGGCAAACAGCGTGGAGCCCAGGAGGCCAGCTGATAGAATCAAAAGTCAACGGACAATGGTGGGCAGTTTGGGTGGTCCAGAGATTCTAGGAGGCATGAAAGGAGGTTGCTAAAGCCTCTACAATTAAGAAATCTTGGGGTGGGAGGAGAGGCACCAAAGGGAGTGCCACTGTGTTGCCATCTGGACAGATTCCACAGCCTTTTGTTGTACAGAGTTCCATTTCAGATGGGCTGGTTTGCAAGTAACAGCATATATTCGCTTAAGTAAAACTCTTTAATGAAAAATATGTTGTATCCAAAGCCCAGAAAGATGTTTAGCCTATTTGAACATTTGTGGGTGCTGAAAGAGCCGTGAAGTGTTTCTTGACGGTGTCAGAGATAGAGTGGCTCTCAGCTTATCAAGCAATTTTCAGGATTGTTAACCAAGGTTGCAGGGCCCTGCACTATATGTGGGGCAATGGCCCACGTCCTTTGTATTAGAATGTCCTGAACAAGTGCGTGAAGTGGATCTCCCTGGAGGAGAATGTTAATGTTACCAAGGCAATGTTTTACTTGTGCTTTTGTAGAAAGCTGGGTGTGGTTACGATCTTGCCCGCAAAGTCTGTGTGCAATAATAGGACTAATGATGGACCCCAAGGAGAGCTGGCCAGAGGTGTACCATTTCCCTTCAAAGATAGAGGTAGACTACACTGCAGAGGCTGTTGAAACAGACTCTGAACAACACATATTAGCCAAATCTCCGACTGTAAGCTGTTGATTAGATGGAGTTAGTAATCTCCATAATATTAGGAAGGGAGGCCTTAATAGGTAGGATCATGGTTCAAAGGTTACCGCAATCCACTGCGAGGCACCATTCATTCTATCTGAGTTTAAAAACAGGTCAGGTTGCGCTGTTAAAATGTGTTAACAAAAAAGGTACAAATCATCACCCTTTCTCTTAAAAGGTCTTATATATGGGTTTTAGTTCTTGAGGGCTTTATTCTCATTTACATTGGGCAATATTAGCTATTTTAATCAAGGAGTGGGGAGAAATTCAAGGAAATCCTGTTTCCAAGCCAACTGTAAGTGTCAAAGATGTAATTCCATGTATCATTCATTGGGTCAGAGCATTCACGCTAACCTCAGGATATCTGGGGGCAATAAATGTTATGACCATGGGGAATTTAGGCAAGGCATTAATTCCAATGGGTACAGTAAGACATGCCTTTTCTTTCTCTATTATATAACTGGTAATTTCTCTAAGAGTATAGGGGGTACCTTATTAAAATTTAATAGGATCCCCATGTTCAGGGTTACCTTGTTTAAATTTGTTAGGATCCTCAGGAATAACCATAATTTGAGCCCCGGCATCTAATTAAGACATGAAGTGAAGGTGCCTTTCAGCCGATATTAAAGTTAACTCAGAACTTATGTTGTAGAGGTGCAAAAGTCAATCAGCCTTTTTATCTTTTCATTAAATTCTTTCAATAAACTTTGGATTTCCAATTGAGCCAAACTGAGGATCTCTGATTCACTTTCTTTCCCATGTATCCAGGTATCTGCTTAATGACTTTTTTCAGTGATTCCTAATTCTCTCCACCCTGCTCGGAGTGTCTTCCCCAGAATGCCTTAAAAAAAGTATAATCAAGGTGAGGGGTCTTCCCCATGGCAATGATGGGTCAGATGTGAATTAACCCCTTGGCTTTGTCATGGAATGCCATAGGCGTTTTTCTCTATAATCCTGACATATTTGGAATGCAGCCAAACTAGTGCTTACAGGAAAATGTATAGCTCTGAATGCTTGTGTGATATCAGCAAATAACAAAATAAAGCAAAAAATATTTATAATCAGTTCAGTTCAGTCACTCAGTCGTGTCCAGCTCTTTGCGACCCCATGGACTGCAGCACGCCAGGCCCCCCTGTCCATCACCAACTCCCGCAGTTTACTCAAACTCATGTCCATTGTGTCAGTTATGGCATTCAATCATCTCATCCTCTGTAATAGTTACGTTTATAATCAGGAGCAAAATTAAAGAACAATAAATTTCTTTAAATTGACAGATTAGCAAGAAAAATTATTTCTTTACCAATAGTAAATAAATCCAACACTTACAAATAAAGATAAAATTAGCTATATTTCATATTTTAATGTAAAACTTCTGAAACATAAATATACAGAAAAATGCACATATCTCAAATATATGCCTCTGCATACTTCACCTCTTAGAGAAGGAATATAGTCACTTAATGTGAGTGTAATATATGAAATTGGGGCCTCCCTGGTGACTCAGCTGGTAATTAATCCACCTGCAAAGCGGAAGACCTGGGTTCGGAAGAGCCCCTGGAAAAGGGAACAGCCACTCACTCCAGTATTCTGGCCTGGAGAATTCCATGGATTGTATAGTCCATGGGGTTGCAAAGAGTCAGACATGACTTAGTGACTTTCACTTTCACTATCTGAAATTAATTCACCAATAAAAATCAGTATATGTGTTATAGTCCTCAAACCCAAGGTTCAAAATTACTTAATTAGGTTGGAAGGTGAGGGGAGAGTTGCCAATGAAAAAGCTTAATAAAGAGTCAGAAAACAATTCAGTTCAGTCAGTTAAGTTGCTCAGTCGTGTCCGACTCTTTGCGACCCCATGGACTGCACCACTCTAGGCCTCCCTGTCCATCACCAACTCCCCGAGCTTGCTCAGACTCATCTCCATCAAGTTGGTGATGCCATCCAATCATCTCACCCTCTGTGATCCCCTTCTCCTGTGTTCAATCTTTCCCAGCATCAGGGTCTCTTACAATGAGTCAGTTCTTCGCATCAGATGGCGAAGAGTTTCAGCTTCAACATCAGTCCTTCCAAAGAATATTCAGGACTGATTCCCTTTAGGATGGACTGGTTGGATCTCCTTGCAGTCCAAAGGACTCTCAAGAGTCTTCTCCAGCACCACAATTCAAAAACATCCATTCTTTGGCGCTCAGCTTTCTTTATAGTTCAACTTTCACATCCATACATGACTACTAGAAAAACCATAGCCTTGACTAGATAGACCTTTGTTGGCAAAGTAATGCCTCTGCTTTTTAATATGCTGTCTAGGTTGGTCATAGCTTTTCTTCCAAGGAGCAAGCGTCTTTTAATTTCATGGCTGCAGTCACCATCTCCAGTGATTTGGGAGTGAAAAAAACAGTCTCTCACTGTTCCATTGTTTCCCCATCTATTTGCCATGAACTGATGGGACCCGACGCCATGATCTTAGTTTTCTGAATGTTGGGCTTTAAGCCAAATTTTTCACTCTTCTCTTTCACTTTCATCAAGAGGCTCTTTAGTTCTTCTTCACTTTCTGCCATAAGGGTGGTGTCATCTGTGTATCTGAGGTTATTGATATTTCTCCTGGCAATCTTGATTCCAGCTTGTGCTTCATCCAGCCTGGCATTTCGCATGATGTACTCTGCATATCAGTTAAATAAGCAGGATGACAATGTACAACTTTGACGTACTACTTACCCTATTTGGAACCAGTCTGTTGTTCCATATATTTATTGAGTCAGGAATGGGAGTACAGATTCATTCAGGAAAAACTGGTAATCCCCCACCCACCAGGCACATATATTTGAGGCTACTAGCTCTTTCTAAAGAAATCATAGCCATACACATGCTCCCTCTATATTCCTTTGTTTAAGGAGTAACACATGGGCTCTATCATGATTGGAAATAGAGATATAATCCCAACCACTAAACTGAACAGCCCGAAGGAATCTGATCTATTACATCACCCCGTCACCTGTTTAAGCTTCCTCCAGTTGTTTAACATGGTGAAAATTTTTCAAATCATCATTAAATGATTAAAAGTGTTCTATTTCCCATTATACACGGTAAAGCATTATTTGGGCAAAAGACTCTTGAGAGTCCCTTGGACTGCAAGGAGATCCAACCAGCCCATTTTAAAGGAGATCAGTCCTGGGTGTTCATTGGAAGGACTGATGCTAAAGCTGAAACTCCAATACTTTGGCCACCTCATGTGAAGAGTTGACTCACTGGAAAAGACTCTGATGGGAGGGATTGGGGGCAGGAGGAGAAGGGGACAACAGAGAATGAGATGGCTGGATGGCATCACCAACTCGATGGTCATGAGTTTGAGTGAACTCCGGGAGTTGGTGATGGACAGGGAGGCCTGGCGTGCTGTGATTCATGGGGTCGCAAAGAGTCGGACATGACTGAGCAACTGAACTGAACTGAACTGAACTGAAACACTGATTACCAACATGAGATGCAGCATTATCAGTATAAGGAAATAAGCATTTTATAAATTCTATGAAGAATACTTAAGTTTCTCACTGATGTATTTTTCTGAGTTAGTGGGAAATACACATAAATGCAAACACATATATACCCCAACTCAATTTTGCCATTCATCCCTGGAAAGACATTGGTAATGTATTCTTTGAAGTCCAGTGGGAAAAACCACCCTTTCCATTCCCCAAACCCTATAGAATTTTCTCCTTAAATAAGATTCACTAATGTCTGAAGCCAAGAATCACCAAAAAGCTTTCTTAAAAATACTTCAAAACAAACTTATGGACATCTGCTAAGGAGTGGATTAGTATAGTGGATTAGTATATAGTATTAGTGGATTCAGTTCAGTTCAGTCGCTCAGTCGTGTCCAACTCTTAGCGACCCCATGAACCACAGCACGCCAGGCCTCCCTGTCCATCACCAACTCCCGGAGTACACTCAAACTCATGTCCATCGAGTCGGTGATGCCATCCAGCCACCTCATTCTCTGTCTCCTCCTACCCCCAATCGCTCCCAGCATCAGACTCTTTTCCAGTGAGTCAACTCGTCACATGAGGTGACCAAAGTATTGCAGTTTCAGCTTTAGCATCAGTCCTTCCAATGAACACCCAGGATTGATCTCCTCTAGAATGGACTGGTTGGATCTCCTTGCAGTCCAAGGGACTCTCAAGAGTCTTCTCCAGCACCACAGTTCAAAAGCATCAATTCTTCGGCACTCAGCTTTCTTCACAGTCCAACTCTCACATCCATACATGACCACGGGAAAAACCATAGCCTTGACTAGACGGACCTTGGTTGGCAAAGTAATGTCTCTGCTTTTTAATATACTATCTAGGCTGGTCATAACTTTCCTTCCAAGGAGTAAGTGTCTTTTAATTTCCTGGCTGCAATCAGCATCCACAGTGATTTTGGAGCCCAAAAAAATAAAGTCTGACAGGGTTTCCACTGTTTCCCCATCTATTTCCCAAGAAGTGATGGGACCAGATGCCATGATCTTCGTTTTCTGAATGTTGAGCTTCAAGCCAACCTTTTCACTCTCCTCTTTCACTTTCTTTTTTTTTTTTTTCCAATTTTATTTATTTATTTTTTTCAAGTTGAACAGACTAAATTTCTTTAAACAAACTTACTTATACTCCAGAGTCCTTTAAAAACTTAATAGCATTTATACATTGAAGGTATTTGATTTTCTTGTAACTAGCACTTCAAATGCAACAAGCATTTGAAGCAACAAGCATTTGACCCAACAAATAAAACTTTCTACAGTTTGTAACTTTTATAAATAAAATAAATTAAATGTACAGTGAATAAGTTCTCTGAAATATTTCAATATTTCTGCAGGTTTAGTAACATCGTAAAATACATTTCAACTAAAATTCACAAATCTAAAAACCTGTTAGGCATTTTTAGGCGTTTTAAGATGGAAATGAAGACCAATGTTACATCGTAATATGCCAATTACAAATAGTACTTCAAATAGCAAATACTATAGTTTGTCCCAAACTTTAAAAACTATTCATGAACTCAACACTGAACTATTGATGGCTATGAGAATTGTTTCCTAGCCTTTTTGAAAATTTCAACCCATTTACGTTTAAGGTAATTATTGATAAGTACGATCCCGTAGCCATTTTCTTTATTGCTTTGGGTTCAAGTTTATACACTCTTTCTGTGTATCCTGTCTATAGAAGATCCTTTAGCATTTGTTGGAGAGCTGGTTTGGTGATGCTGAATTCCCTCAGCTTTTGCTTGTCTGTAAAGCTTTTGATTTCTCCTTCATATTTGAATGAGATCCTTGCTGGGTATAGTAATCTGGGCTGTAGGGTATTTTCTTTCATCACTTTAAGTATGTCTTGCCACTCCCTTCTGGCCTGAAGAGTTTCTGTTGAAAGATCAGCTGTTATCCTTATGGGAATCCCCTTATGTGTTATTTGCTGCTTTTCCCTTGCTGCTTTTAATATTTGTTCTTTGTGTTTGATCTTTGTGAATTTGATTAATATGTGTCTTGGAGTATTTCGCCTTGGGTTTATCCTGTTGGGGACTCTCTGGGTTTCTTGGACTTGGGTGATTATTTCTTTCCCCATTTTAGGGAAGTTTTCAACTATTATCTCCTCAAGTATTCTCTCATGGTCTTTCTTTTTGTCTTCTTCTTCTGGGACTCCTATGATTCGAATGTTGGAGCGTTTAACATTGTCCCAGAGGTCTCTAATATTGTCCTCATTTCTTTTAATTCTTTTTTCTTTTTTCCTCTCTGTTTCATTTATTTCTACAATTCTATCTTCTAGTTCGCTTATCCTCTCTTCTGCCTCTGTTATTCTACTGTTTGTTCCCTCCAGAGTGTTTCTGATCTCATCTATTGCATTATTCATTGTATATTGACTCTTTTTTATTTCTTCCAAGTCCTTATTAAATCTTTCTTCCATCTTCTCAATCCTTTTCTCCAGGTTATTTATCTGTAACTCCATTTTGCTTTCAAGATTTTGAATCATTTTCACCATCAAAATTTGAAATTCTTTATCAGGTAAATTCCCTATATCTTCTTCTTTTGTTTGTGTTGGTGGGCAATTATCTTGTTCCTTTACTTGCTGGGTATTTCTCTGCCTCTTCATCTTGCTTATATTGCTTTGCTTGGGTGGCCTTTCCCTCTTCTTGCAGTTTGTGGAGTTCTCTTTATTACGTAGTTTCTTCGCTGTGTGTGGGGTTGGACGGGTGACTTGTCCGGGTTCCCTGGTTAGGGAAGCATGTGTCGGTGTTCTGGTGGGTGGAGCTGGATTTCTTCTCTCTCCTTTAGAAGACAATGGGCTGCTTTTCTGGGAGCCTGATGTCCTCTGCCAATATTCAGAAGATGTTTTGTGGACTTTACTCCGCGTTCAAATGTTCTTTTGATGAATTTGTGGGGGAGAAAGTGGTCTTGCCATCTTATCCCTCCGCCATCTTGTTCCTTCCTCCTCAGAACACTGGATTCTTATATTCCACTTGGTCATGGAGAATCTCTTCCCAGCTGCTCCAGCAAGGCGCAGCCGCTGTACCTTACCTTGGACGAGGGGTATCTCCTCAAGGCTGCCCCTCCTGCTTTGAATGTAGATCAGCTCCTCTCGGCCCTCCGGTGCCCAAGCAGCCACCGCCTCCTGAACGTGGTACAGCTCCTCTCGGCCACCGCCCTAACCCTGGGTGTGGGGTAGCTCATCTCAGCCACGATTCTGCACGTGTTCGGTTGCGCCGTCTGCGCCGCCGGAGCCGGGCGTCTCCCGCGTCTGTGCCGCCAGAGCCAGGCGTCTCTCCTCTTTCACTTTCATCAAGAGGACTTTGAGTTCCTCTTCACTTTCTGCCATAAGGGTGGTGTCATCTGCGTATCTGAGGTTATTGATATTTCTCCCGGCAATCTTGATTCCAGCTTGTGCTTCTTCCAGCCCAGTGTTCCTCATGAATCAACCAGAAAACAAATCTTCGCAGTCCCATACTACTGTAAACTACTGGTCCACTGCCTTTGACCTGACCATTTCTCATGAAGGTACATATGAATTGGTGGAAAGTAACGTGTGAATATTTTTATAAACCATTAGGTCATTCTACACAACAGAACTTTCTATAATGATTAAAGTGTTCTATATATACATTATCTGATATATTACTAGACACATGTCACTACTGAGCACGTGAATTGTAGCTAGTCAGACTGAGGAACTGAATTTATTTTAACTAATTTAATGTCCACGTATGACCAATGGGTAGCACAGTTTTAGGCTCTTATGTTTTTTTGTAAAGCTAAACTATTCATCATGCGTATTTCCTCCATACAAGAGATTGCAAACAAGTGAGCCATGGACCAAACTTGGCTGAAAATGGGTTTGGTTTGGTGATCACAGTATTTTATGCTCTTAATCTAAATTGAACACTTTCAGACAGGGTACTCTCCAGTTGGCCATTATAGCTAACATTTCTTGATTTCCCTAGACACATACACACAAGCATTAGACTTTGCTACTTATAATAGAGTGGTATTATTTTTCTGATTTCTTTTCACAAAGCACTGCACATTTATGTATTAGAAAGCTTCAAGATGTTTCTGTTTAAAATAATGATACTTTTAATATCATATAGCCCTTTAATGAACACTTATAATGTATTAAGAACCATCCTAAGTTCACATGTAATAGATCAATCTTTACAGCCTTTAAATAAGTATTGTTACTATTAATATACAGATAAGAAAAGTGAGACAAAGAAGGCTTAAGTAATTTGCAATTTACTGCAAATAAATGACAGAGCCAAACTCTGAACATAAGAAGGCTGCCTCCAGAATCTAAGAATGCTGTTAACCACCATGCTCTTCATGCCTTACAGATGAGTTTATTTCCTCCAATCACCACTTATTTTACCAGCAACATATTTCAAATGAAGTTTTCAATGCAGTTACTAGTCACCTCCATTTTATAGAGTAAAAGTAATTTCTACTTTGAAACAGCAACCAACTGCTAGGAGAGGTTTCAGAGGAAAAGTGCCTTCTCTACCAGCCAGAGTAAAGAAATAGGTGGTTTTGTTACCAACCAGAACAGGACTCAAGAAACCGTTATTCCTTTTTTTTAGCTCCAAGAAAGGACATCACCTCCCAAATTTCCTTACCTTCCTACCTTCTCTGGGCTACTGAGCCTGTTACATATTTCTGGTTTGATTAGGAGACATTAGCAAAATGAGTGATGTTGATAGAAGCTGTACAGCTCTTTTCCTAATGTACAAATGTACTGAAATCCAAAACTGGAAATTCAAAACAAAATGGAAATCATTAACATTACTTATTCTACAATCACTTGCAAGTCACTTCTTTCCTCAGAATCACAAATATTCTGCAAACTCCTCTGCAATATTTCACAAGATATGGAACTTTTAAAAAATTCAAAGTTGCATAAAAGAGGGGTTAAAGTTCATAACTAACCTTGCCACTGATGAAGATCATTGCTGTTCTTTAATGAAGGAAGAAGACAGAAAAGTTGATAAATGTGGCAGGGGACCAGAATCCAGAAGCCATCATAATTACCATCACTGGGATCACTACTCATGCTTTTAAAAGGGAAAAGCAAGTGGGAATGTAGGTATATTTTGTGATTAAACTTGGTAATTTAATTTTTCCCTTTCCTTACTTTATCACAATGTACGAATAGATGTCTTATATGAGAGCCGAGGGATCTTGCAGTAAGCAGTGCATTAATCTCCAACATTCCAAATCAGTGAAAACAACAAAACTGGTGTTATAAGAGGAATCACCTGGCACCAATCAGAAAGGTCATCATTAAAAAGATCTGCAAGTGATGTGCTGGAGAGGAGGTGGATAAAAGGGAACCCTCTGCACTGTTGGTGGGAATGTAAATTGATACAGCCACTATGGAGAACAGTATGGACATTCCTCAAAAAACTAGAAATAAACTACCATATGACCCAGCAATCTCACTACGGGGCACATACCTTGAGAAAACATAAATGAAAAAGACACATGTATTCCAATGTTCATAGCAGCACTATTTACAATAGCTAGGACATGGAAGTAAGCTAGATGTCCATCAATAGATGAAGGGATAAAGAAATTGTGGTTCATATATACAATGAAATATTACTCAACCATAAAAATGAACACATCTGAGTCAGTTCTAGCAAGGTGGATGAACCCAGAGCCTGTTATACAGAGTAAAGTAAGTCAGAAACAGAAAAGCAAATACTGTGTATTAATGCATATATATGGGATCTAGAAAAATGGTACTGGTAAACCTACTTGCAGGGAAGGAATGAGATTCAGATATGGGAGAATGGACTTGTGGACACAGTGGGGGAAGGAGAGAGTGGGATGAATGGAAGAAAGTAGCATCGACATATATACACTACCATGTGTAAAATAAGGAGCTGGTGAGAAGTTGCCGTGTGACACAGGGAGCCCAGCCGGGATCTCTGTGATGACCTAGAGAGGTGGGGTCAGGGGAGAGGGGATGGAGGCTCAAGCGGGAGGTGATATATGTACAATCATGGCTGATTTGCATTGCTGTTGGCAGAAACCAACACAACCTTATAAAGCAATTTTCCTCCGATTAAAAATTAATCTTAAAAAATGGCAAGGCAGACCAAGAAGTGAGAGGTAAGCAAAGCCCCTGAAGGAATCAAGGGGTCACTGCTGACTTTGAAGGCTGTGGTAACCATGTGCAAAGGTTAGTAAGCAAATTGGGAGCATCTTCTGGCTGGCAGCAAACAAGAAAATGGTGATGTCAATGCTACAGCTACAAAGAACTTAATACTGCCAACAACCTCCATGAATTCTGAAGTGGATTCTTCTGGAGAGTCTCCAGAGAAGTGCTCAGCCTGCTCAACATCTTGACTTGGCCTATGAGGTGCTAATAAGAGGACTGAATTGAGCCTGATTGGACTTTTGATCTACAAAACTGTGGCCTAAAAATGTTGCTGTTTAAAGACAGAAATATATAGATTAATGGAACAAAACAGAAAGCCCAGAGATAAATCTATGCACCTATGGACACCTTATCTTTGACAAAGGAGGTAAGAATATACAATGGAGAAAAGACAATCTCTTTAACAAGTGGTGCGAGGAAAACTGGTCAACAACCTGTAAAAGAATGAAACTAGAAAACTTTATAACACCATACACAAAAATAAAATAAAAATGGATTAAAGGTCTAAATGTAAGAACAAAAACTATAAAACAAAAAAAAATGGCAAAAAAGGAGCAAAATAAAGAACATTATTACAAAGGGATATGTGCATATTTACAACAGTAAGCTCAAGAAATTGATAGCCATGACCGCTGCTGCCACTGGAGTGATTCAAAAGTGAAGAACACTAGATCTAAGTGCAGTGATAAAAAGCTGAGTTAATGACAAGGTCAGATGGCGACCTGAGGATTAATAAGCATACTTTAAAACAAGTATTCTCCAGCACTTCACTATTACAAAAGACATTATAATAACAGTAAAATGAAGTACAGATGCACAGAGAACAGCTATTTATCAAGGGGAAATTTGTCCTTAGTGCTGAGTTAAGCACAGTGAGGAACACAAAAGCAGCAAATGACAACTCCCTACATAAACAGAAGTCAACATCTCATTTCATATGTTCCAAGTGCTAACTCCCCTCTTTCCTCCCAGCAGTAATTTTACTTCTGCTGAATGCTACGGACTGCAAAGACACATGCAAAATGTGTGCTGAGAGAGAGAACTCCAATTTACTAAAAAATAAAGTTGGATATACCAGATTTCACTGAATGTTAAAGACTGCACTTTGGAGGTGATGTCTGGATTAGGTAAGAAGTGAAAACAGGCTATCTGCCCTCCAATATGTACGAAGATTTTTCTTTAAATGAGGAGTCAATTTTGATTCTATTTGGTTATCTATCGTGAACTGCAGGCCATAGGGCTCTGCTTAGAGAAGATCCAAGCCACTAGGTTAAGATGTCTGACTCAGATTACATACACTGCCAGATGTCAGAAAAGGAGAAAACTGACAGGACTTAAAAAATACAGGGAGAAGAACAATTCAACAGCAAAGAGGTAGGACCATATTCCAGACAAGGGAAACAGTAATAAATTCCTCAAAGAAATATTTTGAGAGCTATTCTTCATGAGTAATAGGTGAGGAATAATATTCCAAGATATGTGACTCTGCCCAAGAAAGGACTACCAAAGCCATTCTTAGCTGGCCATCTGAATTCACAGAGGAAAGTAATTAATATCAGAAGTGAGAGGTCCTTCAGAGAGAAAAGACAGACAGTAGGTGTCCTCAATTTTTAGGAGAGGATGGATTGGAAAACCTTGATTAGATAGAACAGCTGTGTGTATGTGTGTGTGTGTGTGTGATGTGATGTGTATGCATACACATACATGTGTGCACATAGGTTGGTATTTTAATTGCTGCTGTTGTTGTTTTTTTATTAAGAGATAACAAATGTGTGGGATGAAAAGGCTATATTCAGGTAATGTAGCTCAGCCCTTAGTCAAGGCTTAGGTAAATTGGTTTAATCACTCAGTCGTGTCCAACTCTTGCAGTCCATGGACTGTAGCCCACCAGGCTCCGCTGTCCATGGGATTTCCCAGACAAGAACACTGGAGGGAAATGCAGGGGTTGCCATTTCCTTCTCCAGGAGATCTTCCCAGACCAGAGGTCAGACCCAGGTCTCCTGCATTGCAGACTACCAAAATTAATTATCTACTACTTAGTATTTTGAAAGTGTTCCTATTTCCTGACCCAGTAATACCAGTTCAAGGAATCTATCTCAAGGAAACAATCAAAGATGCAAAGATTTACAAAGAATTGTATCACAGGATTATTTAAAATGGTGAAAATTTTAAAACAACCTCGATGTCCAGCAATAGTCCAAAGAAACGCTGCCTCAACAAACTATTACACAATTTTTTTAAAAGATGCTTCTGAAAAACATTTAGGGAAAAGGGAAAATGATCATGTTCTAATATTAGGTGATAAAAAACAGAATATGTAATTCTATAAAAAGCAGTGTGTTAAATTTGTATGTATAAAATGTATACCATAAGCCTGTGTAATAATGCATATACATCCACATCCAATAAAGAAATTATTAGTTCTGATGACTGATTTATTATTTTTAATAGCATTTGTTTCTCCTAGCAATTCAGATGATAAAGGAGGGAAAAAGGAAATACCAAATACAGGGGCTCACAAGATCTTTCCAGTGAGAGGGGGAAGAGGGCCTTGATCTGTGTATTGAAGTACTGGTGGCTCTCTTCCTTTGACTGGTTCTTGCTGAGATGTGGCTGGTCCTGGGGTAGTCTGGAAAGAGCTGCTGACACTTACTATGGGGCCTGTGGTCCTAACAGCTGGCTATGGTGATGAAGCCTTGCAGAGAGACCTCGAGACTCCAGCACTAGGTGTCTGCAGGCCCACAGCCTCTCTCACATTCATACACTATATCCATTTCTCAAAACTCACAGCACCGTACACTAGAAAAGGGTTAATTTTACTGTATGTAAGAGACTGCTCAGAAAAAAAAAAAAAAAGCTATTTTATTAAGTGGTAAAGGGAAATTTGCCAAAAAGTTCATGTTAGGAAAAAGAAAATCTCAATTAATGAATTAACCATATAATGGAAAAGTTTAAAAAAGAATAACAAAATAAACTCAAAAAAAAAAAAAAAACCGGAAGGAATTTCTGAATGTGATTCTAAGGCTTCTGGCTTGAGGTGAGCATGTGAAAGCAGGATCCAGTGGAATAGTAAGGACATAGAAATGAGCTGGGGGCTCCCTTGGCAGCTCAGCTGGTAAAGAATCCGCCTGCAATGCAGGAGACCTGGGTTGGATCCCTGGATTGGGAAGGTCCCCAAGAGAAGGGCATGGCAACCCACTCAGTATTCTTGCCTAGAGATCCCCCTGGACAGAGGAGCCTGGCGGGCTACAGTCCATGGGGTGGCAAAGAGTCAGACACAACTGAGCGACTAAACACAGCACAGCACAAGAGTGAGCTGGACAACACTGCGGTGCCCTGTTTACAGCCAATTTAAAAACAATAATAATAATAGTAAAGTAGACAAAAGTCAGCTTCTTTCACCATGAACCAGTAATTCTAAACAATGTTATTATTAATAAACTACTCCCTGAGAAGATGTGCTGGTCTAAACAACTGCCATGATTATTATTACGTTTTAGTAATATAATACATATGGAAACACTGAATTGGCACATTTTTATTACTTAACCTTTAATAAACATTATATTCCACATAGAAGTTATTTTATAGAAATCAAGAATTATACAGGAATCTACATCTACGTAATTTTACAGCCTGGCCTCTGATACACCCTTATTTTAAAGAACTGGAGCTCTCTTCAAGTGCAGTTCCTGTCTCCAACCCACGAATGTCTCCCACTACATGGTCCTGTGTTTGAAGAGTAGAGTGCTAATAAACATCAATTAGCACAGTGATTTTAAGGGAAGAAATACGACTTGAATTGTTTCAATTTTGTGCTTCTACCTGCAAATCACTCTCTGAAACTTGTGGATTTCACTCTTCTGGAAGTGTTTTTTCACATACTTTCCCTCTTTTTTCAATTATTATATCAATATAATCTTATTACTTGGAGAAGGCAATGGCACCCCACTCCAGTACTCTTGCCTGGAAAATCCCATGTACGGAGGAGCCTGGTAGGCTGCAGTCCGTGGGGTCGCTAAGGGTCGGACACGTCTGAGTGACTTCACTTTCACTTTTCACTTTCACACATTTGAGAAGGAAATGGCAACCCACTCCAGTGTTCTTGCCTGGAGAATCCCAGGGACGGGGGAGCCTGGTGGGCTGCCATCTATGGGGTCACACAGAGTCGGACACGAGTGAAGTGACTTAGCAGCAGCAATCTTATTACTGTGATTCAGAAGTTTTCATTTTGTATTGTAGTATTTACTTTGTTATCGGCATGACTATATTTAATACAAATTTCAATGAGAAAATTTTATTTCCTGGCTATTATAATTTGTTTCATTTTGTGATTATTCCTGAAAATAATTTTATATAAAAAAGGAAAGGTGTCAAAAAGTAATCTACTCTGGTTATCAAGTACTTTGTGTAGGCCACTGGTGGGATCATTTACTAAAACATGAAAGATAGGTAGAAAAAGGGTTTTGGGGGAAATGATTTGGGGTTCAGCTTTAGACACTGAGTTTGAACATTCTAAGGGACAAGCAAATGAAAATGCTCAGGAGGTAGCTGGGAAATCAGGTCAAGGGCAAGATTTAAGAGTCACAGACAAAGGGGCCATGAGGTCATAACAATGAACAAAAGGTCATTCAAGAAAAGACAAAAATAAGAGCCAGAACTTCATAGCACACCATGTTTCAGGGGCAGGCAGAGAAAGGGGAACTGGAGAAAGACAGCAATGGATAAAGCAGGGTAAGGCAACGGCCAGGAGAAGGCAAAAATAAGGGGCAGGGGAGTGAGGGGGAGAGTAACACAGGCACACACACAAAACACACAAAAAAACACAAAATGAATCTGTACTTTAAAGTCAATGTATTATGAAACCTGCAAGTCAACCACACTGGATTTGGCAACCAGGTCTTTGGTGGTCTTTACAAAAGCAGCCCACAAAGGTAGCAGATCTGGCCACTTTGCTAAATGATAAAACTGCAGAATGAGAAGCCCACATTCCTAACCTAGGTGAGCTAGAGAGGGACTCATTGGGCTCCGGTGACCTACAGAGACAAGGTCCCTGGGCCACACGCATCAGGATTATCTGAGACACATGCTGATTCAAGGACCGAACTTCAGAATCAGAACCTGAGGTGGTAAAAACTCAAGCCTAGGTATCTCTAATAACCTTCCCAGGGAATCCATGCATGCTAAAACATGAAGACTGCCAGACTATATGCTTGTCACGGCCCATTCTACCACTGACAATCTGTAGTTCGGTGTTTGTCTCTCTGAAAATAGGATGCTACAACAAGGATCACTGGCATTCACCCAGAAGTCAAAACTACATAATAAACATACAATAATCAAAGTACTGGGGACAGAAATATCACTTCTCCTCTTCATTTACATCAGCTGTTTTGATTATGTGGCACCATCATTTTAAAGAGGGTTGAGGAAGTGGGGGAGAATTATGTTCCTGAGCAGACAGGGGACCATGGAGATGGGCGATGAGGGCCAGACGAACTATGTGAAACAAGAATGAAAGACAAAGCTCTGTTTGATGGGGCTGAGGTGCTATAAAGAAGTCATGCAACCTAAAAGCACAAGATTACTATTATTAGATACATTAAAGATATTCAGTGTTATTACTTCTCTTCTGGTTTGGAAAAAAACTATATTTCTATTTATTTATATAAAGAAAGAGAGTCAATGTTTTTATCTATATATAGAAACAAAGAATCAATGTCTTCTTCCTTAGGGAGGGAGTAATTTTAATTAATACTCCCTAATTGGTATTGATTTGAATTGACTAATGACAGTCTTATGATGGGCATCACTGCCAGGTTTCCTGGGTCAGGATCACAGTGAGCTCCACTATGCACAGAAACCTTTTGTTTTCAGTGGTCCCTGGTGAGGCAACATTTTTTAGGTCTCAAAATATTACAGCCAGAAAGATCCTTGGGAGGCCCTCTAGTTCAGACTTCCACAGTTTTCTAAAATCACTCCAACACTCCACCAGCCCTGCCAAAGCCTAAAGGATGCACTCACTTCTCTTGAGTTCTTCCAGTCACTCCCTATTGACTCCCTAATAACATCCGTGGCGTTCTGTATGTTGGGGGACGTTGGGAAAGATGGTCTTGGGTATCCTTACATTCTGGGTTTGCATACTTTCTTTGCAGATTTGTAAGTAAAACAGCAAGTAAGTGGGAAAAAATTCAGAAAGTGGAATGAGCTATATCTCTGACGGTGTATTAACTACAGCATTTCATAAAGTGTCAACATAACACAGCATTTCATAAACAGTTAATGTATACATAGATGATGAGGGTGGGTTAACGAATGGGCTGTACTAAAGAGGAAGGGAAGGGGGTCAGGGTTGTGGACTTCCTACCAGTATGTCACAGGCTGGGAAAAAGGTTTGAAAACACTAACTTAAGGTAAGTGTGCATATAACAGCATATACACAAGTTACTTGCAGAAAGAAAAGCAAAGCAAGAGGGAAGGTGCAAAACAAAAGAAGAAAAGACATTTTATACTTTTAAGCTATTAGATTTTCTTTTTTAAGACTCTGAGCATATGGCTCTTTCACAGATAATCCAATATAACTCCAAATAAGATCACTCCTAAACCACCCCACACAAATAAAAACTTGTCTTATTTATGAGGGCTTATAGAAGATTACACAAACACATTCTTGCAGGCAACTTCCACTTCCTTATCACAAATCTCCAATTACATACAAAAGGACCTCCAGACTTGGTCAGTACAAAGGTAGCACGGAGACAGTACATCAAAAGACTATGAAGACGCGAAAGCATTAGTCACTCAGTCGTGTCCGGCTCTCGGAGACCACATCGGCTGCAGCCCACCAGGCTCTTCTGTCCATGGGATTCTCCAGGCAAGAATACTGGAGTGGGTTGCCATGTCCTTCTCCAGGGGAATCTTCCCAACTCAGGGATCGAACCCAGGTCTCTTGTACTGCAGGCAGATTCTTTACCATCTGAGCCACCAGGGAAGCCCAACATCAAAAGAGTATATTTTTACCCAAATAAAAAACAGTTGGATTATATTAGGAAGGACCAAATATAGATTTAAATTAAGATAGCCAAGTGAAAAAATATTTGCTGCTTCCTTACATCCAGTTTATTCTTTCATAAAGTGAACACCCGCATCTTAACCCGCCTGCCCAGAGCTCCTGCCTCTCCTTTCGTCTCACTTCCATGCCCAGGACATCTCTGGAATGTGGGGGGCTCTGTCTGCACAGGAGTTGGTAACACAGCACCACGTCTGGAAGAGACAACTGCTCCCGTTGCCTTCTGTAATTCTACCTAACAGATAAGCTGGGGAAGGGAAAGGAGAGAGGGGAAAAAAAGATACACATTCTAAAGTTAACTGAGTACTGAAAGAAGCGTTCTAACACAAACGTATTGTTATATTCTCAGTGAAGTAACCCAAGTTCTAAAGGTAACTAAACATACGCGGAAGCCAAGAAAATTGAGTTTCAAGAATTAATGCCAGATATATACAGATAGATAAGAAAGCCTTCCTCAGCGATCATTGCAAAGAAATAGAGGAAAACAACAGAATAGAAAAAACAAGAGATCTTTTCAATAAAATTAGAGATATCAAGGGAACATTTCATGCAAAGACAGGCTCGATAAAGGACAGAAATGGTATGGACCTAACTGAAGCAGAAGATATTAAGAAGAGGTGGCAAGAATACACAGAAGAACTGTACAAAAAAGATCTTCACGACGAAGATAATCACGATGGCGTGATCACTCACCTGGAACCAGACATCTTGGAATGTGAAGTCAAGTGGGCCTTAGCATCACTACAAACAAAGCTAGTGGAGGTGATGGAATTCCAATTGAGCTATTTCAAATCCTGAAAGATGATGCTGTGAAAATGCTGCACTCAATATGCCAGCAAATTTGGAAAACTCAGCAGTGGCCACAGGACTGGAAAAGGTCAGTCTTCATTCCAATCCCAAAGAAAGGCAATGCCAAAGAATGCTCAAACTACCGCACAATTGCACTCATCTCACACACTAGTAAAGTCATGCTCAAAATTCTCCAAGCCAGGCTTCAGCAATACGTGAACTGTGAACTTCCAGATGTTCAAGCAGGTTTTAGAAAAGGCAGAGGAACCAGAGATCTAATTGCCAACATCCGCTGGATCATGGATAAAGCAAGAGAGTTCCAGAAAAACATCTATTTCTGCTTCATTGACTATGCCAAAGCCTTTGACTGTGTCGATCACAATAAACTGTGGAACATTCTGAAAGACATGGGAATCCCAGACCACCTGACCTGCCTCTTGAGAAACCTGTATGAAGAAACAGGAAGAAACAGTTAGAACTGGACATGGAACAACAGACTGGTTCCAAATAGGAAAAGGAGTACGTCAAGGTTGTATATTGTCACCCTGCTTATTTAACTTATGTGCAGAGTACATCATGAGGAACGCTGGGCTGGAGGAAGCACAAGCTGGAATCAAGATTGCCGGGAGAAATATCAATAACCTCAGATATGCAGATGACACCACCCTTATGGCAGAAAGTGAAGAGGTACTCAAAGGCCTCTTGATGAAAGTGAAAGAGGAGAGTGAAAAGGTTGGCTTGAAGCTCAACATTCAGAAAACAAAGATCATGGCATCTGGTCCCATCACTTCATGGGAAATAGATGGGGAAACAGTGGAAACAGTGTCAGACTTTATTTTGGGGGGCTCCAAAATCACTGCAGATGCTGATTGCAGCCAGGAAATTAAAAGATGCTTACTCCTTGGAAGGAAAGTTATGACCAACCTAGATAGTATATTAAAAAGCAGAGACGTTACTTTACCCAGCAAGGTCCGTCTAGTCAAGGCTATGGTTTTTCCCGTGGTCATGTATGGATGTGAGAGTTGGACTGTGAAGAAAGCTGATCGCCGAAGAATTGATGCTTTTGAACTGTGGTGTTGGAGAAGACTCTTGAGTGTCCCTTGGACCGCAAGGAGATCCAACCAGTCCATTCTAAAGGAGATCAATCCTGGGTGTTCATTGGAAGGACTGATGCTAAAGCTGAAACTCCAATACTTTGGCCACCTCATGTGACGAGCTGACTCACTGGAAAAGACTCTGATGCTGGGAGCGATTGGGGGTGGGAGGAGACGGGGAAGACAGAGAATGAGATGGCTCGATGGCATCACTGACTCGATGGACATGAGTTTGAGTGAACTCCGGGAGTTGGTGATGGACAGGGAGCCCTGCATGCTGTGATTTATGGGGTTGCAAAGAGTCGGACATAACTGAGCGACTGAACTGAACTGAACCGATATACAGATAGATAGATAGATAGAGACAGATACACGGTGATTGCAGCCATGAAATTAAAAGACATCTGCCCCTTGGAAAGAAAGCTATGACAAACCTAGACAGCGTATTATAAAGCAGAGAGATTACTTTGCTGATAAATGTCTGTATAGTAAAAAGCTATGGTTTTTCCAGTATTCATGGATGGATGTGAGAGCTGGACCATAAAGAAGGCTGAGCACTGAAGAACTTTGTTTTCAAATTGTGGTGCTAGGGAAGACCTTAGAGTCCCTTGGACAGCAAGGAGATCAAAACAGTCAATCCTAAAAGAAATCAACCCTAAATTTTCATTGGAAGGACTGAGATACTGAAGCTGAAGCTCCAATACTCTGGCCATCTGACGCAAAAAGTCGACTCACTGGAAGAGACCCTGATATTGGAAAAGTTTGAAGGCAAAAGGAAAAGGGAGCAACAGAGTATAAAACGGTTAGATAGCATTACCAACTCAACGGACATGAGTTTGAACAAACTCTGGGAGACAGTGAAGGACAGGGAGCCTGGTGTGCCACTGTCCATGGAGTGGAAAAGAGTTGGACACAACTCAGCAATAGAACAACATATACATATATATCAAGTAAATGTCTAGGTATTCCACTCATTAAAGTAAAAGGTTAAAGGTTACTGACCACAGTATGACCTGTGTTAAATCTCTCCTGTAGGTGTGCTTTACATTTTCTATTAAGAGTCAGACATGACTGTATAAGAATCTACTGTTTTGGCAAACTGATGATCCACAACAAACTATTTCAATTTCCACAGCTATTTGTCAATCCTGAACCTAAGAATCATCTTTTAAAAGTTAAACATAAGCATTTCTAAATGAAGCTGCATTCCAGCACCTGCCACTCAGCCCCTCAGTCGCCTTGCCAAATGTCCAGCCCTCAGGTCCTCCAACACACAGAGTCATTTCCAACCTTCAAGGCAACAACCCCTTCTTCCACCCTTTACTCTGATTCCTATTAGCTTTTCAAGTGTCAACTGAGACATCATTTCCTTAAAGAGCCCTTCTCAGAAAGGCCCCCTTTCGTGTACATTCTTTCTCATAGTACCAAGTGCTTTTCCTTAACACCATCTATTGAAACATGTTAAATAAGTGCATAAGCAAGCAAGTGAATAAATGTAGTTGTACTCCTTTTCTTTGTAGAGGATCTTCTATTTATCTTATTTAGTTCTTTTTGAACTAGTCACTGGCAAGTGGTTATCACTGAATGGGGAAGGATTCTTCCCAAAGTTAAAGCATCTTCTTCCTTACTCTCACAATAAGGGACAATTTCTAATGACTCTACTGTGACAGGCTATTACCAATGTCATTACCGGGTAGGAAAGTGTGTATGTGTGTGTGTGCATGTGTGTGCATGCGTGCACGCACATATGTGTTTCTGCACACACACACATCACATCATTTTTTTGTTTGCTGTCCAGTTGCTAAGTCATGTCTGACTCTTTTGCGACCCCATGGACTATAATACCCAGACTGCCCTGTCCTTCACTATCTCCTGCAGTTTGGTCAAATTCATGTTCATTGAGCTGGTGATGCTATCATTTTTTTAAAGCTGCCTAAAGTTTGAGTGAACTCCGGGAGTTGGTGATGGACAGGGAGGCCTGGCGTGCTGTGATTCATGGGGTCGCGGGGAGTCGGACACGACTGAGCGACTGAACTGAACTGAACTGAACTGAAAGTCAGCTGGTTAAAGTCAGATAAGACTCCATCAAAAGCAGAGTATTACAAACTCAAATTGTAAGGGGTCATTTAAAATTTTTAAATATATTACATGTACTACCTACTTTTACATGTGAAAAAGGATACATGTTTTATAGGTCCTCCCCATTTGCACTCATCTCACACGCTAGTAAAGTCATGCTCAAAATTCTCCAAGCCAGGCTAAAGCAGAGGAACAAGAGATCAAATTGCCAACATCCACTGGATCATTGAAAAAGCAAGAGAGTTCCAGAAAACCATCTATTTCTGCTTTATTGACTATGCCAAAGCCTTTGACTGTGTGGATCACAATCAACTGTGAAAATCCTGAAAGAGATGCGAATACCAGACCACCTGACCTGCCTCTTACGAAACCTGTATGCAGGTCAGGAAGAAACAGTCAGAACTGTACATGGAACAACAGACTGGTTCCAAATAGGAAAAGGAGTACGTCAAGGCTGTATACTGTCACCCTGCTTATTTAACTCATATGCAGAATGCATCATGAGGAACACTGGGCTGGAGGAAGCACAAGCTGGAATCAAGATTGCCGGGAGAAATATCAATAACCTCAGATATGCAGATGACACACTTATGGCAGAAAGTGAAGAGGAACTCAAAAGCCTCTTGATGAAAGTGAAAGAGGAGACTGAAAAAGTTAGATTAAAGTTCAACATTCAGAAAACTAAGATCATGGCATCTGGTCCCATCACTTCATGGCAAACAGATGGGGAAACAGTGGCTGACTTTATTTTGGGGGGCTCCAAAATTACTGCAGATGGTGACTGCAGCCATGAAATTAAATGACACTTTCTCCTTGGAAGGAAAGTTATGACCAACCTAGACAGCATATCAAAAAGCAGAGACATTACTTTGTCAACAAAGGTCCGTCTAGTTAAGGCTATGGTTTTTCCAGTAGTCATGTATGGATGTGAGTTGGATATAAAGAAAGCTGAACAACAAAGAATGGATACTTTTGAACTGTGGTGCTGGAGAAAACTCTTGAGAGTCCCTTGGACTGCAAGGAGATCCAACCAGTCCATCCTAAAGGAAATCAGTCCTGGGTGTTCACTGGAAGAACTGATGTTGAAGCTGAAACTCCAATATTTTGGCCACCTGATGCGAACAGCTAACTCAATTGAAAAGACCCTGATGTTGGGAAAGATTGAGGGCAGGAGGAGAAGGGGACGACAGAGGATGAGATGGTTGGATGGCATCACCGACTTAATGGACCTGAGTTTGGGTAAACTCCAGGAGTTGGTGATGGACAGGGAGGCCTGGCATGCTGCGGTTCACGGGGTCGCAAAGAGTCGGGCACGACTGAGCAACTGAACTGAACTGAGAGGGACAGCTGACCAACTTCTGCAAAATGGGTTTTGTGTTCTCCTCTGGACCTGGCGAAAACAGATGCACAGCCAGTGAGGGTGTGAGGGGGAATGGGATCCTGTCCCTGCATGCCTGAAGTCTCTCAGCTTTCGGCTCCTTCCTTCCTTTCCCAGGTCTTGCCTGCCCTGGGCCTCCAGGGAATTATTACAGCTAGAGAGGTAATATGGGAAAGGAAGAGCCAACCTCTCCAAAACCTAATGAAGATGATGCTCCAACAGAGAGGCTCTAAACACTGAATGAAAAAGGAATACAGGACAGGGCAGGAAAGCAGCAGAGCTTCCTTCAAACAAATAAAACACAGACCTGAAACCCATGATGAAATTATTCTTTTGAGGTTGTATCTACAAGGGATACTAATTAATGTCAGGTAATTTTTCATAGTGCCTTTAAGTCGCTTCAGTCGTGTCCGACTCCTTGCGACCCCTTGGACTGCAGCCTGCCAGGCTCCTCTGTCCATGCGATTCTCCAGGCAAGAACACTGGAGTGGTTGCCATTTCCTTCTCCAGGGGATCTTCCCAGTGAAGGGATCAAACCCGTGTCTCTTTTGTCTCCTGCATTAGCAGGTGGGTTCTTTACCATAACGCCACCTGGGAAGCTCTAATTTTTCATAATAAAAAAAAATTAAACAAGACATTTCAATAACTCTGAGCAAGTAATAACTAAAGAGGTTAAACCTATAGGTGCCCATATTCCAAAAGACTTTGTACCAAAGTATACCACTGCATTAAAACACTCAGAGTACTTATTCAGCTACCTATTTTTAGGTGACACTTGAATAAAGAACACCATCAAGCTTTCTAAAAATATAGCAAATCAGTTTTGCTTTACTTGTCAGAGACATGCACAGTGCATCCGCCCACTGTTGCTTCTTTAACTGCGAGAGTGGTAGAGATGTAGAAATACACAGAGCGAAACAGATAAAATTCGTCTCACATACACAATGTGTATGATGCAGAAGCAACGGCTTCTACCCTGCTAATTAATGAGTAATTTTCCATCAACTACTCTATGCACAGAATATTATATTTAAGAGAATGCAAGAAAAATATGGGGGCATGCAACCCATATTCCCAAGAAGCATATCTTCTAGTTGGATAAATAAAAACTAGTGACTGCAGAACAAGAATCAAGACACAAGCAGCACTATGTAACTAAGCACTAGGTGGTACCGTAATTTTTTTTAAACCAAGACTTTGAAATTAAAAAAAAAAAACTTTTACAAAAGTAGTGCAATCTGGGCTGAACCCTGAAAATGGATAGGATTTAGACTGGCGTAAGAGAGGAGAGGCACCATCCTTGTCTGAATATAAAGAGGAAAAATATAAGCAAATATAGAAGAGCTGGGTGGGAAGCTAAGAAGTTCTCTGGCAGATATGAGACTAATGAAGAGACAGGCCTGCAAAAATGAGAGGTTCAATTTGGAAAACAGTGGGAAATGATAGGGTGGAAACAGACTATGAAGAACCTGGAAATGCAAGCCACATCTTGCAAACAGCCAGGTAGACTCCTCTGTGGAAAGAGCAAGATCAGGAAGGTGACACTGGAAAACAGCTACAGTAACAGGCACACATACTGCCAGCAGCACTTCAAGCACGCAAGACACTGGAGTCTATTTCTGCACAACTGAACTGGATGTCTGTCTGGGAGCCACCATTCCACTGAATGGTCAAACTAAATTTCAGTTAATTCAGGGTAATTACAATTGATTTCTGGATTCTTCTTTCTCAGAGGCTGCATCTAAATTCTGAAAGTATTACAGAACACTAGATTTGGGGGATCTGGAGACAGGAAGGGTGAAGAGCATCACTTGCCTTGATCCCTGCAAACACCTGAGGCTCTTCCACCACCAGGTCTACCCAGATCATGCCCTCATGATCTTCATCCCTCCCACAAGCCTTCTTCAAGCCTGGCTCTGTCCTGGCCACATTCATACCCCTCCCTGCACACAGGCGTCTCCCTGTTGCCTCCTAAGTTATCCCGGCCATGGACACTAGCAGAGCTGTCTCAGGTCCACCTCCCATGCTGGGCACAGGCGAGCTCTGTGCCACCACGCCAAGCTCTACTTTTCTGAGGACTGGAAGAGCAGATCTGGCATCTTCCTCACCAATTCCCTTTATGCCTCGAGCTTGACTTCTAAAACTGAAAAGTTAAGAACTTGACTCCTTTATTGTATGGACTATGCTGCGTTTAACCGTTTCATCAAAAACAATAAGACAGATCCCAAATGAAAAGAGGGCAAGCATAAGAGAAACAGTAGGGAGGAGGCGGGCACTGGCCAATACTGCCAACATCATCACGTCAAACCAAGAGGACCTTTACCAGGGGATCTCTGGAAACAGAGAGTACATAAGTAAGATGAGAGACATCGAAAGGAAAAGCTGATGGGAATGTTCGACAGAAAGACAGGATACTGAGTAAGAGAGAAAATAAAATCAACCCATGGTTTTTCGAGCCTTTGAGATTAGGAAAATAATGGCATTCCCAAAACAGACGCCAGTTTAGAGTGAAGTTCTGACACTGGCTTTGAATCACATTCACACAGGTTTTACTGGTTCAAGGTGA
This sequence comes from Moschus berezovskii, assembly GCF_049115385.1. Lineage (NCBI taxonomy): Eukaryota > Metazoa > Chordata > Mammalia > Artiodactyla > Moschidae > Moschus > Moschus berezovskii. The sequence goes on from NC_142460.1 coordinate 85,224,291, forward strand.
CAATTTAAATGCCAGCAGAAAGCGATTTGAGACTTAAAATCTTGTACTAGAATACTATATTATCAGTAGAATTAGTACCATTAAGTTGTTTCTCAGCAATACATTCATTACTATGGTTTTCGACTACTATCAGATCTCAAATAGATACACAAGTTTTATGAAAGAGCACAACTGATCTTTTAAAAAAGTTTTTAAAATCTTTAAACCCTAAAATCTGCCTTCCCATCTCACTTCTCTATTAAACAGTCTCTTCTTTTGAAAGGTATAGGCATATAGGTTATTTATTTTGCGGGGGGGGTGGGGGGAGCGGGGAATGTACCTGAAAAAGAAACCAAGAATAATGCTGTGCTGTCTCCACACACGCACACACACACGCAGCCGGGCAGCTGAAGCAGAACAGGCAAACACAGGCTGATACAAAAGAGCCTGGCCCAGCTCTGCACACCCCACCAAAGCCTGGAGGCGCATCTCAGCAAGCCTTGGCACCGAAAGATGGCCCGACTGCTACCTCTCTAAGTAAACCTCTGCCCAGAGGACAACCTGAAGACACAGAAGCAGAGTCAATCACTGTGTTAGAGCAAAAAGCACTGAATAACTGACGTACACAACAGGCACGCTTGGCAGGGGTGCAGACGGGGCCGAGAGCAGAGCGCGACTTGCACACTATAAATTACCAGGTCAGCTCCAGTCAGGTTAGCGAACTTCGGGGAGTGAAAATCCGGTAACAGAAAATAAATACCTAAGGGAAAAGGTTTAATGTGTGCACATGGAAAACGGACCATCAAAAACTGAGGATTACGCCAGGCCATGGGGTTTGATCTCGACTCTGAAATACAGTTCCTCATTCTAGCAACACTGGCTATCCTAAAGAAAAGTGATAGGAAGAAAACGGGAGAATAGGAGATTGAAAGTAGAGTCGGTTGATAAAGGAAACACATGCTTTCCCCACTCACTGTTTTAAGCTCTTCTTTGCACCTGAATACTTCAGTGTACAAATAAAGAATGAAGAATGGTATTTTCAGGAAGACGTAGTCCCAAACTCATATTTAAATCTATTCAATAAAAAAGCATTTAATCAAAAATACCTAAAACTCAAATTATTATTGCTGTACATTGAAGACAAATATTAGAACAAGATGAATTTCTACCTTTAAGGAGCAAGTCCATGAGAACAGAAAGGGAGAATTCAGTGTTTTCTCTGCTTTGGAGCCTCTTCTCACTAAATTTTGGTCCACAGACTTGAGTTGGGAGGGGCGGTGGTTATTCCTGTCCTTTCCAGTCCCAAATGGACAGGACTCGAGTTCAGTTCAGTTCAGTCGTTCAGTCGTGTCCGACTCTCCACAACCCCATGAATCACAGCACGCCAGGCCTCCCTGTCCATCACCAACTCCCGGAGTTCACTCAAACTCATGTCCACAGAGTCGGTGATGCCATCCAGCCATCTCATTCTCAGTCGTCCCCTTCTCCTCCCGCCCCCAACCCTTCCCAGCATCAGAGTCTTTTCCAGTGAGTCAACTCGTCGCATGAGGTGGCCAAAGTATTGCAGTTTCAGCTTTAGCATCAGTCCTTCCAATGAACACCCAGGATCGATCTCCCTTAGAATGGACTGGTTGGATCTCCTTGCGGTCCAAGGGACTCTCAAGAGTCTTCTCCAGCACCACGGTTCAAAAGCATCAATTCTTCAGCAATCAGCTTTCTTCACAGTCCAACTCTCACATCCATACATGACCACGGGAAAAACCATAGCCTTGACTAGACGGACCTTGGTTGGCAAAGTAATGTCTCTGCTTTTTAATATATTATCAAGGTTGGTCATAACTTTCCTTCCAAGGAGTAAGCGTCTTTTAATTTCATGGCTGCAATCAGCATCTGCAGTGATTCTGGAGCCCAAAAAAATAAAGTCTGACACTGTTTCCACTGTTTCCCCATCTATTTCCCATGAAGTGATGGGACCAGATGCCATGATCTTCGTTTTCTGAATGTTGAGCTTCAAGCCAACCTTTTCACTCTCCTCTTTCACTTTCATCAAGAGGCTTTTGAGTTCCTCTTCACTTTCTGCCATAAGGGTAGTGTCATCTGCATATCTGAGATTACTGATATTTCTCCCAGCAATCTTGATTCCAGCTTGTGCTTCTTCCAGCCCAGCGTTCCTCATGATGTACTCTGCATATAAGTTAAATAAGCAAGGTGACAATATACAGCCTTGACGCACTCCTTTTCCTATTTGGAACCAGTCTGTTGTTCCATGTACAGTTCTGACTGTTGCTTCCTGACCTGCGTACAGGTTTCTCAAGAGGCAGGTCAGGTGGTCTGGTATTCCCATCTCTTTCAGAATGTTCCACAGTTTATTGTGATCCACACAGTCAAAGGCTTTGGCATAGGACTAACCACCAATTATTCCTGTAGGTTCCAGAAACCAGGAGCTGAATGCCCAACTCCTCCTAGTCCTAAAAATCCATGAAAAGGTACAATCTCTTCAAAGTATACATATTTTTAAATGTACGGTTTAAATGTATCCAAATAGAAAATATTAACCTATATTCAGGCTCATTACTTCCTCGCCATTCTCTCCTTTCTCTGTTGCTCAGTGCATACATCACCTCCTAACACAGCATATATTATCCTTATTTTGTTTTTACAGTTTATTTGCTGTCTCTCTTTGCCAAAATGGAGGTTCTGTGAGGACAAGGATCTTCACATTTTTCATACCAGAGAATACTTGCTTAATAAACAGCTGTTAAATGGATGCATTTGCACAGATGTGCAATTCCTGTGGCATGCTAAGTCACTTCAGTTGAGTCCAACTCTTTGCTACCATATGAACTGTAACTCGCCAGGCTCCTCTGTCTATGGGATTCTCCAAGCAAGAATACTAGAGTGGGCTGCCATGTCCTCCTCCAAGGGATCTTCCTGACCCGGGGATCAAACCCATGTCTCTTATGTCTCCTGCACTGGCAGGTGGGTTCTTTACCACTATCACTGTTAATTTGTCATTTTGAAGCAATAAAATCTATGTGATGGAAACATAAAGTATGGTTACAGCGCAGAACAGCTGTATCCTGGTCACTCTGGGCAGATGCCATGACTGTAAAAGCTATAGCTTAATGCTTTGGAGGTATAATTCAAGGATAAATGAAACAGTTTCAGAAATGCAGATCAGGGTCTCACTGGCATAACTAAAATACAGAGTTCAGTAACTCTGGAGAACTAAAATATGGACACTTTCATTACAGAGTTAACATCTTTTTAAAGTAGAGTTGGGATAAAGCATAGATTACACTGTAAATGAAGAAAAGGCTGGAGTCAGTTACCTCCAGGTGGTACTAGGATCCAGACAAAGATGCAAGATACTGAGAAAGACAACCCTGCTCCCCCTGGCTGCTTTGACTTGGAACGTGGTGCCAATCCCCTCTGTGTGTGTGTGTGTGTTTTAATACCTCCTTTTCTTTCTGCTCCGACTGCTCACTCCCAGTCTCTCACTCCCAGTGTTTTGCCCCTCTGCTGCTCTCTCACCCCAGCATATGCCCCACCCAGCAGGAGCAGAACTTGTCACATGTGCAGAGCCAGCAGGCCTCCTCTGCCCACCAGCATGTGCCAAGCTCAGCAGTGGCCTGGCACTCATAAATAAGCTCTGATCTGAATAGAGCAAAGCACGGACAGCCCCTAGAATTAACTGTTCCATGCATGCAGCCCCGGGCACCCACCCAGAAGCTAAACACACTCAGTGCATCCAGGATAAGTCCCCTTAAAACTAGAGAAAACGGTCATCTCTGTCAACTGCCTGAGCATAGTGGAATTCAGAGCCACCAGGGCTCTGACAGAAGGTTAAACGAATAAACGAAATAAAGACCCAATTCATTTCTTTCAGCTGACTCATCTGTCTGAGTCCCCAGAGACCTGGTGCCACAACCACTTGAAATTCAGATCAAGACGGGCCATCTCGATCTCTAAAGTTCTTCCACTTCCTTTAAAGGTGCGAGGTTCAATCACCACCAACTTTTCAGCCTCCATTACATTATGAACAACTATTCTGTGCACTGTACAGACTATTAAATAAAAACATAAAAGACAACAGTGGTAGAAAATATTGAGGATATTTAAGTACTGAGGTGGACCATGGGTTAGGACTTGGAGAAACAAGGAGGGTTTCAGAAAAGAAAAACAGCTCGTGCAGAGAATCAGCAGCAGACCTGAACATGAAATATTCTTAAGACAAGGAAGACACCAAACTAGCTTCAAATAGTAGGGTTCATGCAGAAGAGATATGGATGATAACGTGGGTTAGTCTCCTCTCAGGAGACATGAACGCTGGGATTCATATCCTTGAATGACGGCATAGGAAGTGTGGCATTTTGGACAATGCAGAAAGCATGTGAATAAAGACAGAGACGGAAATGACGTTTAACAAAGACAATGGTTTAACAAAGACAATGGTTTAACAAAGACAATGGTTTAACAAAGACAATGGTTTAACAAAGACAATGGTTTAACAAAGATCAGCTGGAAAAAAACGCAACAGTTCAGTTGTTGGTAATGAGAATCACCACTGATGTATTAGTAATTGCAATGAAGACAAAAGAGCAAGGAGGGAAACAGAGCAGCAAGGATGAACTCTCAGTCCCTTCCGGGTCACGGAAAAGCACACTAATTCTAACTGCGCATGTTGAGGGGCCTGCAGTCATATTCGAGGGCTCCCACAATGCTTTCGCACGTCCTTGTTACAGCACCTAATCCGAGTGCTCTTATTCAGCACACAAGCCACATTCATGTGACTGGCTCCCCCAAAGAGACTTCAGCACATTTTCAATTCTCCTCCAGTTCTCCATTCCTTTCTTCGAACAAGCAGTTCAGTGTCAAATTTGGGGGGAGAGGCTTCTACCACAATCAGCACTCCACAGAGCTCATCTCCTCTCCTCTCTTCTACAATCTTTCTTCTCTATTATCTTTTGAGTTAATCTCATTAAAAAACATATTTATCAAGATACCTCATCACCATAGTGATAAGAAAGCAACACTGCAGAGAAGAGAAAAAGTTGCCCTTCTTCAAGTAAACATTTCTCAGTTTCCATTAGTTTACAAAAAAGATTAGGCCATTAATCTCCAGTCTCTCAAAATAAGCCTGCAAATAGATCAACCCTCTTTCCAAGACCAATATATAGTGCAAGCCTCATCCTAATTGCTCTAATTACAGAAGAACATAATGAGATACAGCAGCAGATGGCTACAGATTAAATCTGACAGAGAAGAAATTCTCCTCTCTTATCTTTTTATTGAGGAAACTTTGCCCTGAAAAAGAAAAATTATTTTGTTCACAAAGCCAAATATATATTTTTTTTAAGTGCCATTCTACTTTTCTAGTTTCATCAGTAGTACCTTTCCTTAAAAATATTTTACTCATTGCATGTAGCTTTCATTATTACATACAGCAGATAAATTTGTGCCTCTTACTGAACAAAAGATGTCCTCATAGAAAGTTTGTCCAAAGTTTATATAATAAATCATATATTTCCACAAACCTATTCTAAAATTTCTAAAATATATTCTATTAAATATAAAATCAGGGACTGGGGTTATTTGAGGGTAACAACAAAAAGTCTTCATCTAAAGCTCTCTTAGCCCAGCTTTCAAAGAGAAGTGGAATGTCACACTTCCAACTACCATGTTAATACCCTTCAAACTCAATGTCCAAAAGTGGAGTCACTATCTTCTCCTTATAAATAAGTTTATTTTCCCAACTTCTTTCTCTGGCTAATGGTAACAATAAGCTCTAACTTTGGCGCTATCTTTACAAACTCCTCTCGTGCTGATGTCAGTACTATTGAATGGTATCTGATAATGTGCTTAAGTCGCTCAGCCGTGTCTGACTCTTTGCAACCCCATGGACTGTAGCCCCGCAGGCTCTTCTATCCATAGGGATTCTCCAGGCAAGAATACTGGAGTAGGTTGCCATGCCCTCCTCCAGAGATCTTCCCAACCCAGGGATCGAATCCAGGCCCCCCACATTGAAGGTGGATTCTTTACCATCTAAGCTACCAGGGAAGCCCATGACTACTGGAGTGGGTAGCCTATCCCTTCTCCAGGGGGTCTTTCCGGCCCAAGAATCGAACAGGGTCTCCTGCATTGTAGGCATATTGTTTAGGAGCTGAGCTAACTCACTGACTAATAAAATTATCAATTGCCATTCCAAAACACAACTGTTTGAAGTTTAACAAGATACAAGAACCTTAAAAACAAGTAAATTTCTATTATAGGATATGGGGCGAGGAGAAGAAGGCCCAAGAATTTTATCACCCAGACATAAACTTTCATGTAACCTCCTTCAAACAGAAAAATTAATGCCCCTCTCTTCGCCCTGTTTCCTCAATAAAATCCCCTCCTCTCTCCTTAATGCCTTCAATAAAAAGGCCTCTTGACAGTTTCTTTCATTTGGTATTCAACTAGTCAATAATCATAATAGCCATAATATATTAATCTTCATAGACTACATCATGTCCCATAGTTAGACAAATTAACCCTGAACTCTTGGCAGCTTTAAACAAAGTTTACTTCTTGCTCACACAATATTCTCTGTAGATCTAAAAGTCCTCTACTAAATGGCGACTCAGGCATCCAGTCTAGTATCACCTTGTGATATCATCAACTCAACACATGGGTCTCTACAATCCATATGGCAAAGTGCTCTGACTCATAAATGACACCTGTCATCTCCACTTATAATCTACTATTTAGAATACATTAAGTGGCCCCAACCTCCCTGCCAGGAAGGCAAGAAAAAGCAGCCTTGGCCTGGCTCTAAAGAGGAAAATAGAACAGGACTAGGTAACCATGTACCACTGTCTCTGTCACCAAGAGGCACTTATTCTATGCCTAATTAACTACCATGCATCTGGAAGTCTTAATATGTATTGATATCTTTAATATCCACAACCACCGCTAGATAGGTATTACTATCATTATGCCATTTTACAAACAAGGAAATTGAGGGCCAAAGAAGTTAGACAGATTACCAAAGCTTGTAAGAGGCCCAGCTGGGATTCCAGCCCGGGCAGTGGACTCCAAAATGCACTGCGTCACACCGCGTCTCAAATACGCAAAACAGTGTAAGGCACTGTTAAGCATACTCGTCTTCAAGTGCACGTAAGCCCACAAGATGAAAGAAGCATTTAGATGGGTTCTATTAAGTCTTGAGAGGACGTAATAAGAGGCAACACGGAGAGAAAAAATTAAATGAAAAGAATATTTTTGAGTGCCTATTACTAAGCCAGACATCACTCTAGAGACTGTGTGTATCTTTCATCTAAGCATCAAAACACTCCCATGAGGTGGGTATTTTTATTCCAGTTACACGAATGAAAAAAATAGACTCAGAGAGATTAAGTAACTTGACTAGGATATTACATGATTTAAACCCAAATTAAACTGGTTTCTAAGCCTGTGCAATTTTCCACTGCACCTCACTGTTATTCAAACAGAGGTAATACATACAAATCTCAGTCTACATATCAGGTGGGCAAGAAATGTAATAGCTTCATTCTCTACATTTTTTTCAGTAACTAAACTTAACTTTGATCGTGAGCCCCCATCTTGCCAAGGGGCAGAAATGTAATCTTTGTGGTTCTGCTGTGAAGTCTTAAGGAGAAGTCCATCTTCCTCTAGATTTCATCAACCCTTCCCAGAGGTCCTCTCAAGCACAAGGCAGTATCTGGGCTCTCTCACCTCCTGGGAGCTTAGTTGCTCAGTCATGTCCGACTCTTTGCGACCCCATGGACTGTAGCCCTCCAGGTTCCTCTATCCATGGGGATCCTCCAGGCTAGAATACTGGAGCGGGTTGCCGTGCTCTCTGCCAGAAGGCTCTTTCTCAACTTGTCAACAAAAATCTTTTCTCCTGAGTTTTCCAAATTTAGTTTTACCATCAGACCCAGACATTGTAAATTTCTGAAATTCAAAAGCCAGACACTTGCCTCTTCTCTGCATCCTGCTGATATATCTCTTCCCTCCACTGCTAACCAGAGAAAGTAAAACTGTCAGAGGGCAGTAGGGAATACCAGGAAGAGAAAGTACACTGGTTACTATATCACAATATCACGTGTTATATAAAGAAAGCATTTTGACAACTGAAGTTGCTCAAGATGAAATGAGCCATATGAGACAGTGAACGTCCCAGTATAAGAGGTATTCAAGGCACGTGTGGTTGGTCATGGAGGTAGAGCAATACAGTACAGAGCCTTAAGAGGTACATCTGGAAGGTATGGGCAGGGGAAGCAGCAGTGACTGAACCGAGAGTACCTGTCATCTTAATGGACAGAAGGAGAGAGAGAAAGAAAAATTTAAAACAGGTAAAGCTATAATTTCGAGGAAACCAGAGCAGCATGGCTGATTTTCTGTGCATATTCAAATGGAAGAGGATAATAAAGGGACAGGTTACCATCAATCTCAACACCGACAAGAAGAAAACTAACGAAAATATGTACAGACCACAAATGAATAGAATGAAAACATCCAAGAATAAGATTTCCTAAGTTTACTGAAGTAAGATGAAGAAAAGAAGAGGGAACGGCAGGAATAAAGGTGAGGATGTGGAAGATTCTCCAAAAAGCTATAAGCTGCAAGCACTCTGCCACTGAGCACTGCCACCCAGTGACACCTTGCTTCTGACCTAAAACTGCAGAGCCCCCCGGAGACGGAAGGCAGGGTGTGCCAAGCAAAAGGACAAAAGGCCACGGCAGCCCAGACATTGCACTTATCCCTTCTAAAGGCTAGAGAATACATCCTGATTGTCCTAATAATTTTCTCTCAACTTTTTTTCTGAGAGCTAATGATAATAATAATAATAAACTGCTGATAAGGACTCCCAGAGGTAACAGAAGTTATGAGAAGCCACATTAAAATGCAGCTTGGAGTTATGCAAAGTATCACATTAAAATTTAAGACTCTTCAAAGTTCAATCTTATTTAATTTCGAAGCAGTATTTCAAACGAAAAGGCACTGGGGATTGAGAAAGAAAAGGGAGATAACAGAATCCTATCTCTAGGAACGAGAGAACTGAGGTAGGAGGGGAGGGGTGTCTCCCAGATGTTTTTAATGACAGCTTCATTTGTGATATATTCAATATTACAAATGCCTGTCCCTCTGTCACAGCACCTGAACAAAGGAACCATTTTACTTGCTTGCTACGTCATCATTATTGATCAAGATGAAACGCTACATCTCTGGCTCTGACCTCCCTTAAGCTCTAGACCCACATATTGAACTGTTTCCTAAGTCTCCCTTCCCTTGGATCACATTTTACAAGCAGCACCAATTCAATCTGTCCAGAACTGAACCTAGCATCTTTTTCCAAAATCTGACCTTCCTCCTTTATTCTCCATTCCTATGCACCTAAAACAAGAACCTAGAAGCTTCCCCTAGGTTCTTTTTCTCCTTTAAGATGCAGAAATCACAGACTCCACCTCCTCTCTTACTCAGTTGGCGTCCTTCACATCCCTCCTGCCACGTGCTGACTCCCAGTTCAGACTCTCCTCGTCTCTCCTCTCAACTCCTGCACCAGCCTCTCAGCACCTGCGCCCCTTCTCCACACTGTATCTCTCGCCAGCAGATTCTACGCTCTTGAACTGGAGGGATACTTCTAACATGCAATTTGAAACCATAATGGAAAAAACCTAAAAAAAGAATGTCTATGTGTGCATAATTAAGTCACTCTGTTATACAGCAGAGATTGGCACAACATTGCAAATTAACTATACTTCAAGTACCAAAAGTTAAAATGCAAATTTGAGCATGCCATACCCCAGAATAGGGCCTTGGGATGACACAAATCAAGCTTCACAGGATGGCAGAAAGGCCTTCTGTGGGCCTGCCATCGACAGCTTCCCCCCAGCACCGGCCTCCTCACTACAGTGAAGCAAGCCTGAACAACCTGACACACTCTCCTGCTGCTGCTGCTGCTGCTGAGTCGCTTCAGTCGTGTCCGACTCTGTGCGACCCCATAGACGGCAGCCCACCAGGCTCCCCCGTCCCTGGGATTCTCCAGGCAAGAACCCTGGAGTGGGTTGCCATTTCCTTCTCCAACTCTCCATGCTACTCTGCACTTTCTGTCTTTCTGGTGTACTCCCCGTGCACTCCCCTCTGCCTGGAACCTCTTCCCCTTGTCAACAAGCCACAGTTCAAATACTTTCATTTTATTTTTTTTATTTTTGGCCACGCTGCAAGGCACATGGAACTTCCCCAACCAGGTATCAAACCAATGTCCGGGGCACTCTTAACCACTGGACCACAGAGGAAGTCTCAGACTGATGTAAACACACTACTCTCTATAAAATAGATAACTAGTAAGAACTTACTGTATACAGAGGACTCTACTCAATATTCTGCAGTGGCCTATATGGGAAAATAATTTTTTAAAAAAGAGTGGATATATGTATAACTGATTCACTTTGATGTACAACTGAAGCTAACACAACACTGTAAATCAACTATATTCCAATAAAAACTTTTAAAAGAACATTCCTTCAGGAACCCTGTCTGACCTTTTGCCACCGCTTCCGCTCTCCTTGCTGCAGGAACAAGTGCCCTCCCGCCACACCCCCGCAGCACACCCTCTGCAAATGCCTGCTTGCTTCTCTGTATCACCCGTTAAGACTGCCAGCAGCTCGAGGAAGCCATCTTCTCCTCCACTCACAGTGTAGTGTCAGAAAGACTCACTACATTGTTTTCATTAAGTGCCTCTATTTCTACTTGATGCTATTTGTAACATCTTCTCCTAGTTTTCAGCACAAACATACATGAGGGATTTATATGTTCAATTTCACGGGAAAACGACAAGGAACATTTATTTCCACAGGTCAGCCAGATACCACACCAAGTACACACCTTCACGTGACGCTTAATATTTAATATTGCCACGTAAGTTGAGTAGTGACAGTATCTTGTTTTTACAAAGAAGGAAACTGCAGCTCAGATAATAAATTCTCCCAAGGCAACACAGAAATTAATTGGAAAGAAAAGGCCATATAAGGATGAAAAAAGGGAAATTTTCGAAGTTCTCCTCCAGACTCACAATTGTCTCTTTTCTCCACGTTTCTCAGCAGAATAGGTGACTCAGGACAATGGAGTTCTTCTAAGACCACAGCTATTACTTAGAGCACTGTGTTAAGGAAACTTACGGCTAGTGGTTCTACAAATTTGAGATTAATTAGTGTTGTCATTCCACCAGATTCCATCTATTAAATTTCTAACCTTGTGAACCATTTTGCAAACACGTGGATCAGGAAAATATCTGTAGAGGCTCAGTTTTAATCTATCACCACCATCGCAATATAACTCAAAGTACAAACCTTCCTCATGGCACCTGAACACTTTGGTGTATGAGAGATCTTACAGAGAGGCACAGGGTTCAGTTCTGCAAACAGGCCGCTCCATGGATACCCACCTAGAGAAGCTAATGAGCACGACGGTTAGGCCATGAGCTCACCAAACAGGACGAGGGGTTCTCTCCCCCAGGACAGGGGTGAGGACAGGCTGCTGCACATGCCACCCTGGCGCACTCTGTGGGCTCGGGACATTCTGCGGAATGCCGTGGGGACTGAGGACCATGGACTCAGTGTTCAGGTCACGGCTGCAAATCCTGCCAGGTAATGTGGTGGCAGAGACACACGCTTAGCCTACTCAGTGGAGGTAATCCAGCCCCAGTAAAGACTGCATCAGCTGTTTGGAGTTCACCACCCAGAGAACTAAAAGAGCTACAATTCAGGGACACCAGGCAGAGAGCCCGACAACAGCAGCCTTGAAAAAGACGAGCAAGGAGAAATGTAGCAGCCACTCTCTGGGCATGTGACTTGAGATTCTTGGCAGGCTGTCACGCAGGGCGCTGAGCAGGCTGTGGGCAGAGAACTCACATCTTTCTCTCAGCTTCCAGAGGCCAAGACAGACCAGACAGAGGACTACCAACTCAAACCTTTCATCAAGCTAATAATCACCGAAACCCTCCAGAGGAGAACAGTCAAAGAATAACCACAGATCTCACCTGCTGCACACACTTATGTGACTGATCAGCATCGCTCCAGCTGCGTTTCATGACGTCGACAACCTGGAACAGCTTTGCAATACATTAACTGGATATCAAATATGCAACCAATGCAAGGTTCCTTCCCTGGCAGGCATAGTGCTAAACAAAGCTCTGCAGCAAAAACAAAGGACAGAGTGCAGCTTAACTAGTCAACCAACATTAACGGGCATGACCTGAGACACTGGGCCAAGAACAGGTAACACAAAGATGAAGAAGATGTCTTAGAGGAACGACAGTGCACTAGGGGAGGGGAAAAAAGCAAAGAGAATGCCAATATAATACGGTAAATGCTGCCACAGTACATGTATAACAGTATATGCCGGTTACCAGGCAGAGCTAAATGACAAAAATCGAAGCAGGTAAACATCAATTCCCACAGGGACCAAAGGGAACATTAAAGGGCAAACCCTACAAATAGTCTAGTCTGGATTTTCAAACGAGGACACAAGTTATAAAGGGAGTATGACTTGCCCAGAGTCATACAATCCACCAGAAGCGAGGCCTGGGCTGGAACTCAGGTTTCCAGGGCTTTCCACCACAGTAGAACCCTGTTTCAAAATCACAGATATGCAGCAAGCTCTCAGCTCCTAAAGCTGGGTAACTGCAACTTTCAAAAAAAGGCAAATCCTGAAGACAAACGGGCTAATGAACTGAGAACCGGGTGTGAGGGCCGGGGGTCCCCAAGGATCATCCAGAAGACCTGACATGTGCACGTGACAAGTCAGCAAAACCAGAAAAATTAGAAGCATTCTATTTGTAACTGGCAGCAAACATTAGTCTCAAAGCAACTATTTGCTAAAAGGCTGCTTCAGTGGTGTTACTAGTTCTCTACTCCTCCTCTACAGCAGAGAGCTAGTTTATCACTTGTGCTAAGAATGTGGAGATGTCCTGCGTGCACACAGAGACAAGTGAAATTAGGCAGAGTGCAACACGAGCCAGCAAGCCCCTTCCCCAACAGAACTTCACTACGGCATCACCAAATTCCAAGTACTACCTGTATGAACGAACACAAAGCTCTACCCAAGTGACTCGGCAAACTGAAGCACAAGCCAGTTGTGATCAAAAGGTAATGAAACCACTGCTACAGTAATTCACTCAACATTCACTGATTCATTGTGTCATGTACTATTTTAAGACCTAGTTTGGGGTTGGAGGGGGGTTGGGGGTTGGGGGGCAAGGACTAGGGGACAAAGGAGGAAAAGCCAGACAAAGGATAACACAAGATAAACGAGATGCAGCCCCAGACTAGTCAGGAAAGCAAATACGCATGCGAAGAACTGTAAAGCTGATCAAAGTTATACTACAGTGCTACTCAAAACACGATTTGGTTAAGTTTAAAATTGAGCACAAACATCTGGAAACGTATGATTTTAGGTCTGCTGAATCTAATTGTGAAAGGGGGTTTTCTACTCTCAGGCTTCCTTATACCTCACTTTTCTATTTCACTTTTACTATAGTTTACAGAAGCACTGGTGCACAGAGCAATAAAGTGATTTATCAGAAGCACTATGTACAATGCGATACCGTGTGAGCAGATGCAGACAGACAGCCTGTTCAGAGAGGCTCCAGAGAGGAGATAACCTTTGAGTACAGAGGATATGCCAGACACAGTGGGACATGAAAGGAATCGGGGGTCATAAAAGTAGGCAGTATGTTTAGCACACAGACTCTGAGACAAAGCAGTAAACAGTAAAAGTGCGGAAAGTTAAGCCACGAAGATTCAAAGACTGACTTTGCAGTTCAGACTTTACCCAGAACGCATGGGAGCCACTGGCCATTTTTCTAACCAGGAGAAGGATGGGCTTGCATTTTCACTAAAGTCATTCTTTCAGAAGTGCAGTAGGCAGATCTGGACGGAGAGAGAACAGGGAGGGATAGACAGCAGTTATGGACATACTGGAAAATGATCTAGGTGGGAAGTGAAGAAAACCTGCATCACGTCAAGAAAAACTGACAAGAGAGAATGACTTAGGGAAACATTTAATTTTTCATTTTTTTAAGTAGCAGACAATAAGTCATTTTTATTCAGCAGAATACACCTAGAATGTGTTGACCTGTTGGAATCAGAACTATTTTCAAGGAAAAAAAATCACTTGTCGTATCACAGATCATACTCAAATAAGTAAATAATTATCAACTATTACACATAAATTTAGAATAGAATTAAAGCGGGGAAATCAAGGAATTTAGAGCCACATCCCATTTCTTGGTGGGAAGAGTGGTTTTTAATGTGTAACGGTACAGAGTGTGTGTGTCTGTCTGTCTGTCTGTGGTGGTAGGTGGGGAGGAATCAGTAGAAATGTAATATCATGTATGTCTGTGTAAAATGACACTGGATCTAAGATAAACGTTCAGGTATACAAGAAGAAAACATAAAACTACCTCTAAGAGCATTAATTGTCATTTTGTTATAAGAAAAAGATTCTCAATCAGTGTCTATCATCTCCACGACACTATTGGGACTCCATGGAAAACAAAGAGGTCTACAAAAATTATCTACAAGGTCTGGAAGAGATCGAGAATGGAACTGCTTAATATCAACAGTGTATGGAGGTAAGCAGAGGAGAAGCTCTGCCAAGCCTTCATCTGTTTGTGGGCTACCTAGAGAGATAACGCAGACAATCTAAACCTTATGAAGATAAAGTGTTTCCTGAAATGTGCCTGGGGCAAGACTGAGTCCCTCAAATGAAAACTGTTGAACTAGCCAGCTCCGCTGGAAGCACCCCATCTTCAGGGCAAGAGCAGCCCTCCCAAATGCACTGTAAACTCCACAGAGATCCAGAGGTGGGCTTCCTCTTAGAATAGAGGTCACAGGCTTATTCAGTGAGTCCCTGAAACTCAGTGACTGTTGAGAGAAAGCAACAGGAGTGGAGAATGCAGAGCAAGTATATACCAAGACGACCTATAAAATGGGAGAAAATATTAGCAAATGATACAACTGACAAGGGATTCGTCTTCAAAATTTACAAGCAGCTCATGCAGCTCTACATATATTAAAAAAAAATCAAAAAAGGGACAGATATCTAAAAATAGATACTTCTCCAAAGAAGACATACAGATGTCCAACAGGCACATGAAAAATGGTCAACACTGCTAATTATTAGAGAAATGCAAGTCAAAACTACAATGAGATACCACCTCACAACAGTCAAAATGGCCATCATCAAAAAGGCTACAAACAATAAATGCTGGAGAGGGTGTGGAGAAAAGAGAACCCTCTCACACTGTTGGTGAAAATGTAAATTGGTACAGTCACTATGGAGTAGTATACGGAGGTTTCTTAAAAAACTAAACATAGAGCTACTATATGATCCAGCAATCCCACTCCTGGGCATGGATCCAGAGAAAAACATGGTTCAAAAGGATACAGGCACCCCAATGTTTATTGGAGTGCTGTTTACAATAGCCAAGACAGGGAAGCAATCTAAATGTCCATCGACAGATGAATGGATAAAGGAGATGTGGTACATATATACAATGGAATATTACTCAGCCATTAAAAGGAATGAAATAATGCTATTTGCAGCAACAAGGATAGACCTGGAGATTATCATACCAAGTGAATAAGTCAGACAGATATCATTTAATATCACTTTAAAAATGATACAAATGAACTTATTTACAAAACAGAAACAGACTTAGAGAATGAATATGTGATTACTAGAGGGAAAGGTATAGATTGGGCATTTGGGGTTGACATGTACACACAGGATCTACCACATAGCACAGGGAATTCTGCTCAATATTCTGTAATAATCTAAATGGAAAAAGAATTCAAAACACATGTGTATGTATAACTGAATCACTTTGCTGTGATACAGTAAATATAACATTGCTAATCAACTAAGCTCCAATATAAAATAAAAAATTTTAAATATATATTTTGGAAAAAATAAGTCTGTTGTAAGATGTAGTCAAAAACAATTCAAATATTATTCTATCACGGATATTCTATCATGGATATGTATACCCCCATTTGGTCATAACTAACTCACACAGGGAACAGTTCTTATCCTAACACTATTGTTGTGAAACAGTCCCATTATCCATGATATGGCGATCTGATTGTGTTCTACCAGGCTCTCATAATAAGTGCCTGCTACGTTTCAGGGCACATTATTTTTCTACAGTATATAATAGGCTTAGTTTTATAACAACTTCAACTACCTTCTAGTCATGGGCTAGAACAAAAAAACCTCCTTTTCTATCTGAACATCTCTATCTACATGTGAAATTCCACGATTAATCTGCAAATTTAATCTAATTATTCAGCAAGTATACAAGATTAAATATTAAAAAGTTTAGTTTACCTAGAGAGTAATAAGCTTTGAATCTAAGATCATCAACAGCCATTTCATTTTATTTTACAGAAATATAATATTGTCTATGTCTGTGTAAAATGACACTGAGTCTAAGACAAATATTCAAGTACACAAAAAGAAAACATAAAACTACCTCTCAGAGCATTAATTGTCATTTTGTTATTAGAAAAAGAACAGATTCTCAATCAGTGCCTATCATCTCCATGACACTATTGGGAATCAATGGAAAACAAAAAGACCTAATTATCCACAAGGTCTGGAAAAGATCGAGAACAGAACTGCCTAATACCAACAGTGTATGGAGGTAAGCAGAGGAGAAGCTCTCCATTCAAAGTCCCCAGGATCCTCGGCAAGGCCCGTACAATGCACCAGCACGGAAAGTGATGAATAAGCTTCACTGAGAACAGTGACCACGTCACGGCTGGCTGAACATTCAGTCCACAAACAGAAGGCTTCTTGTATTTGCTCGAATCAACCATAGGAAAGTTTTAGCAAAAAAGACTGTTATATTCAAATGGAAATCAGTACTTTCCAGCAAGAATGGACAATTAGCAATTCCTTAAACTGGCACTGAAAGGAAGAACAGGGAATTGCACCAGAATCATCACAAACATATTCCAAAATGTGAAATAAATAATAAAGACTATGAGGGTTACTCACATTTTGAATAATTCCACATAGCAGACATGAATCTGGTGTTATGGGTCTCCCAGTTGTTAACTTACACTGGTAGACTTCACCCAAATACTCCCCTTTTGTAAATATCTTACTACATACATATAAGTGTAAACCACAGTCCAAGATTCCAGCACATAGTTAATTTAGATAGTATTCCTTAAACATTTAGTGAAAGATTGCAAAGCCTGTTTATACAACATTTGGATCTACATTTTAAAAGCTTTTATTCACCAGATTTAAAGATTCTAGAAAATACCTCTTCCAGACAGCAAGACAAATAGTTACCATCCTCACCCCTACCTCCAAGCACTTATGCAATTTTGGTCTACCTGATTTATGGACCCAGTATTGTGAAACGGGGGCTATAAAAAGTCACAGGCTGTCAGATAAATTACAAAGATTCCATAGCCACTTTGGGAGTGAAGAAAAAAGTTCAACGGAAAAAGAGAAGTTTAAGAAATTGCACCAGAGTTAAGCAATGATTTTTAGATATGGACCAAAAGCACAGGCAAAAAAGGGAAGAACTGATACATTAAACTCGATCAAAAGTTAAAATGCTTGTGCTTCACACCACCAATAAAGTGAAAAGGCAATGAACAGAGTGAGAAAAGATATTTATAAATCACATGTCTGATAAGGAACTTGCATCCAACATCTACAAAGAAATCTTACAATGTAATAATAAAAAGACAAAAAATAATTAAAAGAACTGACAAAGGGTTTAAATCAAACATTTCTTCAGAGAAAACACACAAATGGCCAACGAGCACATGAAAATATGCTTAGCGTTATTAGGAAAATGCAAAACCACAATAAGACACCACTTCAAACCTACTAGAATAGCTACAATACCAGGAGCTCAGCTCAGTGCTCTGTGACAATCCTAGAGGGTTGGGATGGTGGGGTGGGAGGAAGGCTCAAGAGGGAGGGGATATATGCATACTTAGGGCTGATTGACGTTGCTGTATGGCAGAAACCAACACAACATTGTAAAACAATTATTCTCCAATTTTAAAAAATGGATGTTCCTGAAAAAAAGACAGTAACAAGTATTGGTGAAGAGGTGGAGAAACTGACACACTACTGGGAAGAATGTAAAATGGTGCAACCACTTTGGAACAGCCACTCTGGAAAATAGTTTGGCAGTTAAACAGAGGGTTGCCTCAAGATCCAGGCATTTTACAGGATACATATCCAAGAAAAATGAAAACACATATCTACATAAAACCTGTACATCAATGTTCATAGCACTGTTTATAAAAGCCAAAAAGTGGAAACAATCCAAATGTCCACCAACTGATGAGTGGATACACAGAAGTTTGTATATCCACACATGTAATATTACCCAGCATTAAACAAATGGAATGAAGTAATGATACATGCTAAAATCCAAACGAACCTCAAAAACACTATGCTAAGTGAAAGAAGGCATTCATTAAAGACCACATATTGTAGGATTCTACTGATATGAAATGTCCAGACAGGTAACTCTACAGAGACGGAAAATAGGCTAGAGGCTGCCCAGTACTAGGAAGGGGTGGGAGAGAGTGGAGAGTGACTGCTAATGGGCACAACTTTTCTTTCTGGCAGGCTGAAAACATTCTAAAATTACACTATGGTGATGGATGCACATATCTGTATACTGAAAAGCACTGTCTAAATGGGTAGATGTTATGGTATGTAAACTATATTGCAATGAAGCTTTTTTTTAATGTGCCAAACAGCAAATCTTTCAGTTCAGTTCAGTTCAGTCACTCAGTCGTGTCCGACTCTCCGCGACCCCATGAATCACAGCACGCCAGGCCTCCCTATCCATCACCAACTCCCGGAGTTCACTCAAACTCATGTCCACAGAGTCGGTGATATCATCCAGCCATCTCATTCTCGGTCGTCCCCTTCTCCTTCCGCCCCCAACCTTTCCCAGCATCAGAGTCTTTTCCAGTGAGTCAACTCGTCGCATGAGGTGGCCAAAGTATTGCAGTTTCAGCTTTAGCATCAGTCCTTCCAATGAACACCCAGGATCGATCTCCCTTAGAATGGACTGGTTGGATCTCCTTGCGGTCCAAGGGACTCTCAAGAGTCTTCTCCAACACCACAGTTCAAAAGCATCAATTCTTCGGCGATCAGCTTTCTTCACAGTCCAACTCTCACATCCCTACATGACCACGGGAAAGACCATAGCCTTGACTAGACGGACCTTGGTTGGCAAAGTAATGTCTCTGCTTTTTAATATACTATCAAGGTTGGTCATAACTTTCCTTCCAAGGAGTAAGCGTCTTTTAATTTCATGGCTGCAATCAGCATCTGCAGTGATTTTGGAGCCCCCAAAAATAAAGTCTGACACTGTTTCCACTGTTTTTCCATCTATTTCCCATGAAGTGATGGGACCAGATGCCATGATCTTTGTTTTCTGAATGTTGAGCTTCAAGCCAACCTTTTCACTCTCCTCTTTCACTTTCATCAAGAGGCTTTTGAGTTCCTCTTCACTTTCTGCCATAAGGGTAGTGTCATCTGCATATCTGAGATTACTGATATTTCTCCCAGCAATCTTGATTCCAGCTTGTGCTTCTTCCAGCGCAGCGTTCCTCATGATGTACTCTGCATATAAGTTAAATAAGCAAGGTGACAATATACAGCCTTGACGCACTCCTTTTCCTATTTGGAACCAGTCGGTTGTTCCATGTACAGTTCTGACTGTTGCTTCCTGACCTGCATACAGGTTTCTCAAGAGGCAGGTCAGGTGGTCTGGTATTCCCATCTCTTTACACACTCCTAAAAGCCACCCCACAAGCTACTTGATATCAGGTGGGGCCTGGCACAATCGAAGTAGAACAATTATCACACCAACCAACATGTGTTCATATCCCAAGTATTTGTCTAGAATAGGGCTGGCTCTGGGGGCACCAAAGGACCCAATATTTACATTCCAAACACCTTAAATCTCTATGAATTAACAAAACCTAGCAGTTCTTGCTGCCAATTTTGGCTGCATTTACATCAACAAACATTGACAGAAGTCCACCACAGGCCAAGGACTGTGTTTACAATACGCAGACAAAGGATACCGTGGCCCAATGCCCAAGGGGTTTATAGCCTGTTAGTCTAAGACAGTCATGTATGCACATGTTCAGGTCCAATGCCCAGGGTGGAAACTAGTATAAGTATGGGGACAGAGAAATGGTACAGAGAAGGGAGTAGTTAATTATGTCCAGAGATGACCCATAACTGTTTCATAGGAATGACAACATCTGAGAAGGGCTTCAAAGGACTGGTCAAAGGCAGTGTTGTGGGAAAGGGGGTGGAATAAGGGAAGCAAACCAGAACCAAGCCAAAGAGGCTCAGGGGACTGAAAGAAACTGGGAACAGAACCGGTGAGAATGTTCAAAGATGAACCACAAAAGGTCTTACAGATACGCTATAAATTTTAAACCTTACCCTACAGGTTGTCAGGCACTGATAGGTTTTCAGCAGTGAATGAGATGATCAGATTCATTTTAGAAATATCATTCAAGTAATTGTCTGTAGGATGAAAAGTCAATAGGCGAAGAGGTTTTCCAGTTTTGACTGACCTATGTTATTAATTTAAATGTACTTTCAAATGAAATTTTACACAGAAACCCAAGATGTTAAAAAAGCAAAGCTCTTCTGGTTGAAACAGTGGTAGAAGGGCCTGGACACTGCCCTTCAATCCCCACCCCCCGGCCCCCAGCACAGAAGAATCCTTTGTGATCTGGCAGAAGAAGGTATGGAGAACTCTGGACTGAAGAGAGGATCATAGGAAACTGGAGATTATTAGGAAGCCAGTGCAACAGTCCATGGCAAGCCACTCCAGTACTCTTGCCTCAAAAATCCCATGAATAGAGGAGCCTGGTAGGCTGCAGTCCGTGGGGTTGCTAAGGGTCGGACACGACTGAGTGACTTCACTTTCACTTTTCACTTTCACACATTGGAGAAGGAAATGGCAACCCACTCCGGTGTTCTTGCCTGGAGAATCCCAGGGATGGGGGAGCCTGGTGTGCTGCCGTCTATGGGGTCACACAGAGTCGGACACAACTGAAGTGACTTAGCAGCAGCCGCAGTGCAACAGTCCAGGGGAAAATGACCAATGCTTAAAATAAGCACTAGTAATGGCGAAAGGGGAGAAAAGAGTCCAGAAAGCTCTCAAGAGGTATAGAATTGACAAGACTTCTACAAATGAAACAATTATGGATAACTTCTGGACTTCGCCTGCATGAAGAGGATTAATGTCATTGATAAGAGGAAACGTACAATAGACAGTTGACTTTCCTAAAGATATCTCAAGTCTAATAATTCTCAAAATTGAACTCTTGCCCCCACCTAACCTGTTCTCCAGTGTGGGATTTCTGCCACACTGAGAAATGCCATACGCTATTTCTCCAGCATATGGCACCAGGCTGAGCTAGTGCTTGAGTCAGAAACCTGGGAATCACCTTCGATCGGATCTCCAGAGGGCCACCCCCCACCAACTTCCCACATTCAGTCCATCACCAAGTGCCACTGATTGTAGTTCCAAAATCTGTCACATTTATCCACCATTTCCATCAGCACTGCTGCACTCTGGTTCGCACTGTCATCATCTCACTGCTTGATTTCTCCAGTCATAGCCTGCTCACCACTATCCCTGGCTCACTCTGATCCACTCTACGCACAAGGATAACCTTTTCAAAGTGTAAAGCCTTCCATAAAGCTCCCCTTGCACTCAATGTCCAAGATAGAGGACGTGTCTTTATTCATCTTAGGGTACTCAGTGCCTACTGCGCTGAAAGAATGAGAGAAAGACTATCGGGTCCGGGGCAAGACGATGAGTTACACCAGCTGGTGTGAGGCGCCTACGGGACATCGACGCAGAGTTCCCCTCCTGGGCCTGGATCCCAGTGACACTTGGCTTCGCTATTTCAGAACTAACAGAAGTAGAGTTATCTATGGTAAACAGGACTAAGACTATTTTAGATAATCATGAACTAAGTTAATAAAGCTTGAAGCAAGCTCAGCTTCTTAGAAAAGATTAAAGTGTCTCTCTAATCTGAAATTCTGCAGCTCCAGGTCAGGTCTAGGTTAGCATTTCAAGGACAAGAGAAACCACTGAGATAGCACTGGAGTTGTAGGGGGATCTTTACAAGGAGTGATTTGGTGGCAAAGCCTATGATTTGGGCACTTCCTTCAAACTGTTTTTGCAATAACTCTGTTATCCGATGTCCTCACCAATTTCCAAATGCCTTTTCAATGAGTTAATCATAAATCATTCCTGGCTCTCAGACAGTACATCTGGGGCAGTGCCTGGAAGTTCATATTCCAACAACTACTCCAGGCAATTTCTCAGTCTGAGGATGTGACTAAGTTAACGGTTTAGGGAACAAATACAAGAGCTACCTCCCTTCCTCTCTCCTACTAACCCTAGAGAGCTGACTCAGAATGTGGCTGCTACAAGGATATTTAGACACTAATAACTGAATTATGACTTACGTGGGCTTCCTATGGTACTGTGCAAAGCATTTAACATAATAAACATGAAAAGCTTCCAGAGAGTTTAAATAACAATTACTGTTCCAGATGCGGGTGAGGAGACACTGATCACAACTTCCAAATCCTTTTTCTTCTTTACCTTTTCCCAATTTCAGTGTTTCTTTACTGTATACAAACCCTTCCGGTTTAATGAGACAGTATTCAGTTTTTAAGTCAATAATAAAATAGATATCCAAATATCTAAACTTTTAAAACAGAACTTCTGAGAACCTCTTTCTACATATTCAGGGAGCACAGATGGCTAGAGTGTAAAAGGGGTGCAGTTTATGACCTGCTCGCTCAGTTGGCTGTCTGTTCAGGGGACCACAGACTGGTGACTCTGACAGTACTAGGGTTTTAAACTGCTTTATGTTTAATCCTATATTGTTTATTGACATCTATTAACAACCACTGGTTAACTACAAAAAAACATAAGAATTATTGAAATATGTCAATAAAAACACAAACATTAAATCCTGCAACTTCAACTCAAGATAATTTTTACCAGCTCTATATATTGCATTATTTGGTCAAGTTTCTTACACCTTGCAAAATGTCTCCAATACTTCAGAATCCACTGGGGAAAAAAAGGGAAGATAGGAAAAATATAACATCAAAAGTGACTCTCCATTAACCGAGAGTAAAGACAGCCACCACAATGTGTTATCTGACCAAAAAGTACCTACAAATAGCTTTAAATATTTGTAAGCTTGAAATATTTATTACCTATTACTGTATTCAAAATGAAAGCCTCAAAATAATTTTTTAAAAATAAGACAAAATACTAGATGGGGTGACAAAGTAAGATTTTTATTTATTTTTGATGCCTCAGTACAACCCTGTATTTCAATCTGCACTTTCTGTTCATGTCCCAAAGCATGTAATCTTAAAATCTGACAAATGGTGCTTTATTTAATGTGATTAATTTAATTCAGCAACCTTGTTACACATGGAAAATAATGTGTATGTGTATATATATAAATTTATTCATCTTAGCATTTTTTATAATTGATTATAAAAGATCAGAAACCACCTAAGTATTCATCAAGAGGGAATTAAGTTAGGCTACACTAACACAATGAAACATTATGCAGACTGAAAAAAAATGAAAAAACATACAGGTAATGTGCTACTACTTATGCAGGAATAAAAGGAGGGGGTTGTACGTGTATTTGTATATGCTTTAAGTAACTCTAAAAAAAAAAAAAAAAAACAGCTAACAATACACAGGTTGCCCTGTGGAGGAGACATACTGGAGGAGTGGAGTCAAGGAAAACTTTTCAATGAAGCATTCATTTATTTTTATCTTTATTATTTTACTTTATTTATTTAGGGCTTCCCTCATAGCTCAGTCAGTAAAGAATCTGCCTGCAATCCAGGAGGCCTGAGTTCAATTCCTGGAAGATCCCATGGAGAAGGAAATGGCAACCCACTCCAGTATTCCTGCCTGGAGAATCCCATGGACAGAGGAGCCTGGCAAGCTACTGTCCATGAGGTCGCAAGAGTCAGACATGACAGCGACTAAATCACCACCATTCTTTTATTCATTTATTTTTTTGAAATTTGAGCTATGTGAACGTATAACCTTATTCCAAGAAAGAAATGTTTAGTAACATTTTTTAAAAAGTAAGCCATTTCTAAGATTATTTCAAAAGAAATAAGCACTTTCAAAAATGTGGTACTCAATAATCACAGTGATAAAACCATTCTGTAAAGGAACTATCACAATCACATATGTAATCTTAAAACTGCTCAATGCATGCCTGTTTGAATCACATGGAATACAGCAATCTTAAAGAATTAATTTTGTCTCACATCCTTTCTATGTCCCGCCAATGGCTGAAACAGCAGCTACAATGGGTTCCTTCATTTCATTACAATGTGTTTCCTTCAGGGCTACAAGGAAAAGGCAGTAGAAACATGAGCTCTTGAAAAATTCTCATTAGAAATGATTAAGCAAAATGTTATGAAAATACTTAATTTTTCTAATCATACTGCATAATACTTGTTAAGTAAAAAAGTCAAAATGTCTCTTCATTTATAATGATAAATCAAAACATAAACTTTACAACAATACTACTTAATAACAGAAAGTTCATTTAAGATCACTTTTATTTTAACCATACTAGCTTATACTGGCCCAAGATTACTGAATGCTTTGTAAAAATTAATTCATAAGGAGGTTCTTAAGAAACAGGGTCTCAGGTTAAAAAAAAAAAGGTGAGAAACACACCAAGGTGCATACACTACCAGTGACCAACTGACACCCAGAGTTGTTGGGGAACAAAAATCGCAAATCTAAAAATACAAGACAAAATAAAAAAGTTTGTTTGAAACGCTGCTTTTTGATTCACTATGCAACTTCAGATGGATATTCCCATTATTCATCTCTCACTGAGTTCACAGCAGACAGTCTTTAACAGCTCTTCCAAAGATTCACCTTTCTTAATTCATTTCTCATCCTACTCTTCCAACTCCTGGCAAACACTTCACTTTTCACCTTTTCTGGAAGAAATTCAAGACATTCTCTCTACCACACTGTGGTATCCATCTTTCCAGCTTTGGCCCTTCTCTCCTACCCACAGGAGGCAGGGTACCTCCTCCCTTGACTTAGAGCCTGTCTCAGCCTCCACCAAAACTTGTTTGTTTCATCGGCCATCCACTTCACGTTTCAGGTGAACCCTTTTTTAGGCTCCCTCCTTCACGGCTTCAAAAAAGCAAAAAATTTTGTTTTGTTGAAAAATTTCTTTTGACCCTGCTGACTCTTCTAACTACTGTCATATTTCTCTCCTTTTTCTGGTCAAGCTGCCCAAATATGTAATTCACACCCATTACCTCCTCCTTTTTCTTTCAGGATGCTTCAGTTTCAAACCCTCTACTAAAATAGCCTAATCAAAGTTCCCTGCTGTGCTGTGCTAAGTCGCTTCAGTCGTGTCCTACCCTCTGAGACCCTATGGACTGTAGCCTGCCAGGCTACTCTGTCCATGGGATTCTGCAGGCAAGAATACTGGAGTGGGTTGCCATGCCCTCCTCAAAGTTCCCTAATGTCCTCCTAATCACTGAGTCAAAACTGACAGAGACTTTCAAGCTTATCTTATCCATTCAGCTCATTACATGGATAACGAAGCTGACACTCATCAGCGATTAATTTGACCAATATCATACAGTGAATCACTATGGGCTGGAATCTTGACAGTCTTCCATCCAGAAGAATACACATTTCTTGGTTTTAAAAAAATAACTAAAGCAAGATGACCCCTACTCAAGATTACTTATTTCATGTATCTCCAAGAAAGAAAAAGAAAGAGCAACATTTATAATCTGCAATGAAGGTCAAAACAAATATAGAAACAGATAGTTCAAAGTTTGTTACAGTTAGCTTTGGAATGTGGCCTTGAACTCAATCAATTCCTAAACATCTAAACCAAAAAAATAAAGTTTCACTGTGAAATCTTTTCAGGAAAGTCAACCTTTCTCCTACTTTTCTCTATTCCTCTCTCTGCCACGCATTTGTCTGCAAATCACAGTCTAAATCTGAGTGCTGAAAGATCCTGCATAGAAACTTAAATCAGAGTAGAAGAAAGAAAAGAGAAGAAAAGAATCAAAGAGTTTCCAGGATGAGGAAGCTGTGCTGAATGTTAATTGTGCATATCGTTCCCTAATAGACCTCTTTCAGATATTGTTGGTCATTCTAAATAAGTCTCTGAAGTTTTACTGAATTAGGGCTTAGCCTCTTTTACAAATAAACACACCCATGAGCATGAAGAGTATACATGCCTTAATCTACTTGTCATCTACCTGTGCCCAGTCTCTCAGACTGTAAATTCTACAGGCCAACCAACAGTGTTAGAGTAAGATATTTTAAATTCTTCTACCAAAGCTTTCTCTCCATCTAGCACCTTCTTCCATAACACACCCTTTGAAACATCCACAACAAAATAAAAGCTAATATTAATAATAATTTAGGAGTCTGAACAGAGAATTGATAGGAACTAAGGTTTTTCCCGTGGTCATGTATGGATGTGAGAGTTGGACTGTGAAGAAAGCTGATCGCCGAAGAATTGATGCTTTTGAACTGTGGTGCTGGAGAAGACTCTTGAGAGTCCCTTGGACTGCAAGGAGATTCAACCAGTCCATTCTAAAGGAGATCAATCCTGGGTGTTCATTGGAAGGACTTATGCTAAAGCTGAAACTCCAATACTTTGGCCACCTCATGTGACGAGTTGACTCACTGGAAAAGAGTCTGATGCTGGGAGGGATTGGGGGTAGGAGGAGAAGGGGACGACAGAGAATGAGATGGCTGGATGGCATCACCGACTCAATGGACATGAGTCTGAGTGAACTCCGGGAGTTGGTGATGGACAGGGAGGCCTGGCATGCTGTGCTTCATGGGGTCGCAAAGAGTCGGACACGACTAAGCGACTGAACTGAACTGAACAGATAAAAACATTACTTTGTTTACACTCAGCCTTTCCAGGTAATTCCATTCCCACAGAACTGGGAGTTCGTGGACTTTCTTGCTCCACTTCATTTTGTCACACTATTTTCAGCTAATCTACAAAGTGAAGAAGGCGAGGTTCTATTAAAGACCTAACATCTACCTTAAAATATATAATACCGAGATTTCAAATGAAACAGACAATTTAAAAAGATAATTCAAATAAACAGACAACTTAAAAAGATAATGTTTTACTGGCTAGGAAACATAAGATACTATTTTGATATGATTTTTAATATTAATCTAATAAAATTAATCGGAAGAATGAGGAGAGGAAGGAGAAAAAGAATGAGCAAACAAGGGGAAAGGAAAGATGGAGGCATGAGGGATAAAGGGAAAGCAGAGGAAGTTAGGAAGAGAAGAGTCATCCCAGAGGCTGCCCTCAGGGGCTCTGCATGTCGTCAGCCAGTCTCCCTTCCTCAGACTCCGATTTCAGAGCCAACTGGACTTAGAGCCAGAGGACATCCACGCACAGAGTATATCCAAGCACAGGGCTTCCTCTGGCAAAGCGGTATGCATGAGGTCACAGAGATTCGCCCGGGATTCCCAGCAGCCCTGATTAAAAGGAATAAAGATAATGAACAGAGCAAGAAAGGGATAGGCAAGAAAGATGGGAGCAAACACCAACAAGATGCTTCTCTTAATACCTCAATACTCAAGAACGGTAGCCAAGCACAGGCCATCTGGTCACCTTAAGAAAATATAATTTTGAACTCAAGGAATGACACTAGCTAAAAATGAACTAAGAAGTGATTCAACTCAACCTTCCTACTTAAGAGGTTATTGAGATAAAGGTACTTGGGGAAAAAAAGAATCATTGTGAGGCCTATTTCCAGTTTGGAAGAGTAAACCTCTATAAATTAATCCTCCCACAAACAGCAACTAAAACTCTGGACAATATATGAGAAAATAACTACCTGAGGGCTCTGGCAAGTAAACAAAAGAAAATGTGTCTGGAAGGGAAGTCTAACCTTGGAAGAAGCGATGGTGTGATGTGAGTTTCAAGTCTGCAAATCTGCCCTGAAAACAGCCGCAGTGGTGGTGGTGGGGCCGAACCACTAAACTCTCACTTTAAGAAACCCATCCCTCTTACTGAACCAGAGAAAGAAGTTCAGGGAAACCAGAGCGATCAGACAGTGAGGGAAAACCCTGATAAGGAGAGAACCAGACAAGCAGAAGATGAAACTCTTAACAGAAACTGCCCTAGTCTCTGACAGACTTCTGAAACATGTTTGTGTTTCCCAACCAAAATTAGTCTAAACTATGAAATGAGCCACCACTCATCATGGCCACAACATGAGGCGGTTAAAAATCCCATTGAAAAATTCACCATCTATCTGGCAGAAGAAATCACAGCCCAAAGCAACAAAGGAAATCAGAGAGTGAGGGAAAAACCTTCAGAGGATAGAGGAAGACAGTTCAAAGTTTTGTACAGGTACTATACAAGTCTGTGGTTGACACCCAAACCATATACGTACAAGGCAAAGCTAAGACAGCCTGAAATGAGACCAGTGCCATTGTCGTCACCACAGGGATGGCAGAGTTTGCAATTTGAGTCTAACCAACTTAAATATCTGCTTACAATAGAAAAAAAAAAAAAAAATCAATAAACTTCAGAGCAGGATAAGAGAAACAGTCTCCACAATTTCAAAAATATACTCTAAAATTACCCACATATAAAAAGCTAAGAAAATTTGATCCATTCTCAAAAAACTGACAGATGCTAATCTCAAAATGAAGCAGACAAGGATTTTAAATTAGCTTTAATAAGAACGTTCAACAAAGACAATGATATATATACTTGTAATGAATGAAAATAAAGGAAATCTTGGCAAATAAACATTTTAAGAACAAAATGAAAATTTTAGAACTCGGAAAAAACCTGAAATTTAAAACTCACTGTATAAGCTTAAAAGCAGAATAGGAAACAAAAGAAGGAAAAAAATGAACTTGAGAACAGAGTAGTAGAAACCATCCACACCCAATAAGAAATAAAAGATATAAAAAACAGGAACAGAATCTAAGAAATAGGTAATATGTACCAATTTCAGAATGCTGGCTTACAGTAACTGTATTCCAAGAAAGACAAGAGAGAACAAATGGGGCAGAGAAGAAAATATGAATAAATAATGACAAAAAAATCCCCAAATGTGGTAAATGGCATAAATTTACAGACTTGAGAAGTTCGGTGAAACCCAAACAGGATAAATTCAAAGAAAACAACACCTAAGAAGTCACAGTCAAAATGCTTGGGGAGGGGAAAAAAAAAAAAAAAACTAAGAGAAAAATTTTAAAGTCAGTCAGAGAAAAGGAAAATATTTATATACAGAGAAGAAATTATCTCAGTGACTACAGACTTCTTATCCAAAATCACAGAAGGCAGAGGACAAACGAACAATATTCTTTGAGAAAGAGAAAAATAAATTCTTAAAACTGCCACCCTATGGTATTTCCCTGGTGGCCCAGTGGCTAAGATTCGGTGCTTACAATGCAGGGGGTCCTGCTTTGATTCCTGATCAAGGAACCAGATTCCACATGCCACAACTAAAGACCCTGTGTGCCACAACTATGGCCCCACAGCACAGCCAAAGAAACAGATAATTTTTTAAATTGCCAACCGAGCAATATGATATTCAGCAAAAATACCCGTGAAGAATGAAAGAGAGACAAAGACATTTTCAGATAAGGGAGTCTAAGAAGATTTGTCATGAGCAGACTTGCACATTAAGAAACGCTAAAGGAAGTTCTTCAGGCTGAGGGGAAATTGAGACAGAGGAAAACCTGAATCTTCATGAGTGAATGAAAAGTATCAGAAATGCCTATTACCTAGGTAAACATAAAACAATATTTTTCTCTAAATTTCTTTAAAATAAGTATGACCATTTGACACAAAAATTGCCTTTTAGGTTTATAACACATGTAGATGCAAGACATATGTCAATAATACATAAAGAACAGTGAGAATTATAGTAAATGGATTTTTATGTTTGTAAGGATTTTATGTTTTAGGTAAAATGGTACAATATTAAATTTAAATGTACCACAACAAGTTAAGGATGTATATTATAATCTCTAGAGCAATCACCAAAAAAAGAATAATGTAAAGAAGAACAGCTCACAAATGGGATTCCCAGATGGCTCAGTGGTAAAGAATGAGCCTGCTAATGCAGGAGATGCCTGAGACATGGGTTCGATCCCTGGCTAGGGAAGATCCCCTGGAGGAGGAAATAGCAATACACTCTGGTATTTTTGCCTGGAAAGTCCCACGGACAGAGGAGCCTGGTGGGTATACTCTGTGTGGTTGCAGAGAATAGGACACAATTGAGCAACTTAGCATGGATGCTAATAGAAAACATTATTACAGATAATAATAGATAGTCATCAGATCAACAGATAATCATCAGAAGGACATCACAATCTAAGTGTGTAAGAGTCTCATAACAGACGCTGAAAGCACATGAGTGAAAACAGACAGAACTAAAGTGAAACAGATAATTCCACAACAATAGAAGATTTTGACACCCATCTTTCAGCAATTGAAAGACATAACAAAATATTAATAATGAAAAAAGACTGGAACAGCATTATCAACCACCATGACCTCCAATGGACAGGGAGGCCTGGCGTGCTGTGATTCATGGGGTCGCGGAGAGTCGGACATGACTGAGCGACTGAACTGAACTGAACTGACCTCCAATAATTTCAAAATATACATTATTTTCAGGTGCACATTGTACATTTGCCAAAAGCAAGCATGTGTTTTTCCACAGTTTATTGTGATCCACACAGTCAAAGGCTTTGGCATAGTCAATGAAGCAGAAATAGATGGTTTTCTGGAACTCTCTTGCTTTCTCCATGATCCAGCAGATGTTGGCAATTTGATCTCTGGTGCCTCTGCCTTTTCTAAAACCTGCTTGAACATCTGGGAGTTCACGGTTCACATATTGCTGAAGCCTGGCTTGGAGAATTTTGAGCATGACTTTACTAGCGTGTGAGATGAGTGCAATTGTGCGGTAGTTTGAGCATTCTTTGGCATTGCCTTTCTTTGGGATTGGAATGAATGAAGACTGACCTTTTCCAGTCCTGTGGCCACTGCTGAGTTTTCCAAATTTGCTGGCATATTGAGTGCAGCACTTTGACAGCATCGTCTTTCAAGATTTGAAATAGCTCAACTGGAATTCCACCACCTCCACTAGCTTTGTTCGTAGTGATGCTTTCTAAGGCCCACTTGACTTCACATTCATTGGAGGGACTGATGCTAAAGCTGAAACTGCAATACTTTGGCCACCTCATGTGACAAGTTGACTCACTGGAAAAGACTCTGATGCTGGGAAAGGTTGGGGGCAGGAGGAGACGGGGACGACAGAGAAAGAGATGGCTGGATGGCGTCACCAACTCAATGGACATGAGTTTGAGTGAACTCCGGGAGTTGGTGATGGACAGGGAGGCCTGGCGTGCTGTGATTCATGGGGTCGCAGAGAGTCGGACACGACTAAGCGACTGAACTGAACTGAACTGAGCATGTGTTTCCCCACAAAACAAGTTGCAATCAGTTAAAAAGGAACGGCTTCCCTGATAATTCAATGGTAAAGAATCTGTCTGCCAATGCAGGAGACACAGGTTTGATCCCTGGTCCAGGAAGATCGCACTTACTGTGGAACAACTAAGCCTGTAAGCCACAACTATTAAGCCTGTGCTCCAGAGCCTGGGAGTTGCAACTACTGAGCCCACGTGCCTCAACGACTGAAGTCCAAGCACCCCTGCTCTGCAACGAGAGAGGTTACTGCAATAAGAAGCCCTAGCAGTTTAGAGCAGCATTTCAGAAGCCAGAGAGTTTAGCCTAGTTAAGTTACTCCTTTAACTGCTGCTGCTGCTGCTGCTAAGTCACTTCAGTCGTGTCCGACTCTGTGTGACCTCATAGACGGAAGCCCACCAGGCTCCCCCGTCCCTGGGATTCTCCAGGCAAGAACACTGGAGTGGGTTGCCATTTCCTTCTCCAATGTGTGAAAGTGAAAAGTGAAAGTGAAGTCGCTCAGTCGTGTCCGACCCTTAGCGACCCCATGGACTGCAGCCTACCAGGCTCCTTCATCCATGGGATTTTCTAGGCAATAGTACTGGAGTGGCTTGCCATTGCCTTCTCCGACTCCTTTAACTAGGAAGTAGTTAAAGCTATACCTGCCTATGTTGGAGAGGAAAAAAGGTCTAAAATAGTAACTTAAGGTTCCACTGAAAGAAGCTAGAAAAAGAAAAGCAAAGACTAATTAAATAGAGTGAAAGAAATAATAAGGATGTGAGATAATTCAACAGAGGAAAAGAACATCATTTAAACAAAAAGTATTGGGAACAATTGAATATTTGCTTTTAAAAAAAATGAATATCTACCCTTAACTCACCCTGATTTACAAAAATCAATTCCAAGTATTACACAGATATTCTTTACCAGCTGAGCTATCAGGGAAGCCCTATGTAAAAGCTAAAGCTATAAATCTCATAATTGAAAACAGAGGAGAAAATAACTGAAACTTTTGGTAAACATTTCTTAGATAGAACACAAAACACAAAAACTATAAAAGAAAAAAATTATAGAGGACTTTTCAAAATTAAAACCTTCTGCTCCTCGAAAGACACCACTAATAAAGTAAAAAAACAATTCAAAAAAAGGCAGAAAATATTCACAGCACTTATATTTAACCAAAAAAATGGTATCCAGAGAATACAAATAACTCTGAAAACTCAATAATAAGACAAACAAATCCTTTTTTAAAAACTGGCAATAGAATGTTTTTTAGTTTTTTTTAACATAAATTTATTTATTTTAATTGTAGGCTAATTACTTTACAATATTGTATTGGTTTTGCCATACATTGACATGATTCTGCCCCAGGTGTACATGTGTTTCCTATCTTGAATCCCCCTCCCACCTCCCTCCCCATCCCATCCCTCCGGGTCAGCCCAGTGTACCAGACCCGAGCATCCTGTATCATGCATCGAACCTGGACTGGCGATTCAACATTTCCCTAAAGAAATAATACAAATGGGTTTGATCCCTGGGTTGGGAAGATCCCCTGGAAAAGGGAAAGGCTACCCACTCCAGTATTCTGGCCTGGAGAATTCCATGGACTGTACAGTCCTTGGGGTGGCAAAGAGTCAGACACAACTGAGTAACTTTTGCTTTCACTTCCCTGAAGAAATGATACAAATGACTATTAAGCAAATGAAGAGATGCTCAACATCACTAGTCATCGTGGAAATACAAACTAAAACCATGGGAACACACCACACATCCACTAGAACGTCTAAAATTTTAAAACACTGACCACAACAAGTCTTGGCAATAATGGAAAACAACTAAAACTCTCACACACTAGTAGTTGGGGTAAAAAAAAAAAAAGACTCAACTGCTTTAGAAAACAGTTTGGCAGTTTCCTTAGAAAGTTAAACATCAACCATTCCAGTAAAAATTATTTACCCCACTGTGTTCACACAAAGATTCATACAAGAATAGCCCCCAAACTGGAAAATAACTGAAATGCTCCTCCATAGGAGAGTGGAAAAGCAAGTTGTAGTATATCCCTGCAAAAGGGTTCCACTCAGCAATAAAAAGCAACAAATCAATGCATGCAGCCACATGGCAAAATTACCACGCTGAGTGAAAGAATCTATACACAAAGGAGCACATACTGCTTAATCCCATTTACAAAAATTCCGGAATATGCACAACTATACACAGTGGCAGCAAGCAGATCAGTGGTTTCCTCAGGCAAGAGACGGAGGGAGTGAGGGAGGGATGCAAAACGAGACAGGTAATCTACAGGGGGCAGTAGAAATGTTCCATATCCTGACTTCAGCGACGGGTCCAGAGATATATACAACTGTCATCAAACTGTATACTTTAAAATGGATGCAGATTTTTGTACCCAAACTATACCATATCAAAGTGGATTTTTAAAAAACAGAATCAACGTCCACTCATCTTCTACAGTAAGATGAGTGACCTAGTCACAGGCAACTCACCCTCTTACCACCTTCCACAAAATCATGGTTCAGTAAAGGCTGCAATTATCTCAACCAAACTAAAGAAATAAATCGTGTTCCATTTCCATACCAAAAATACCCTAAGTAAATGGGACATAAATTTTTAAAAACCATTTCACTGTGGTGTGTGGGAGGGAAGCTAGAGTTAATAAGGCTACCTTAGTTTAATGTACTACTACTGGGGAGTCGAAGGTAAAAGGAAAGAGGAGACACTGCTCCCTCCTCCCCAGACCATGGGAGAGGACCCATTCCAGGAAATGCAAGACACAACTTAATCAGAATCTTTGAAAAGAGCCTTGAGGCCCACAGATTGTCAGAGATTCAGAAAACCTGGCAAATCATCAGTGATTAGTCTCTCAAGGCAAATTCAAGAAAAGAAAAACCACAAAGACCTGCCATTTCTCAGGATTATTCACTATGACACTTCCCAAACCTTACAGAATTTCCAAATAAAGGCTACACTATGGCTCTACATGCTTTATTCAATGTACTCATAATTGTGTGCGTGCATGCTAAGTTGCTTCAGTTGTGTCAGATTCTTTTGTAACCCCATGGCCTGTAGCCTGCAAGGCTCCTCTGTCCATGGGGATTCTCAGGCAAGAACACTGGAGTGGATTGCCATGCCCTCCTTCAGGGGATCTACTTGACTCAAAGATCAAACCCATGTCTCTTATGTCTCCTGCATTGGCAGGCAAGTTCTTTACAACTAGTGCCACCTGGGAAGCCCTCATAATTGTGTGCCTCCCCGCTAAAAGGGGAATCACATTTTATGCAAGCTAACATGTCAATGGAATCTCCTTTATTCCAAAGTTACAGGAGGGAAAGCAGAAAAAGATCTGTAAGTCTGTCACCAAGGGAGATGAATGATCGTTGGCAAGGTGAGATCACTGATTTGGTTTAGTTTATGCTCAGATGAATACTGTTTTAACTGAAACTGAATTTCTTTGTCTACCATGCTATCTAGATTTCTAAGGTCTAGCCTGGGCGCCCACTACAGAACTAGAACATAGTTGGAAATGGCTAGATTTCAGGCTCCATACTTCAATTACTCACATTTATCCATATATTAATGAAACTCCCCCAAACTTAACTCTTTATTCCTTCTTACATTTTCATCATTCTGAGCAGAAAAATATTCTCTTTACAAATCTTTACTTCGGGGGGAGGACAGCTTGAAACAGCAATCAACGTCGACTTTGTTAAAGATTCACTGAGAGCGTGCCTCTCTTCTTGGACGTCGTCTATCAGCATCCATGAGGAACCTCAAGTGATCCTGAGTTACCACAACAACCTGTTAGCTGACCTCACCATCTCTCTTTGTGTCCACTTCCAATCCATCCTCCACCCTGCTGCTAAAGTCAAACTGTCACAAGAACAAAGCTGAACAAGTTATCCCTCCTAAAGAACCTGGGATGGTTTCCCGCTGCTCACCGGGTAGCCCAGGTCCCTATGCTGGCCTATCCTTCTGGCCCACCTCTGGCCCCTACTCCCGTGGAACCCTACCCTCCAGGCACACAGAACTGCTGGCGGCTCAGGTTGCTTTATGCCTCTGTAACTCTGCTCAGCTACTCTCTCTGCCAAAGGGCTGGCTCTTTCGTGCCCCTCCCTTCAACATTACCCCCTATTTCCTGAACTCCTACTCACCCCCTAACGTGAAGCTTTTGGGTCGTTTCTCATCTCACCTTGCCAACGATCATTCACCTCCCTTGGTGACGGACTTATAGATCATTTTCTGCTTTCCCTCCGGTAACTTTGGAATAAAGGAGATTTCATCAACATGTTAACTTGCGTAAAATGTGATTCCCCATTCAACTCACATTCCAATAGAGGTTATGCATATATTCAAACCTCCTCACTTATTTGGATATTGCTTTTTATGTCCCTGGATGACTGCTGATCTCCTCAACTATAAGACACAGGAAGAGAAATATATATAGTTTTTCTAGTAGGGACAGGGTGGCTATAAAACACTTAGCCCTGAAATAATTTGCCCAATGAATTCTGTAAATTCTGAAAATGTAAGACTGTATTGATTCTTTTGATAATGTTTATTAAATACCTACTATCTGCCAGGCACTGAGCTAGATTTTTCGGACTCAACAATGCACATAATAATTTAGATACAGATAATGTTCAGAAACAAAGGACTATTATAACTGAAAGGAATGTTAAGAGACCACTAAGGCAAGTTCACCCATTTGATGGCAAAGTATCTTGTCCAAATTCACCTGGTTAATTAGCTGCAAAGTTAAGATACAAGAAACTCAGGAAGGGGAACTCATGTACACCCGGGGCGGACTCATGTCAATGTATGGCAAAACCAACCAATATAATATTGTAAAATAATTAGCCTCCAATAAAAAGTTTTAAAAAAGATACAAGAAATTGCTCAACTAACATCTCTTTCCTATCCTTTCCCACTAGTTAGAAAGAATTTTGAGTAATAAGACAGATTAAACACTATTTTGGTTTAAGACACTATATAAATTTCACCATTTTAAAATAATATTCACCTATATGTGAAAAGAGGCTTGACACTACACTTTCAGAAAGGAAAGCAGTGACATAAAACAAATCCAAAGGGAATGAAATAACAGAGACCCAGAAGTGGAGATGAGATTCATCTAAGTCAGCAGATGACATCTATTTGCACTCGTTAGCACTGCCTGGCATGTGCTACACCACCCCCTCGGGTAATTTACATTTTTTTAAAGCATGTATTTCTAAATTTAGGAAGTTAGGATAATCAGGGTGGAAAAGCCCATCTGTTTGATGTTCACTCCAGCTGCTACAGATTCTGAAATGAAATTTGCGTATTTTCTTGTCTGCTTCCTCTTACCCAGTCTAGAATAGGAAGACGTGACAGAAGCATAATACTAGCTAAGGGCAGGGAATCTAATATACATATATATAAAATAAATATATATACAGACACATATATATGTATGTTTATATATATAGTGCACACAACACCTCCATTGTGTTTAAATGACCCTACCACAATCACACAAACACATGTGCTATCTATTCACACCTGTGTACACTCATGGTATATGTACAATTTTCTCGTGTAATATTTTTGTTGAGGTGGTGGTGTGACAGACACAGACACTAGGAAGAGAAGATGTTTGACTTACAGCAGCTAAAATTAGTGTGAACAAGACAGAAAAAGTAACTGAAACATTGCTTGGCCTTTATTGGAAAGAGCATTAACCTAGATTCTGGCCTCAACTTTGCCACTTACACTTCATTGTTCCTTATTATACAACCTGAATAGTGCCAGAATAGAGGCAGGAGGGGAAGGAAGAAAGGGGTGAGCAAAGAAAAGAAACCAGGGACTGATGATGCTTTCTGGATCTACCACTCTGGAACTGTATGACAGCTGCAGAAATGTTCTCAAAAAGCCCTTGCAAGCATAAGAAGTTTGCCCTTCTAGTATGAAATGTTCAACAGTAAACCCAAAAGCAGATCAATCAATATTTATTTACATGCTTTTTTATTACCATTAAAGTATATGTCACATATGTTGGAAGGTAAATATTCAGCAAATACTAAAACAACTTAAAAGCATTTTTAAAATAAACACAATCGAAACAGAATGATTTTACATTTCTAAAGTACAAAAAATAAGGTAAAAGGACAAGAGAAACAAGCATTATCCAGGATGCTGTTTACAACTGGTGATAAAAATCGGATACAACTGTTGATAAAGCCCCCTAAGCTTATTTCTCAGAGAAATAACCATTTTCTGGGTCCATAAACCTTTCTTGAATATCTTCCCAGCATAAGCTACTGTGGTATAAGTAATACTACAGCAATGGCAGTCTCAGACGAAACTGTTAACATTTTTATTACTGCTCTTAGCAACAGGGAGTCACTTAATTAGAGATAAAAACCATGCAACTAACAGAAGTCATCTTCAAATTCTTATGTTAAGATCCAGCTTATCTAACACAACGCCAAGTGTTTCAGAGACAGAGACCCAGCACAGACTGTAACCACCACCACTGTGCAACTTCTCTAAGGAAACTGATCCGTGGGGAGGACGCAAACACCAATCACAAGGTTGTAAAAGCTTTAAAAGCATGTTTACTGGGACTTAAGGAGACTGAAGTTCTTAATATAATCTCTTTCTCTGTCAGTTACTAACACATCATTCCTAGCCTACCAATGCATTATAAGTGAACAGGCATTTTAAGATGACACGGGGACTCAGTGTTACAGAGTCTTTTTATACACCACATGCATTGGGGCCATCTCTTCACCTAAGTCAGCCACTCAATGGTGGAGTTGTTTTGTGCCTCACATTCCAATGAAGAAAAGATTTGAAGGCTAAACAAACTTGACCTAAGAAGAGAAGGAAACAGGGAACCCTCTGACCACAAGAGCTGGGCTGCAGGTGCAAAAGTCCTGCAGGCAGAACATTAAAAGACAAGTTGTCTGAGACCAGGAGAAAGGCTGAGCTGGGAAGGCTAGCAACAGAATGAACAGCTCATGGGAAGAAAACAAGTACACACACACACACACACACACACACACGGTGTCACCAGCTGGACCAAAGCTAGGCAGGAGGCACAAAGGGTGTCCCGCTGGACTACTGGAGCTCACGAGGGAGGGTGGGAGGTGACTCCCAGGGGTGAGGGTATAGGGACCCTGAGAACCAGGGACATCAGGGAAACCAGGGTGGTGTGTGCCACACATTCAAAGCTCCTCAAAGTAAAGACGGCCTAGAAATATGTCAGTAGGAGCAGATAATGGCATGAATGTTAGTGACAAACATGATGGTCATTTATGTTAATTTATTAGTCAGGCTGTCATTTCTAATTCTTTTTTAAATCATCTTTAGAAATCTAAAGGGAAAAGCCAATTTTCACCAGAAGGAAGAGAACGTTGTAAATATAGAACTATTGACTATGCAGGAAAATGTTTAGAATGCTGAAGCAAATAGTTCAAGGGTACAGATTACAAGCATAATAGAGTTTCAAATGAGTTGCCATAGCTACAAAAAGATAATTAATTTTGAGGAAACAAAAGAAAAGAGATATCATTAGGGGCAGTTTTCAAAGAGCTGAAATAATAAATGTGGCATCCAAATTTAACTCACATTGCTTCCTGACAGGAGCCAGCAATGCTCCTCTACATGGGACCACTTCCAAGGCTGCCCCCCCCCCCACCTCCCCAATCCGCTGGGCCCCGCCTCCCCTGGGGCTCAGCTAAATCCTCAGACGGTGAGAGAGACTGCTAGTTCCCAGCTGCTCCATAAAGTCTCTCGGAAGTTCAGTTGTCTGTGTAGCTTGAACTGTACAATCATCACTTGGTTTTTATCACGCAAATATCTATTAAGCACTAGCTGTGTGCCAGGCGCAGTGCCTAAAGGTAAGGAAGGAAGAGGGTAAAACAAAGAAGTGAGTGTGTAGATTACAGAGAACAGGATAACAGGATGGGCTAAAGTCTGAACGACACGCTATGGATTTAGGGAGTGAAAAAGCCAACTCTAGGAGACCACATGGAGAAGGCAATGGCACCCCACTCCAGTACTCTTGCCTGGAAAATCCCATGGATGGAGGAACCTGGTGGGCTGCAATCCATGGGGTCGTGAAGAGTCAGACACGACTAAGTGACTTCACTTTCACTTTTCACTTTCATGCACTGGAGAAGGAAATGGCAACCCACTCCAGTGCTCTTGCCTGGAGAATCCCGGGGATGGGGAAGCCTGGTGGGCTGCCGTCTACGGGGTCACACAGAGTCGGACACGACTGAAGTGACTTAGCAGCAGCAGGAGACCACATGGAAGGTGACATCCAATCTGGGTCTGGAAGCGCAAGCCTTATCTTCCAGGCCCGTAAGGAAGAGGAGAAAAGGGGATTTCAAGATGAAATGACTGTGTTTTCTTGCTCTCCTTCACCTGAAGTGAGAAGAGGGTAGGTTTTGGATACCAAAGACGTAAGAGCTGTGGCCTTATTTAACCTTTCCTTGTTTATAAAACGGAATATTCAAGGGTGTGGCAAGGATTAATTATATCATGTATATTTGAAGGGCGAGTATCTAGCAAGCATTTAAAAAGATGTTTCCTCCCTCCCCTCCTTGGAAACTGTCAACTCAATGCAGGCAGGAGCGGAGTTGCGTACTTCTACCAGCTGCAGTGTCTAACCCACAGGCCAACCACAATTTCTTCTTGGAATAATAATTTTTCAATCATTCCCCTTTGAATCTGATATCCATCATGCCAACTTATGTGACATACATAAAAACAAAGTTCTAAACTCTCTCACGACTCACGCTGTACTATTCACCAGGCACACCAAGCAAATACATAAGGCACCAGCAAGGCAGAAGGGGAGACGGACAGAGGGGAGGAGGCAGAAAAAGGGGTTTTTAAGGTTTGTATCTGATACCTGAGAGCAAAGATTAAAGCAGTCCTCCTGAAGGAAAGAAACACAGCAGTGTTGGACTTGCTTACTCCTGCTTCACAGTTTAGGTTTCACTTTGACTTTCGCAGGCTGGAGCACCATAATCACCGCATTCTTAGGTTCCAAAGGTGATTTAAGTCCTGCTCAAACAGCTCAAATAGATATTCCCCAAATTCCTGTCCAGTGAGGTCGCAAAATGGGGACAAAACCACCACAAAGTCAGTTTAAAAGAGAAAATGTAATCCAGTCACTGTCTGAGCCTGACACAGCAATCGGCACTTTAGATATTATCTTACTTACTCTTCTAGGTACTGAAATTCATTCACTCTCCAACCACACAGTCAACTTTCTTGCTTGGAAACAGGGTTAATATTCACCTATTTCACAGGCTTGTCTTAAGGATCACCAAGTAAACACGCCTAAAATGCCTGGGCAATAGCACATGGCACAGGGTCCCCAATCATGGCAGCTACGACCTTAATGGAAACTTGACATCTAGACTGGAAACTTGGACACTAAAAGCAGGAGAAACGAGCTGACTCAGAGAGGCATCCAGAAGTGGTGGAGCAGCAGAGCTGAAGCCTGGCAGGGCTGGCTCTGGAGACAGAATGGCTTGGCTTGCTACCCCTTGGCACATGTGCCCAGAGCCTATTCAGCTCCAACGTTCCAAGCTGTTTAACCACATTCAGTTCACTGTGGGCACCTCAGTATCCAAAAAGCTTGCCAAATCCAACTATTTTAAAAAAGCACTCCAAGTGATCAAGCAAATAAAGAGGCTTTTCTTCAAAGAAAAGATCATTTATTGAGATTCAGTAAACCACTGTAGTATGGCTCCTGCAATTGCTTACACATTTGCTACCATGTTGGTACATCAGCTTAAGTTAAAAACTAGGACAAAGCTCAATACCAGCGCATCTGGCCAGAGGAGGCCATTGGATTCTGTGGGATTGGCCACGCATCTAAACCTAATGTTATCAAGACAACAGCAATAAGTAAATTTGCATTTCTTTGTTAATAAACAAGCATATGCAAAAAAAAAAAAAAAAGCCTATTTTTTCTCAAACTGATATGATCTTCTTACCACTTCTCACCTCCCAACAACTCACCCCAAAACAGGATGGATAGTGGGCATGAAGGAAATAACCAAATTCAGCCCAATCTACTCCTCTAAAGCTGATCCAATAATCTGAACAACTTCTTTAAGTAATCTTACAGATGTCTCTTTTAGACGGCTCACATAAATGCTCAGTCTTTTAGATTTCCTTCCCATCATCCTGCTTTTCTTCAAGATGCTATCTGACTGCATGAAGGAGAAAGTTCTCAAACTACCCCATGGCAGAGAGGAGAGCTGACCCTCATAGCCACACAAAGCCCTCTGGGTCTCTACTGGACTCTCTCCCATAAAGTACCTTAACTCACTGCTTATTAGTCTAGCAGCAGCTGGTTAAGACTGGTGCTCTGCGGGGTATTCTTTCCAGTGGTGGTGCTGAATGGGGAACAGTGTTGGGTGTGTGCTGGTTCCCATCCTTACACAGGGGTACTGGTCACTTGTCTCTGATGCTGAAATTCCTGCACATGCAGATCTTCTTCATTCTAACCTAGGACCTCTACGGTCCCCTCACCAGGATACACAAGCACTACCAGGTCTCTCTCACACTTCATGCACGCCCCTGGGGACCAGGAGCACTGCCTTGGAGGCCACCTGCCTTCTGCCAAAACCTCCAAGCCATCACTCCAGTGCATGTTGAAAGTGGCTGGCTGCAGAGCTGGCAGACCCCAAGAACCACTTAGGAAAATGACTTGGTCTGTCAAAACAAGAATGAGGACTGAGAAGAAGACAAGACTGCATTCATACCATTAACGTTACAAATTAAATAATAATGAGCTCAATAAAGACTAGACTGTATGCTTTTTAATCTTTCTATCCTCAGACGCCTGAACCATAATAAGCCCGTTTTTTGTTTTGTTTTTTCTCTTTAAAAACTGCTGAGCACAGAAAAAACAAAGGTGTTCTGCCTCATCAACGGGGATGAAGACCAGATGAGCAGTGCGCACGGCCTCCACTTCTTCCACGTGACACTTTACTACATATCTGCACTTCAGTTCTTCTCCTGATTCTGACGTGTTCCACAACTGTTCCTTTTCTGATTCACATAAATCTCCAAGCTGTCACTGTGCTTACAATTCTAACCATAGCTACCAGTCCATCATAAAGGAAACCAGTCCTGAATATTCACTGGAAGGACTGATGGTGAAGCTGACACTCCAATATTCTGGTCACCTGATGCGAAGAACTGACTCATCTGAAAAGACCCTGATGCTGGGAAAGAATGAAAACGGAAACAGAAGGGGATGACAGAGGATAAGATAGTTGGATGGCATCACCGACTCAACAGACATGAGTTTGAGTAAACTCCAGGAGTTGGTGACGGACAGGAGGACTGGTGTGCTGCAGTCCATGGGGTCGCAAAGAGTCCGACACGACTGAGCGACTGAACTGAACTGAACACATGTGTTAGGTTCTTTATGACCAGGTACCATATCGAATGCTCTGTATGACCCACAATGCCTAAGTACAGTGGTATATATTGCATGGGCTTATGAATAGTTTATTGGAAAATTAAAGAATAAACTTTTAAAGGCTGAGGAGGTACCATTTCACACCTGTCAGAATGGCTGCTATCCAAAAGTCTACATGCAATAA
Source organism: Moschus berezovskii (assembly GCF_049115385.1). Lineage (NCBI taxonomy): Eukaryota > Metazoa > Chordata > Mammalia > Artiodactyla > Moschidae > Moschus > Moschus berezovskii. The sequence goes on from NC_142460.1 coordinate 85,267,525, forward strand.
ATGCTGGAGAGGATGTGGAGAGAAAGGAACCCTCTTACACTGTTGGTGGGAATGCAAACTAGTACAGCCACTATGGAGAACAGTGTGGAGATTCCTCAAAAAACTGGAAATAGAACTGCCATATGATCCAGCAATCGCACTCCTGGGCATACACACCGAGGAAACCAGAATTGAAAGAGACACGTGTACTCCAATGTTCATTGCAGCACTGTTTATAATAGCCAGAACATGGAAGCAACCTAGATGTCCATCTGCAGATGAATGGATAAGAAAGCTTTGGTACATATACACAATGGAGTATTACTCAGCCATTAAAAAGAATGCATTTGAATCATTTCTAATGAGGTGGATGAAACTGGAGCCTATTATACAGAGTGAAGTAAGCCAGAAAGAAAAACACCAATACAGCATACTAACGCATATATATGGAATTTAGAAAGATGCAAATGACAACCCTGTATACGAGACAGCAAAAGAGATACAGATGTATAGATCAGTCTTTGGGACTCTGTGGGAGAGGGTGAGGGTGGGATGATTTGGGAGAATGTCATTGAAACACATATGCTGTCATATATGAAATGAATCACTAGTTCAGGGTCAATGCATGTTACAGGATGCTCGGGGCTGGCATGCGGGGATGACCCAGAGGGAGGATAAAGGGAGGAGGGAGGTGGGAGGGGGTTCAGGAGGGGGAACTTATGTAAACCCGGGGCGAATTCATGTCAATGTATGGCAAAACCAACCAATATAATATTGTAAAATAATTTTCCTCCAATAAAAAATAAATTAATTACAAAAAAAAAAAAATAAAGGCTGAGGAGGAAGAGGGAGATAGGTCTCCAGAAAACGGCGAGAAGAAATTAATGCTATAAAGAGGAAATTAATATATGAATGCTATTTAAGAAGAAGTGGGCTTCCTTGGTGGCTCAGTGGCAAAGAACCTGCTTGTCTGCAGGAGACGTGGGTTCGATCCCTGGGTCAGGAAGATCCCCTGGAGAGGGAAATGGCAACCCACTCCAGGATTCTTGCCTCAGAAATCCCACAACAGCGGAACCGGGCAGGCTATAGTCCATGGGATCACAAAAGAGTCAGACATGATTTAGCAACTAAACAAAAACAATTTAAGAAGAAAGTTACATTTCATACTGTTCTGTATGGGTCCCTATGTGTCTTTTGGGAAATGAACCTTTACAACCTGACCATTATTAATTAGCACTGACTTATCTCTTACCAGGTGCAAGGCAATATGTTAGCTCCTGGAAGTAAAAAGAAATATAAGACCAACTCAAAGCACTTATTTAATCAAGACGACTAGACATAAATGTAAAAAAGTAAACTACCACAAAAAGTAAGTTTTAGTCCTTGACTCCCAATTCTCATCACACACATGAAAAACTAATTTCAGGGGGACTACAGGTCAAGTGGTCACATATGGATGTGAGAGTTGGACTGTGAAGAAAGCTGATCGTCGAAGAAGTGATGCTTTTGAACTGCGGTGCTGGAGAAGATTCTTGAGAGTCTCTTCGACTGCAAGGAGATCCAACCAGTCCATCCTAAAGGAGATCAGTCCTGGGTGTTCACTGGAAGGACTGATGCTAAAGCTGAAACTTCAATACTATGGCCACCTCATGCGAAGAGTTGACTCATTGGAAAAGACTGATGCTGGGAGGGATTGGGGGCACGAGGAGAAGGGGACGACAAGAATGAGATGGCTGGATGGCATCACCAACTCGATGGACATGAGTTTGAGTGAACTCTGGGAGTTGGTGATGGACAGGGAGGCCTGGCGTGCTGCGATTCATGGGGTCGCAAAGAGTCGGACACAACTGAGCGACTGAACTGGTCAAAATATAAAAGATAAACAGTACAGTTTTTACAAGATTACAGGCAAAGATATCTTAGCCAAGACACAAAAAGTGCTAGTCAAAAAGAAAAAAGTGTCAAAACCAAATAAATTACAATTAAGAACTGTTCTTTAAAAGATACTAAAGTATGAAGGTAAAAAGGCAAGTCACAGGTAAAAGATTTTGTGACCCATATAACCAATAAAGTACCTGTATTTCAGCAAAAATATTTTTAACACCCATACAAATCAAGGGGAAAAAAGACACACGGACTTTCAAAGTTTAAAAACTGGCAAAATCCCAAGGGTTTGTCAAAAGGTAAGTAAACAAAAGTATCATATATATAACAATGAAATATTCAGTTCAGTTCAGTTCAGTCGCTCAGTCGTGTCCGACTCTCCGCGACCCCATGAATCACAGCACGCCAGGCCTCCCTGTCCATCACCAACTCCCGGAGTACACTCAAACTCATGTCCACAGAGTCGGTGATGCCATCCAGCCATCTCATTCTCCGTTGTCCCCTTCTCCTCCTGCCCCCAACCTTTCCCAGCATCAGAGTCTTTTCCAGTGAGTCAACTCGTCACATGAGGTGGCCAAAGTATTGCAGTTTCAGCTTTAGCATCAGTCCCTCCAATGAACATCCAGGACTGATCTCCTTTAGAATGGACTGGTTGGATCTCCTTGCAGTATAAGGGACTCTCAAGAGTCTTCTCCAACACCACAGTTCAAAAGCATCGATTCTTCCACGATCAGCCTTCTTCACAGTCCAACTCTCACATCCATACATGACCACGGGAAAAACCATTGCCTTGACTAGACGGACTTTGGTTGGCAAAGTAATGTCTCTGCTTTTTAATATACTATCAAGGTTGGTCATAACTTTCCTTCCAAGGAGCAAGCGTCTTTTAATTTCATGGCTGCAATCAGCATCTGCAGTGATTTTGGAGCCCAAAAAAAAAGTCTGACACTGATTCCACTGTTTTTCCATCTATTTCCCATGAAGTGATGGGACCAGATGCCATGATCTTCGTCTTCTGAATGTTGAGCTTCAAGCCAACCTTTTCACTCTCCTCTCACTTTCATCAAGAGGCCTTTGAGTTCCTCTTCACTTTCTGCCATAAGGGTAGTGTCATCTGCATATCTGAGGTTATTGATATTTCTCCCGGCAATCTTGATTCCAGCTCATGCTTCTTCCAGCCCAGCGTTCCTCATGATGTACTCTGCATATAAGTTAAATAAGCAAGGTGACAATATACAACCTTGACATACTCCTTTTCCTATTTGGAACCAGTCTGTTGTTCCATGTCCAGTTCTAACTGTTGCTTCCTGACCTGCATACAGGTTTCTCAAGAGGCAGGTCAGGTGGTCTGGGATTCCCATCTCTTTCAGAATGTTCCACAGTTTATTGTGATCCACACAGTCAAAGGCTTTGGCATAGTCAATGAAGCAGAAATAGATGTTTTTCTGAAACTCTCTTGCTTTCTCCATGATCCAGCGGATGTTGGCAATTTGATCTCTGGTGCCTCTGCCTTTTCTAAAACCTGCTTGAACATCTGGGAGTTCACGGTTTACTCAGGCCTAAAAAGGAATGAAGTTTTGATACCTGCTGCAACATGGGTGAACCCTGAAACCACGCTAAGTGAAGTAAGTCAGTCACAAAAGGACAAATACCATATGACTCCACCTATATGCAGAGAAGGCAATGGAACCCCACTCCCGTACTCTTGCCTGGAAAATCCCATGGGCGGAAAAGCCTGGTAGGCTGCAGTCCATGGGGTCGCTAAGAGTCAGACACGACTGAGTGACTTCATTTTCACTTTTCACTTTCATGCACTGGAGAAGGAAATGGCAACCCACTCCAGTATTCTTGCCTGGAGAATCCCAGGGACGGCAGAGCCTGGTGGGCTGCCGTCTATGGGGTCGCACAGAGTTGGACACGTCTGAAGCGACTTAGCAGCAGCCACCTATATAAGATACCTAGAATCAGCAAATTCAAAGATATCTAAATAGATCAGATGTTACCAGGGCCTAGGGGAAACAGGAACAGGCAGCTATTATTTAATATTTATTTAATTTCTGTTTGGGATGATAAAAATGTTTTAGAAATAGACAGTGATGATGGTTGTACAACACTGTGAAAATGCTTAATGCCACTGAATTGCACACTGAATAGCAAAATGGTTTGCTATTGTTCAGTTGCTCAGTTGTGTCTATTCTTTGCAACCCCATGGACTGCAGCATGCCAGGCTTCCCTGTCCTTCACTATCTCCAGAATTTGCTCAAGCTCATTGAATCGGTGATGTCATCCAACAATCTCAGCCTCTATAGTCCCCTTCTCCTCCTGTCCTCAATCTTTCCCACCATCAGGGTCTTTTCCAATGAGTTAGCATCATGTGGCCAAAGTATTGGAGCTTCAGCATCAGTCCTTCCAGTAAATATTCATGGTTGACTTCCATTAGGATTGACTGGTTTGATCTCCCTGCTGTCCAAGGGACTCTCAAGAGTCTTCTCCAGCACCAATTCTGGAGAAGAATTTGAAAACATCAATTCCTCAGTGCTAAGACTTCTTTGTGGTCCAAATCTCACATCCAGACATGATTACTGGAAAAACCACAGCTTTGACTATATGGACCTTTGCTGGCAAAGTGATGTCTCTGCTTTTTCATATGCTGTCTAGGTTTGTCACAGCTTTTCTTCCAAGGAGCAAGTGTCTTTTAATTTCATGCTACAGTCACCATACACAGCAATTCTGGAGTCCCAGAAAATAAAGTCTGTCACTGTTTCCTCATCTATTTACCATGAAGTGATGGGACCAGATGCCATGATCTTCACTTTCTGAATGTTGAGTTTAATGCCAGCCTTTTCACTCTCCTCTTTCACTTTCATCAAGATGCCCTTTAATTCCTCTTCACTTTCTGCCATGTGAGTGGTATCATCTGCATATCTGAGGTTGTTGATATTTCTCCCAGTAATCTTGATTCCAGTTTGTGCTTCATCCAGTCCAGCATTTTGCATGGTGTTCAGTTCAGTTCAGTCGCTCAGTCATGTCCGACTCTCCGCAACCCCATGAATCACAGCACGCCAGGCCTCCCTGTCCATCACCAAATCCCGGAGTTCACTCAAACTCATGTCCACAGAGTCGGTGATGCCATCCAGCCATCTCATTCTCGGTCATCCCCTTCTCCCCCCTCCCCCCAACCTTTCCCAGCATCAGAGTCTTTTCCAGTGAGTCAACTTGTCGCATGAGGTGGCCAAAGTATTGCAGCTTCAGCTTTAGCATCAGTTCTTCCAATGAACACCCAGGATTGATCTCCCTTAGAATGGACTGGTTGGATCTCCTGGCGGTACAAGGGACTCTCAAGAGTCTTCTCCAACACCACAGTTCAAAAGCATCAATTCTTCGGCGATCAGCTTTCTTCACAGTCCAACTCTCACATCCATACATGACCACGGGAACTCTGCATATAAGTTAAATAAGCAGGGTGACAATACACAGCCTTAATGTACTCCTTTCCCATTTGGAACCAGTTCTAACTATTGCTTCTTGACCTGCATACAGGTTTCTCAGGATACGGTAAGGTGGTTGGATAGTCCCATCTCTTTAAGAATTTTCCACAGTTTGCTGAGATCCAAAGTCAAACGCTTTAGCATAGTCAATGAAGCAGAAGTTTTTCTGGAATTCCCTTGCTTTTTCTATGATCCAACAGATGTTGGCAATTTAAAATGGCTAATTTTATGTAACATTTTACCACAATTCCTAAAAATCACCAATGTAATACACCAAAAATCACTGTATAAACAAGTGAAAATATGGTATGCTAATTATATCACAATAAAGTTGTTTTTTTAAAACTGGCAAAAGACTTGAACAGACAGTTCACAAAAGAAGATACCTAAATGGCCAGTAAAAAGGGGAAAAGGTGAGCAACCTCATTGGTAATCAGCCAAGTACAAAATACCTGCAAACTAGGCACACATAGTGTGATACCTTTATTTGCCCATCAGAATGACTACAATAAAACAAGTTGACAATACTTGATATTCACCAGGATGTAAAGAAAATGGATAAACTGCTGCTGCTGCTAAGTCACTTCAGTCATGTCCAACTCTGTGCGACCCCATAGACGGCAGCCCACCAGGCTCCCCTGTCCCTGGGATTCTCCAGGCAAGAACACTGGAGTGAGTTGCCATTTCCTTCTCCAATGCATGCAAGTGAAAAGTGAAAGTGAAGTCGCTCAGTCGTGTCCGACCCTCAGTGACCCCATGGACTGCAACCTTCCAGGCTCCTCCGTCCATGGGATTTTCCAGGCAAGAGTACTGGAGTGGGTTGCCATTGCCTTCTCCGAGATAAACTTCTAGGAGGGTGTAAAGATCAGCACAGACACTTTGGGAAAACGGCAGTACCTACTAAGGCTGAATATGTAGAATTTGCTTCTTAGGTGTATTCCTAACTCTGATTATGTGTCCAAAGACACATACAAGAATGTTCACAGCAGTGTTGTTCATTGTCAAAACTAGAAACCAACCAAACGTCTCTGAGCAGTAGGATGGATGAATCCATATAGTGGTATATTCACTCACTGAAGTGGAAACAGTGTCAGACTTTATTTTTTTGGGCTCCAAAATCACTGCAGATGCTGACTGCAGCCATGAAATTAAAAGACGCTGACTCCTTGGAAGGAAAGTTATGACCAACCTAGATAGTATATTAAAAAGCAGAGACATTACTTTGCCAACCAAGGTCCGTCTAGTCAAGGCTATGGTTTTTCCAGTGGTCATGTATGAATGTGAGAGTTGGACTGTGAAGAAAGCTGATCGCCGAAGAATTGATGCTTTTGAACTGTGGTGCTAGAGAAGACTCTTGAGAGTCCCTTGGACTGCAAGGTGATCCAACCAGTCCATTCTAAAGGAGATCAATCCTGGGTGTTCATTGGAAGGACTGATGCTAAAGCTGAAACTCCAATACTTTGGCCACCTCATGCAACAAGTTGACTCACTGGAAAAGACTCTGATGCTGGGAAGGATTGGGGGCGGGAGGAGAAGGGGATGACAGAGAATGAGATGGCTGGTTGGCATCACCGACTCGATGGACATGAGTTTGAGTGAACTCCAGGAATTGGTGACGGACAGGGAGGCCTGGCGTGCTGTAATTCATGGGGTCGCAAATAGTCGGACACAACTGAGCGACTGAACTGAACTGAAGTGTTATGCTGTAACAGAGGTGAAGAAATTACAGCTACATGTAGCAGTTTGGATAAATCACATAATCAGTGGTGAATTTTCAAAGCCAGACACAAAGGAATACATACTGAATAAGAATTATTCTTCTTATATAAATTTTAAAAACAGACTAATTTCTGGTATTAGAAGTCAAAAAGTGGTTACTTTTGTCAGTCTCCAAAAGCAATAGAAATAAAAGCAAAAATAAAAAAAATGGGACCTAATCAAATTTATAAGCTTCTGTACAACAAAGGAAACCATTAACAACAAAAAAAAAAAGACAGCCTACAGACGGAGAAAATACCTGCAAATGATGTGACCAACAAGGGCTTAATTTCCAAAATATAGAAACAGCCCACACAACCTGATAACAAAAAAAAAAAAAAAAAATTCAATCAAAAAACAGGCAGGAGACCTCAACAGACATTTTTCCAAAGAAGCTATACTGATGGCCAATAGACACATGAAAAGATGCTCATCATTGCTAATTATCCCGTTCCGTTCCGTCGCTCAGTCGTGTCTGACTCTTTGCGACCCCGTGGACTGTAGCCTACCAGGCTTCTCTGTCCATGGGATTCTCCAGGCAAGAATACTGGAGTGGGTTACCGTTTCCTTCTCCAGGGGATCTTCCCGACCCAGGGAAATGCAAATCAATAATACAATGAAATATTACCACACACCAATCAGAACGGCCATCCCTATAAAGGCTACAAATTGTAAATGCTGGAGAAGGTATGGAAAAAAAGGAAACCTTCCTACACTGTTGGTGGGAATGTAAACTGGGGCAACCACTATGGAAAACAGTATGGAGGTGCTTCAAAAAACTAAAAATAGAATTGCCCTATGACCTAGCAATCCCACTCCTGAGCATGTTCCCAGACAAAATTGTAATTTAGAAAGATACATGCAACCCTATGTTCAAAGCAGCACAATTCACAACAGCCAAGACATGAAAAAAAACCTAAATGCACATCAACAGATAAACAGGTAAAGAAGATGAGGTATATACAATGGAGTATTAGTCATGGAAAAGAATAAAATCATGCCATTTGTAGCAACATGGATGGATCCAGAGATTATCATACTAAGCAAAGTCAGAAAGAGAAAGACAAATACCATATAACATCGCTTATATGTAAAATCTAAAATATGACACAAATGAACTTATCTATAAAAAAGAAACAGACTCACAGACATAAAGAATAGATCTGCAGTTACCAAGAGGGAGGACAGATGGAGATGGAAGGATCAAGAGTTTGGAATTCACAGGTGCAAACTATCCAATATAGGATGGATAAACAACAAGGTCCTACTGTGTAGCACAGGGAAGCACAGTCAATATCCTGTGATAAACCGTAATTGAAAAGAATAATTAAAAGAATATACATGCATAACTCAATCACTTTGCTGTAGGGAGACATTAACACAACATTGTAAACCAGCTATACTTTCAGTAAATTTTTTTAAAAGTGGTTACCTTGGGGGAGCAGGGAATGGTAGGATGATTGACAGGGTCTCTGGGGGTCATTGGATGTGGGCAATGCACTGCCTTTGGAGCTAGATGATGGTTACCTACGTATGATATGACTTGTGATAATTCACTAAGTACTACTCAATATTACTACAGTATTTTGTGTATATTATGGTTTTTAAAACTTTAGTCCTGGTCACTACTCTCTTTTCTAATAAATACAGCAACTTTGAAATATCCCCAAAATAACTATGTATGTCATCATTCCTCAGTGGACTGAACAAAGTACCAATTTTAGAAAGGCAGCAGGAACATGTTAGAAGAAAGTGGGAAGCTACTGTAAACTTAGCTCACATAAAGGAAAAGGCTGAGTGACTGTATTAAAGGTTTTCAGAGTATGCAGTTGTTATTGCTATTGAAGGAAGGGAGGGATATAATGAAAACAGATTTTGACAGGAAAGCAACCTGGCACAGAATAAAGGATAGATCAAAGAGAAGAAAGGCGAAATAAAGAACCACTAGAAAAGTGTCAGAATAATGTAAACTTTAGGATATAAATTAATGGAGGTAGTGAGGAAAGAAAGGAGAGCAAGAAATTAAGAACACTAAGAAAAAATGGTTTAGATTTGGTGGTTCTCAGATGTGAAAAAAATAATAATTATTTTTGCCTAGGCACAGGCCATGGGACTACACACTTGCCCAGTGTGATGCTGCCACAGTGTCCAAAGTCCAGACAATATCAAAAGCTTGGGCCACATACAAAATCAGTCTCCCTGAGATTTAAACATAAATGTGTATGTGTGTGTATGCAGACCGCAACATGTAAAGTTAGATAACTGTGCGTATGTTTCTCTATTAGCAAGTATATATAAAGTAGAACGGCAAGACAGGTTTTGGGAAGTTTAACCTGGATGTGGAAAAGCTGAAGCAGAAATTTACTCACTGCCCCTGAGTAAATACACCACAGGGAATAGGGGAACAGCTCCACTACCCTCTGACTCAAGTCAAAGAGAAAGCTGGCAGGCCAACTTCCACTGGGTCAAGAGAATCTTAGATGAGAATTCAAGAGGAAGCGCTCAAGATTGCAAATTATTTTCGTGCTCATGGTCAACATCATCAGTTTATAGAAAACTCGTTAGACATTGACGGAGTAAGCAGATTTGATTTATTTCAATGCAGGCAGATGGCTTGGTCGTGGAAATTGTGAAGAGATTTGCTGAGCGGCTTCGTCAGATCAAGGACATTATGGAATTAAAGGGCTCTAAGAGACCTCAGTGGTCCAGTTCCCCGTGGCTCACAACATTACACTTTCTTACTAATGAGAAAGACAACTCAACCACATGAATCCAAAGTAACTAGGAAGGGAGGAGAAAGAGCACAATTTATTTGTCCAAAGAAGTACAAATGTTAACACGGAAACTGGAGATATCAAAGGGCAACTGAAACACGCTTTGCTCTGAGGACAATGAACTCACAAATTAGCAAGAATTCAAAGTCACATTTTCAGAAAGTATTTTTATGAAAACGAATCATGTTTAAGTTTCTATAACTATTTTGGAGGACACACCTTAAGAATCTTCTCTACTAGCATGTTTCAGTTTCAGAAAAAAAATTAATCTGAAAACAAATCATACCAAGAAAACACAGTGGGCAGTGAGTTTACAAAATCTTAGAATTATTTTGGAAGTTCTGCCAATGTGACTAACTGTCCATTTGGGAGACCACCTGGTTTTGCATAAAAACATCCTCTTTCATGAAAATGCACAAAGAACAGCTGGGAAACACTATCAATGACATAAGTCAGAGTTAAGACATGTCCAACCACACCCCTCCAGAGCTTTCATCACTACCTCCTTGACCAAAAGCCATTGTTTTTTAAAAGCTCACAGGCTTTTCACTGTGAGCACTACGAAATTGTCTATATACATCATGTAACCCAGTCCAGATACATTTTAGACACTGGTGGCTCAGTGATAAAGAATTCACATGACAACACAAGAGATGTGGGTTCAAACCCTGAGTCAGGAAGAAGGAAATGACAAACCACTCCAGTACTCTTGCCTGGGGAATCCCACGGACAGCGGAGCCTGGTGGGCCACCGTCCATGGGATGACAAAGAATTGGACACAACTCGGCGACTAAATAACAACAAATGCCTGGCTTAGACCAAAAGCAGTCATTATGCGATAAAAGCAGAGGAAGGTCCTAAAAATCAAGTTAAAGGACCAGGGTACAGTGATTGTGGTAAAATGTTTTTTCATAAGTCTCTTCACAACTGACCCTCTCTTGGCACATACAATACCTATCTATGCTACAAAGGATTTAAGAAAATAAAGATGTATGTACACAGCCTGAGCTAAAGTGAACAGAAATTAATTTTAAAATATAATTCTTTATATTTGAAACCACTTTTTATAATCTTTTTACAACAGATGAAGATGGTTTTAATTCCTAGAATGGGTATTACCAAAAAGTTTTATTAAATTGATAGGGGGAGAGGGCGAGGTAAGTCAAATAACTATTTTAGGAAAAGTTTTATAAATATGTTAACACCAGTCATATGCTTTCTCCAGCTTATTTTATTGCCAATATTCTCAATACTTGGAAGCCAAGTTAAAGAACCATGAGGACATAGAGCTAGAAAAGAAGAGATCACCTAACCACCTAATCACTCATTTTGCAAAAGCAAACAGGCCTGGAGAGCTAGAAGTTTGATGGGTCCCAGGTCACACCCCCACTGATAACCCTGGTTAGGACTCTTGCTTCCTGACTCAAACTGGGGTTTAGCAATCCTTACGATTAACTGCCACTAACCAAGCATTTTCATTTTTTACTTGCCAGGTACTATGCTACACAGTTTAGAGATGTGTCATTTCATTTAATTTAGTACTTCTCAACACACTGAGAAGGTTATTTCCACTTTACAAGATAATTAAGCCCAAGCTCAGGACATCAATAACATTCCCAAGTCATAGAACAAATAAATGACAAGTCAAGAATACAAATCTGAGCTGTCTGACTCTACAAACCCATAAACTTTTATGTGATGCTAAACATGTACAACCAAAAAATTTCACTTTGGGCAACCTAGACTATAAAAATTTCTACACAAATTTATAGGTTATATGTCCAAAGATGTCTGCTACATAGTCAATATAAAAAAAATAAGAAACAACATAAATATCCAATAATGGAGAAACAGCTAAATAAATTATACATGCTGTGAAATACCAAATGATCACTAAGGATAATGTAACAGATGTGGTAAGATACCATGTAACAGATGTGTAAGATACCCATATTAAATTGTTATGTTTTAAAAATAAGTTAGAGAAGAGAATTTATGGCATTATTTAAAAAAAAATACATATGCATGCAGACTTTGTTTGTGGTTCAAGAAAGGCCTGGAACAATGCACAGTCAAAGCAGAGAATTCAGTGGGTGGAGGTGGGTTTGAGTCAATTCTTAAACATTTCTGCACTGTTTGAATTTTTACAGCTAAGATATGCTATTTTTATAATTTTAAAAATTATACAAAAATAAAGAATTTTACAGTATAGTATTTATTTTTTTAAAAGGATACATACTCCATTTAATGCCATCCCCCATAAGACAGAATAACTGTGCAGCTATTTGTGTCTAAAACTTTTTAGAAAAAAGAAAAAGACTAATATCTCATTACACTATACCAGCATTTCAAGACTAGTCATAGATCCGTGGGGGTCTCCAAGATCCTGCCATAAAGTCCAAGAGGTAAAAGCTTTTTTCTTAATACTGGTAAAGTATTATCTGCCGTTTTGCCCAAGTTGACATTTGTACTTATGGTGCAGAAGCAGTGGTGGGTGAAACTGTTGGCGCCTTGGCATAAGTCAAGGCGCTGTCACGAAACCGTGGGAGAAGGCTGCAGTCATCACCATCACGCAGTCACGGTTAAAAAAGGAAATCCAGTTTTTTAAAAATGTCTTTGTGAAGCAACAACAGCAGTTTCATTGCATCCTGACCTTTTCTAGTATTCTATGTGACCGAATGGGCAGCATGAAATAGGAATCCCATATGCGGCTACAGAGTCAAGTGGGGTGCTAAGGAGAAGCACTCACTGGGCCAGCAATGAGAGCTCAAGGCTAACTCAACCATCCGCTTTTCCCCAGATTAGCCCTTGTACTTGAAAGAACAACTCACAGACTAATCAGTCAGACTTAGGAATCTGGATGACATTTTCTCAAAACCAAACAAAGCAAGACTCTCATTTTGAGAGAAGTAACAAGTATCTTTTGCCAATGATAAAACTGGAATAAATATTAAAATTTTGGAAAGCTTGTATCTGCCACTGTGAACTTGAACAGTTTCCCAACACTAAAAGGCTGTGCTGGTGAGGTCAATGGTGGTATTAAATGTGATTATCTTTTTACATTTTATAAAATGCAATACATGTCAACATCTGTAAGATCTGCATCAATGAACCAATATTTTTCAATCAATGAATAAGGTTACAAAAAAAAAAACACATGAGTATAAGATCCATTTAAAGTGCAATGTTTAAAATCTATTAAAGTGGACTTTAATACAATGGAGTAAGAAATGTTTACTGATATGGTTTCAGAATCTTCACCGCAACCAATCTTTAAGATGTATGTGTGCTCAGTTGCTAAGTCATGTCTGACTCTTTGCAATCCCATGGACTGTAGCCCATCAAGCTTCTCTGTCCATGGAATTTTCCAGTCAAGAATACTAGAGTGGGTTGCCATTTCCTCCTCCAGGAGATCGTTTCGACTCAGGGATCAAACCCTGTCTCTTGTATCTCCTGCATTACCAGTGAGCCACCTGGGAAGCCCAACCTTTTAGATACTACCACTTAAAGTGTTTTGGTGGAGTATCAATGAATAAACAAAATTATCTGAAAATGCTATCAACATACTCCTTCCTTTTTCAAATACATAGTTGTAAGAGGCCAGATATTCTTCATGTAGTTCAACCAAACCAATACATCATAATAAATTGAATACAAAAGCAGACAGGAGAATCTAGCTATCTTCCAGTGAGCCCGATATTTAAGAGATTTCTAAAAATGTAAAACAATGCCACTCTTCTTGCTAATATTTTTTGGCTTGAGAAAAACCCATATGTGTCACAGAAATGTATTATGTCAACATATAATGAATATATTACTGTTATTTTTAAATTGACTAGTACATATTTTTTAATCTTCTCACTTTTGACTTCTAACATGGTAAATTTGTGGGCTTCCCAGGTGGTGCTAGTGGTAAATAAGCCTGCCAATGCAGGAGACACAAGAGATGTGGGTTCAATCTGTGGGTTGGGAAGATCGCCTGAGTAGGAAATGGCAACCCATTCCAGTATTCTTGCCTGGAGAACTCCATGGACAGAGGAGATTAGCGTGCTACAGTCCACGGGGGTCACAAAGAGACTGACACCACTGAGCAACTAAGCACAGCACATGGTAAATGTTGACAGGATAACCCACATAAACAAAAGCACTTCTGGCCCTCAATAATCTTTAAGGTCCCAATAATCTTTAACACCAAAAAGTCTAAGAATCTTTGTAGTGTACTGTTAACACATTTTTCATGTGTTCTTCATACTGTCTTAAGTCTTGGCCAACAAGTACAAGTACAGCAATCTGCATTTACATACGGACAATACACATAACTGTACTACAAACTTTCTTAACCAATGAAAGCATCAAACGCTAGCTAGCCTGATTTGAATATGTTCTGCAACAAGTGATGTTCACTACACTTCAGCCTTTTCATTTGCCATGAATTTTGTGTTCTGGCAAATAATCTTGACCAATGAGGGCTGACAGAAGTTGTATAGCTCACAGTGATGTGCCTGGTCCAAAGAAACAAAGATTAGTACAATGATACTTAAATTTAAATGATGATAACATCAAGGCATTTGCAAGCACATTGCTGGGGATGCAGTTATGATTAGAAAACAACTTTGGACATTTGAGAGATATAAACATCACTGCAGACCGAAAGGATGGTACCTAAAGGAATGAGTCACAGCAGGAAGAAACTGTGGCTTGAAGAACACAGACTTCAGGGGAGGGAAGGGAATGAGAGCGGAGGACAACTAGCAAGCTCCACCAGGAAGTTCTAACGCCTCCCACGCGAGGCTGACTGAGTTAACGCTCCTGTTTCCTAAAAAGCTTCTGCAGTACTGTATGCACATGACATGGGGAACGGGAGGGAGGGCTTGGACCACGCACGTGCAGGCTCAGTCGCTCAGTCACGTCCATGGACTGTAGCCCACCATGCTCCTCTGTCCACAGGATTTTCCAGGCAAGACTACTTAAGTAGGTTGCCATTTCCTCCTCCAGGGAATCCTTCCCGCTGAGGGATCAAACACACCTCTCCCAAGTTGACAGCCAGATTCTTTACCACCTGGGAAGCTCAGACCATATGAGATGATAATTAATTATCTCCATTCTTGGAAGACTAGTTCCAACATACAGGCCTTCAGGACTAAGAACACCAGCGATACAAATGGGAAACTTCGAGGTTCTAAATGGATTCCCAAAAGTCCAATATCACTCTTCAGTACATGGAGCAAAATCTTTAGAAATTCCTTAGGTGCGGGGGGGCGGGGGGGGGGAGTCTTGAGATGAACAACTTCAAAGTTTTAGGATTAAAGAGAAGCTATGAAGCTATTTTAAAAGGTCTATAAATATAGCATTTCTACATAAACTTCTAAAGTCACAGAATTTGAAAAGGCTGTGAAAATAGAACTCTTTCACCTCTATTTCACAAAACATACAGCAAGGTTTAAAGATCAGCCGAAGCTGACAATCAAACCAAATCCCTGAGGAAAATTTTAAAGAAATTATTTTCCTTTAACAGAAAAACAGCATGCTTTTCAGGCACCCCAAGCACAGGGGAGTACCACCTGCTTTAGTAACCACTCACTCATGCAGTCACAATTATTCACTGAGCATTTACTCTATGCCAGGCATGGTCCTGCCTTTTAGATAAATGTATATACACACATACACACACACAATTATAGGATAAAGTTAACCTCATGCAACAGGGAAACTGTAGAACCCGGTCCACACAAGCCCACCAATTCTAGCTTCTAAGGTGATTTCTGGGTCTGCCTGGTTGGCTACAGGGGTTTTATTTGTTGACATCAATCCTGGAATAGGTAAAACAGAATAACTTGAAGTAACTACAATATCCAGTAGCTAGATTTATTTACTTAAGAAGAATCTGACGTATACTAACAGAACATTCTCCAAAGAAGAAGATGGGAAGGAAAGAGAGAAAAGAAACACCATTAATGAGAAAACAAATGTGAACATTTCTTAAGCTTCTACTGATGTGATCTTCAACAGACTTTGGTGGAATTTTAAATTTCTTTTCATTTAAAACATTTTGGATTAATGAGTCTTCTAATTTTTCCCATGGTCATGTATGGATGTGAGAGTTGGACTGTGAAGAAAGCTGATCGCCAAAGAATTGATGCTTTTGAACTGTGGTGCTGGAGAAGACTCTTGAGAGTCCCTTGGACTGCAAGGAGATCCAACCAGTCCATCCTAAAGGAGATCAATCCTGGGTGTTCATTGGAAGGACTGATGCTAAAGCTGAAACTCCAATACTTTGGCCACCTCATGAGAAGAGTTGACTCACTGGAAAAGACTCTGATGCTGGGAGGGATTGGGGGTGGGAGGAGAAGGGGACAACAGAGAATGAGATGGCTGGATGGCATCACTGACTCGATGGACATGAGTTTGAGTGAACTCTGGGAGTTGGTGATAGACAGGGAGGCCTGGCGTGCTGTGATTCATGGGGTCGCAGAGAGTCAGACACGACTGAGAGACTGAACTGAACTGAACTGAATAAATCACAGCAAGATCCTCTAACATCCTAGTGTAATGGAAATAAAAACAAACAAATGAGACTTAATTAAACTTAAAAACTTTTGCACAATAAGGGAAACTATAGGCAAGGTGAAAAGACAACCCTCAGAATGGAAGAAAATAATAGCAAATGAAAGAACTGTCAAAATTAATCTCCAAAATATACAAGCAGCTCATGCAGCTCAACACCAGAAAAACAAACGACCCAATCAAAAAGTGGGTAGAAGAGCTAAACAGACATTTCTCCAAAAAAGACCTACAGATGGCTAATAAACACATAAAAAATGCTCAACATTGTTCATTATTAGGGAAATGCAAATCAAAACAACAATGAGGTATCATCTCACAGCAGTCAGAATGGCCATCATCAAAAAGTCTACAAACAATAAATGTTGGAAAGGGTGTGGAAAAAAGGGAACCCTGCATCTTACACTGTTGGTAGGAATGCAAACTGCTACAACCACTATGGAGAACAGTAGGGAGATTCCTTTAAAAACTAGGAATAAAACTCCCACACAGCCCAACAACCCCATACTGGGCATATACCCTGAGGAAACCATACTTGAAAAAGACACATGTACCCCAGTGTTCACTGCAGCACTGTTTAAAATAGCTAGGACATGGAAGCAACCTAGATGTCCAATAGCAGATGAATGGATAAGAAGGCTGTGGTACATATACACAACAGAATATTACTCACCTATAAAAAGGAAAGCATCTGAGTCAGTTCTAATGAGGTGGATGAATGGAGACCCTCTTATACAGAGTGAAGTAAGTCAGAAAGAGAAAGACAAATATCATATAATAACACATATATATGGAATTGAGAAAGATAATCCCAACGATTCTCTACGAAGGGCAGCAAAGGAGAACAGACTTTCTTTATGTCTTTCAGTGCAAGAAGGAGAGGGTGGGATGATTTGAGAGGACAGCACTGAAACATACACATTACCATATGTGAAACAGATAGCCACTGCGAGTCTGATGTATGACACCGGGAACCCAAAGCAGGTGCTCTGTAACAACCTGGAGGGATGGGGCGGGGAGGGAAGTGGGAGGGGAATTCAGGAGAGAGGGGACACGTGTACACCTATGGCCGATTCACGCTGATGTATGGCAGAGGCCATCACAATACTGTAATTACCCTCTAATTAAAACAAAACACTAAATTAAAAAAAAGAATGGTCCAGAAGTGGCACCATTACATTAGAGTTACATTCACAATGTCAGATTGTATTATTACACAGTTACGATCCTCCGTGAAAAAAATTTTTAATTTCCCACAAACCTACTATACTTTAACCATCATCCCAACCCTAAACCCTGACCCACTCTCTTTCTTAGCCACTAATGCTAACCTGGTGAAGGACAGGGAAGCCTGGCGTGCTGCAGTCCATGGGGCCGCAAAGTGTCAGACGTGACTTAGCTACTGAAAAACAACAACGTTAACCTAATTCTCTGAAGATTCTCCCAAAGAACTTTCTGTGATACGAGTTTCCTGAACTCAGCACTTCTGAGACCTCAACTTCCTCACGGGCAAGGCTCTTCTAAATAAGTGCATCTAATCTGTCAGTTTGTTACCTCTCTCAAGATGAAAATGCTAAATGAAGAGAAAACAGTAAGTTGACTTTTACTGAATAGACTTCTTGTTCACACTGGTAAATTGCATTAGTTTAATCTTGTTCTACAAAAACAAAAAATTAGTGATATTTATGAAAACATGATCTCCCTATAACACATCAGTGAGGAAGAACCACACCATACATCATTCTGCATAGTACCTAATAATGCTAACACAGAACCCATATAGATCAGTGACTGAGTCTATGATTTATAAAATCAGGAAACAGATTTTTCTTTCGACTTCACATTTCTGCAATTTTAAAACCATCACAGATGCAAACTACTACTGCAGTCCTTGTTGCTGCTCTGCTGCTAAGTCGCTTCAGTCGTGTCCGACTCTGTGTGACCCCATAGACGGCAGTCCACCAGGCTCCCCTGTCCCTGGGATTCTCCAGGCAAGAACACTGGAGTGGGTTGCCATTTCCTTCTCCGATGCGTGAAAGTGAAGTCGCTCAGTCATGTTCACTCTTAGCGACCCCATAGACTGCAGCCTACCAGGCTCCTCCATCCATGGGATTTTCTAGGCAAGAGTACTGGAGTGGGGCGCCATTGCTTTCTCTGACAGTCTCTGTTACGTGGTAGGAAACCAGGCACAGAGGAAATCAATTACCCACACTGTAATGGGAAGAAATCCTTCCAGTTTAGTAAGATCAGCTTAACTAATAAGTAAACTAATTAACTTTCCACTTTTAAGACCAAAATCAGCTCAAATCGGATGGCATGTTGAATACCACCCAAGAACTGACAACCTCTCTTAAACTAGCTTCTCTCCAAGTACAATCAAGGGAGGATTTCAGAGCCTCCAGATGTTATGAAGCTGCTCTCAAAACAGAGGGTTAGATGTGTAAGTGCCAGGGAGTCCTCATCAAACAAGGGAGGCGGAAATCGAGGGGACCATGCTCACCTGAGGTCATCAGACTACCAGAAAGTCAGAAATCCTTCCACAAACTGCCTAAAATATAAACTGATGTCACAGGTGTAGATCACAGACTCAGAATCCCTCTTCTAAATAAACCAGTTACAGTTGAGAATTTTAGGGGAACGCCACAATTCTCCCAATTTCACTTCCAGAATGACGTTCTGTATAACTCAGAGTAACTAAAGAATTTTGTGCAACTAAAGCAAACCACCTAGTTTGACACTAAATCACATGGCTTAAGTATGAAGATTCAAATGAGACTTTTCATTATAAATGCTCCCACTATCAAAGTGTGAAAACACATTTGAAAATGTGCCACATACTGTTACTGGGGGGAAAAGTCTTTACCCATTGCATCAATACCTTGGGTCTGACAACAGTTCTAAGCATAACATTTTTGAATCCCTTGCTGATTTAATATGTAAACTGCTTCCTGAGTAGTCTGTGTTGAATATTGAACTTAATTTCTCTAAAATTTTCACCCAGTGGCTGTCACCTTTCATGTAGGTCAAACTACAAATTTTTACTAAAAAGTGAAAAAAGTTCCATAATTAAAGTTAAAGCTAGGCAGTGGAAGTTCACAGTAAATGTTTCATAATGCTAACACTCAGGCTCATAATTCTTCTCATTTTCATTTCATGTTGTCTTTCACGTATTTTCTCCAGATTCTGGAAGGTTACCTGCTATTTTAAGGAACCGCAAGTTATACAAGAAACACTTTAGATATACCTAACCCACTGGTACTCCTTTCCTAATTTGGAACCAGTCTGTTTTTCCATATTCAGTTCTAACTGTTGCTTCTTGACGTGCATACAGATTACTCAGGAGGTAGGTCAGGTGGTCTGGTTCCAAATAGGGAAAGGAGTACATCAAGGCTGTATATTGTCACCCTGATTATTTAACTTATATGCAGAGTACATCATGAGAAACGCTGGACTTGATGAAGCACAAGCTGGAATCAAGATTGCTGGGAGAAATATCAATAACCTCAGATACGCAGATGACAACACACTTACAGCAGAAAGCGAAGAACTAAAGAGCCTCTTGATGAAAGTGAAAGAGGAAAGTGAAAAAGTTGGCTTAAAACTCAACATTCAGAAAACTAAGATCATGACATCCGGTCCCATCAGTTCAGTTCAGTCGCTCAGTCGTGTCTGACTCTTTGCAACCCAATGAACTGCAGCATGCTAGGCCTCCCTGTCCATCACCAACTCCTGTAGTTCACCCAAACACATGTCCTTCGAGTTGGTGATGCCATCCAACCATCTCATCCTCTGTCGTCCCCTTCTTCTCCTGCCCTCAAGCTTTCCCAGCATCAGTGTCTTCTCAAATGAGTCAGCTCTTCGCATCAGGTGGCCAAAGTACTGGAGTTTCAGCTTCAGCATCAGTCCTTCCAGTGAATACCCAGGACTGATCTGCTTTAGGATGAACTGGCTGGATCTCCTTGCAGACCAAGGGACTCTCAAGAATCTTCTCCAACACCACAGTTCAAAAGCATCAATTCTTCAGCAATCAGCTTTCGTTACAGTCCAACTCTCACATCCACACATGACTACTGGAAAAACCATAGCCTCGACAGTCCCATCACTTCATGGCAAATAGATGGGGAAACAGTGGAAATAGTGATTGACTTTATTTTGGAGGTTCCTAAATCACTGCAGGTGGTGACTGCAGCCATGAAATTAAAAGACACTTGCTCCTTGGAAGAAAAGTTATGACCAACCTAGACAGCATATTAAAAAGCAGAGACATTACTTTGCCAACAAAGGTCCATTTAGTCAAAGCTATGGTTTTTCCAGTAGTCATGTATGGATGTGAGAGTTGGACTATACGGAAAGCTGAGTCCCAAAGAATTAATGCTTTTGAACTGTGGTGTTGGAGAAGACTCTTGAGAGTCCCTTGGACTGCAAGGAGATCCAACCAGACCATCCTAAAGGAAATCAGTCCTAAATGTTCATTTGAAGGACTGATGCTAAAGCTGAAACTCCAATACTTTGGCCGCCTGATGAGAAGAGCTGACTCATTTGAAAAGACCCTGATGCTGGGAAAGACTGAAGGCAGGAGGAGAAGGGGACAACAGAGGATGAGACTGTTGGAGGACATCGGGAGTTGGTGATGGACAGGGAGGCCTGGCATGCTGCAGTCCATGGGGTCACAAAGAGTCAGACATGACTGAGCAACTGAACTGAACCCAATGGTAGAACATAACAGAAGTCAACTTTTCAATTTAAATTGCCTTTGAAGTTACTCCACAGAGAACAAAATAAAAACAGAAATTTCTTGACAACATTTTCTTTCAAAAATGTAAAAGACCATTTCCACCTTTGGTGCATTCTCCCATTGTAGTGGCCACTGCCATCATGGTCATTTATCTGGCATCCATTTCCCTTTTGCCCCTCTGTAATGGAACCAACTTTGTTGCACCTGAAATACACCTTTCCCCCTCCTTCCACACTGTAAATTCTAGGAATGGGCCCAAGTCCATCCATGTCAACGCTGCCATTGCCTGGTTCAAGAATTTAATATGCAGTCAGGACACGGTACTCTCCTGGAGACTGTTATGCTGGGCACTCAACACCAGTTCATCCTCATCCCCTCCCCCTCTTAAGCAAACAGTATGAGTGACTTGTCCATGGTCCACTAAATAAAACCTAAACTCAATATTCAACATTCTCTATCATCCTTTTACTACCTTTTTAGCCCTTCCTGCTTTACATACATATCTCCTACTCCAGCAGCTATAAGCCTGGCCTTTCCAGAATATGCCCCTGCACTTTCCATTCCATATCCTACAGCCAGGCTGCTCCTTTGGCTTAGAAAACCAAACACTCCCATCTCAGCCAATTCAAACTCTACTCAAAGTCCAGATCAAAAGACTTTTCCATGAAGTCTCCCTTGCTATCACCACCACCACCAACAAATGGCACTCATATATAAAGTCCTTGTATCATAACTCACTTGTGCATGCTTGCAGCTTGTCTGAAAACTGCAAACTCCTTACAGGAGGTGGACAAACCCATGCATCTTTGTCTCCCGCCACCATCCTGCCCCACCCAAGTGCCCAGAGTGGAGGCTCAATAAACACTCATTGAACAAATGAACACAGTTTTTCGAGGGTGACAACTGCCTCTACAAAATAGATTATCACAAAGGCTGAAATGTCCTTGGAAGTCTTTAAAAACATCCCAGTATGTTTAGGAATAGTTCTGCTGAAGGAAAAGAAACACATCAGATGACCTTGTAAGGCTGATTCTGCAAATTTCACCAACTCTTTTAAAAAATACTGCCTAATAATTCAAAACCCAACCATACACGAACGCTATTTACAAGAGGGTGGCATTTATTGTAATACATGAAGGCTAACAACGTATTTTTTTACCAAAAAAGTTAGCTGTTCTTACAGTAATATTTAAAAGAGTTTCAGTTGTGTCCGAGGGGTTATTAAAAAGTTCACTTACTCTATCTTATTTCACGCTTAAAGAAAGTAGGACAGAGAAAAATACTGGGCTCTCATAGTGACCAGACTAAAAGTTAATTGGGAAGCACATGTTTATATAAAGCACATACAAATGTCACTTTGTACATCATCACCAAATATATACCTATTGAGGGCCTGAAAAGTTATCTGTAATTTTAAACATTTCCTTCTCTTGCTCCTATGGAAAAGATATGCAAAGTTTTGTATTTCTCCCTTCCCTTAAACTGAATCTGTACAAATTTAAGTCGGCTAAAATTAAGTTACTTCAAGATCTATGGGTACATTAACAGTTCAAATAAGGTTATAAAATTATGGGAAACATACCAGTATCTTCAAAAAGAAACAGTATTAACCAGAAAACTCCATAAACCAGTTATCCTGCTTTTTAAATAAAAGCCTTCAGAATAAATCACACTAAATCTCAACAATGAATTAAATGGAACAGAAAACTTGATTCCACAGGACAGGAAACACACTACACACACAAAGTCACTTGTATAAAATGAAAACAGGGTCTCAACACGACAGCTAGTCATAGAACGCAAAATTTAAGATTAAGTAGAAATCAAAATTTAAATGGATATTTTTAGAAAGTTAACAAGAAAATTAAACACGTTTATTTCTTTTGTTCTAATATGGCTATGTTCTATGTATTTTTGTAAGTCGACTTAAATTCCTTGGGGAAGAAGCTCGACCATTAAAAAATAAATTGTTTTCAAACCTAGTGTCCGTACTGTAGAGTTTTTCTGTGTGTTTTTTTAATAAAGATCACATTTTCAGTCATAACCTGCACATGCTCTTAAAGATCTGGCGAAAACTGCAACTTAAAGTGTTCCAAATTATTTTAAAAACATTTCCAGTGTTCCAGCAACCGCCTGCTAACGGAAACGATCCTAAACCCCGTTTCTCCCTGGACAGGGAAAAGTAAGGGAGCTTGTCACCTAAAGCAGGCAAGGAGCGCGGCCACGGTCGGGGTCCGGTTCAGGACCAGCGGTAACCCGGCGCGGGGCGCGGCCGCCGCTCGGATCGTAGCGCCCGAGCCTGAGCCGCGCGGGGCGCTGGCGGGGCCTCCGCGTGCGAGCGCGAGCCTCGCCGGCAGTCACGAACATGACCCCCGAGAAAGTTGGGTTCCCAAGACCGGCCCCGGCGAGACAGCCTTCCCCGGCCCGCCGGCCCCGCTGGGAGGGGAGACGGGAGGGCCACTCACCGTGCAGAGAGAAGAGCAGCAAAGGCGCCAGAGGGGCGCCCCGGCAAGTCATCCCGGGGCCGCGGGGAGCGCGCCCGCCGCCCGCCCGCCTCCTCGTCGCGGCAGCCGAGGCGCGGGCCGGGCGCTCGGCGCTCTGGGGGCCGCCGGGACCTCCCAGGCGAGCCTCCGGGCCGCAGTCCGCCCGGCGGGGCTGGCTCGCTGGGACCTGCAGACGAGGCAAGCGCGGCTCCCGCGCCGCCGGCTCCGCGGAGGCTGAGCGGCGCGCAGGTGCGTCCCGGGCTCGCCGGCCTCGCCCCGCGGCGCCGCGGCCACCTCGCGCAGCCCCAGGACCCGCCGGCCCCTCGCGCCGCCCGGGGACAGCCACTCCCCCTACAACTCTCGCCCGGCTACTCGGGCCGCAGCCCCGCTGCGGCTAGGCTCCGCGCCGCCCACTCGCCCCGCTCGGTCTCCCGGGCAACCGCGGCTCCAGCGCGACGCCTGGCGGCCCACCCGCCGAGCGGGCGCGACGCGCAGCTGGCGCGGCTCTGGCCACCTGCGAGCTGAAACCCCGCACGCCTCCGCGAGCGCCGGGGACCGAAGGCGGGCGTCCTCCTCGCAGGCAGCCACGGGCCCTCTCCTGCCCGGATCCACTCCCCCGACCCGTGGTGAAAGTCCTGAACCCCAGAGAGCTCCACGAGGCACTTCACCACAGCCTGCGTCCCAACCTCCAAGAACCTTTTCAGATTTCTGTTTCGCCCTTTCACTTTCTCCCAGCCCTTTCTTTTGTAGCCTAAATAGTCCAGAAAAACCTGATCCTGGCAAAGTTAGGTGTCGATGAAGTTTGTCCTATATCTTTTATTTTTCTAACTACCCCTTTCTTCCTTCAAAGGAGCGTAGGGGCTGTACCGTGGAAGACTTAGGTCAACTTAACAGTATTTAAAATTTTTGTTTTAAACCTTTTTGCTATCTTAAACTAATTTCAAGTATTTGTTGAGTAGTAAAACTAGAAAACTTTATTTTCATGTTAACTAGAGATGTTTTTGTTGTGGTAGTTGATTACTTTGGTTGGGTTTCTATTTTTTTGTTTCTTGTTGTTTTGGTTGGGTGGGAAGAGAGACCTTCGTGGCATCTGAAATTATTTTAGGTAAATATCTACCTACATCTTTGCTTATAAAACCTTATCTTCGTTTCTCTAACAATGAGGTTGCTGCTCTCTTTCTTAAAGCCCATAGTCCCATTCTACTTCAGTTTCTTACCCAAGCCTTCTAGATTTGAGGACATACATACCTCCCTCTGTAATGTCAGACTGTCCTTGTTAATTTCTGCAGCAGCATAGATTAGAATTCTTGGAGCCATTCAGAAATTCTGAGCCCCCATCTGGCAGATGCAATCCTCCCAGGGCAACTCAGAAACGAAAGTAGTATGCACAGAAGAAAGACGGGGAAAAAATGCCTATACATGTGGACAAAGATTGGGAGACATATATAAAAATTAAAATAGTATCAAGGTGGTGGAATTAGGGATGCATTTTTTCTTTTCTGAAAATGTTGCTATTACAACTTCAAATTTAAAAAAGAATCACATTAAGAAATGCCAATCACTTTTAACAAGAATACCCTGGAAAGATACAGTTTGTTTATGAATTTTAAATGCCTCAATTTTGCTAAGTATTTCCAGTTTGCTCGAATCCATGACTAGATCTCTAACGGCAAGAAATGAATGATATGACAGTGTAGAATTTTTTATATTAACAGAAATCTAATATTTTAAATATTTCATCGCTTGGTTCATTCTTTTAAACTCCAGAGTAAGGACTAGATTTCTTTTTAGTCTGTCCAGTTCAGTTCCTGACTTTGTCTTGTACATATTCCTACATTCTAACCCAGCCCCAAGTAGGGTATAAGAGTCAGTAATATAAGGAGAAGAGCAAGGTGTTACTTGGGGCAGAACTTTGCTTCACTATAATCCTACATTTAAATACAGAGATAGAATACTTATTCTATAATTAAATAATCTAGTAATTGAGGCTGAAAAGCCTGGATAAAGCAAGTTACCTGATATGATACACTTTTTTAGCAATTCAGTTCAGTAAATATTTACTGAGTACACTGTGTAAGGCACTGGGTTGAAGGCTGAACACAAAATATATGACCCCTACCCTTACATGGCTTCCAGTTGCACTTGGGATACATCTACAGTGTCATGAATCAGCCCAGAAAGAGAGCTGTCCCGCCTATTTGTCACCATAGTGTACTTCTGCCTTCCCAAACAGGAGCTAGTTGTGTTACTGAGAGGACAGAGAGCTCACAGTTCGTGGAACAGTCCTTCTAATTGAAAAAGAAGTGTGACTTCTGAAGGGAGACTGGGACTGATCAGATTTCAAGAGGCAATCTGGCTGCCCAGAAGCATGGGGGCAGATGGTAGATGGTCGACTCAAAGGAAGCAGATCGGAGTACTGGAAACTCCAAGTGCTGCACACAGAGGCGTTCAAAAGGACACTCGCATAGGAAACAAAAAAAAAAAAAATGTGCTATTTAATTCACAGAGCTTATACTCCTGGCATGTGTTCTGAGTAAATTTTTATCAGTAATGAGTTTTACCAACTCTTTTATCCTAGTCTGCCTTATAACCACAGTAGGATTTCTTTAAATCTCTTAATTATTCTGAGTGCTAAAGCAACAGACAACATCTTTCATTTGTATAATACCTTATAAATTTCAAAGGGCTTTCACATATATTGTCTGATTTGATCTTCACAACAACCCAGGGAGTATCTAAGGCAAGTAGTATTACCTCTTCTTCACTCAACTAAGACACTAAGTCTCCAGAAGATCAATGGACACCAATGGCAGAGCTGGAACCAACCCAAAAGTTTTCAACCACACCACAGAGTCTTTCTTTTATCTCTTCATAGACCAACATCTAAAGAAATTTATATCCACCATAATGTCTTAAAGCTATTTGTGGGGAACACTGCTGTTGCCTCCCCAACATTCATCCCACTACCACCACCACCCACCAGCACAGGGATAGCTGTAAAACTTGAATAAGACAAGCGCCACCCTCACCTATGGAGGGGCTAGGGTTGTTCTATCTGACCAAGGAAGAAATGCACAGAGAAACAACTGGGACAAGGGACTCTGTTATAGTGAATATTAATCTTGGATCAAAACCACTGATGACCGAGTCTTCCCTGGTGGTCTTCTTACAGTGGTTGGGACTTCGCCCTCAAATGCAGGGAGTGTAGGTTCAATCCCAGGTTGGGGAGCTAAGATGTCATGTGCCTCATGACCAAAAGACCACAACATAAAACAACAGAAGCAGTGTTGTAACAAATTCAATAAAGACTTTAAAAATGGTCCACATTTTTTAAAAAATATTAAAAAAAAAACACTGATGACCTTTGAATACAGTCAATCTGTCAATATTTAAGTAGGAGTTATATGATGCTGGGAAGGATTAGGGGCGGGAGGAGAAGGGGACGACAGAGAATGAGATGGCTGGATGGCATCACCTACTCGATGGACATGAGTTTGAGTGAACTCCGGGAGTTGGTGATGGACAGGGAGGCCTGGCGTGCTGTGATTCATGGGGTCGCAAAGAGTCGGACACGACTGAGCGACTGAACTGAACTGAACTGAACTGATCCAAATTCAAATTTTAGTCCTACACCAGTTTTTCTCCTCCACCCATCAAAATGCGAGACCATCTCTTCCCACAGTGAGTTACTCTGCATTCAAGAAGAGAAAATTAAATTTATGATTAGTTTAGGAGAAACATAATTAGAAAAGAAAAACTATGGAGGGAATTATAAGGCTTAACAAAGCTAAATATAAATTATTTTAATTAGCTATTTTAAATTATTAATACCACCTATCCCTCTCCATTCGTGTGTGTAATTAAAGGTTAATTTATGTTTTGAGAATGTCTATGGAATGTTTTATAAGAATATCATTCATAAAGTTAGAAAATTTCTTTTTGATCCTTGTTTGAGCCACTAACTCATTCTGTTAACTATTTTAGCCTCACTGCTTATAACCATATATAGTCTAGAGCAGAGCCTGGTCCTTTTTTTTCCAATTTTTATTGGAGTATGGTTTATTATGTTGTGTTAGTTTCTGCTATACAGCAAAGTGAATCAATTATACATATAGATATATATCTCCACTCTTTTTTAGATTCTTTTCCCATATAGGTCATTACAGAGTATTGAGTAGAGTTCCCTGTACTACACAGCAGGTCCTTGTTTGTTGCCTATTTTAAATACAGTAGTGTGCATATGTCATTCCCAATCTCCCAGTTTATCCCCCCTCCCTACTTTCCCCCTGGCAACCATAAGTTTGTTTCTACATCTGTGACTCTATTTCTATTTTGTAAATAAGTTCATTTGTATATTTATTTTAGATTCCACATATAAGTGAAGCACTTCTCTGGTAGCTCAGCTGGTAAAGAGTTCCCCTGCAATTCATGAGACCCTGGTTTGATTCCTGGGTTGGGAAGATCTCCTAGAGGAGGGATACACTACCCACTCCAGTATTCTGGCCAGGAGAATTCCATGGACAGAGGAGCCTGGCGGGCTACAGTCCATGGGGTTGAAAAGAGTCAGACACAACTGAGCAACTTTCACTTTCCCTATAGATAGCATATTAAAAAGCAGAGACATTACTTTGCCAACAAATGTCCAACTAGTCAAGGCTATGTTTTTTCCAGTGGTCATGTATGGATGTGAGAGTTGGACTGTGAAGAAAGCTGAGAGCTGAAGAATTGATGCTTTTGAACTGTGGTGTTGGAGAAGACTCTTGAGAGTCCCTTGGACTGCAAGGAGATCCAACCAGTCCATCCTAAAGGAGATCAGTCCTGGGTGTTCACTGGAAGGACTAATGCTGAAGCTGACACTCCAATACTTTGGCCACCTCAAGCAAAGAGTTGACTCATTGGAAAAGACCTTGCTGCTGGGAAAGATTGAAGGCAGGAGGAGAAGGGGACAACAGAGGATGAGATGGCTGGATGGCATCACCGACTCGATGGACATGAGTTTGGGTAGACTCCGGGAGTTGGTGATGGACAGGGAGGCCTGGCGTGCTGTGGTTCATGGGGTCGCAAAGAGTCGGACACGACTGAGCGACTGAACTGAACTGAAAATCATATGACGTTTGTCTTTCTCTGATTTCCTTCGCTCAGTAGACAATCTCTAGGTCCACCCATGTTGCTGCAAATGGCACTGTTCTTTTCTTATGAGCCTTATGCTTTTAAAAGTAAAGTTTGAGAGGAATTCTTCCCCATTCCCCTTTGCGAAGAGGCAGTAAAATCTCTGAAATAATAATAAAGGAACTTCCCTGGTGGCTCAGAGGTTAAAGCGTCTGCCTCCAATGCGGGAGACCCGGGTTCGATCCCTGGGTCGGGAAGATCCCCTGGAGAAGGAAACGGTAACCCACTCCAGTATTCTTGCCTGGAGAATCCCATGGACGGAGAAGCCTGGTAGGCTACAGTCCACGGGGTCGCAAAGAGTCGGACACGACTGAGCGACTGTACCGAACCAAACCGAGAGAAGATAATTGGAGAAGGAAATGGCAAGCCACTCCAGTACTCTTGCCTGGAGAATCCCAGGGACGGCAGAGCCTGGTGGGCTGCCGTCTATGGGGTCGCGCAGAGTCGGTCACGACTGAAGCGACTTAGCAGCAGCATCAGAAAAGATAATACTGGAATCATTAGAGTAAAGCAACAAACAAACTAATAAGTGTCTATTGTATGTTAAGACATAAATAGATCATTTATTATTTTAAAACATCCTCCTCAAATTTTGGATCAATTTATAACCTAGATAGACAGGTTAGTCTTTCTTATACCTGTTTTTGCCTACACCTCTGTTAATGCTTACTAGGCAAGACTTTCAGTTCAGTTCAGTCACTCAGTCGTGTCCGACTCTGCCACCCCATGAACCACACAGCACGCCAGGCCTCCCTGTCCATCACCAACTCCCGGAGTTCACTCAAACTCATGTCCATCGAGTCGGTGATGCCATCCAGCCATCTCATTCTCTGTCGTCCCCGTCTCCTCCCACCCCCAATCCCTCCTAGCATCAGACTCTCTTCCAGTGAGTCAACTCGTCGTTACAGGAGGGCAAACAGCATCTCCACCCCCACCCCCATACTGGAGCCAATCCCTATCACCACGATGAGTATTGCCGAAGTGAAGTTCCATTCATTCATCTTAGGAAAAGTTAGCTCTTTTCCCTGAAACCATTTTAGTATGAACACATTTGTTTTTAGGCAAAGTCATTCTCTGAGCAGGGTTCAGTTTAACAGTGATATTGAATTCATTGTAATGGCAAATTTTAAATAGAACCACTAGGTTTTTTAGGACTTGAAAAGGGCAATCGCATAAGAAGCATTTTACGACACCTGAAAATTTTTGTATTCTCTTTCTTATAAGGAAAATAATTTTGAAATATTCTTCAAATTCTCTTTACCAGTTTTCACGAATCTAAAATAATCTGTTTCAACCTCTGTCACTTGATTCTATATATTGGGGTATTAGAAACCAATATGGAGAAGGAAATGGCAACCCACTCCAGTGTTCTTGTCTGGAGAATCCCAGGGATGGGGGAGCCTGGTGGGCTGCCGTCTATGGGGTCGCATAGAGTCAGACACGACTGAAGTGACTTAGCAGCAGCAGCAGCCAATAATATTATGTTTTTCAAATTCGATGAGTTTTTCATAGAAGTTTAAAGTATAGATCAGACTTTAATTGCTGATGACAAAATAGATGAGAGACCTTGACTTACAAAAAATGTAAAATTATTTTTTTAATCTTACATGAATTGATGAACTCTCAATAAAATATAGAAAAGTCAAGCTAAAATCTAGAGGAAAGACGGAATCCTCTATTAATAGTATGTGCTATTCTCAACAGAGCATCCAGAGTGACCCTATTAGGTCAGGTCAAGTCACTCCTTGACCCAAGTCCTGCCAATGGCTTCCCGTCTCACTGAGAGTGAAAGTACAAGTCCTTGCTATAAACAAAAGTGCTTGTGTTAGATTCCTATTGCTGCTGTAACCAATCAATGTAAACGTAATGGCATGAAATCACACAAATTATTATCTGATAGTTCTGAGGTCAAAAGTCCAAAGTCTCATATGGTAGCTCTCTTATCTACAGAGGGCAGCAGGGCTGTGTTCCCTTCTGGAGAATCCATTTCCTTACCTCTTCAGCTTCTAGAGTCTATTTTCTATGGCTCGTGGCCCCCTTCCTCCATCTTCAGAGCCATCAACACAGACCTTCTCTCACCTCTCACTGCCATCCCTCTGACTCTCCTGCTTCCTTCCACACTTAAGGACTCTTGTGATTCGACTGGGCCCACTTGGATAATCTCCTCATCTCCAGTTCAGCTGAAGAAAGATCTTATCTCCATCTGCAACCGTAATTTCCCTTTGTCATATAAGGCAACATATCCATGGGCTCTAGGGGTTAGGAAGTAGGCATCTTTGGTGGGGAGAGGGACGTTATTCTGTTTACCACAAGGCCTGTGCGATCTAGTCCCCTATTATCTCTCTAATCTCTTCTTCTGTTTTCCCCTGGCTCATTCAGCTCTCACTGCAGTGATCTCCCCAATGTTTCTTGAATAAGCAGGAACATGTTTACCTCAGTTCAGTTCAGTCACTCGGTCATGTCCAACTCTTGGTGACCCCATGGACTGCAGCACGCCAGGCTTCTCTGTCAATCACCAACTCCCAGAGCTTACTCAAACTCATATCCTTTGAGTCAGTGATACCATCCAACCATCTCATCCTCTGCCGTCCCCTTCTCCTCCTGCCTTCAATCTTTCCCAGCAGCAGGGTCTTTTCCAAGGAGTCAGTTCTTCACATCAGGTGACAAACATATTGGAACTTCAGCTTCAGCATCAGTCCTTCCAGTGACTATTCAGGACTGACTTCCTTTAGGATAGACTCATTCGATCTCCTTTCTTTCCAAGGGACTCTCAAGAGTCTTCTCCAACACCACAGTTCAAAAGCATCAATTCTTCGGCACTCAGCTTTCTTTATAGTCCAACTCTCACATCCATACATGACCACTGGAAAACCCATAGCTTTGACTAGACGGACCTTTGTCAGGAAATGCTTACCTCAGGGCCACTGAAATTGTTCTTTCACTAGATTTTTGCATACCTCTCCTTTCACTTCCTTTAAGTCCTACACGTCACGTGAAGTGAGGCCTTAGCTGACCCTTCTATGTAAAATAAAATTTTAAAGACATTTTAAAATACCTTTCCCTATTGTATTTTTTTTAGCACTCCATCTCTAATACACTACAGTTTACTTAATAATCATGTTTGTCATTGTCTGTGTCACTCAATAGAACCAAAGAGGACTGGGACTTTGATCTGTCTCATTTATGGCTGAAATATTGGTAACTTAATAGTGCTTGTTACATACTTGTTTTGTTTAATCACTAAGAAATATATGCTAAATTGTGTACGACTCTTTTGTGACCCCATGAACTGTAGCCCACCAGGTTTCTCTGTCCATTGGTATTTCCCAGGCAAGAGTACTGGAGTGAATTGCCATTTCCTTCTCCAGGGGATCGTCCGACCCAGGGATCAAACCTGCATCTCCTGCATTGGCAGGCAGATTCCTTAACATGGAGCGACCTGACACTGAATAACTATTCTAATAGATAGATCAGTGATTGAAGCAAAATTTAAAAGGATTGACACTAATCAGAATGCAATCTCTGGCCACAATTATATTAAGCTGTATATCAATAACAGGATGAATACACACACATACACACGCGCATGTGGATGCTAATAAGTTCAGTTCAGTTCAGTTCAGTTCAGTCGCTCAGTCGTGTCCGACTCTCCACGACCCCATGAATCACAGCACGCCAGGCCTCCCTGTCCATCACCAACTCCCGAAGTTCACTCAAACTCATGTCCACAGAGTCGGTGATGCCATCCAGCCATCTCATTCTCCGTCGTCCCCTTCTCCTCCCGCCCCCAACCTTTCCCAGCATCAGAGTCTTTTCCAGTGAGTCAACTCGTCGCATGAGGTGGCCAAAGTATTGCAGTTTCAGCTTTAGCATCAGTCCCTCCAATGAACATCCAGGATTGATCTCCTCTAGAATGGACTGGTTGGATCTCCTTGCAGTATAAGGGACTCTCAAGAGTCTTCTCCAACACCACAGTTCAAAAGCATCGATTCTTCGGCGGTCAGCCTTCTTCACAGTCCAACTCTCACATCCATACATGACCACGGGAAAAACCATTGCCTTGACTAGACGGACCTTGGTTGGCAAAGTAATGTCTCTGCTTTTTAATATACTATCAAGGTTGGTCATAACTTTCCTTCCAAGGAGCAAGCGTCTTTTAATTTCATGGCTGCAATCAGCATCTGCAGTGATTTTGGAGCCCAAAAAAACAAAGTCTGACACTGTTTCCACTGTTTTTCCATCTATTTCCCATGAAGTGATGGGACCAGATGCCATGATCTTTGTTTTCGGAATGTTGAGCTTCAAGCCAACCTTTTCACTCTCCTCTTTCACTTTCATCAAGAGGCTTTTGAGTTCCTCTTCACTTTCTGCCATAAGGGTAGTGTCATCTGCATATCTGAGGTTATTGATATTTCTCCCAGCAATCTTGATTCCAGCTTGTGCTTCTTCCAGCCCAGCGTTCCTCATGATGTACTCTGCATATAAGTTAAATAAGCAAGGTGACAATATACAACCTTGACGTATACCTTTTCCTATTTGGAACCAGTCTGTTGTTCCATGTCCAGTTCTAACTGTTGCTTCCTGACCTGCATACAGGTTTCTCAAGAGGCAGGTCAGGTGGTCTGGGATTCCCATCTCTTTCAGAATGTTCCACAGTTTATTGTGATCGACACAGTCAAAGGCTTTGGCATAGTCAATAAAGCAGAAATAGATGTTTTTCTGAAACTCTCTTGCTTTCTCCATGATCCAGCGGATGTTGGCAATTTGATCTCTGGTGCCTCTGCCTTTTCTAAAACCTGCTTGAACATCTGGGAGTTCACGGTTTACATACTGCTGAAGCCTGGCTTGGAGAATTTTGAGCATGACTTTACTAGCGTGTGAGATGAGTGCAATTGTGCGGTAGTTTGAGCATTCTTTGGCATTGCCTTTCTTTGGGATTGGAATGAAGACTGACCTCTTCCAGTCCTGTGGCCACTGCTGAGTTTTCCAAATCTGCTGGCATATTGAGTGCAGCACTTTCACAGCATCATCTTTCAAGACTTGAAATAGCTCAACTGGAATTCCATCACCTCCACTAGCTTTGTTCGTAGTGATGCTTTCTAAGGCCCACTTGACTTCACATTCCAAGATGTCTGGCTCTAGGTCAGTGATCACGTTATCGTGACTATCTTGGTCGTGAAGATCTTTTTTGTACAGTTCTTCTGTGTATTCCTGCCACCTCTTCTTAATATCTTCTGCTTCTGTTAGGTCCATACCATTTCTGTCCTTTATCGAGCCCATCTTTGCATGAAATGTTCCCTTGGAATCTCTAATTTTCTTGAAGAGCTCTCTTGTTTTTCCTATTCTGTTGTTTTCCTCTATTTGTTTGCATTGATCACTGAGGAAGGCTTTCTTATCTCTCCTTGCTATTCTTTGGAACTCTGCATTCAGATGCTTATATCTTTCCTTTTCTCCTTTGCTTTTCGTCTCTCTTCTTTTCACAGCTATTTGTAAGGCCTCCTCAGACATCATAAAGGAAGCTAAAGTATTTAGAAGAAAACAATAATAAAGATATCAAAGCCTGTCCAACACAGCTAGAATATACATGTGGAGGGAAACTTAGAGCCTTAAATGTTTACATGAAAAAAGATGAAAGCCTAAAAACATTCTCTGACATTAATTATAGCAATATTTTCTTAGATCTGCCTCCCAAGGCAAAAGATATATAAGCAAAATTAAGCAAATGGGACCTAATCAAAGGTAAAGGCTTTTGCATAGCAAAAGAGACCATAAATAAAATGGAAAAAAAAAAACCTACGAATTGGGAGAAAAGAGTTGCAAATGATGTACCCAATATGGGGTTAATTTCCAAAATATAGAAATACCTCATACAATTCACCATCAAAAAAACAAAACATAACAAAAGCACAACCCAATCAAAAAATAGGCAGAAGACCTAAATAGACATTTCTCCAAAGAAAATATACAGTTGACAAACATGCACATGAAAAGATGTTCAATGTCACTAATTATTAGAGAAATGCAAATCAAAACTATAATGCACCACACTCACGTCTGAATGGCTATCATCAAAAAGTCTACAAATAATAAATGCTGGGGTGGGTGTAGAGAAAAGAGAATCCTCCCACACTGTTGGTGGGAATGTAAATTAGTACAACCCCTGTGGAGAATAGTATGGAGGTTTCTTAAATTAAAAATAGAGCTAACATATTATCTAGTAGTCCTACTCCTGGGCATATATTCAGAAAAGACAAAAATTAGCAAAAAGATACATGCACCCCAATGATTATAGCAGCACTTTACAATAGCCAAGACACGGCAGCAACTTAAATGTCCATCAACAGATGAATGCATAAAGAAGTATTATATATACATATAGACACGATGGACTATTAGTCATAAAAAAGAATGAAACTGCCATTTGCAGCAACATGGAAGAACTTAGAGCTTATAATACTAAGTAAAATTCAGACAGAGGAAGACAAATATTATAGATATCACTTATACATGGAATCTAAAAGTAATACAAATGAATCTATTTACAAAACAGAAGCAAACTCACAGTCATAGAAAACAAACTTATGGTTGCCAAAAAGGAAAAAGAGGGAGGGGGATAATTTGGGAATATAGGATTAACAGATACACAATACCACATATAAATAAGCAACAAGGTATAACATAGGAAAATGGGCTTCCCTGGTGGCTCAGCTGGTAAATAATCCACCTGCAATGCAGGAGAGCTGGGTTTGATCCCTGAGTTGGGAATATTCCTTGGAGAAGAGAAAGGCCACCCACTCCAGTATTCTGGCCTGGTGAATTCCATGGACAATAAAGTCCATGGGGTCGCAAAGAGTCGGACATGACTGAAAGACTTACAAAAAATAAATAAAACAGGAAACAATATTCAATATCTTATAATAACCTATAATGAAAAATAATCTGAAAAAAATAGTATATGTAACTGAATCATTTTGTTATACACCTGAAACTTACATAGTATTGTGAATCAACTATACTTTGATTTTTTTTTAAAAAGCATGAAAGCCTAAACACTAATGAATTAAGATACAGCTTAAGAAGTTTGACAAGGAAAATAAAATATGTCCAAAGAAATTAGAAAGAATAAAATAATAAAAGGGTAAAATTAATAAAATATTAAAAAAACATATAGAGAAGATAAACTCAGTCAAAAGTTGGTACCATGAGAAGTTTAATTAAATTGACTAGTGAGGCTAATCAAAAATTAAAATGAGAGAGGGAGAGCTCTCAAATAATATCAGGATAAAAAAGGAGATACATCATTATAGATGATACAGACATTTAAAAATAAGAAGAATGAATACTTTTATGCCAATAAATGTGAAAACTTGGAAGAAATGAACAAATTCCTAGAAAAATATAACTTATCAACTCTTGCTCAAAAATAAAAACTGAATAATCTCATATGAATAAGGTAATTAAAGTAATAGTTTAAAATCTTCCTACGAATAAATCTTCAGATCCAGACAATTTTAACAGCACTTTTTATCACATATTTAGGAAATTGAAAATTCCAATCTTTTGCAAACTATGAGAATACAGAAAAATTAGGAAACACTCCTCAACTTATTTTATGATGCTAGTATTATACTGAATATCAAATATTGGCAAATATAATGGGAGAAAGGAAAAGGGTCCAACTTTCATCATCTCAAGAGATGCAAATGCATATTAGCAGTCAAGTCCAGTGAAATATGATAATACATCCCACCAACTGGATTTATTTCAGGAATGTACGATTTGGTTATCTGAAAAATAGTGCTATTCATTACATTAAGAGATGAAAGGGAAAAAAATTATACAACCATTTCATTAAGTTCCTATGAAATCAAGGCTTTGAGAAAGCTGGTTCCCACTCTTGGACAACAGTAAACTCAGCATGAAGAACTATAGGGCAGGACTACTTTTAATGGCACTAGACTGCTTAAAGTAAGAAAATAACACGCTTAAATTCCTAAATTCTGGGCTCAAGGCATGAAATGAAACTCAGATGCTTTCTAAGAGTATACTAAAATAACCTCTAAGATTTAGGGTTGAAAAAGATTCATTTCAGAAATAAGGTCTGTAGCCTCAATAATCTCATTTCTTCCTGTGTCATTTATATAGTTATGATTTTAACTAGCTTTTTCTTTCCTTTTCCTTTACTATTTTATTTAGATGTGATGGTGGCAGGAAACTTTACAGTCAGTCCACAGACTGAATAATATCAAGACAGAAGAACAACCCATTGAACTTAAATCTGGAAAATGTAACTAATATTAGACTTTGGGTTGTCTTCTCAAATGGAAGAGAAGAATTGGGTTATTTTTCTAATGTAAACATACGCATTATGTACTTTTTAAGTATTGATTTTCAGTCACTAAGTAATGTCTGACTCTTTGAGACCTCATGGACTGCAGCCCACCAGGACTCCCTGTCTCTCACTATCTCCTGGTGTTTGGTCAAGTTCATGTCCACTGAACGAGACAACTGGATGAGTTTGAGCAAGCTCAGGGAAATGGTGAAGGACAGGGAAACCTGGAGTGTTGCGGTCCATGGGGTTGCAAAGAGTCAGACACGACTGAGCGAATGACAACAGTGTCCGTTGAGTTCGAGATGATACCCAACCATCTCATCCTCTGCTGCCCTCTTCTCCTTCTGGATTAATAGCTGGCCAGGAATTCCAGGGGTCCTGTTGCTAGATCATTATCTATTCCTGAACTGGCTGTGGTTTACTGCCACCTGGTAGAACCTCAATTAAAGTTCAGCTATTGCGAATGTTTTTAAATATGTGCTGTGCTGTGCTTAGTCGCTCCATCATGTCTGACTCAGATGCCATGAGCTTGCTAGGCTCCTCTGTCCGTGGGTATTCTAGTTTTTAAGTATGTGCTGGACTGTGCTTAGTCGCTCAGTCATGTCTGACTCTGCGACGCCATGGACTGTAGCCCGCCAAGCTCCTCTGTCCATGGGGATTCTCCAGGCAAGAATACTGGACTGGCTTGCCATGTCTTCCCCCAGGGGATCTTCCCAACCCAGAGATGGAACTCAGGTCTCCCACATTGTGGGCGGATTCTTTACAGTCTGAGCCACCAGGGAAGCGCAAGAATACTGGAGTGGGTAGCCTATCTCTTCTCCAGGGGAACATCACCACCCAGGAATTGAACCAAGGTCTCCTAAATTGCAGGCGGATTCTTTACCAACTGAGCTACCAGGGAAGGCCGTTTTTAAGTGTAAACATAAAGAAAAATGTATGGGCAGATGTTGGGTATCAGAAGGGATAGACTCAAATGTTTTGATTGTTAACGTTTTTTGACTGTTAAGCGCCAAGACCCTCTTCCAGAGTTCATAGAATTCCCCGAAGTTTGATTCTCAATGGGAAGCGGAGCACACTCTCCACTGCAGAAGCCAGAAGTGCTTCCCCGCCTGCTAGCAACCAGCGTGTAGTCAGGGCAGCCAGGTATGGCTTCCAGTACACAGCGCCTGCAGTGGTAGTGGTGCCAGGAACTGTCAAGTGAGTCCTCACTGGATTGTTCCAGGGTCATTTTGGCTACCTAGCTTCCATGGGTTGTGGCTTCTTTTCTGATCCTTTAGACTTCCCATCTTGTCCACGAGTTACCCAACATCCTAGACTTTCTCTGCTTTAATTAATCACCATCCGTTTCTGTTGCTTGCCACAAAGAACACTGTCTTTAGGATTAAAGTGTTCTGAGGTTTTTTTCCCTTCTAGAAGAGCATTAGAGATACTCACTCAGTTCACTAACATACTTCAAATGGGGAAGGTCGTACTTGATGACAGCTTTCAGAGATCTTTCTAGGCTAGTACTCAAAAAAGATATGAAGAAACAAGCCATGACAAGAACCAGGTATTTCAAAAAGATGGCCTCAGGTCTGGTAACATACATATCAGTATGTGGATCAGTATACTCAGTTGGGTATACATTTCGGGTTTAATTTCATCTGTATTTATTGTATACTTACTATATGCTAGGCACCATGTTATATATTTCAGTGTATGTTCAGTTCAGTCGCTCAGTCGTGTCTGACTCTCCGCGACCCCATGAATCACAGCATGCCAGGCCTCCCTGTCCATCACCAACTCCCGGAGTACACTCAAACTCATGTCCACAGAGTCGGTGATGC
Source organism: Moschus berezovskii (assembly GCF_049115385.1). Lineage (NCBI taxonomy): Eukaryota > Metazoa > Chordata > Mammalia > Artiodactyla > Moschidae > Moschus > Moschus berezovskii. The sequence goes on from NC_142460.1 coordinate 85,306,514, forward strand.
CATCAAGCCATCTCATTCTCTGTCGTCCCCTTCTCCTCCCGCCGTAGTCTCATATAAATCCTCACAAAAAATCCTGTGACATACATGGTTTTACTCATGTTTTCAACTGAAGAAAACTGAGATTCAGAGATGCTTTGAACTGCTTTGTCAAGGTCACTCAACTCTTTAAGTAGTAAAAACCACATAGTAAAACCCAACCTTTCGGACTCAAAGGCCACTGTTCTTTCCATTAGACCTTGATACCTCTATTTGAATTAGCAACCTGATTAACTATCAGAACTGATAATAGTTCTGCTACTTTTTAAAATTAAAAAATTGTTGATTTAGATGTTATCCTGTCTTCTGAATCTGTTCATGAATATTCTCCCTTAAAAGATATAGACTTACATAATTAAATGGATACATCCCACTTAAAAATTAATCTAAACTTTTATAATTAATGAGCTTGAAGGAATCAATAATATCTGGATTTTGTGCACCATTAATAATAAAATCAGAAGTAACCCATAAAAATAGAATTCAAATTAAAAAACAGTAAGGCACACTGATGTTTATAGTAACACAATAAGGAAAAAGTTAGATGACCTAAAAGATATTTTACTCCTAATAAATTGGTTCATAGCTTTAATACCATTTTAGAAAAATTAACATGCATTTACTCATTATTACCAAAACCCACATGTTAATACTCTGTAATTCTAAAGGAAAGGTCCCCCAGTATTAGAGATCTTTCCTGTGCACTCTTTCAGATCTTCTCAGCCCTACCTCTCATTCCAGCCTTTGCTGAAGGCTTGGCTCAGCTTCTCACTGAATAACCTCACAGTGACTTGCTTCACAGTGGCCTATACCAAGTACCCCTCCCTGCTCAGGAGCTTCTCTGACACTGTTGCCTGGGACACCAGCAGGAATCTGGTAGCACAGGGATGTCCACACTTACAGGGACACTTCTTGACCAATGTGGGATGGAGCCAATGGATAATCCTTCTCCCTTGCATACAAGCTACAGTTCTCAGTTGGAAAGCTCCTCAGAAGGTGCTAGCATGATCAATAGTAACCAGCTGACAATGAACACAACCAAATTGGCTTTTCCTCCCTCCCTTTTCATTCCTTCATCAATTAACCCTCTCTTCTGAAATTACTTTTTAAATAAACCAACTCTAAACATGCCTTTGACTCAAAACAAATATTCATGGAAACCCAGGCTAAGAGACCTACACTTAAGTGAATTTTATATATCTGTAATATGGCTCTTACTAAGATTCTACTGTAGCTTTTTAAATAGCCAGATATTTTTATATTATACATCAAATTTCTGGAAATAGTACACTTCTTCTTGTCCTATGGGTCTTGGCAGGTTTGAATCATGTGCCTTTTTGATATCTAGAATCAAACATGGCAAATGCAAATGTAGAGTTTGCATTTGAACTTCTAAATGACAAAAGATTTGCTCAGTTTCAACTCTGCTTTATTTTTTAATAAGTTTTAGAAAGTCACTTAGTTCATGGGGTCGCAAAGAGTCGGACACGACTGAGCGACTGACCTGAACTAACCTCTCTATGCCTCAACTATATCCTTTATAAAAATGATTTTATTTCCTACTTCATGGTTATCATAAGGATTCAATGAGGTAACATATGTGAAAATGCCTATTATAGGGACTTCCCTGGTGGCTGAGATGGTAAAGAATCTGCCAGCAAAGCAAGAGACCCAGGTTTGATCCCTGGGTCGGGAAGATCCTCTGGAGAAGGGAACGGCAACCCACTCCAGTATTCTTGCCTGGAGAATCCCATGGACAGAGGAACCTGGAAGACTTACAGTCCATGGGGGTCACAAAGAGCTGGACACGACTGAGTGACTAACCCTACTACTACTACTACTACTACTACTACTACCAGGGACTGGCAGCTAATTGGCCTGGCAAGTAATGTTATCTGCCGTTCTTGTTGTCATTAGTGTAGATCACTGACTCTATTTCAAAGTCTGCCATCATGGGGATAAAATATCCATTTTGTGGATTTTGTATTTTCACCAAAACCTTTTTCAGCCATAAGCAAATATTTGAATTCATTTAGTGTTTGGAATCAAGATATATCCATAGAACAAACTGAGAAAACTTGTATATAGATCTTTGAAATGAGACACTTCAAGGCTTATTTGCTTTAACAAATGCTTTTGTCTCACAACCAACCCTACCCTGTCCTTCCCCCACTATTAAAAGTGCAGAGCTTCCATGCAGTCCCTCACCAATTTAACAGGCATAGAAAAATCCAGGCCTAATTGTTGAGTGTTCAGTTCAGTTCAGTTCAGTTCAGTTGCTCAGTCGTGTCCGACTCTCCGCGACCCCATGAATCACAGCACACCAGGCCTCCCTGTCCATCACCAACTCCCGGAGTACACTCAAACTCATGTCCACAGAGTCGGTGATGCCATCCAGCCATCTCATTCTCCGTCGTCCCCTTCTCCTCCCGCCCCCAACCTTTCCCAGCATCAGAGTTTTTTCCAGTGAGTCAACTCGTCTCATGAGGTGGCCAAAGTATTGCAGTTTCAGCTTTAGCATCAGTCCCTCCAATGAACATCCAGGATTGATCTCCCTTAGAATGGACTGGTTGGATCTCCTTGCAGTATAAGGGACTCTCAAGAGTCTTCTCCAACACCACAGTTCAAAAGCATCGATTCTTCGGCGATCAGCCTTCTTCACAGTCCAACTCTCACATCCATACATGACCACGGGAAAAACCATTGCCTTGACTAGACGGACCTTGGTTGGCAAAGTAATGTCTCTGCTTTTTAATATACTATCAAGGTTGGTCATAACTTTCCTTCCAAGGAGCAAGCGTCTTTTAATTTCATGGCTGCAATCAGCATCTGCAGTGATTTTGGAGCCCAAAAAAACAAAGTCTGACACTGTTTCCACTGTTTTTCCATCTATTTCCCATGAAGTGATGGGACCAGATGCCATGATCTTTGTTTTCGGAATGTTGAGCTTCAAGCCAACCTTTTCACTCTCCTCTTTCACTTTCATCAAGAGGCTTTTGAGTTCCTCTTCACTTTCTGCCATAAGGGTAGTGTCATCTGCATATCTGAGGTTATTGATATTTCTCCCAGCAATCTTGATTCCAGCTTGTGCTTCTTCCAGCCCAGTGTTCCTCATGATGTACTCTGCGTATAAGTTAAATAAGCAAGGTGACAATATACAGCCTTGACCTACACCTTTTCCTATTTGGAACCAGTCTGTTGTTCCATGTCCAGTTCTAACTGTTGCTTCCTGACCTGCATACAGGTTTCTCAAGAGGCAGGTCAGGTGGTCTGGGATTCCCATCTCTTTCAGAATGTTCCACAGTTTATTGTGATCGACACAGTCAAAGGCTTTGGCATAGTCAATGAAGCAGAAATAGATGATTTTCTGGAACTCTCTTGCTTTCTCCATGATCCAGCGGATGTTGGCAATTTGATCTCTGGTGCCTCTGCCTTTTCTAAAACCTGCCTGAACATCTGGGAGTTCACGGTTTACATACTGCTGAAGCCTGGCTTGGAGAATTTTGAGCATGACTTTACTAGCGTGTGAGATGAGTGCAATTGTGCGGTAGTTTGAGCATTCTTTGGCATTGCCTTTCTTTGGGATTGGAATGAAGACTGACCTCTTCCAGTCCTGTGGCCAGCACTGAGTTTTCCAAATCTGCTGGCATATTGAGTGCAGCACTTTCACAGCATCATCTTTCAAGACTTGTAATAGCTCAACTGGAATTCCATCACCTCCACTAGCTTTGTTAGTAGTGATGCTTTCTAAGGCCCACTTGACTTCACATTCCAAGACGTCTGGCTCTAGGTCAGTGATCACGTTATCGTGACTATCTTGGTCGGGAAGATCTTTTTTGTACAGTTCTTCTGTGCACTCCTGCCACCTCTTCTTAATATCTTCTGCTTCTGTTAGGTCCATACCATTTCTGTCCTTTATCGAGCCCATCTTTGCATGAAATGTTCCCTTGGAATCTCTAATTTTCTTGAAGAGGTCTCTTGTTTTTCCTACTGTTGAGTGTAAAATAAGCAATTATAGCATGTAAAATGCATAGCAACAGTAGTATGAGGTTAAAAAAAAAAAAAAAACTGGGTTAATACATTGGCTAACTGACCAGGAATTCCAGAGGTCCTGTTGCTAGATCCATATCTATTCCTGTCTTAGCTGTGGTTTTGCGCCACCTGGTGGTACCTCAAACTAAAGCTTAGCTATTGGGAATATTTCTTGGGTCCTGTATTGATTGGTACTTCCAAGACAGCCTTGGTGATTCCAGGAACAATGAATTGGCACTTGTTTCATCAGTTTGATGCAAGAATACTGGGCCATAACATACAGGGACACACCCTCTGCTTTCTAAGACAGAACTACTTGCCATCTAACCTTCTTTGTGAAATAACTTCTTTACTGATCTCTGAACCTTGACCTTGGTCACAGATTTCTACCAAACTGCTTTTAAGGAATTAGGCTTTCAGTGCAATCTTTTAAAATGTGTTTTATTTGGAATATGTTATTTTAAAATAGCATTATACTATGTAACATAATAAAAGGACAACAGTCTATCTTAGAGAAGAGATTCTAATTGTAATATTTCTTAATAGAGCATATAAAGATATATTAGTGACGACTGTCTATCAATATATCTGTATCACTGGTAAGAGAGAGAAAAGGCTTAAGTTTTAGTAGGTTGGGCTGCTAATTAAAGCCATAATAACTGTGAGGGAGTAAAATATATTACTACAGAAATTAACTGAGTCAACTTTAGGTATATCAAATCAAAGAGGAGAAAAATTCCTCTTAGAAATAATCCTATTTGGAGGGTGAAAGAAAGACTAGAGAACTATTTTAACTTGTAAAAATTGTAAAGTATAATTTAAATACATCTTAAAATGCAGATACTGATTTTGCAAAGGTCTAAATTTCAGATAATAATAAAACCCCAAGTACATTCTACAGTATTCTGCAGCCAGCAATTAAAAGGTAGGTGATAATAATGTAGTAGATATCACTGCCAACATTTACCCAATCAAAAAATCAGTCTCCATCCTTTCCTTTTGATCCTTTCACAGTAAACAACTAGGATTAGTGACACTAGTTAAAGCTAAGAGGGAAAGAGGAGGAAAGAAATCACATACTTGCTACCGATTAAAAAGGTGCTATTTGTTAACAGTTGCTCACTGCTTTGGGAGGCAATTTTTCACGTCTCTGATTCTGTTGTCATGGCAATGGCAATGGAGATCTCTATCTTCCCAGCACTGCAATTCCATATAGCAATGATTCTCTAAAGTAGGAGACTACTCTAGGAGAAAAAACACTGGGTAGGAGGAGTGATCATTGTTGAGCCTCTGCTGGGTGCAGGGCATTTTGCATTGTCTCATTTAACCCTGACAGCAATACTACTGGGAAGTATCTTCCATTTACAAAGGCAGAAACTGAAGTCCATAAGGCACCTTAACCAAGACTACGTAAGTTGTGAAGTTGGAATTCAGATATTCTTCTGAATTAGAGCACAAGCTATATTAAGGTTCTTCTAGATCAAAGAAGAAAATAGTCTAACTTTTAACCCTAGGTCCTCAGCAAGAGGATGTGCAGGATGGTTCTACATACACAATTTACTCCTCACCACAACTCAGGAAGAAGAATTATGTTCATACCAAAAAGGTGAAGTGACATATACAGGGAATATAATTGCTGCTTGTAGAAATAATGGGGAATTGACATGTCTGTCTGACTATAAATTCCATCTTCTTTCCACTCTCCCACTCTACCTATTATAACACGAAGTGGTGACAACATATAGTGTGAAAGCAGCCTATTAAAAATAAACCATGTATAAAACAGATGCAGAAGTACCAGCAGTACTGCCCTATATTTATCTACAGCATAAGTGTTTAATATCATCCGGATCCTGGCTCTCAAACTGCTAAGCAATTTTGTTTATTCTGAGACTATACGGGATTCAGAGATACTTCTGGCTATATCAAAGTAACCAGCGCCAATGCATTCTGCTCTCCATCACCAATGGAGCCCAGCAAAACTGTATAACTATAAAAAGATCTAATCTACTTGAATCTAGTTTATGCTATCTGGGGATATAAAGAAATTGATATCAAAATAAATGTTCATACTTCTGAGAAAGGTTTAGTTTACATAATCAGAAATCCCTGAGGTGACCATGCAGCAGTTGCCACCTGTTGATGGCTGCTCTCTCAGAGGAAACATACAAGAAAACATGAATAGAAACACTGATGGTTATTCATGGCCAGCACAATGCCACAGTCGAATGAGAGATCTGATTAAGACTGAGGCCACAGGCTAACCCTTATCTGAAAAATCACACTCGCATAGCAAAAGTATTATTAGAAATCCAAATTATCAAATTTAACTACATAAACTCAGTAATTCACCCCCTATCAAAAGTTCAAAACTAAGAATACCAAATTTAAAAACACTTGCCATGTCAGACGGTAAAGAGCCTGCCCGCAATGCAGGAGGCCTGAGTTCAATCGCCGGGTCCAGAAGATCCCCTGGAGAAGGAAACGGCAACCCACTCCAGTATTCTTGCCTGGAAAATCCCATGGACTGAGGAACCTGGCAGCTACATACAGTCGATAGGACCACAAAGAGTCGGACACAACTGAGTGACTACACTTTCACCTTGTCACTTTCATAGATTCAGCTTGCCTCATCTTCCTAGATAACCGTGCCACAAAGAATTGTAATATGTCTAACCATGGCTGTTTCAATCTTTCAAGAAGTGAAAGGTAAATCAGTTAGGTAAAGGAGAACCTAATTAGGCACTTTTCTTGGTGTTTCTTATATCTCATTGAACTCTCCCAATATTGAGATATACCGACTATTTTTGCATTAGAAAACAACCATCAATTACTCTCAAATTACATTTTTGAGAAGCTGTGACCCAGTTTGGAAGACTTCAGTTCAGTTCAGTTGCTCAGTCACGTCTGACTCTTTGTGATCCCATAGACTGCAGCAATCCAGTCTTCCTGGTCCATCACCAACTCCCGGAGTACACTCAAACTCATGTCCATTGAGTCAGTATTGCCATCCAACCATCTCATCCTCTGTCGTCCCCTTCTCCTCCTGCCTTCAATCTTTCCCAGCATCAGGGTCTTTTCCAAGGAGTCAGTTCTTCACATCAGGTGACATAAGTATTGGAGCTTCAGCTTCAGCATCAGTCCTTCCAATGAATATTCAGAACTGATTTCCCTTAGAATGGACTGGTTGGATCTCCTTTCTGTCCAAGGGACTCTCAAGAGTCTTCTCCAACACCACAATTCAAAAGCATCAATTCTTCGGGACTCAGCATTCTTTATAGTCCAGCTCTCACATCCACATATGACTATTGGAAAAACCATAGCTTTGACTAGATGGACCTTTGTCGACAAAGTAATGTCTCTACTTTTTAAAATGCTATCTAGGTTGGTCACAGCTTTTCTTCCAAGGAGCAAGCATCTTTTGATTTCATGGCTGCAGTCACCATCTGCAGGGATATGGGAGCCCAAAAAAATAAATTATCTTACTGTTTCCATTGTTTCCCCATCTATTTTCCATGAATTGATGGGACTGGATGCCATGATCTTAGTTTTCTGAATGTTGAACTTTAAGCCAACTTTTTCATTCTCCTCTTTTACTTTCATCAAGACGCTCTTTAGTTCTTCACTTTCTGCCCTAAGTGTGGTGTCATCTGCATATCTGAGGTTATTGATATTTCTCCCAGCTTGGGCTTCATCTAGCCCAACATTTCTCATGATGTACTCTGCATATAAATTAAATAAGCAGGGTGACAATATACAGCCTTGACGTACTCCTTTCCCAATTTGGAACCAGTCTGTTGTTCCATGTCCAGTTCTAACTGTTACTTCCTGACCTGCATACAGATTTCTTAGGAGGCAGGTCAGGTGGTCTGGTATTCCCATCTCTTGAAGAACTTTTCACAGTTTGTTGTGATCCACACAGTCAAAGGCTTTGGCATAGTCAACAAAGCATAAATAGATGTTTTTCTGGAACTCTCTCACTTTTTCAATGATCCAATGAATGTTGGCAGTTTGATCTCTGGTTCCTCTGCCTTTCTAAATCCAGCTTGAACATCTGGAAGATCACGGTTCATATACTGTTGAAGCCTGGCTTGGGAGCCTTCAGTTCAGTTCAGTCGCTCAGTCGTGTCCGACTCTTTGCGACCCCATGAATTGCAGCACGCCAGGCCTCCCTGTCCATCACCAACTCCCGGAGTTTACCCAAACTCATATCCATCACATCGGTGATGCCATCCAGCCATCTCATCCTCTGTCGTCCCCTTCTGCTCCTGCCCCCAATCTCTCCCAGCATCAGGGTCTTTTCCAACGAGTCAGCTATTCGCATGAGGTGGCCAAAGTATTGGAGTTTCAGCTTCAGCATCAGTCCTTCCAATGAACACCCAGGACTGATCTCCTTTAGTATGGACTGGTTGGATCTCCTTTATTTTTTGGGAGCCTTAGAAGTCACATTAAATTCTTCTCCCCATGGCTCCCAATAAGTAAGCTAGAGTCACCACAGGTCAAAATGGATGAATTTTTTTTAAAAGCCTTATTGAAACTTAATTCATCTATCACATTATTCACCAATTTAAGGTGTATAACTCAATGATATTTAGTATAGTCACAAAGTTGTACAACCGTCACTACTGCAAATTTTAGAACATTTTCATCACCCCAAAGACACTCCATATTTATCTGCAGTCACTCTCCAATTCTAGTGCCTAGATAACCACTAATATACTTTCTGTCTCTGTCCATTCTTCTACTCTGGACATTTCATATACATAGAATCATACAGTCTGTGGTTTTCTATGGCAGTTTTCTTTCACTTAATAGTTGATTTCAAGGCTCATCCATGTTCTAATATGCATCAGAACTTTATTCCTCTTATGAAATCATTTTATGGATGTACAATATTTTGTTTATCCATTCTTTGGTTGATGGATATATGAACTGTTTCCATGTTAGGCTATTGCTAATAATGCTTCCATGACCATTCATGTACAAGCTTTTGTGTTTTGGTAGTAGAATTGCTGGGTCATATAGCAAACTCTGTGTTTAACATTTTGAGGAACTGCCAGACTGTTTATAAAGTGGCTATACCATTTTACACTCTCCCCAACAGTGTTTAAAGTTTCCCGTTTCCTTACATATTAACCAACATTTATCATCATCTCATTGATTATTATTACCTCTTTGATTATAGTTCCTAGTAGGTGTGAAGTGGTATTTCCTTGTGTTTTTGACACCTGTTTTCCTGATTCTTAATGATACTGAGCATCTTAACGTATTTATTGGCTAATTGTGTATCTTCTTCAGAGAAATGTTTATTCAAGTCCTTAGCCTATTTTTAAATTGTGTTGCATTTCATTTTGAGCCTTTTTCTCTTACTGAGCTGCTGGAGTCCTTTATATATTCTGAATACTAGACCCATATCAGATAAATTATTTGCAAGCACATCTTCCCATTCTATGTATGGATTGTCTTTTCAGTCTTTTGATAGTGTCCTTTGATATACAAATATTTTTGTTTTGATGTAATCCAATTTATCTGCTTTCCTTTGTGTTGCCTGCACTTTTGGTGTCATATTTAAGAAACCATTCCTTAATCCAAGGTCATAATGATATAGACTAATTTTCTTTCTGAGAGTTTTACACTTTTAACTTTCTGCCTTTGATCCATTTTAAGTTAATTTTTGCATATGCTACAAGTAAAGGTCCAACTTCATTCTTTGGTATATGAATATCCAGTTGCTTCAGTGCCCCTATTGAGAAGACTATTCTTTACCGTTGAATATCCTGGCATCTTTGTCAAAAATAAACTGACCTTAAATGTACAGATTTATTTGGGGACTCTCAATTATATTCCACTGGATAGGTCTATTTTCACACCATAACCACACTGTTTTGATTACTGTAGCTTTGTATTAAGTTTTGAAATCAGGAAGTATGAGTCTTCCAACTTTGTTTTCAAGATCATTCCAGTTCTCCTGGGACTTCTATGTGAATTTTAGAGTCAGCTTGACAATGGACACAAGAGAAAAAAAAAAAAAGAGAGCTGGAATTTTGATAGGGACTGTGTGACTCTCCAAGTCAATTTATGGAATGTGGTTCTCTCAACAATATTAAGTTTCTGGATCCACAAACACGAGATGTACTTCCATTTATGTAGATCCTTTTTAATTCAGGAAATACACATCTTAAGACAGGAATCATAAATAAGAGAATCTAGGAGAATATCCAGAGAAAAAGAAAAGCTGTCTATAAACTTTCCAGTTCTGCAAAGCTGGGCTCTATTTAGTGTATGTGTATTCCATGGGATTCCTTTGTTTCCTTATAGTAAATCTGTTATGCTTAATTGGACTTGAATGGATTTCTGCTCCTGTGATCGAATAAATGCTTCTGGGCCAAGGCATTATCAATAAGACTTTGAAAAGTTCAATAAGTGTCTGAAATCAGAGCACTCATAAATGGCCAAGTTCAGATTTGAACTCAGGTCCAGCTGACTCCAAAGTCCATGTTCTTCCCATTACCATCCTTTATGAGACCTTGGAATTAACCATTTGCCAGACCAAACTGTAGACCTACTAAGTAACTACTTATCAAATCACACATTTTGCCTTCTTGAGAAATTTTTCTTAAGTGGTATTTCTAATTTTACATTTGGCTCTCTAACTGTACTTATTCTTGTCCTTCAACTGCAACCTCTAGAAGTTTCCCTTTTTAAGATTTTTCTATATGCTTAGTGGTTGAAGATTTGATTCTTCACTCAGAGAATTATAGGAGAAACTGCTGCTTTATTCTTGAATTATTATGTTTCTATTAATATATCCCAACATCATGTTGTCTGTTAATAATAGCATGATTCCACAGTACCTCTTATCTTGCTCCAAAAAAATTATGGACATTTGCAAACCACAGCTTTATTCCAATCAATATGACAGTGTGGGGGAAAAAAATAAACACTAGCCACACAGTTTCAGCAGACAGATTTTCTTCTCTTCTTTCTTCATAACAGTGGGAAATCTTCTCCAGTAACAAATAATGCTAAAGAGACAAAGCCCAGAGAGGAGGGGCAGGGACTGGAGATGGTGTATTTTTAGTCATTTTGATTAAATTATGGAGATGTGAAGTTGATAATTTATTGAAGGGGAGCAGGGAAGTCTATGTAAATGTTTGCAGATGAATAATTAATGTGACTTTCCAACATCACTAGGCCTTTAATTAAAGCCACTGTGAAATAAAGCAAGAACCAAAGAGCACATTATTATAGCAGATAATTGTAACTTTCTTATCCGAAGTAACATTTGAGAGTCCTTGCCTAATTTGCATCTTTAAAGGAAGATAGACCCTACCTAGGGTGACAGTTGTTTTTAATAGCCCAGTGTAACTACTTCCCTGTAGACCAAAAATCTATTAATATATTAATGAAGTTCCTCCTTCTCAAATTTTATCCAGAAAGTTTTGGGTTTTATTTATCAGTTTACTTTTTCAACTGTTGGATTGATTTCATTCTAGCGCAACATATTGGTGCCTCTCCACAACTTAGAAAGTACAATAAATGTCCAATTTCTTTTAGTATTAAGCATTAAATGTGCTGATCCATCTGCTATTTACAACATCTGGTTGAACATCTGACTGCTTATGGGGGGCATTCTGCATCTCTTTCATTTATTAGTCTTTACTGTCTCTTTCTTACTCACTTTTCATTCTCATAGTCCCATTTTCTGGTCTGTGTTTATTTTGCTCCCTTTTATTCTCCTTTTTCTGTCTCTTTCACTACTGCTTTTGTCCCTATCTTTTCCATTTGGCTCTGCTTCTCCTCACAGTCTTATCCTTTACTTCTTTTCCCTCTGTCGTTTATTGCTTCTTATTCTCACATATTCATTTTCCCAGTCTGCCTCTCCCTGCTCTATTGGATTTCCATTCTCATTTTCATGACCGTCATACCTAGATGAATACTGAATCCATAAGAGCTAGGTGGTTTCCCACCAGCTCCAGAGGCAACACTCCTTCAGTAGAGAATGTTACAAATGCTAAGTAGATTCTTTACTGACTGAGCTACAAGGGAAGCCCACGTATATACTAAATATATATAACGAACTATACCATGCCATACAGTTCTTCTAAAAATCTATTTTCTGATATGCTTTGGGTTTTGAATCAAGACTTCCAGTCCTGTTTTTTAACATTTATAAACTGTACACCTTTGGGCAAATTGCTTTACCTCAAGGAGCCTTGATTTCCTCATTTATAAAAAGAAATTTGTTTGGCTTTCTAAAGTTCTGTTAGTTTCGTAAAACTGTACTTATCCACAGGCATTTGCTGGCTGTCCAAATAAATCTATGTCTGGTAGAATTTTAGGCAACAAGGAAGATATTTGGGGGCAAGAAGCTCCCTTTGTAACATTTCTTGGATCTGTACTGTAAGGCAAACACTGAACACAGAGACCAGGGAAGAAAAAGGAGAGAGTTTGAAGTTACAGTCCTCAGAACATCCAAGATGTGTGATGCTCCCGTGAGAGAAATTATTAAGCCTGACTTCCTGTTTCCTTCTACATTAAGGGTCTAAGTTCTTCATATAGAGTTTAGAGAAATTTCCTGCTTCCTAATATTCAGTACCAACACAGCACAACTGAGCTTGACTGTGTAAATTCTTACCACTTATAATTATTTATATGAGCTGCTCACTTTGTTTATTTGAATCTCCTAATTAAAATTTTAGAGCCTCATAAAAGAATTAAAACTATCTCACATGTTAGTAAAGTAATGCTCAAAATTCTCCAAGCCAGGCTTCAACAGTATGTGAGCCATGAACTTTCAGATGTTCAAGCTGGTTTTAGAAAAGGCAGAGGAACCAGAGATCAAATTGCCAACAACCACTGGATCATCGAAAAAGCAAGAGAGTTCCAGATAAACATCTACTTCTGCTTTATTGACTATGCCAAAGCCTTTGACTGTGTGGATCACAACAAACTGTGGAAAATTTTTCAAGAGATGGGAATACCAGACCACCTGACCTGCCTCCTGAGAAATCTGTATGCAGGTCAGGAAGTAACAGTTAGAACTGTACATGGAACAATAGACTGGTTCCAAATCAGGAAAGGAGTATGTCAAGGCTGTATGTTGTCACCTTGCTTATTTAACTTATATGCAGAGTACATCATGAGAAACGCTGGGCTGGAGGAAGTACAAGCTGGAATCAAGATTGCCGGAAGAAACATCAATAACCTCAGATATGCAGATGACTCCACCCATATGGCAGAAAGTGAAGAAGAACTAAAGAGCCTCTTGATGAAAGTGAAAGAGGAGAGTGAAAAAGTTGGCGTAAAGCTCAACATTCAGAAAACGAAGATCATGACATCCAGTCCCATCACTTCATGGCAAATAGATGGGGAAACAGTGCTGATTTTATTTTCTTGGGCTCCAAAATCACTGCAGATGGTGACTGCAGCCATGAAATTAAAAGACACTTGCTCCTTGGAAGAAAAGTTATGGCCAACCTAGACAGCATTTTAAAAGTGGAGACATTACTTTGTCAGCAAAGGTCCATCTAGTCAAAGCTATGTTTTTTCTTTCCTGTAGTCATGTATGGATGTGAGAGTTGGACTATAAAGAAAGCTGAGCACCAAAGAATTGATGCTTTTGAACTGTGGTGTTGGAGAAGACTCTTGAGAGTCCCTTGGACTGCAAGGAGATCCAACCAGTCCATTCTAAAGGAAATCAGTCCTGAATATTCATTAGAAGGGCTGATGCTGAAGCTGAAACTCCAATACTCTGGCCACCTGATGTGAAGAACTGACTCATTTGAAAAGACCCTGATGCTGGGAAAGATTGAAAGCGGGAGGAAAAGGGGATGACAGGGGATGAGATGTTTGGATGGCATCACCGTCTTAATGGACGTGAGTTTGAGTAAACTCCGGAAGTTGGTGATGGACTGGGAGGCCTGGCAGGGTGCAGTCCATGGGGTCGCAAAGAGTCGGACATGACTGAGCAACTGAACTGAACTGACTGAATATGTTATAAAAAATTAATGGAAAGAAATAATGACAGGGTGAAAGTAAGTTGAGGTGTCAGATTAGGACAGATAATATATGCCAGAAGAGCCCTCAAACTTATTATGGGTCAGCCACAGATTTGACTCTGAGCTTCCTGACAGGTAATGCAAAGAGAAACATGAATAGTTAGACGGTCCAGGGTTTTTACAAGGTAAATGAAATAGTGGTTTAGGAGCAGCATAACTATTCCAGGTACCAAAAACAAAGAAAACTTCTTCTAGGAGTGCTAATACAGAAAACAGATAATCTCGACATTATCCTTACAGTTAATACAATAATATGTTTTATGGATTATGTCTATACTATTCTTCAATGCCAAATTTCACTGCTTGTTATATGTCCTTAAATTTCATGAAGCACAGTAGTAATCACGCTCATCACTTAACATTCCAGTTTAATTGATATCATTTTAAGTTTTATTGTTCAGAATATAAAATTCTGTTCATCTATGTTTAGTCTTCAGAGTTTGTATGTTCAAATATTTATAACCATAGAAAACTAAATTTTACTGAAATCCTAGGAGAAGGATCTGGAAGACACAATAAACTTTCACTGAAAATGTCAACTTAGCATGCCTCTGTGACCAAAACTTCAAAAACAAGCAGGGTTCTCAAAGGTAAACAAACAAAACTGTCCTGCCTCAAGGGGGTATAAAAAGAAGAGTACCAGGTAAGGATAACACAGCTTCAAAATAAATTGTTAGTATTGTGTTTTAAGACAAGACTATAATCACAAAGTCTCAACTGACAATTTAAACACAAATGTAGCACTATAAATTGTGGATTATTTTTCTAATTCCTTGAGTTAACTTCATGGACTATTCTCTATTCCCAGTTCCCTTTCTAGTCTTCATGGGAATAAGTGATCTAACTGATCTATAGGATAAGCACTCTTATCACAAAAATTTTACATATATATGTATATATATAGTCTTTGCTTGGGAGGCTATAATAAATACACAGACACAGAAGAAAAATGTATGGACAGCATTGGGGGGAAGGGGGTGAGATGGATTGGGAGATTGGGATGACATATATATGCTATTATGTAAAAAATAGATAGCCAATGAGAACCTACTGGATCACACAGGGAACTCTACTCAATGCTCTTTGGTGACCTAAATGGGAAGTAAATCCAAAAAGAGGGGATACATGTAAATACATTAGCTGATTCAAGTCTGCTGTACAGCAGAAACTAATACAACATTGTAAAGCAACTATACTCCAATAATTTAAAAAAATATATATATATAGATTAGGTGGCTATAAACAACAGAAATTTATTTCTCCCAGGACTGGAGGTTGGGAAGTCAGAGATCAAGGTGTCAGCAGAGTCAGTGTCTGGTGAGACCCCCTTCCTTGTAGACTGTCATCCCTCACTATGTGTCCTCATGTGGTGGATGAGGCAAGAGATCTCTCCTGGGGCCTCTCTTATAAGCGTACTAATCCCATTCACAAGGGCTTCACCTTCACAACCTGATTATCGCCCAAAGATCTCATCTCCTAATACCATCACCTTGGGAATTAAGGTTTTAACCTATGCATTTTGGAGGAACATAACCATTCAATCCACTGTGTATATACATATATATGTGTGTATGTATTTTTTGTTTAATCACTAAGTCATGTGTGACACTTGTGACCCCATGGACTGTAGCCCACTAGGCTCCTCTATCCATGGGATTTCACAAGAAGGAATATTGGAGTGGGTTGCCATTTCCTTCTCCAGGTGTATGTGCTTATAATATATTTTGAGATTATTAACAAACACCAGGAACTTTTAACATCAATACTCAGAGTCCTGTCCTCCACAGTAACTCGAGGTTCAGTAACAGTTTCTGTTTCTTTTCGCCTCCCAGAAATTTTACCGGTTATAATAGAATGTCCAAATTTCTTCTCCACATCAGAGGATGCTTTTAGGGGTCTGACATCATCTGAGGTGAGGACACATCCCTAACACCAGCAAACAAATGTACCTGTGAGCTCCTTCAGTGCAGGGTCTATGGCTTTTTCAACTCTGTGTCTCTGGTGCCTAGCTAACAGTGCCTGGCACAAACAATAGGACCAAAATAAGGGTTAATCTGAGATGAATATGTAAATAATTTATCATGATAAGTAGAACTACCAAGGGTATTTATTCATGTCAGCTAATCAACAAGATTGCTTCCAAGAGAGAAATCAAATTAAGATCAGAAGATATACTAGTTACAATAGGGAAAATGATCTGAAGACATTTTCAAAGATAGCTTCATAAAGCTGAAGTATTCTTGTAAAATGCCTCAGGTAGATGCGTCAGGGACAGCATGTGGCATGATTACAGTGGCCCAGCTAATGCTATAAATAGTTATACTTGATAAGAGTTTTAATATGGATCCTAAGAAGAGGGGGGAGAGGCAGCATATTTTTTTCATTTTTCCAAATCTTCACATGAAAAACTGGAAGGGAAACTAGATAGCAAAGTCAAAAACCCAAGAACAACATTTATTTGAAAGTTGAATGACAAGATACTGCTTACAAACCACAAAACACACAAGGGTGTGTAGGTGACCCATAAGAGCCACAAAACTTGTATGGTACTGGCGTCTGTTTTGTGGAGAAAACAATGGCATCTTCTGATGGGTTTGACAACAGAACCCCTTTATCAGTCAGATCTTTCAGGAAGGAGACGTTCTTACAGAGTCAGGAGCGCAAGGAAAGGGCAGAGCAATGAGGAGAAACAGATGAGAGTGCGGTCAAAATCGAGCCGAATATGAGAAAAGGAGTAAGAATTTCTGGGCCAAAGTAGTATAGGTAAACAAAGCCAGAAAACCCTGGAACGCAAGCCACCATATTTTTAACACCACACAAAAGACAAAGTTCTGTGAAATTAAACAAACAAACAAAAACTCTTCCCCAAACCCTCTTCATTCTAAAGGTTCAGGAAATTTTCACATTCAAATGAGCTAAGGAAAAGTATCAAAGTCAAAATAAACAGAATTATTTGAAAAAGCAAAGATCTGAATCGCTCTCTCTCTCTCTCTCACACACACACACACACACACATACACACACACACTTCAGACTGTGGCTCATTCCTAAATCAGAGATACCTTCTCCCTTACACTCGGAGCCATGAACTATTAAAGATCTATTGCAAGGAGAATATGCACATCATTTTTCCAAGAACAGAACCAATGAACCAAGTAGATCTATGCGACTCAGAATTAAAGAGAACGAAAGCCATCATAGGGCAGCTCTGCCGGACTCAGTATTATCTAAGTGGTACATGTGACCTTCTTGTCAACCCAGACAATGCATATTCGTTCTTCAAGTCTCAGGTTACTTCCTCAAGGCAGTAAGAAATTGTGAAGTGTCTACATACAAGCTGACAAGCTAGCTTATTACTATTTCATGGGGCTGGCAGAAGACGTGAGATGTCTAGATCAAAGACAGAGGACTTCATGATGACAGAAATGGTAGCCAAAGCTTCCTGTGAGCTGGGTCCTCGGGTCCTCCAAGGCTCACAGGGATGACACGGGACAGTCTAGAGAGTCGTCCACACATGCAGTGGGCTGCATCACAGGAGAGGGACACTGCACTCGGAGACTCACCACTTTTACAGTGAGTAGGCAGCAAGCCTATTTTTTGTCTCAGGAGACATTCCCTTATGCTCAAGACTGCCTGCTGCAAACCCAACCCTGAGGAAAGGTTCAGGAAAAGGGAGCTCAGAGTCTTGTATTCTTGGCATATCCAGCAAGAGCACACAGGGATGCTCTGGGGCCATTGAAGACTGCTTCATAAACATCTTTATTTTTTACTTATATCATACTGTGTTCTAGCTACCCATGTACATGTCTTTTTTTCCAAGTATACTTTGAGATCATTAAGGACAGGAACTATGTGTTTACATATTTTATCTCTAGCAGCTACCTAAGTGCAATGTTTAGTACTTAAAAAGGAGTCACCAAATGAGCAATGGTTAAACGGACATATCTCTCAAGCACTCATCTTGGTGAGAAAGCACCTCTTGGTGGGCATGCTTGTCCCCAAGGCTTTCTAAACTGGCCTGTTCCTCATAGCCCAAGCTCTTGGGCATATATGTGCCACTAGGACAAACGAAAATATAGATAGCTTTCACTTCATAAAAGGAAACACAACTTTTATTGATGATAATAAAGTCCAGAAACTCCAAGGACTCTCCGGATGGAGAAAGGGACAAGATAGGTCAGACTTCCTGACCCTGTATGAAATTCTCTCTTCCCTTTGGGTCTCCTTGCAGATGACTGATGCCCTACTCACATTTGCCTCTAGCTTGTAAAGCTGTGCTACTTTATATTTCCAAGCTGCACAATGTGTCTTTTCTTTATGTCCAGGAGCACAGCTGGGAAAGACTGGATATTCAGGCCTTTATTAAATGCCAGGACATGTAATAGGAAAACAGAGAAAGTGGTATCAACCTTGATGGGCTGTAAATTTGTGTCTCACAGGCCCCATTTCATCTCCTGGGGCCTTAGGTAAGGCAGACAGCTGTGGAGTTCCTGCTTTTTAATTCACTGAGCTTCACTCCTCCTGATCCACACCATACCCTCCTCTGGACCAGGAGTCCCACTTGCATCAAACACTGTTTTGTCAAAAAGTCTGTTTTTCGACAATTTGGAGGCCTATACTTTGACACATTGCCTTCTATGTGACACTTCCACATTTAAGGGTGACCGTACCCATTTTGTCTTAGCTTGAGCTGTGGTAACAAAGTACCACAGGGACTTCCCTGGCAGTCCATGGATAGGACTCCATGCTTCTGCTTCAGGGAGCATGGGTTCGATCCCTGGTTGAAGAATTAAGATCTCACAAGCTGAGTAGTGCAGCCAAATATGTGCATTATGTGACTCAAGCAAAAGACATTTATTTTCTCACAGCTCTGGAGGCTGGAAGCCCAAAATCAGGTGCCAGTGCAGCTGAGCTCCTGTGAGAGCTCTCTTCCTGGCCTACAGACAGCTGCCTTCTTGTTTTATGCTCACAGGGCCTTTCTTCCATGGGTGCTCATAGAGAGAAACTCCTCTTCTTCCAAGGGCATTAATCCCATCATGAGGGCCTCACTTTCATGGCCTAATCCAAAACCAATTACTGCCTAAAGACCCCTTCAAATACCATCACATTAGTGGTTAAGGCTTCAACACAGGAATTGTGGAGGAACATACTCAGTCCGTACCACACCTGGATAAACCAGGATAATCTCCCATTTTACAGTCAGCTGATTAGCAAACTTAATTTCACCTGCATCATAATTCCTCCTTTTAAAAATATGTATTTATTTTTGGCTGCACTGGGTCTTCGTTGCTGTGCGACTCTTTCTCTAGTTGCAACAAACGCAGGCTCCTCTCTAGTTTCAGTGCCCTGGCTTCTCATTGCAATGGCTTCTTGTTGCAGAGCACAGGCTCTAGCATGTGAGCTTCAGTAGTTGCAGCTGAAGGCTCTACAGCATAGGCGCAATAGTTGTAGCACACGGGCTTAGTTGCTCCATGGCATGTGGGATCTTCCTGGACCAGGGATTGAACCCATGTCTCCTGCATTGGCAGGCAGATTCTTTACCAATGGGCCGCATATAGCCTAACATTCACAGGGTATTGGGATGTATACATATTTGGGGGGAACCCAATGGGTTTCTTAAAAAAAGTAACTAGTCAGTAGCTGACAGGAGCTAGAAAATATTAGAGGTATGCATTGCCACTACTTCTGGTATTTACTTCCCAGAAAAAAATTCACTCACTGTAATTACTGGTCTCTCTCTGCTCCAATGGAGAAGGAAATGGCAACCACTCCAGTATTCTTGCCTAGAGAATCCTGTGGACAGAGGAGCCTGGGCTGCTGTCCATAGGGTCGCACCGAGTCGGACACGACTGAAGCGACTTAGCATTCATGCGTGCACTGGAGAAGCAAATGGCAACCCACTCCAGCATTCTTGCCTGGAGAATCCCAGGGACAGAGGAGCCAGGTGGGCTGCTGTCTATGGGGTCGCACAGAGTCAGACACGACTGAAGCGACT
The DNA here is from genome assembly GCF_049115385.1 of Moschus berezovskii. Taxonomy (NCBI): domain Eukaryota; kingdom Metazoa; phylum Chordata; class Mammalia; order Artiodactyla; family Moschidae; genus Moschus; species Moschus berezovskii. The sequence goes on from NC_142460.1 coordinate 85,326,638, forward strand.
TAGCAGCAGCAGCAGCAGCAGCTCTGCTCCAAGGTGATGGAGTGATTTATCTGGTAGGTAGTTTGGGGAGAATAAATTAGGCATGCTTGACCTGCAGGCTGCCTTCTTTTGGGGGGTATGAGATATCTATAGAAAAAACTCGTATCACTGCCCCTTTAGGGACTCTGTTCTGCTGGGAGCAAGCACTGACTCAAAGGCTGCAGGTGAGGCTTACTAAGCCTGGGCTCTCCTTCATAGAGGGTGAGGGGGAAACTGCCAGTCCTGAGCTCAGCATCAGCAGGCCCGCCTGACAAAGAGACCTAAAACCAAATCCTGCGATTTGGCTTCTATTAGCAATAATGGTGATATTTTGGCCCCATCTTTTGTCTTATTTGGCCCCTACTCTCGTCTTATTCATTAAACTCAGAATCCAGGTGAGAAAGACAAGTACCTTTATTGACACTCTATCACAGACCTCAAGAGGAAGCGCTTAATTCATAAGACGCTATTTATTTCCCCAGGATGTCTCATTTCTCCATAAGTGATTATTTTCTGAGAATAGAACTTATTGCGGGAAATACTTTAGTAGCACAATGATGAAGAGGCCAGGTGTCACGTTATATTACCTAAATTCAAACACTGGCCCCACCATTTAAATGTTGTGTGATACTTAGCAAGGTCCTTGATCTCTTTGAGCCTCCATTTACACCTGTAAAAAGGAATACTAATGCCTAATACTTCTCAGAGCTGTTGTGAGCAGTAAGTCAGACAGTAGAACTAAAACACATAGAACAGCGCCTCATTCAATGTACGCATTCAATGCATTATGTTGTATACATGTTTGTATCTCAAAACTTTATTTTAATGAAACAGGGTTTTCTGAAGCTAGGATATGTCTTATTTGACTTTGTATTCCCAGGAAAAGAACAGAGCCTACCACAGAGCAGAACTTAACACATGAATATATGAAATGAGAAATAAAATTGAAAACTAAGGTGAGAGAAATGTTCAACATATAGCACAATTTGTCTACTAAGCTTAACAGCTAATACTAGAGATTAATTTCCACTTAGCCAGAAAGTCAACAGAATATATGGTTTTTAAATTAATTGCAAATGCATTTTGTCCAGTTTTGCATTGGAAACTGTCTTTCAAGAATAATCCCAAAGCATTTTACTATTGCCTGGTGCAATCAATTTCAGCTGAAGCTTTAACTCCAATACTTTGGCCACCTGATGCGAAGAACTGACTCACCAGAAAATACCCTGATACTGGGAAAGATTGAAGGCAGGAGGAGAGGAGGACGACAGAGCATGAGATGGTTGGATGGCATCACCGAATCGATGGACGTGAATTTGAGTAAGCTCCGCTAGTTGGTGATGGACAGGGAAGCCTGGTGTGCTGCAGTCCATGGGGTCGCCAAGAGTTGGAAGTGACTGAGTGACTGAACTGAACTGAACTGAATTGGTGTAATCATGAGTCACTCCTGCCCTCTAGTGGAAAAAGTCATGTAGTGCACATGAAGGCCATATTCTTATCAGCTAAATGACTCATCCTCTTAAAAAATTAAAATTTTTTATTCAAATATTCTTCTAAATACTCATCATTTTATTTCAAAATTTGTATTACTATCTCCAGTAGAAAAGTTATTTGCATTTGTAATTTAGTCCATCTGGGAAGTCAGTCATATTAAGTATGTTTCACTTTTTAAAAATTTGCACCAAGTGTAATACATTTCAAAATAAATAGACATGTGAAAATTGCAACAAAAGCCACAAGTGAAGAATGCCATTTAGAAGTGTAACAAGTCACTCAAGAGTACTTCTAGTCTGTTATTACTTAAATACTCAAGATTTAAATACCTCCAGTTTCTAACCTGTTTTCAAACCAGTTCCAGATCACTGAAGCTCTGCAGAAGAGACACAAATAGCCTCAAATTTAATCCAAAATTTTTTCTGGGCATCTAGAATGTGCAAAAGTTGGGAAAGAGAAAAAAGTTGGTGGAGTATACCAAAATGAAAAAGATACAGTCTCTGCATGTAAAGAGAGAAGTACATATACACATATACCACTAAACGGGAAAGAAATCTGTTGGAATACTATTCTGTTGGTGGTACAAACTCAAAGACATGAAAGTAAGGGAAAACGTTGCCCTGAAATCTTCCTAAAGTAAGTGGTAAATGAATAAGCTCTTGAAAGACAGATAAATCTTCAGTAAAAATAAACAAGGGAAAAGTTGCGTCAGGTGGAAGGAAAAAGTGAACTAATAAACATGAATGGAAAAGCACAGATTGAATTTTGGAAAAGATGACTAGTCAGGCATGGATGCAATGGCAGATACATTCAGAAATGAAATCAGAAACATGAGCTAGTTACAAATCAGGTAAGCTGGGAATGCCCTGCAAGAAATTTGTACTTTTCATCTATCTCCAAGAATAGTTAGTGAAAAAATTAAGAGGTCACAATAAGACTCACACTTTTAGAAATAAACATTTTACTATAATTCAGAAGATTAAAAAAAAAGAAAGTCTAAAGCTAAGGAGATCAGTTTTAAGGCCACCGCTAGAGTCCAGGCCAAAGAATCTGGACTCCAGCTGGAATAACGGCAACAGAGAAAGACACACGGACACACGATGTTTCAGGAGAAGAGCCATCAAGATGGCAGAGCAAGAGGACATGGAGGTCACCCCCGCACAGAGAGCATCGAAGAGCCATCGAGACAGCAGAGCAAGAGGACACGGAGGTCACCCCCACAAAGAGCGCATCGAAATTGCGTCCACAGGTGGAACAATTCCAACTGCAAACTGGCAGAAGGACTCCTATGCAACCAAGTCTGTAAGAAAGATACACATGGAACTGGGTAGGACAGAAGAAGAGATGAATCAGGACCTGTGCCCCCAGGAGGGGTCTCAGAGGAAAAGGGAGATCGGATGGGCAGAGACTCACCCCAGGCTGTGAGTGGGTTGAGTCACAGACTGGGCATCCCAGTCTTGGGGTCCTGTGTGAAGGAGACAAGCCCCCGTGGCTGGACGGAGGACTGTTGGGACAGAGAGAGAGGCTGGAGAAGCCCAGACTCTACCTGTGAAGCGTGTGCACAGGATGACTTGGCAAGACAGGTCTGCTCCAGCAAGTGATGGGCTTCCCGCCTCCACCTCCAGCCTCAGCCTGAACCGACTTGACGCTTCGCCCTGCTCACTTCACATCACAGTGCAGCACTGGACCTGAGGCAGCCAGAACTGGGAAGACAAACTCAACCCTGGGGCTCAGAGGAGGCAACGTAGTCCCATGGTGGACCTTAGGTGGGGCAGCAGTGGCCACTGTTGGCGCTTCTTCAAGCAGCACCCTAGGGGCAGTCCAGATTGCTGGGAGCAGCCACTTTGTCACAGCTCACTCCCTAATAGAGAGAAGCCACACAGACCTCACCTCCTGTGCAGAGCAGGTTCAAGACAATCAGCAACAGCAGAGGCTGGGAACAAGGATCAGCTGGGAGACATCTGTCCTGCAGCTGCCGAATTTCCTGCCCCAGCCCAAGTCCAGGGAACACTCCAGCGCTGAGGCCCTGGATCTGGGGCAGCTAGGACTGGGGGAAAGACTCCGACGTAAGCTGTGTCTAGGTAGAACTGCAGTCACCTACACAGGCAGTGCAGAGGACCTCTGTATGCCCAGGAGCCCCATTTGCTTCAGCACTGCCCTCCCCTGAGGAAAGGGCCAAGGGCAGGGAGAGGGAGAAGCACACGCTCGATAACCAGCAAGGACCTACTAATACAGCACAGGGAACTCTGTTCACTGTTATGAGGCAGCCTGGATGGGAGGGAAGCTCAGGGGGAAATGGATACATGTACATGTATGGCTGAGTCCCTTTGCCATTTATCTGAAACCGTCACAATACTGTTAATCAGCTATACTCTAATACAAAATAAAAGGTTTTTTAAAAATTCAGTGTAAGAAAATGTTAAGCAAAAATAAATAAATAAAATGACTACCATGAAAAAGGGCTTCCCTGGTGGCTCAGATGGTAAAGAATTCGCCTTCAATGCAGGAGACCTGGGTTTGATCCCTGGGTTGGGAAGATCTCCTGGACATGGCAACCCACTCCAGTATTCTTGCCTGGAGAATCCCATGGACAGAGGAGCCTGGTGGGTTATAGTCCATGGGGTTACAGAGTTGGACACGACTGAGCATCTAAGAACACACACCATGAAAACAAGCAGGGGGCGGGAGGGGAGATGGGGACTAGAGCCAGCTCGAGCCTGACCTTCAGTGCTTCTGCTCCAACAGCTTCACAGGGTGGTGACGGCTACTGTGAAGAGAGGAAGTCCCTCCTCACACTCGGTGCCAGCTCCAGCCTCTCACCTCCAGCCCACCTCCTACCAAGGTGACAGCTGCCAGCACGCCCTGAGGAAAGATGTAACTGATGTCCACATCTAATATAGCCCTCCCACCAGACACTGGGCACACAGCCTGTATACAGCCATTCCACATAAGAACACCTCTTCAAGTCCATAGTAGGTGACGGTTTCACCTAATTCACAGAACCAGAGAGAGTCATGTAAAATGAAAAGCCAGAGGAACTTCTCTCAATTGAAAGAACGAAAGAAAATCCGTGAAAAGACAGATAATGAAATGGAAACAATTTGCCAGATAAAGAATTCAAAACATTGGTAGTAAAGATGTTAACTGATTTAGGGAAAAGAATTGATCTAAACACTGATCATGTGAACAAGGATCTAGAAAATATAAAAATGACCTAATCAAAAGTAAATGATTCAATATCAGAAATTTTAAAAACACACTAGAAGGAATGAATAAATAAATAATTAAGTAAGTAAGTAATACAGAAGAATGCATAAGTGATCTGGAAGTCAGAATAATGGAATTCACCCAAACAGAACAGCAGACACATGAAAAGATACTCAGTCACTAATTATCAGGGAAATGCAAATCAAAACCACAGTGAGATATCACCTAACACTTATCAGAATGACTATCATCAAAAAGACAATGAAAAACAAGTGTTGATAAGGTTGGGAAGAAAAGGGAACACTTGTATACTGTTAGCAGGAATGTAAATTGGTATAGCCACTACAGAAAACAGTATGGCGGTTCCTAAAAAAAATAAAAACTAGAAATGTCATACAATCCAGCAATTCCACTTCTGAGTATTTATACAAAAAAAAAAAATGAAAATGCTAATTTGAAAAGGACATATACACTAAAATGTCCATAACAGCATTATTTATGGAAGGAACCTAAATGTTCATCAATAGATAAATGGATAAAGAAGATATGGTACATATACAATGGAATATTCAGTTCAGTTCAGTTCAGTTCAGTCGCTCAGTCGTGTCCGACTCTCCGCGACCCCATGAATCACAGCACGCCAGGCCTCCCTGTCCATCACCAATCCCGGAGTTCACTCAAACTCAGGTCCACAGAGTCGGTGATGCCATCCAGCCATCTCATTCTCAGTCGTCCCCTTCTCCTCCCGCCCCCAACCTTTCCCAGCATCAGAGTCTTTTCCAGTGAGTCAACTCATCGCATGAGGTGGCCAAAGTATTGCAGTTTCAGCTTTAGCATCAGTCCTTCCAATGAACACCCAGGATCGATCTCCCTTAGAATGGACTGGTTGGATCTCCTTGCAGTCCAAGGGACTCTCAAGAGTCTTCTCCAACACCACAGTTCAAAAGCATCAATTCTTTGGCAATCAGCTTTCTTCACAGTCCAACTCTCACATCCATACATAACCACTGGAAAACCATAGCTTTGACTAGACGGACCTTTGTTGGCAAAGTAATGTCTCTGCTTTTTAATATATTATCAAGGTTGGTCATAACTTTCCTTCCAAGGAGTAAGCGTCTTTTAATTTCATGGCTGCAATCAGCATCTGCAGTGATTTTGGAGCCCAAAAAAATAAAGTCTGACACTGTTTCCACTGTTTTTCCATCTATTTCCCATGAAGTGATGGGACCAGACGCCATGATCTTTGTTTTCTGAATGTTGAGCTTCGAGCCAACCTTTTCACTCTCCTCTTTCACTTTCATCAAGAGGCTTTTGAGTTCCTCTTCACTTTCTGCCATAAGGGTGGTGTCATCTGCATATCTGAGATTACTGATATTTCTCCCAGCAATCTTGATTCCAGCTTGTGCTTCTTCCAGCCCAGCGTTCCTCATGATGTACTCTGCATAGAAGTTAAATAAGCAAGGTGACAATATACAGCCTTGACGCACTCCTTTTCCTATTTGGAACCAGTCTGTTGTTCCATGTCCAGTTCTAACTGTTGCTTCCTGACCTGCATACAGATTTCTCAAGAGGCAGGTCAGGTGGTCTGGTATTCCCATCTCTTTCAGAATTTTCCACAGTTGAATGTGATCCACACAGTCAAAGTCTTTGGCATAGTCAATGAAGCAGAAATAGATGGTCATAGCAAACACCCTCTTCCAACAACACAAGAGAAGACTGTACACATGGACATCACCAGATGGTCAACACCGAAATCAGACTGATTATATTCTTTGCAGCCAAAGATGGAGAAGCTCTATACAGTTAGCAAAAACAAGACCAGGAGCTGACTGTGGCTCAGATCATGAACTCCTTATTGCCAAATTCAGACTTAAATTGAAGAAAGTAAGGAAAACCACTAGACCATTCAGATATGACCTAAATCAAATCCCTTATGATTACACAGTGGAAGTGAGGAATAGATTTAAGGGACTAGATCTGATAGATAGAGTGCCTGATGAACTCTGGACGGAGGTTCGTGACATTGTACAGGAGACAGGGACCAAGACCATCCCCATGGAAAAGAAATGCAAAAGAGCGAAATGGCTGTCTGAGGAGGCCTTACAAATAGTTGTGAAAAGAAGAGAAACGAAAAGCAAAGGAGAAAAGGAAAGACATAAACATCTGAATGTAGAGTTCCAAAGAATAGCAAGGAGAGATAAGAAAGCCTTCCTCAGTGATCAATGCAAAGAAATAGAGGAAAACAACAGAATATGAAAAACAAGAGACCTCTTCAAGAAAATTAGAGATTCCAAGGGAACATTTCATGCAAAGATGGGCTCGATAAAGGACAGAAATGGTATGGACCTAACAGAAGCAGAAGATATTAAGAAGAGGTGGCAAGAATACACAGAAGAACTGCACAAAGAAGATCTTCACGACCAAGATAGTCACGATAACGTGATCACTGACCGAGAGCCAGACATCTTGGAATCTGAAGTCAAGTGGGCCTTAGAAAGCATCACTACGAACAAAGCTAGTGGTGGTGATGGAATTCCAGTTGAGCTATTTCAAATCTTGAAAGATGATGCTGTGAAAGTGCTGCACTCAATATGCCAGCAAATTTGGAAAACTCAGCAGTGGCCACAGGGCTGGAAAAGGTCAGTCTTCATTCCAATCCCAAAGAAATGCAATGCCAAAGAATGCTCAAACTACCGCACAATTGCACTCATCTCACACGCTAGAAAAGTCACGCTCAAAATTCTCCAAGTCAGGCTTCAGCAATATGTGAACCGTGAACTCCCAGATGTTCAAGCAGGTTTTAGAAAAGGCAGAGGCACCAGAGATCAAATTGCCAACATCCACTGGATCATGGAGAAAGCAAGAGAGTTCCAGAAAAACATCTATTTCTGCTTCAATGGAATATTAGTCACCCATTAAAGAAAAAGAATGAAATCGTGCCATTTGTGACATCAATTCAGTTCAGTTCAGTGGCTCAGTTGTGTCCGACTCTTTGCGACCCCATGGACTGCAGCACCCCAGGCTTCCCTGTCCATCACCAACTCCCGGAGCTTGCTCAGACTCATGTCCATCTACTAAGTGATGTCATCCAACCATCTCATCCTCTATCATCCCCTTCTCCTCCTGCCTTCAATCTTTCCCAGCATCAGGGTCTTTTCCAATAAGCCAGTTCTTCGCATCAGGTGGCCAAAGAATTGAAGTTTCAGCTTCAGCATCAGTCCTTCCAATGAGTATCCAGGACTGATTTCCTTTAGGGTTGATTGGTTTGATTTCCTTGCAGTCCAAGGGACTCTCAAAATTCTTCTCCAACACCATAGTTCAAAAGCGTCAGTTCTTCGGCACTCAGCTTCCTTTATAGTACAACTCTCACATCCATACATGACCACTGGAAAAGCCATAGCTCTGACTATGTGACATGAATGGACCTAAAAGGTATTATTCTAAGAAAGATGTGTTAGATGGAGAAAGGCAAATACTGCATGATTTCACATATATGTGAGATCTAAAAAACAAAACAGAAACAGGTTCATAGAGAAAAAACTTGTGGTCACCAAAGGGGAAAGGGGTGAGAGTTTCAACAAAACAGGTGATATAGATTAAGAGGTGTAAACTTGCAATTATAAACTAAGTAAATCATGAGGATAGACACTATAGTTAATAATATTGCAATATATGTGCATGGTGACAGAGAGTTACTAGACTTAACGGTGATCAATTTGTAATGTATATAAATGTTGAATCATTATGTTGCACACCTGCAACTAATACATAATATTGTATATCAACTATTTTCAATGAAATTAAAAGAAGAAAGATAAAGAGAAGAGATCAAAAGTATGCAAATTCATGTTCTAACATAAGGAAGATTTTAACAAAAATCTAAGTCACATATTGCTTCTGTGCCTTAGGGTTTTTTCATTGGTAGAATAAAATGATGAGATCATGATAAATTTCTAGGGTCCTTTTTAGATCTAAATTTGATGATTCTTTAGTCCAAAAATTAGTTAAGGATATGTATTTGAATTAACATCTAGTTGGCACTTTATAACCCAGGTAAAGGGCTTCCCTGGTGGCTCAGATGGTAAAGAGTTTGCTGGCAATGCAGGAGACCCGGGTTCAATCCCTGGGTTGGGAAGATCTCCTGGAAGAGGACATGGCAGCCCACTCCAGTATTCCTGCCCAGAGAATCCCCATGGACAGAGGAGCCTGTTGGGTTACAGTCTATGGGGTTGCAAAGAGTGGGACACAACTGAGTGACTAACACCTTCAATCCAGGTAATGTAGAATTTATAAATGATATAAAAATTGTTCACAAAGAGGTGCAAATTGAAGCGGTGGGAGACAGAACTCTACAGATAGATGAAGGATGAAGCCTGTGGATAGATCTTTGGGGAATCTGAGTATCTCATCTCGTGGAATGGCACACCTATCCAGTTACCAGGCTAGCAGAAACTCAGGTGCCATCTTTGACCTCTCTTCCTCACCACCCACCATGCCAGCTGACAACACTGCCACTCCATCTACTCCTCTCCATCCTCACTGCCACTCTGCCAGCTCAGGCCACCACCTTCTCTTACACACGTGACTTAAATTCTCACTCTCTCTCTTTTATTTTTAATATGTAGAGAAAAGACATACAGATACAAGGAGGAGAGGAGGTGTGGGATGATATGAGAGCTTGAAATTGGCATATATACACTACTGTGTGTAAAATAGATAGCTAGGGAGAACCTTGGACTGCAAGGAGATCCAACCAGTCCATTCTAAAGGAGATCAGTCCTGGGTGTTCATTGGAAGGACTGATGCTAAAGCTGAAGCTCCAATACTTTGGCCACCTCATGCGACGAGTTGACTCACTGGAAAAGAGTCTGATGCTGGGAAGGATTGGGGGCAGGAGGAGAAGGGGACAACAGAGAATGAGATGGTTGGATGGCATCACCGACTCGATGGACATGAGTTTGAGTGAACTCTGGGAGTTGCTGATGGACAGAGAGGCCTGGCGTGCTGTGATTCATGGGGTCACAAATAGTCGGACACGACTGAGCAACTGAACTGAACTGAACTGAACTGAACTGAGGGAGAACCTGTTATAAAACACAGGAAGCTCAGCTCAGTGCTTTGTGATGACCTAGAGAGGTGGGGTGGGAGTCGGGTGGGAGGGAGCGGGTTTACGTATACATATGTCTGATTCATTTCATTGTGCAGCAGAAACTAATATAACACTGTAAAACAACTACATTCCAGTAAAAAAAAAAATACGTATTAAATATTTATTTTTAAGAAAAGTTATTTTTTGAAAGTAATGTCAAAAAATTCAAAACTTTCCCAAAGGTATACAGTAAACATTTCTCTCCCATCCCAGGCCCCCAGTGACACAATTCCCTTAAAAAGAGGAGACCCCGCTAAACAAAGCTGTGTAAGTCCTTTCAGAGACATTTTATCCATACACAAGCATAGATGTATTTATGTTGGTTTTCTTTCCCCTCTGTTCAATCTGTTTGGGACCTTGTTTTGCCCCTTAATAACACAAACTATTTTTCACATCTGCAAGTGTATCTGTGGGATAACTATAAACTTATAATTATTTAATCATATATTTTATTGGACAGTATCTATTACTCCATAATATCAGCAACTATTACATTTGTATATTTCCATTTCTTTTTCATGCTCCTCTTTGCTCTTCACCCCAATAACAGCACATTCCTATTACTTAAACTACAGAAATGTTGGGGGCTCTTTCCCCTTAGGGTATAGAGTCTTTTCTGGAAAACTTTTCTCTGTCATTTTTGTCTGAAATATGTAGATGCAGCAATTTTTCTTTATCTATTCATATTCTTACTTGACCACAGCTGTTCTCAGTAAGTTTTCCTCATATATTATGGGTCAGGACTAGAGATTTCATCTAATTTTTTTTCAAAGATTTAATTTGCATTTCTGTTTTTTGCTCTTATCTTGCATTGATTTCTGACAGAAGAAGAGTTTAGTGCCATCTTTACTTGGCCATTTAAAAAACAGAAGCTTCTATAATAAAGTTTTATTAGTCTCCCTGCCTCTGATCTTATCCTTAAACCCATTTTTTCAATTACAACAAGAATGACCTAAAATTCAGACCAGATCCTATCAGTGTCCTGCAAGAAACCCTTTCATGACTCCATATACTCTTGAGATAAAGGCCAAACATCTCTATAAGCAGGCCTCTGTCCACGTCTCCTGCCTTGTCTGTTTTTCTCCAATCCCTTATACCTAGTATTGTAGCATAATGACTTTCTTTTAGTCACTTAAACGCTCCATGATCTGTTCTGCCTGCAGGCAAACAATGTGCTCTTCTCTGCACCTGGAATATTCTTCTCTTGATCTTGATCACTCAGCTACTTCTTAAACCGTGATAATCCTTCATGGGGTTGGTTCAGTCCCTCAGTTGTGAGAGACTCTTGTGACCCCATGGACTGTAGCCCACCAGGCTCCCCTGTCCATGGGATTTCCCAGGCAAGAATACTGGAGTGGGTTGCCATTTCCTTCTCTAGGGGATCTTCCTAACCCAGGGATCAAACCCACATCTCCTGCACTGCAGGTGGATTCTTTACCACTTGAGTCATCAGGGAAGCCTGATAACCCTTCAGCTCTCAAAATAATAATGACCATATTTTATTGTTTACTGAGGTACTGTGCTAAGCAATCTATATGTACTGATATTTATTTTCATAGAAAACCAATAAGATGAGTACTATTATTTTCCCCATTTCAAATATGAGAAAACTGGAGGTGGTAAATATCAAGAAATGTGTCCAAGGTGACAAGCTGGGAGATGTCGGAGCTGCAGCAGGACTGTCCCCTCAGCCGAGAGTTAAGTGCCTCACCTACATTCACCAACAGCTACTTGTACTTCTCCCTTCGTAGTTCTTTTTTTTTTGGCTGCAACTGGTTAATTGCAGCACACAGGGTCTTCAGTTGCAGCATGCGAACTCTTAGTTGCAGCATGAAGGATCTAGTTCCTTGACCAGGAGTTGAACCTAGGCCCCTGCATTGGGAACATGGAGTCTTAACCACTGGACCACCAATGAAGTCTCTCCCTTCATAGCTCACACAGAATTATAATTTCTTGCTTCTGTACCAAAGATTCTTTCTAGAACATGAGGTTCTTGAGGTTAAAGACTATCTATCTTGTTTTCTACTGTATCCACCTTACCTGACACACAAGAGTATATGATAAACATTTTTGAAATGAACATTTTTTCCCAGGATTGTAAAATGGGAGGCTTTCTTTTAATAAGAGAACGTGACAAAGGCTTCCTTGATGGCTCAATGGTAAAGAATTCACCTGCCAATGCAGAAGACACGAGTTTGATCCCTGGGCCGGGGTTATCCCACATGCTGCAGAGCAACTAAGCCCACGAGCCACGACCACTGAGCCTGTGCTCTAGAGCCCAGGAGCTGCAACTACTGAGCCTGTGTGTCACAACTACTGAAGACCATATGCCTAGAACCCATGCTCCATAACAAAGAAAGCCACAGACAGCAATGAGAAGCCCAGGCACCACATCTAGAGAGTAGCCCCCAGTCACTGCAACTAGAGAAAAGCCTGCACAGCAACGAAGACCTAGCACAGCCATAAATAAGTAAATAAATAAAATTATTTCTTAAAAAGAGAATGTGACAAGAGGTCAGAATCATAAAAGCCCTTCCCTTGGCTAAGGTCATCAGAAATCATAACTGCTAATACTGTTAAAATTTTATTAATGCCAAGTCACTCACCAATACTAGAAAAGCAGTCCCATAGGAGCAAAAGTCCCACAAGACACATCTCTTCTTCTTACCTGGGAGGGGTGAGGAAAAGAAGAAATGGAGGTTCTATGTTGTAATATAATATAATAACATTATAAAAAATAGATTTCACATTTTAAATTTTTTAAATAGTTACTTTTAGAAAGACGGCTTTGGATACATGGGCCCTATTCTATTAGACCACTGAATCCCACACAAACCAAATGGATTACTTAAAGCTAACTGAATTTAGATCTGTATGGCATCATCGACAGTTGTCCCAACATAAAGCAGGGCAGTAGGATGGATGCTGCTTCTCTGTCACAACTGCCGTCTCTGACCTCCCTCCTCTCCTGCATTACTCCTTGGAGTAAGTCATCTACATGAATTTCAACAAGTTATCAGAACAGTAACACACTCATCCAATCTTTCTTAGTAAACTATAGTTCCTCTGCATAATCGATGAGGAGTTAAATATCCAAGCTCTTTGCAGCCTGGGAAACCAGAGATACATTGAGGCTTTTGACTTCAACAGGTCTAAATCTTTGTGATCTAGGATTGGACAGTGGTTTCTTAAACGTGACACCAAAATCATAGGCCACAAAAGAAAAAAAGTTAATTGGACTTCATTAAAATTTAAAACTTTTGGTCATCCAGCAATACCACTTCTGGGCACCTAGCTGAAGAAAACCATGTTTGAAAGGATACCTGCACACCAATGTTCTTTGCAGCACTGCTGGCAATAGCTAGGACATGGAACCTAAATGTCCCTCAACAGAGGAATGGATAAATATGTGGTACATATAGACACTGGACTGCTACTCGGCCATAAAAAGGAATGGAGTAGTGCCATTTGCAAAGCCGTGAATAGACTTAGAGACTGTCATACAGAGAGAAGTTAGAGAAAGACGTATCATATGCTATCACTCATATCAGTTCAGTTCAGTCACTCAGTCGTGTCCGACTCTCCGCGACCCCATGAATCACAGCACGCCAGGCCTCCCTGTTCCTCACCAACTCCCGGAGTACACTCAAACTCATGTCCACAGAGTCGGTGATGCCATCCAGCCATCTCATTCTCGGTCGTCCCCTTCTCCTCCCAGCCCCAACCTTTCCCAGCATCAGAGTCTTTTCCAGTGAGTCAACTCGCCGCATGAGGTGGCCAAAGTATTGCAGTTTCAGCTTCAGCATCAGTCCCTCCAATGAACATCCAGGATTGATCTCCTTTAGAATGGACTGGTTGGATCTCCTTGCAGTATAAGGGACTCTCAAGAGTCTTCTCCAACACCACAGTTCAAAAGCATCGATTCTTCGGCGATCAGCTTTCTTCACAGTCCAACTCTCACATCCATACATGACCACGGGAAAAACCATTGCCTTGACTAGACAAACAGTAACAAAGGGCAAAATGATAGGATACTGAATGAGGAATTCCCCAGGTCGGTAGGTGCCCAGTATGCTACTGGAGCTCAGTGGAGAAATAACTATAGAAGGAATAAAGGGATGGAGCAAAAGCAAAACCAGTACCCAGTGGTGGATGTGACCAGTGATAGAAGCAAGGTCCGGTGCTGTAAAGAGCAATATTGCATAGGAACCTGGAATGTTAGGTCCATGAATCAAGGCAAATTGGAAGTGGTCAAACAGGAGATGGCAAGAGTGAACATAGACATTCTAGGAATCAGTGAATTAAAATGGACTGGAATGGGTGAATTTAACTCGGATGACCATTATGTCTACTACTGTGGGCAGGAATCCCTTAAAAGAAATGGAGTAGCCATCATGGTCAACAAAAGAGTCCGAAATGCAGTACTTGGATGCAATCTTAAAAACGACAGAATGATTTCTGTTCGTTTCCAAGGCAAACCATTCAATATTACAGTAATCCAGGCCTATGCCCCAACCAGTAATGCTGAAGAAGCCGAAGTTAATCGGTTCTATGAAGACCTACAAGACCTTTTAGAACTAACACCCAAAACAGATGTCCTTTTCATTATAGGGGACTGGAATGCAAAAGTAGGAAGTCAAGAAACACCTGGAGTAACAGGCAAATTTGGCCTCGGAGCACGGAATGAAGCAGGGCAAAGGCTAATAGAGTTTTGTCAAGAGAATGCACTGGTCATAGTAAACACCTTTTTCCAACAACACAAGAGAAGACTCTACACATGGACATCACCAGATGGTCAACACCGAAATCAGATTGATTATATTCTTTGCAACCAAAGATGGAGAAGCTCTATACAGTTAGTGAAAACAAGACCAGGAGCTGACTGTGGCTCAGATCATGAACTCCTTATTGCCAAATTCAGACTTAAATTGAAGAAAGTAGGGAAAACCACTATACCATTCAGATATGACCTCAATCAAATCCCTTATGATTATACAGTGGAAGTGAGAAATAGATTTAAGGGACTAGATCTGATTGATAGAGTGCCTGATGAACTCTGGACGGAGGTTCGTGACATTGTACAGGAGACAGGGACCAAGACCATCCCCATGGAAACGAAATGCAAACAAGCGAAATGGCTGTCTGAGGAGGCCTTACAAATAGCTGTGAAAAGAAGAGAGGCAAAAAGCAGAGGAGAAAAGGAAAGATATAAGCATCTGAATGCAGAGTTCCAAAGAATAGCAAGGAGAGATAAGAAAGCCTTCCTCAGTGATCAATGCAAAGAAATAGAGGAAAACAACAGAATAGGAAAAACAAGAGACCTCTTCAAGAAAATTAGAGATTCCAAGGGAACATTTCATGCAAAGATGGGCTCGATAAAGGACAGAAATGGTATGGACCTAACAGAAGCAGAAATATTAAGAAGAGGTGGCAGGAATATACAGAAGAACTGTACAAAAAAGATCTTCACGACCAAGATAGTCACAATAACGTGATCACTGACCTAGAGCCAGACATCTTGGAATGTGAAGTCAAGTGGGCCTTAGAAAGCATCACTACGAACAAAGCTAGTGGAGGTGATGGAATTCCAGTTGAGCTATTTCAAGTCTTGAAAGATGATGCTGTGAAAGTGCTGCACTCAATATGCCAGCAGATATGGAAAACTCAGCAGTGGCCACAGGACTGGAAAAGATCAGTCTTCATTCCAATCACTCATATAAGAAATCTTAAACAAGCCAACAAATGAACTCATGTATAAAACAGAAATATAGTTACAGGTGAGAAAACAAACTTACGGTTACCAGAGGGTAAGAATCTTGCAAACTCTGGGAGATTAGTATTGACATATACACAGTACTATATATAAAACTGATAACTAAAATAAGGACCTACTCTATAGCACAGTGTGTGCTATAGCCTATGTGGGAGAAGAATATGAAAAGAAGAGTGGATATATGTATATATCTGATTCACTTTGCTGTATACCTAAAACTAACACAACATTGTAAATCAACTCTACTCCAATAAAAATTTTAAAAGCACTTTCGTATTTCAAATGATACCATCAAGAAAGTGAAAGACAACACACAACGTGGGGTAGACTATTTGCAGATCATATACTTTATATGGGATTCATGTTTAGAACATATAATTCTTACAATGCAATAGTGAGCATAATACAGGATGCTTGGGGCTGGTGCACGGGGATGACCTGGAGGGAGGATATGGGGAAGAGGGAGGTGGGAGGTGGGTTCAGGAAGGGGAACACATGTACACCCGGGGCGGATTCGTGTCAATATATGGCACAACCAACCAATATATTAATGTAATTTGCCTCCAATAAAAAAAATTTTTTTAATTAAAAAAATTAAAAAAAACAAAATATATGTGCAATATAGCACACAAATATAAAGTACCATCCTATCATCCTCAATAAAATTTATAGCATTAAAAAAAATGCAATAGTGAATACAAGTAATTTTAATTATTTATTAAATTTAAAATGGGCAAAGATTCTGATTAGACATTTCTCCAAAAAAAGACATACAGATAGCCAATAAGCACGTAAAAAGATGCTCAACATCATCAGCCATCAGAGAAATGAAAATCAACACCACAAAGATATACCACTTCACAGTTACTAATATGGCTAAAATAATAGACACAATAGCAAGGGCTAAAAAGGATGTGGATAAATTAGAACCCACATACACTACTGGTAGGAATATAAAACTGTGCAGCCAGTTTGGAAAACAGTATGGTGCTTTCTCAAAATATTACACAGAGAATTATATGATCCAGAAATTCTACTCCTAGGTATAAACCAAAGAGAAATTAAAATATATATCCAGAAGGAACAAGATGGCGGAGGAATAGGACGGCGAGACCACTCTCTCCCCCACAAATTCATCAAAAGAACATTTGAACGTGGAGTAAAGTCCACAAAACAACTTCTGAATACTGGCAGAGGATGTCAGGCACCCAGAGAAGCAGTCCATTGTCTTCGAAAGGAGGTAGGAAAAAACATAAAAGATAAAAAGAGAGACAAAAGAAGTAAGGACGGAGCTCCGTCCCGGGAAGGGAGGCTTTAAAAAGAGAGAAGTTTCCAAACACCAGGAAACACTCTCACTGGCGAATCTGTGGCGAGCCTTGGAATCTCAGAGGGCCACATAACCCTCTTTTTTATTTTTAAGATTTTTTTAAAACCCACAGATTACCCGCCAAACGGTAACTCCCAGAGGAGAAGCAGCGCAGACGTCTGCAGACGCCATTAGCAAGCGGGGCTGGGCAGGGAGGAGCTGGCTGAACTGCTTAGAGAGAGGACTGGGCTTGAATGCTGCAAGGGCAATCTGAGAGAACTGGGGATAGCAAAGCAGACTGGGATAGCTTCCCCACGAAAAGGCGGAAAGCTCTAACCTAAGACTCGGCCAGACCCACTCACAGAATAAAGGACTGAGCACAGCGAGCCGGCTGCGGTCGGCCCATCCCCCATCCCCCACTGAGACAGGCAGGGAGGGCAGCCAGAGCCGGAGGGGGCAACCGCAGCCCCAGAAAGGCATCTGATACAAACTGCAGGCAGGCTTGTTGCTAATCAGGACTTCTTGGGCTCGGGCCTATCGATATCCCCCTGAGAAGGAGCATCAGTTGTACACCCAGAAAACTGAGTGTCAGGGACTGGGGAGGCGATAAGTCACAGTGACCACGTTCACCAAACACCTAGTCACCTGAGCTGCTCGGACCGGGGAAGGCACAAAACGCAGGCCCAACCAAGTCTGCGCTTTTGTGGAGTACCCGAGAAACTGAACTTGAGCCGCTCAGACCTGGGAAGTGCATACAACCCAGCACCAGCCTCAGACAGTTCCCGGCAGAGCAACCTAGAGCCTGTGCAGTGTAGACTGGGACAACACATGCACTGCGAGCGGGGGCAAACCCAGTGTGACCGAGGATGCTGCGAGCACTCCCCACAGACGCCAGAGATATTCGTCTGCAGCGTTCCTCCCTTCCCAGAACAGGACTGAACAACTGAGCCTTAAAAAGTGTCCACCCACCCCCTAGTATCAGGGCGGAAATTAGACACTGAAGAGACCAGCAAACAGAAGCTAAAACAGAGGGAGCCACCTTGGAAATGACAGATAGAGAAGTCTAGAGGCTACTGCAAGAATAAGACCAAAAACCAGAGGCAAGAGACAAGCCCGAATCCTGAGAACACCAGAGAACTCCTGACTTCAGGGAACATTCATCGATAGGAGCTTATCAAATATCTCCATACATACACTAAAACCCAGCACCACCCAAGGGTCAAAAAGTTCTAGGGCCAGACATACCACTCAAATTCTCCAGCAACACAGGAAAATAGCCCTGAGCTTCAATATACAGGCTGCCCAAAGTCACTCCAAACCCACTGACATCTCATAACTCATTACTGGACACTTCATTGCACTCCAGAGAGAAGAAACCCAGCTCCATCCACCAGAACACTGACACAAGCTTCCCTAACCAGGGAACCTTGACAAGTCACCCGTCCAACCCCACACACAGCGTAGAAAACTACATAATAAAGAGAACTCCACAAACTGCCAGAAGAGGGAAAGGCCACCCCAAGCAAAGCAATATAAGCAAGATGAAGAGGCAGAGAAATACCCAGCAAGTAAAGGAACAAGATAAATGCCCACCAACACAAAAAAAAGAGGAAGATATAGGGAATCTACCTGATAAAGAATTTCGAATTTTGGTGGTGAAAATGATTCAAAATCTTGAAAGCAAAATGGAGTTACAGATAAATAACCTGGAGAAAAAGATTGAGAAGATGGAAGAAAGGTTTAATAAGGACTTAGAGGAAATAAAAAAGAGTCAATATACAATGAATAATGCAATAGATGAGATCAAAAACACTCTGGAGGGAACAAACAGTAGAATAACAGAGGCAGAAGACAGGATAAGCGAGCTAGAAGATAGAATTGTACAAATAAATGAAACAGAGATGAAAAAAGAAAAACAAATTAAGAGAAATGAGAACAATATTAGAGACCTCTGGGACAATGTTAAATGCTCCAACATTCGAATCATAGGAATCCCAGAAGAAGAAGACAAAAAGAAAGACCATGAGAGAATACTTGAGGAGATAATAGTTGAAAACTTCCCTAAAATAGGGAAAGAAATAATCACCCAAGTCCAAGAAACCCAGGGAGTCCCCAATAGGATAAACCCAAGGCAAAATACTCCAAGACACATATTAATCAAATTCACAAAGATCAAACACAAAGAACAAATATTAAAAGCATCAAGGGAAAAGCAGCAAATAACACACAAGGGGATTCCCATAAGGATAACAGCCAATCTTTCAACAGAAACTCTTCAGGCCAGGAGGGAATGGCAAGACATACATACTTAAAGTGATGCAAGAAAATAACCTACAGCCCAGACTACTGTACCCAGCAAGGATCTCATTCAAATATGAAGGAGAAATCAAAAGCTTTACAGACAAGCAAAAGCTGAGAGAATTCAGCATTACCAAACCAGCTCTCCAACAAATGCTAAAGGATCTTCTCTAGACAGGAAAAACAGAAAGGGTGTATAAACTTGAACCCAAAGCAATAAATAAAATGGCTACGGGATCATACTTATCAATAATTACCTTAAACGTAAATGGGTTGAATGCCCCAACCAAAAGACAAAGGCTGGCTGAATGGATGCAAAAACAAGACCCCCATATATGTTGTCTGCAAGAGACCCACCTCAAAACGAGGGACACATACAGACTGAAAGTGAAGGGCTGGAAAGAGAGATTCCATGCAAATAGAGACCAAAAGAAAACAGGAGTAGCAATACTCATATCAAATAAAATAGACTTTAAAACAAAGGCTGTGAAAAGAGACAAAGAAGAAAACTACATAATGATCAAAGGATCAATCCAAGATGAAGATATAACAATTATAAATATTTATGCACCAAACATAGGAGCACCGCAATATGTAAGACAATTACTAACAAGTATGAAAGGGGAAATTAACAACAATGCAATAATAGTGGGAGATTTTAATACCCCACTTACATGTATGGATAGATCAACTAAACAGAAAATTAACAAGGAAACACAAACTTTAAATGATACAATAGACCAGTTAAACCTAATAGATATCTATAGGACATTTCACCCCAAAACAATGAATTTCACCTTTTTCTCAAGAGCACACGGAACCTTTTGCAGGATAGATCACATCCTGGGCCATAAATCTAGCCTTGGTAAATTCAATAAAATTGAAATCATTCCAAGCATCTTTTCTGACCACAATGCAGTAAGATTAGATCTCAATTACAGGAGAAAAACTATTAAAAATGCCAACATATGGAGGCTGAACAACACGCTGCTGAACAACAAACAAATCATAGAAGAAATCAAAAGAGAAATCAAAATATGCATAGAAATGAATGAAAATGAAAACTCAACAACCCAAAACCTCTGGGACACTGTAAAAGCAGTGCTAAGGGGGAAGTTCATAGCAATATAGGCACACCTCAAGAAACAAGAAAAAAGTCAACTAAATAACCTAACTCAACATCTAAAGCAACTAGAAAAGGAAGAAATGAAGAACCCCAGGGTCAGTAGAAGGAAAGAAATCATAAAAATTAGGGCAGAGATAAATGCAAAAAGAAACAAAAGAGACCATAGCAAAAATCAACAAAGCCAAAAGCTGGTTCTTTGAGAAGGTAAATAAAATTGACAAACCACTAGCCAGACTTATCAAGAAACAAAGGGAGAAGAACCAAATCAATAAAATTAGAAATGAAAATGGAGAGATCACAACTGACAACACAGAAATACAAAGGATTATTAGAGAATACTATCAGCAATTATATGGAAATAAAATGAATAACCTGGAAGAAATGGACAAATTCCTAGAAAAATACAACTTTCCAAAACTGAACCAGGAAGAAATAGAAAATCTGAACAGACCCATCACAAGCACGGAAATTGAAACTGTAATCAAAAATCTCCCAGCAAACAAAAGCCCAGGTCCAGACGGCTTCACAGCTGAATTCTACCAAAAATTTAGAGAAGAGCTAACACCTATTCTACTCAAACTCTTCCAGAAAATTGCTGAGGAAGGGAAACTTCCAAACTCATTCTATGAGGCCACCATCACCCTAATCCCAAAACCTGGTAAAGACCCCACAAAAAAAGAAAACTACAGGCCAATATCACTGATGAACATAGATGCAAAAATCCTTAACAAAATTCTAGCAATCAGAATCCAACAGCATATTAAGAAGATCATGCATCATGACCAAGTGGGCTTTATCCCAGGAATGCAAGGATTCTTCAATATCCGCAAATCAGTCAACGTAATACACCACATTAACAAACTGAAAAATAAAAATCATATGATTATCTCAATAGATGCAGAGAAAGCCTTCGACAAAATTCAGCATCCATTTATGATAAAAACCCTCCAGAAAGTGGGAATAGAAGGGACATACCTCAACATAATAAAAGCTATATATGACAAACCCACAGCAAACATTATCCTCAACGGTGAAAAACTGAAAGCATTTCCCCTAAAGTCAGGAGCAAGACAAGGGTGCCCACTCTCCCCACTACTATTCAACATAGTTCTGGAAGTTTTGGCCACAGCAATCAGAGCAGAAAAAGACATAAAAGGAATACAAATTGGAAAAGAAGAAGTAAAACTTTCACTGTTCACTGATGACATGATCCTCTATTCAGAAAACCCTAAACACTCTACCAGAAAACTACTAGAGCTAATCAATGATTACAGTAACGTTGCAGGATATAAAATCAACACACAGAAATTTTAATTACTTTAAAAAAAATAAAAAATTTTAAAAAAATAATAATAAAAATAAAATAAAATATATATCCACACAAAAACTCATACACAAATGTTCATAACAGCATTATTCATATAGCCAAAAAGCAGAAACAATGTAAATTCCATCAACAGATAAATAAAATGTGGTATATCCAAATAATGAAAACTATTTGACATTAAAAAGAAAATGAAGTATTGATACAGGCTACAAACCTTGGAAACATTATGCTAAGTGAAAAAGAATCCAGATACAGATCATATGATTCTACTTACGTGAAATGTGCAGACAAACACATAGACACAGAAAATAGACTAGTGGTTGCCTGGTGTTGGGATGAAGTGGAGAAGGAGAAGGGGGAGGAATGGGGAGTGACTGCTAATGTGTACAGAATTTTTTTTTGGAGTGTTAAAAGTACGCTAAAATTAGATTGTGGTGATGGTTGCAAAACTCTCCAAATATATAAAAAACACTGAACTTCACACGTTAAATGGGTGGATTTTATGGTATGTGAAATATGTGTTAATAAAATTGCTTTCAGAAATACATAGTTATGTTAAAAACTTAGCTTTATGCTTAAAGAACAATAAATTCCCAGACACCAACCAAAATGAAGAATTGATGCATTGGAACTGTGGTGCTGGAGAAGACTCTTGAGAGTCCCTTGGACAGCAAGTAGATCAAACCAGTCAACCCTAAAGGAAATCAGTCCTGAATATCCATTGGAAGGACAGATGCTGAAGCTGAAACTTCAATACTTTGGCAATCTGATGCAAAGAGCCAACTCATTGGAAAAGACCCTGATGCTGGGAAAGATGGAGGGCAAGATGAGTAGGGGACGACAGAGGATGAGACGGTTGTATGGCATCACTAACTCAATGGACAGGAGTTTGAGCAAACTCCAGGAGATAGTGAAGGACAGGGAAGCTTAGTGTGCTGCAGTCCCATGTTCACAAAGAATCAGACACAACTTAGTGACAGAACAACAACAACCAAAAAGAACAAAACAAGGCAAAACAAAAGAAAACCGTCTTCCCTAGTCCAAACCACAGATTCCTAACTGGGTTTAGAGAGAGGCAAGAATGACAGCTTGAACTTAATCCAGACTCGCTTTCACTTTAGCTTTCCCACAGAGTAATAGATAAACAGGATAGAGTATAAATGAGAAAGAATGCAAGAGGGTCAGTTTGGCTTCCTATTGGCCCTTTGTATGTCCTGGGTGCACACCCAAAATTTAGTGGTCTTGACAGTCCACACAGATTAGATATTGCAGGTCAGAGGAATACAAAACTGTAAACTTGCTGTTTATTTTATTATAACCCATCAGGGTCTTTTCCAATGAGTCAGTTCTTTGTATGAGGTGGCCAAAGTATTGGAGTTTCAGCTTCAGCATCAGTCTTTCCAATGAATTTTCAGGACTGATTTCCTTTAGGATTGACCGGTTTGATCTCCTTGCAGTCCAAGGAACTCTCAAAAGTCTTCTTCAACGCCACAGTTCAAAAGCATCAATTCTTTGACACTCAGCTTTCTTTATAGTCCAGTTCTCACATACAAACATGACTACTGGAAAAACCATAACTTTGACTAGATGGAATTTGGTTGGCAAAGTAATATCTCTGTTTTTTAATATGCTGTCTAGGTTGGTCATAGCTTTTCTTCCAAGCAGCAAGTGTCTTTTAATTTCATGGCTGCAGTCACCATCTGCAGTGATTTTGGAGCCCAAGAAAATAAAGTCTGTCACTGTTTCCATTATTTCCCCATCTATTTTCCATGAAGTGATTACAACATGTTAGAAACGTAAAACCCAGTCTCAGCTTGCAGGGCATAGAAAAGACAGACCGTGCCACCATTTAATGACACAATACTAGGCATGGGAGAGGGAGATTAGGTAGGTGGTGACCCTATAACATAGGAAGAAAAGCCATTTTAAGAAAAAGATTTTGAATTAAATTTTGGGCATGTTGAGTTTAAGAGATCTTTGGATCAGCAAAGTGAAATTGTCTAGTAAGTGCTTGGAGACATGTGTGAGGATTTTGGAGAGTTAGAGACATAAAGTTTGACATTTTCAGCATCAAGATAACAGATGAAAGAGGTTATGAAAAACAAGCAGAGTAAGAAGAGAATCAATAACTCCAATATGAGATGGATAGGAAGAGAAGCATAAGATAAAGTTCTCTATTCCTCTTTCCAACTCAGGCAAGGGAAACTAGGAGAATTGGGGACACTATTCAGTTCAGTTCAGTTGCTCAGTCGTGTCCGACTCTTTGTGACCCCATGAATCGCAGCACGCCAGGCCTCCCTGTCCATCACCAACTCCCGGAATTCACTCAAACACATGTCCATCGAGTCGGTGATGCCATCCAGCCATCTCATTCTCTGTCGTCCCCTTCTCCTCCCGCCCCCAATCCCTCCCAGCATCAGTCTTTTCCAATGAGTCAACTCTTCACATGAGGTGGCCAAAGTATTGGAGTTTCAGCTTCAGCATCAGTCCTTCCAATGAACACCCAGGATTGATCTCCTTTAGAATGGACTGGTTGGATCTCCTTGCAGTCCAAGGGACTCTCAAGAGTCTTCTCCAGCACCACAGTTCAAAAGCATCAATTCTTCGGCAATCAGCTTTCTTCACAGTCCAACTCTCACATCCATACATGAGCACTGGAAAAACCATAGCCTTGACCAAATTAACCTTTGTTGGCAAAGTAATATCTCTGCTTTTTAATATGCTGTCTAGGTTAGTCATAACTTTCCTTCCAAGGAGTAAGTGTCTTTTAATTTCATGGGGACACTATAAAATGTAACAAAAAGGAGGAGATTTTTGAGGTATGAGAAAAAAAATCCAATGAATAAAAATAAAACAAAAATTTTTAATTAAAATAAACCTATGTTAAATTACATGAAAAGAGGTAATTTCTTTGAGTGAAAATGCACAAGGAAAGTGATTAAAATGAGGAGCAGGTCTAGAGAGAACCCTGTGGTGAATGTCAGTGTTCAATGTCAGAGATTAGAGAGGAGCCAATCAAGATGTTTATTTGGTTCAATAAAAACTATTCTTGTTCATTTATACAAACAAAAAAATAGTGGCTGTTGGGCACTTAAGCAGGGAAGGGATTTATTTTGTGTATCTCACAGAACCAAAAAGAAACTGTTTGAGCAATCAGTGAGTCAGAGGGGGAAAGGAACCTCAGCCAAAAAAATTCATGTACTTTCTCTTGGGAGGCTAGACATAATGGGATTGGATTACTACCAGTGATTCCCTGTTCCTGTCTTCATTCCAGATTTCATAATTCATTTAGTATGCATCTGATGGTTCAGCTTGGGTCAGATTTCAAACCCTGAATCAATTAGTTATGACCAGGAAAGCTGGGCATAGAAACTCACCACCATTGTATATCTACCACCATATAGGAGATAAAGAAAGAAATGTGAGCTGGCCAGCTCCCCAAAGTGGGAACTCCTAACAGGAGCCTCTGAATAAATGGTGTAAGAAACTAAAAGGGAACTAGGAAGGCATAATACTTAGGAAAATTGACAAGAGCGAAGACAACTTGAAGAAAGAATAGCTATCAGTACCAAATAGTGCAGAGACTGAGTAAGATAGGGACTAAAAGATATTTTCTCAATTTCAGTATGAGGACAGAGGCAGAAACCAGATTGCTCTGAGTCAAGAAGTGAGGGATGAAAACATAAGATAAAGAAATATGGGCTGCTATGTTGAGATGCTGGGCTATGAAGGGAAGGGGATACTAAAGAGGGTTTTGTTGGCTTGAAACTTGAACGTGTTTAAAGTCAACTGAAAAGGATATTGATGATGGTAGGAGTAGTTGATGGTAATTGATAGTGCAAAGCCCTGAAAAGTCATAAAAGGATATTTTAATGGATGGATTTATTAATCAGATTGACTTAATTAATTACATTACCAAAATTTAGGAGAGCAGTGTCATATTAATTTAACTAGATAATCAATAATATTAACAGATTTGGAGAAATTCTTCAACTTTTAATTTCTTTAGAATCATCCATTTCAATACAAAATGCATGCAAAGTTCAAAACATTCTTGCCTAATTATCAAAAGAGAGTTTCTTAAAAATATAATTGACATCTCTTAAACTGTGGAAAAGACTCTGATGCTGGGAAAGGTTGGGGGCCGGAGGAGAAGGGGACGACGGAGAATGAGATGGCTGGATGGCATCACCGACTCTGTGGACATGAGTTTGAGTGTACTCCGGGAGTTGGTGATGGACAGGGAGGCCTGGCGTGCTGTGATTCATGGGGTCGCGGAGAGTCGGACACGACTGAGCGACTGAACTGAACTGAACTGAACTGAAACTGTCTATTATCCCCATTTGCCACCTAACACACCTGCTTTTTAAAAAGTGTTCCAATAACTTAAACTTTTTAATGCAGATGTATTGAGAGATAAAAACCATATGATTCTCTCAATAGATGCAGAGAAAGCCTTTGACAAAATTCAACATCCATTTATGATAAAAGCCCTCCAGAAAGCAGGAATAGAAGGAACATACCTCAACATAATAAAAGCTATATATGACAAACCCACAACGAACATCATCCTCAATGGTGAAAAATTGAAAGCATTTCCCCTAAAGTCAGAAACAAGACAAGGGTGCCCACTCTCACCACTACTATTCAACATAGTTTTGGAAGTTTTGGCCACAGCAATCAGAGCAGAAAAAGAAATAAAAGGAATCCAGATTGGAAAAGAAGAAGTAAAACTCTCACTGTTTGCAGATGACATGAACCTCTACATAGAAAACCCTAAAGACTCTACCAGAAAATTCCTAGAGCTAATCAATGAATATAGTAAAGTTGCACATAAAATTAACACATAGAAATCCCTTGCATTCCTACACACTAACAATGAAAAAACAGAGAAATTAAGGAAACAATTCCACTCACCATTGCAATGAATAGAATAAAATACTTAAGAGTATATCTACCTAAAGAAACAAAGGACCCATATGTAGAAAACTATAAAACACTGATGAAAGAAATCAGTTCAGTTCAGTTCAGTCGCTCAGTCGTGTCCGACTCTCTGCGACCCCATGAATCACAGCACGCCAGGCCTCCCTGTCCATCACCAACCCCCAGAGTTCACCCAAACTCATGTCCACAGAGTCAGTGATGCCATCCAGCCATCTCATTCTCAGTCGTCCCCTTCTCCTCCCACCCCCAACCTTTCCTAGCATCAGAGTCTTTTCCAGTGAGTCAACTCGTCGCATGAGGTGGCCAAAGTATTGGAGTTTCAACTTTAGCATCAGTCCTTCCAATGAACACCCAGGATTGATCTCCTTTAGAATGGACTGGTTGGATCTCCTTGCAGTCCAAGGGACTCTCAAGAGTCTTCTCCAACACCACAGTTCAAAAGCATCAATTCTTCAGCGATCAGCTTTTGGAGAAATATACCATGTTCATAGATTGGCAGAATCAATATAGTGAAAATGAGCATACTACCCAAAGCAATCTATAGATTCAATGCAATCCCTATCAAGTTACCAACAGTATTTTTCACAGAACTAGAACAAATATGGAGAAGGAAATGGCAACCCACTCCAGTGTTCTTGCCTGGAGAATCCCAGGGACAGGGGAGCCTGGTGGGCTGCCGTCTATGGGGTCACACAGAGTCGGACATGACTGACGTGACTTAGCAGCAGAACAAATAATCTCACAATTTGTATGGAAATACAAAAAACCTCGAATAGCCAAAACAATCATGAGAAAGAAGAATAGAACTGGAGGAATCAACCTGCCTGACTTCAGGCAACTCTGCAAAGCCACAGTCATCAAGACAGTATGGTACTGGCACAAAGACAGAAATATAGATCAATGGAACAAAACAGAAAGCCCAGAGATAAATCCATGCACCTATGGACACCTTATCTTTGACAAAGGAGGCAAGAATATACAATGGAGAAAAGATAGTCTCTTCAACAAGTGTTGCTGGGAATACTGGTCAACCACTTCTAAAAGAATGAAACTAGAACACCTTCTAACACCATACACAAAAATAAACTCAAAATAGATTAGAGAGCTAAACATAAGACCAGAAACTAAAACTCCTAGAGGGAAACATAGGCAAAACACTCTCCGACATAGTTCACAGATGGATCCTCTATGACCCACCACCCAGAGTAATGGAAATAAAATCAAAAATAAACAAACGGGACCTAATTAAACTTAAAAGCTTTTGCACAACCAAGGAAACTATAAGCAAGGTGAAAAGACAGCCTTCAGAATGTGAAAAAATAATAACAAACGAAACAACTGACAAAGAAATAATCTCAAAAATATACAAGCAACTCCTGCAGTTCAATTCCAGAAAAATAAACGACCTAATCAAAAAATGGGCCAAACAACTAAACAGACATTTCTCCAAAAAAGACATACAGATGGCTAACAAACACATGAAAAGATGCTCAACATCCCTCATAATCAGAGAAATGCAAATCAAAACCACAATGGGGTACCATTTCATGCCAGTCAGAATGGCTGCTATCCAAAAGTCTAGAAACAATAAATGTTGGAGAGGATGTGGAGAAAAACCCTCTTACACTGTTGTTGGGAATGCAAACTAGTACAGCCACTATGGAGAACAGTGTGGAGATTCCTTAAAAAACTGGAAATAGAACTGCCATATGATGCAGCAATCCCACTGCTGGGAATACACACCGAGGAAACCAGAATTGAAAGAGACACATGTACTCCAATGTTCATTGCAGCACTGTTTATAATAGCCAGGACATGGAAGGAACCTAGATGTCCAGCAGCAGACGAATGGATAAGAAAGCTGTGGTACATATACACAATGGAGTATTACTCAGCTATTAAAAAGAATACATTTGAATCAGTTCTAATGAGGTGAATGAAACTGGACCCTATTATACAGAGTGAAGCAAGCCAGAAAGGAAAACACCAGTACAGTATACTAACGCATATATATGGAATTTAGAAAGATGGTAACGATAACCCTATATGCAAGACAGCAAAAGAGACACAGATGTATAGAACAGTCTTTTGGATTCTGTGGGAGAGGGCGAGGGTGGGATGATTTGGGAGAATAGCTTTGAAACATGTATATTATTATATGTGAAACGGATCGCCAGTCCAGGTTGGATGCATAAGACAGGGTGTTGGGGGATGGTGCACTGGGATGACCTAGAGGGATGGGATGGGGAGGGATGTGGGAGGGATGTTCAGGATGGGGAACACATGTACACCCGTGGTGGATTCATGTCAATGTATGGCAAAACCACTACAATATTGTAAAGTAATTACCCTCCAATTTAAATAAATAAATTTATTTTTTAAAAAAGATTTTAAAACTAAAAAAAATTGAAATAAATAATGATCCAATAACTTAAACTTTCTAATGCAGATGTACTGTTTTTTCCAAATTACTAAGGTTTTACCATACTTGAAAATTCATAAGTTAATCATAGCCTCATGATTTGCAACATTATTTAATTCTAATCTCAAAATTTATAATAATTTTATGGCTTTTAAGTCATGTGAAATATGAATTACAAACTATAAAAATATGCTTAAATTAAACACATTTTCAATTATCTTGCTTTCCCTGTTGTATTAAAGCAAGAGATGGGAGGATTGCATATTGAAGATTAAAAAGATATTAAAGTGAAAATAGTTTCCGGAAAGAGAGGTGCACTGAAAAATAAAACAATGTCAATTTGGTGAGTAAAGCATATAACAATTAATTCTGTTTGCTTGTCAAATTACAACGGTGTATTCTGACTGATCCTGTCAATTTCTACTTCAAATATCAGTTCAGTTCAGTCGCTCAGTCGTGTCTGACTCTTTGCGACCCCATGAGCCACAGCACACCAGGCCTCCCTGTCCATCACCAACTCCCAGAGTCTACCCAAAGTCATGTCCATTGAGTCGGTGATGCCATCCAACCATCTCATTCTCTGTCGTCCCCTTCTCCTCCTGCCCTCAATCTTTCCCAGCCTCAGGGCCTTTTCAAATGAGTCAGCTCTTTGCATCAGGTGGCCAAAGTATCAGAGTTTCAACTTCAACATCAGTCCTTCCAATGAACACCCAGGACTGATCTCCTTCAGGATGGACTGGTTGGATCTCCTTGCAGTCCAAGACTCTCAAGAGTCTTCTCCAACACCATGGTTGAAAAGCATCAATTCTTCAGCACTCAGGTGTCTTTATAGTCCCAAATCTCACATCCATACATGACCACTGGAAAAACCTTAGCATTGATGGACCTTTGTTGACAAAGCAATGTCTCTGCTTTTTAATATGCTGTCCAGGTTGGTCATAATTTCCTCCCAAGGGGTAAGTGTCTTTTAATTTCTGGCTTCAATCACCATCTGCAGTGATTTTGGAGCCCAAAAAAATAAAGTCAGCACTGTTTCCACTGTTTCCCCATCTATTTGCCATGAAGTGATGGGACCAGATGCCATGATCTTAGTTTTCTGAATGTTGAGCTTCAAGCCAACTTTTTCACTCTCCTCTTTCACTTTCATTAAGAGACTCTTTAGTTCCTCTTCACTTTCTGCCATAAGGGTTGTGTCATCTGCATATCTGATGTTATTGATATTGCTCCCAGCAATCTTGATTCCAGCTTGTGCTTCCTCCAGCCCAGTGTTTCTCATGATGTACTCTGCACATAAGTTAAATAAGCGGGGTGACAATATACAACCTTGACATACTCCTTTTCCTATTTGGAACCAGTCTGTAGTTCCATGTCCAGTTCTAACTGTTACTTCCTGACCTGCATACAGGTTTCTCAAGAGGCAGGTCAGGTAGTCTGGTATTCCCATCTTCTTCAGAACTTTCCACAGTTTACTGTGATCTACACAGTCAAAGGCTTTGGCATAGTCAATAAAGCAGAAATAGATGTTTTTCTGGAACTCTCTTGCTTTTTCGATGACCCAGTGGGTGTTGGCAATTTGATCTCTGGTTCCTCTGCCTTTTCTAAAACCAGCTTGTACATCTGTAAGTTCACAGTTCACATATTGCTGAAGCCTGGCTTGGAGAATTTTTAGCTTTATTTTTCTAGCTTGTGAGATGAGTGCAATTGTGCCGTAGTTTGAGCATTCTTTGATATTGTCTTTCTTAGGGATTGGAATGAAAACTGACTTTTCCAGTCCTGTGGCCACTGCTGAGTTTTCCAAATTTGCTGGCCTATTGAGCGCAGCACTTTCACAGCATCATCTTTCAGGATTTGAAATAGCTCAACTGGAATTCCATCACCTCCACTAGATTTGTTCATAGTGATGCTTCCTAAGGCCCACTTGAATTCACATTCTAGGATGTCTGGCTCTAGGTGAGTGTGAGTGATCACATCATCATGATTATCTGGGTCATGAAGATCTTTTTGTACAATTCTGTGTATTCTTGCCACCTCTTCTTAATATCTTCTGCTTCTGTTAGGTCCATAACATTTCTGTCCTTTATTGAGCCCATCTTTGCATGAAATGTTCCCTTGGTATCTCTAATTTTTTTGAAGAGATCTCTAGTCTTTCCCATTCTATTGTTTTCCTCTATTTCTTTGCATTGATCACTGAGGAAGGCTTTCTTATCTCTCCTTGTTATTCTTTGGAACTCTGCATTCAAATGGATATATCTTTCCTTTCTCCTTTGCCTTTCTCTTCTCTTCAAAGTTATTTGTAAGGCCTCCTCAGACAGCAATTTTGCTTTTCTGCATTTCTTTTTCTTGAGGATAGTCTTGATTCCTGTCTCCTGTACAATGTCACAAACCTCCACCCATAGTTCATCAGGCACTCTGTCTATCAGAACTAGTCCCTTAAATCTATTCCTCACTTCCACTGTATAGTCATAAGGGATTTGATTTAGGTCATACCTGAATGGTCTAGTGGTTTTCCCCACTTTCTTCAAATTAAGTGAGTTTGGCAATAAGGACTTCATGATCTGAGCCACAGTCAGCTCCCGGTCTTGATTTTGCTGACTGTATAGAGCTTCTCCATCTTTGGTTGCAAAGAATATAACCAATCCAATTTCGGTGTTAACCATCTGGTGATGTCCATATGTAGAGTATTCTCTTGTGTTGTTGGAAAATGGTGTTTGCTATGACCAGTGCGTTCTCTTGGCAAAACTCTATTAGCCTTTGCGTGCTTCATCCTGTACTCTAAGGCCAAATTTGCCTGTTACTACAGGTGTTTCTTGACTTCCTACTTTCGCTTTCCATCCCCATAACGAAAAGGACATCTTTTTTGGGTGTTAGTTCTAAAAGATCTTGTAGGTCTTCATAAAACCATTCAACTTAAGCATCTTCAGTGTCACTGGTCGGGGCATAGACTTGGATTACCATGATATTGAATGGTTTGCCTTGGAAATGAACAGAAATAATTCTGTCATTTTTGAGATTGCATCCAAGTACTGTGTTTCAGACTCTTTTGTTGATTATGATGGCTACTCCATTTCTTCTAAGGGATTCCTGCCCACAGTAGTAGATATAATGGTCATCTGAGTTAAATTCACCTATTCCAATCCATCTTAGTTCCCTGATTCCTAGAATGTCAACGTTCACTCTTGCCATCTCGTTTGACCACTTCCAATTTGCCTTGATTCATGGACTTAACATTCCAGGTTCCTATGCAATATTGCTTTTAACAGCATTGGACCTTGCTTCTGTCACCAGTCCCATCCACAACTGGGTGTTGTTTTGCTTTAACTCCATCCCTTCATTCTTTCTGGAGTTATTTCTCCACTGATCTCCAGTAGCATATTGGGCACCTACAGACCTGGGGAGTTCATCTTTCAGTGTCCTATCTTTTTGCCTTTTTATACTGTTCATGGGGTTTTCAAGGCAAGAATACTGAAGCGGTTTGCCATTCCATTCTCCAGTGGACCACATTCTGTCAGACCTCTCCACCATGACTCCTCCATCTTGGGTGGCCCAACATGGCATGGCTTAGTTTCATTGAGTTAGACAAGGCTGTGGTCCGTGTGATCAGATTGGCTAGTTCTCTGTGATGTGGTTTTATCTGTCAGCCCTTTGAGCCCTCTCTCAGCAACTACCATCTTACTTGGGTTTCTTTTACTTTGGACGTGGGGTATCTCTTCATGGCTGCTCCAGCAAAGCAGTATATATATATATACACTTCATATATACACATACATAAATTACTTACAATGAAGTATTTTATATATTTTATGAAAGGGGATTTTAATAGCTATCAGTTCAGTTCAGTTCAGTCACTCAGTCGTGTCCAACTCTTTGTGACCCCATGAATCACAGCACACCAGGCCTCCCTGTCTATCACCAACTCCTGGAGTTCACTCAAACTCATGTCCATCAAGTCGGTGATGCTATCCAGCCGTCTCATTCCCTGTCGTCCCCTTCTCCTCCTGCCCCCAATCCCTCCCAGCATCAGAGTCTTTTCCAGTGAGTCAACTCATCGCATGAGGTGGCCAAAGTATTGCAGTTTCCGCTTTAGCATCAGTCCTTCCAATGAACACCCAGGATTGATCTCCTTTAGGATGGACTGGTTGGATCTCCTTGCAGTCCAAGGGACTCTCAAGAGTCTTCTCCAGCACCACAGTTCAAAAGCATCAATTCTTCGGCGCTCAGCTTTCTTCACAGTCCAACTCTCACATCCATACATGACCATTGGAAAAACCATAGCCTTGACTAGACGGACCTTGGTTGGTAAAGTAATGTCTCTGCTTTTTAATATGCTACCTAGGTTGGTCCTAACTTTCCTTCCAAGGAGTAAGCGTCTTTTAATTTCATGGCTGCAATCAGCATCTACATTGATTTTGGAGTCCCAAAAAATAAAGTCTGACACTGTTTCCACTGTTCCCCCATCTATTTCCCATGCAGTGATGGGACCGGATGCCATGATTTTAGTTTTCTGAAAGTTGAGCTTCAAGCCAACCATTTCACTCTCCTCTTTCACTTTCATCAAGAGGCTTTTGAGTTCCTCTTCACTTTCTGCCATAAGGGTAGTGTCATCTGCATATCTCAGGTTATTGATATTTCTCCCAACAATCTTGATTCCAGCTTGTGCTTCTTCCAGCCCAGCATTCCTCATGATGTACTCTGCACATAAGTTAAATAAGCAGGGTGACAATATACAACCTTGACATACTCCTTTTCCTATTTGGAACCAGTCTGTTGTTCCATGTCCAATTCTAACTGTTACTTCCTGACCTGCATACAGGTTCATCAAGAGGCAGGTCAGGTGGTCTGGTATTCCCATCTCTTTCAGAATTTTCCCGTTTGTTGTGATCCACACAGTCAAAGGCTTTGGCATAGTCAATGAAGCAGAAATAGATCTTTTTCTGGAACTCTCTTGCTTTTTCCATAATCCAGCAGATGTTAGCAATTTGATCTCTGGTGCCTCTGCCTTTTCTAAAACCTGCTTGAACATCTGGAAGTTCACGGTTCACATATTGCTGAAGCCTGGCTTGGAAAATTTTGAGCGTGACTTTACTGCATGTGAGATGAGTGCAATTGTGCGGTAGTTTGAGCATTCTTTGCCATTCCCTTTCTTTGGAATTGGGATGAAGACTGACCTTTTCCAGTCCTGTGGCCACTGCTGAGTTTTCCAAATTTGCTGGCATATTGAGTGCAGCACTTTCACAGCATCATCTTTCAGGATTTGAAATAGCTCAACTGGAATTCCATCACCTCCACTAGCTTTGTTCGTAGTGATGCTTTCTAAGGCCCACTTGACTTCACATTCCAAGATGTCTGGCTCTAGGTGAGTGATCACACCATCGTGATTATCTTGGTGTGAAGATCTTTTTTGTACAGTTATTCTGTGTATTCTTGCCACCTCTTCTTAATATCTTCTGCTTCTGTTAGGTCCACACCATTAATAGCTATCGTATGTTAATATGAGTACTTAGTGGATGTATATCAATATTCTAGGTCATATAATTATGATAATCAGAACTTCCACAATACTTGATAGAAAGCAGTTTTAGCCTTAACACCCCAAAAACTTTGGCCACCTGATGCAAAGAGCAGACTCATTCAAAAAGACCCTGATACTGGGAAAAATTGAAGGCAGGAGGAGAAGGGGATGACAGAAGATGAGATGGTTGGATGACATCACCGACTCATTAGACATGAGTTCAAGCAACCTCTGGGAGTTAGTGAAGAACAGGGAAGCCTGGCCTGTTGCAGTCCATGGAGTCACCAGGAGTTGGACACGACTGAGCAACTGATCAACAATATCCCAAAACAACTTACAATAGAATAAACAAAAGAGGTACTTATTTTAAAAGATTGTTCAAAGAAACATTGAAAAAAATATTAAAGTATGACCCAGTAACCAAGAAAGAAAGAGGACTCAATATTGGAAATTAAAAAGGAAAAATAAGCATATGTAGAGAAGATTGAAATAATATTATAAGAAAATACTTTATGCTGAAGAAACTTTAAATTTGAGTAGAAATAATTTCCTAGTTAAGTTGAATTATCAAACTTTTTTTGAAGTAGAAGGAGAAAATCTAAGTAGACCAATACCATAGAATAAATTGGAAATTCTATGAAAGATCTGTACACACCACAACCATAACCCCTGCCCCCTCCAAGGACCAGACCATGAGGTTTTATAGGTGAGTTTTAACAAAGCTATAAAGGACAGATGGACCATATACAGACTATTACAGGGTATAGAAAAATAAAGTTTTTAAAATTATTTTGTAAAGCTAACATAATCCTGACATCAAAACTTAATAAGTATAAAACAAGATAACAACAGAGCAATGTTACTGATTAATAAAGTACAAACACCCTAAACAAAATATTAGCAACTTGTTCCAGAACTGCATTAAAAGAAAAAAATAGGATGACCAACTAGATTTATTCCAGGAATGGATAACTGATTTAACATTTAAAAATCTCTTGACATAATCACATGAATAAATTAATGAAGAAAATCATGATTATTTCAATAGATGCTACAAATTATTTGATAAAATTCAAAGCCAATTAAAATCTCTCATAAAACAGAACTAGAAAGAAACTTCCATATGGGGGGGAAGCGCGCGCGCTAAAGTCACTTCAGTCATGATGTCTCTCTGTGCGACCCCGAGGACTGTAGCCAGCCAGGTTCCTCTGTTCGTGGGATTCTCCAGGCAAGAATACTGGAGTGGGTTGCCATGCCTCTCCTCCAGGGGATTTTCCCAACCCAGGGATCGATCCCATGTCTCTATGTCTCCTACATTGGCAGGCAGGTTCTTTATCACTAGTGCCACCTGGGAAGCCCCTTTTATATATATATACAAGAAATCGAAACTAAGTGTTGCGTCTAATGGGACATTCTCATTATACTTGGGAATAAAATGAAGACATCTATAGTCTTCATAGTTATTAAACATTGTTTGGGAGTCATACTCAACATTAGAAAAGAAAAAATGAGGTATAAATATTATATAGGAAGAGGGAAAAATTATCATTACCTCTATTAAGAAAAATCAAATGAATCTGAAAATATACTTGATTTAATAATAAAAAAAGATGGCAGTACGAAAGAGAAACAGAAATTACCTTTCCTACATATTAGCTATTCAGAAAATACAATGGAAAAAATCTAACTCACAAAAATAAAACTTAAAAACTCCATACAAATAACTTTTTTTTAACAAATATGCTCAACATGTAAGAAAAGCAAAATCTAAACATTACCAAAGGACATAAAAAATGACTTTAATAAACTTACATTAAAACTCATAACCAAACTACTATTTACTTGCTGAATGTTAGGCACTGGCCTAAATTCTTTATGTCATTTATTCATCTCAACAACTCCATTGAGTAGCTGTGTTTTTCTTCTTTTTACAAGTGAAGACACTACAGATCGCAGAGGACACATCATTTACCTAAGGATACATGGGCTTTAAATGGAGAAGACAACATTCAAACCCAGTTTTGTCTGACTCAAGGCCTGAACTCTTAGTCACCATGTAATACTAAAGAGATTGAAAATTAAAATGGATGGAGGAACCAATCAGGTAACTTAAATAATTAAGGGGCAGAAAGGATAGTGTGGGAAAATTGAAGAATGTATGTCCTCCCTGAACTGGGCAACTGCTGCTCACCAGGCAATTGTTGATATGTGGAACTGTGAGCCCAGTATTGGCAGATTTTCCAATTCTTCAAAAGAAACTGGAAATCTGATGTGGGTATACAATGTCTCATTTTCAAAACTTTAAGGAGGACTGGGGTAGGGAGTAATGATGTCAGTGAAAATGGCCGAGTATGGACAGAAAATGGACAGCTCCAGGGCCCTGTCCTTCTGTAGAAACAATGGGAAAATAAGTCAAAACAGTAAGTCACTTTGTTGGGACTCTGGAAAGTAGACAAAACTTTTCAGCAACCAAGTGAACCCTTAGTCAAGAAAGAACTTTACGAAGAGTAGAAAATTCTTGCAGCATTTTCACTTGTCCTTGCTCCCAGTTTTTCAACTCAGCCACAGTTTTGACATAGTCCCTGGTTCCACAGGAAGCAGAATGCACTCCATTCTCAAAGAACTGTGTTTGTCTTTTGTGATTTGTCTGAAGGCTGTCTGCAGGACTGACACAGATGCTGAATGGATAGAATATCAAGACAGAAGATCAGTAAGAAAATAACAGACTTAAACAACACTACAAACCAACTAGACCTCACTGACATATAAAGAACATTCCACCCAAACTAGCAGATAAATATTCTTTTTCAAGGAACATTCTCCAAGACAGAATTTATGTTAGCCACAAAACAAGTCAATGAATTTGAAAGACTGAAATCCTAAAAAGTATCTTCTCTGATACATACCATGGAATGACACAGAAATCAAACAGAATGAAAACTGGAAATTTCACAAATATTTTTAAATTAAAGCATACAGTTTAAAATAACCAATGGATGAAAAAATTATTACAAGGGAAATGTATACGTTGAGATGGATGAAAATACCTTGAGATGTATGGAAATAAAAATACAACATACCAAAACTTATGGGATACAGGAAACACTAAGGTCCAGAGGAAATTTAGAGCTGAAAATGCCTACATTAAAAAAGAAGAAATCTCAATTGATAACTTTACACCTTAAAGAACTATAAGGAGAAGAGCAAACTAAACACAAACTAGAAGATGGAAGGAAATTCTATTCTAAAGAATTGAGCAGAGATGAAATAGTGTATAGAAAAACAGAGAATTAACAAAACGAAAATTTGATTCCTTGAAATGATCAACAAAATTGACAAACCTTGAGCTAGACTGACCAAAAAACGTAGTAGTAGTGAATAACTTGGAGAAGGAAATGGCAACCCACTCCAGTGTTCTTGCCTGGAGAATCCCAGGGACGGGGGAGCCTGGTGGGCTGCCGTCTATGGGGTCGCACAGAGTCGGCCACGACTGAAGTGACTTAGCAGCAGCAGCAGTGAATAACTTAAGTCAGAATTGAAAGTGGAGACTTTACTAACAACCTTATGGAAGTAAAAAGGATTATAAGAGAATACTATGAACAACTGCATAGCAAAAAAAAAAACAAAAAGAGAGATAACCTAAATGAAATGGACACATTGTTAGAAACACATATTATCAAAACTGACTCAAAAATAATAGAAAATCTCAACAGATCTATAATACACAAAGAGACTGAGCCAACAACAGTAAAAACAATATAATCAAAAAATATAAAACTGCATGGCAAACAAGCCAGAAAACTTTATTTGCAATTTATATAGTGAAGAATCAAAAGTTTTAATACACAAAAAGCTCTCACAAATCAAAAAGGAAAAGACAAGGGTAAGATTAGAAAATTTACCCAAAAAATCCAAGGTTATTAAACATGTAAAAAAGAATACAAATTAAAACCAAATACTATGTTTTGCTTATCAGATAGGAAAAAATCAAAAATATATACAGAACTGGACTCTGTATAGCATTCTCATAAATTACTGGTGCAGCTAGAGACTGGTCCAACTTTTCTGGAAGACATTTTTAAATATAGTTAGTACCTTCAAAGAACCAGAAAGAGCACATTTCCTTACCCAGGCAAATTTATCTCAAAGAAAAAAATATAAGAAGCTTTTTAAATGTTTGTACAATGACAGTCAATGCAGCACTGTTAAAAGCAAAAAATGCATATAATAAATTACATATATATTTTAAAATAGCTACTCTTTATGAAGCATATATGAACTATATATATATTATCTCATTTTGTTTTCACAAGAATTCTGAGAAGTATTATATTATTTCCATTTTTATCCACAGATTAGAAAATTGAAGTTCAGAAAAATAAAGAGATTTGCTCAAACTCAACAATCTATTAAGTAACAGATACAGAGTTGGAACAAACTTGGTCTAATGCCAAAAGCCAACGTCCTTTGGATTACATTTCTTGACATAGAAGAACATTTAAACCATAGTTTTAAATCACAATGTAGTTTATAGAAAAATTACATGGTTTGATTCCATTTTGTAAAATACATACCTATAGATATTAAACATATAGATTTGCATGGGAAAAATTCTCAAAGGCTATACATCAAAATGTTAATAAAGGTTATCCCTGAGTGTGTGGGGAGCTTTTTTAATTTATGCTTGTTTTATTTACTTTTATATGATAATTATATTTAATTTATAAATGGAAAAACAAATCTACAAAACCAATATCCCTGTAAAGTTGCAACCCATCAAGGCAAATCTTTAATATATTTATATTCAACAAACACATCTTGAGCACCTACTATGTGTCAGGTGTGTGTGGATGTTAGTTGCTCAGTCATTTCCGATTCTTTGTGACCCCATAGTCTGTGGCCCACCAGGCTCCTCTGTTCATGAGATTCTCCAGGCAAGAATTCTGGAGTGGGTTGCCATTTCCTTCTCCAGGGGATCTTCCCAACCCAGGGATCTAACCCATGTCTCTTATATCTCCTGTATTGGCAAGTGGGTTCTTTACCGCTAGCACTACCTAGGAAGCCCATGTGCTAGGTACTGTTGGGTAAATGATTTTATTTCAGTGTGTCTAAATTCTCCTGCTCATAAGTATGGCACCAAAAGTACCCACTCTCGCTCTCACTCCTTAATTACTACTATTTGCGTTTGGATTTTAAGTTTTATCTCTAATTACCGAATGTAATTAAACCCATATTAAAAGAATATCTGGCATTATATTACCAATCCTTGGCCTGCCTCAGTGATTTAGGCTCTGGAAAGCCAAACTCCCAAGTCACTACCTCTGTACTGATCAGCTCCTGAGAATAGAGAGCAAGCTGGCCTGAAGTGGATTCTTAAGGTCTATTCCAAAAAGGGAGGGCAACTGTCAAAATGTGGACTCCGCTGGCCACCATCAAGTGCAAATTCCCCACCTGTTAAATATTGCTTCTCCTATCTCTCCCTAGCCTTTCTTACTCCTTTTCTTTCTGGAACTCTGGCTCCAAACCCTAACACCCCTTTCTGCTGTAAGACCATTGGATGGTATGATTTGAGAACCCATTCTCACTTCATTTTCTCTCCTCCTTCCAGCCCTCCAACTATATATGTCTTTGGTACCCTGAGTGTTAGAAGGACTAAAGCCTTCCTAGTACCACCAAAAACAGTACTGGCACTGTTTGTAAAGGCAGGTTTTTTTTACATTTTTTTTAAGAAAAAAAAACAAACAAACAGAGTTTGGTAACGTCACCACAATACCAATTAGAGTTTATAAAGAAAAATAACATTTAGCAGGACCATTTACAATCACAGTACCCAGCAGTAATATCAGACTCTGTATTACAATTGTGGTTATACAAGTAGCCAATGAATCATGGGTCTGTTTGATGGCAGCAGTAACCTCTGTTCAGGTATGCCGCCCTCGTGTGGTTGGACGCGGGTTCTGTTGATTCCAGAGATACTTGTAGGATCCTATTTTACACACAACACTCGGCCTCTGCAAGAAAAAACAAGGAGGGGAGCGCTCTAAGGCACCATTTCACAGAACCCTGAGGCCTGCTCACTGGGCGGTGGCGACACCAGCCTCAAGTCATCACCTCTTTTTGGGAAAAGGTGAGCTGAGCTCGCAATCGCATCCACGCTGAGAGCCCAGAGGCAGCTGGTACCCAGTCAGCCGCAGGAAGTCCGGCTCACTGCCCGACACTCATTAACATTCACCAGCATGCCTGGAAGAACCAGCGCGGAGACCCGGAATAAAGTCCATGGGCATTGTTGTCACCCACACACGCTCTGATGGTTGCCTAGACGACCCAGGTCTGGCCCCACCCACAGAGTCTGTCTATCTAGACCAGTCGGGCAACGGGCAGAAAATGGAAAAGCCTCCAGAAGAGGATCCCACCGAATCCTCAGAAATCCAAAGACCATCCAAGCCCCCAGATGACACAGGAAGCCCACAGATGGCCAGGAAGACAGCGGGCAGAACCAGTATGAAGTGGAGGCAGATGACCAGACTGCCCAAATGGTGTCTGGCCTGGCTGAACCCAACATACTTAATCAAGCTGACCACAAAGTAGATGAACACGTGGGAGAAAGAACATCTGATCAGGCTGACCTCAGAGCATCTGACCATGCTAATTTTGCCAGTGGTAGAACATCTGATCAGGCTGATCAGAGGATGTCAGAAGAGATGGACAGCAAGGCATCTAGCCAAGCTGATGGTGTGAGGTCTGAACAGACTGACAACCAATTGTCTGCTGTGCCTGAACAAAGTATTTTTGAGCAAACTGAATGGAGAACGTCCAGCCTAGCTGAGAGAACCGCTTCTGAACAGTTTGACCAAAAGCCATCTGTGCCATCTTTACAAAGAGCCGATGGGCAGAGTGATCACAGAATGCCCCGACCAGCTGACCAAAGAACTGCTCAACAGATCGAAAGTAGATTGTCCGGCCTGATTGAGAAAAAAACTTATGAACGAACTGATCAGAGATCATCTGACCAAGCTGAGCACAGAAGAGCTGCAAAGACTCACCTCAAAGTGCATGACCAGGCTACCAAACCAGCTGAATACCCTGAGACTGACTCTGACAAGGCTGGTGGTGAATCTGACCAGGCTGATGACTTACTGGATGAAGAGGATGATTACACAGAAGACAACCTGTTTGACTACAGAGAACAGTCTAATGATGAATTATTCAGACAGCTTGGCTACGGCAAGGAAGAGGAAGAGGATGACTTCAAAGTGCAACCCTGCAAATTTGAGCCTAGCCAGACAGATGCCAGCGTATCTAAGACTTCCATTGAAACTGACACTGAAAGTGTAGCTGATCTGCGAGTCTTCATGCCATTTGATAACAGTACTTTCCAAACAAAAGAACAAGCCTACTCTGAAAAGTTTCCCTCCATTTCATCTAAACTGGACTATATCATCAGTCGAGAAAAACCTCAACCCACGAAAGTCGAGCCTGTAAGTTAAAAGGACATTTGATATCCACCTGGGAGGTTAGAGATCAAGCCAGGGTTTGGGAAAATGAGAGCAGAGGGCACATGCTGTGGTATGTTTAACCCATAGGATTCAGGAAGGCAGGAGTAGGGTGGGAGATAACGAGATGGATTGCCTTCTCAGCTACTCTAAGTAGGCCATTCAGGGAGGATCAATGAACCAGGATGCAGGAATCCTGGGTTTCAAGTCCTGATTCTGCTGCTAACCCTGGGAAACTAACTCATTTCCCCTCTCTGAGCTTCTGCCAAAGTAAAGGAATTTGGAATCTGTTGACTATCTCTGTGAAGGGAAAAGTAGACTGGCTATGTCTAAGGCACCTCTCAAGACCTGAGGTACATTACATTGCCTGGAGGATCAGCCAGGTCTCTCATAAGGTCTTTAGTTTCTAGAGTTCAGATCCTGTCAATACCAAATTCCACTGATAATATCAACAGTAGCAACAAAACTTCCTGGGAATTTTCTTTTCATTAAAGACTCTTGGGGGATATTTCCATTTTAGGATGATTTTTCAGCATACCAGGAAAGAAGGATTTCTGACATATACAGTCAACCTTATAAGAGGCGATTCCCTCCTATAGTATATGAAGATCCTTATCAAGTTTCACTTCGATACATGGAGAAACATCACATTCTGCAAATATTCCAGGTAAACCTCTCAATCTCTTTTTAAAATGTGAGTTTTAAAGTAATTATAAAAGATAAACACTGACCTGGCTCTTAAAAGGTACAAGAAAAGGTGTTTGCTATAAAAAGGATATAATCTCAGTGTCAGTCAGTAAATGCATTAAGAGTATTAATCTAAGGTAGTAAATGATAAACACCAAATAAATTATTCTTACCATAATATGAAGCCCTTCAGAGGAAT
Organism: Moschus berezovskii; assembly: GCF_049115385.1. Classification (NCBI taxonomy): domain Eukaryota; kingdom Metazoa; phylum Chordata; class Mammalia; order Artiodactyla; family Moschidae; genus Moschus; species Moschus berezovskii. Next base: position 85,369,590 of record NC_142460.1, read on the forward strand.
TAGAGATTTGATAGGTTGGTTGCTAGGGGAATAAAATTGGTCAAGGGTTAAAGTTTGAGCTGGACTGAGAAAAGAGGGACAAAATATTGGCAATAGAAAAGGAGAGAAAAAGATTTCCCAGGCAAGAATATAATACTTTCAAAAGATGACCAACTTGTGACCATCTAAGAAACCACATTTTTTTTTAATGTGGAGCATTTTTTAATTCTTTATTGAATTTGTTACAATATTGCTTCTTTTTATTTATTTTTTGGTTTTTTGACCACAAGGCATGTGGGATCTTAGCTCCCTCACCAGGGTTCCAACCCATACCCCTCTGCATTGGAAAGCAAGGTCTTAACCACTGGACCACCGGGAAAGTCCCAAGAAACCACATAAAAATGAAGTAATTAGAAGATGCTTTTACAACTGACCAAGAAATAATCTCAAAAATATACAAGCAGCTCATGCAGCTCAATTCCAGAAAAATAAATGACCCAATCAAAAAATGGGCCAAAGAACTAAATAGACATTTCTCCAAAGAAGACATACAGATGGCTAACAAACACATGAAAAGATGCTCAATATCACTAATTATCAGAGAAATGCAAACCAAAACACAATGGGGTACCATCTCATGCCAGTCAGAATGGCTGCCATCACAAAGTCTACAAACAATAAATGCTGGAGAGGGTATGGAGAAAAGGGAACCCTTTTACACTGTTGGTGGGAATGCAACTAGTACAGCCACTATGGAGAACAGTGTGGAGATTCCTTAAAAAACTGGAAATAGAACTGCCATACAACCCAGCAATCCCACTGCTGAGCATACACACCGAGGAGACCAGAATTGAAAAACACACATGTACCATAATGTTCATCACAGCACTGTTTACAACAGCTGCTGCTGCTGCTAAGTCGCTTCAGTAATGTCCGACTCTGTGCGACCCCATAGACGGCACCCCACAGGCTCCCCTGTCCCTGGGATTCTCCAGGCGAGAACACTGGAGTGGGTTGCCATTTCCCTCTCCAATGCATGAAAGTGAAAAGTGAAAGTGAAGTCGCTCAGTTGTGTCCAACTCTTAGTGACCACATGGACTCCAGCCCACCAGGCCCCTCCGTCCATGGGATTTTCCAGGCAAGAGTACTGGAGTGGGGTGCCATTGCCTTCTCCTTTACAACAGCTAGGACATGGAAACAACCGAGGTGCCTGTTGGCAGACGAATAAGAAAGCTGTGGTACATATACACAATGGAACATTACTCAGCTATTAAAAAGAATGTATTTGAATCAGTTCTAATGAGGTGGATGAAACTGGAGCCTATTATACAGAGTGAAGGAAGTCAGAAAGAAAAACAGCAATATAGTATATTAACACATATATATGGAATTTAGAAAGATGATAACAACAACACTATATACAAGACAGCAAAAGAGACACAGATATAAAGAACAGACTTTTAGACTCTGTGGGAGAAGGCGAGGGTGGGATGATTTGAGAGAATAGCACTGAAACATGTATATCGCCATATGTGAAATAGATGACCAAGTTCATCTATTTGAACTGTTTCATCTATATGAAATGGGGCACTCAAAGCCAGTGCACTGGGACAACCCAGAGGAATGGGATGGGGAGGGAGGTGGGAGGGGGGTTCAGGTCCGGGGGACACATGTACATCCATGGCTGATTCATGTCAATGTATGGCGGAAACCACCACAATACTGTAAAGTATTTAGCCTCCAATTAAAATTAATTAATTAATTTTTTAAAATTAAATGAAGCTATAGTTCTCCTTTTACCTATCTGTTGATACCTAATGACAACTATCTGAATGAAGATCTAGAATCACTTAGAGTCAATAAATAATCCACTGATAAAGCTATTATGATTAAAATTATATCAATTGTCAAAAAAAATTGCTTTTAATTCTTGAAATTACAAATCTTACTGACCTCAGGATATGGAGCTGGAACCTTCTTTAAAGTATGACATTCCTTGACCAATATAGAATTATATATTATCACATTTAAAAGTGTTGTTTTGTGGATTGCTTTTGTTTCTGTTTTCCTTGCATGTGTATTTTAATGTTAATATTATTAACCATCAAGACATATACACATGCATAATAACATACATACATGAAGTAACTTTTTATCATGTGGTTATAAAGTTGTAAGTTTAGTCACTCAGTCATGCATGTTTAGTCACTCAGTCATGTCCAAGTCTTTGTGACCCCATGGACTGTAGCCTGCCAGGCTTCTCTGTCCATGGGGATTCTCCAGGCAAGTATACTGGAGTGGATTGCCATGCCCTCCTCCAGGAGATCTTCCCAACCCAGGAATTGAACCCAGGTTTCTCGCACTGCAAGTAGATTCTTTACCATTTGAGCCACCAGGGAAACCCAGGTTAGAATGGCCCACCTCAAATGAAAACATTTAAACTGGAAGAATTTAAGTTTAAAGAAGTAGGATGTAGAGGAAAGTGCACAAATTGTATAATCTATTAGCCCAAGTCTCCAAGCTAAATTTGCTCTTTCTCATCTTTGTAATTTGGAGGAGATTACCTAATTTCTGTGAATCTCAGTGTCCTCATATAACAGGGATAAGTGATATTTACTTTATTAATGTTATTCTATGCCCCTTCTTTCTTTAAAATGTCCTTTTGTGGGAGAATGCTAACTGCTGGGCTTTCTGCCTTTAACAAAGGACTACTAATTGTTAAACTGAAGGACAGAAGCCCTAGAAAGTAGAATTTTAATCATTCTGTAAGCAATTTTCTTCATCTGTCAAGAAAAAACAGTGCTTATGCATTGAATATTGTTATAAGGAAAACTAGTTATGAATGTGTTCAGTAGAAATATATGTGAAATGATTAATGAGCATTCATGCATTACACAGATCAGAATACTTTATACCAGAAATTTGCCCTATTGTTATTCCTTGCAAATGAGAATTCTGTTTACTTTATTAATAATTTTTGTTATTCAACAGCAACAAAACATAAGAAAGTGAGTCTCTGAAGTCTTTGATATGCTTTCTCATTTATTATTACAAACACAGAACATCATTTTAACCTTTTAGAATCAAATGCCTTAGGAAGTTTCTATGTAAAAATCAGTGTTCCTGGGGCGAATTCATGTCAATGTATGGCAAAACCAACCAATATAATATTGTAAAATAAAAAAAAAAATAAAGATAAAAAAAAAAGAAAATCATAAAAATAAAATAAAATAAAATAAAAATCATAGTGTTTTAAAATTTTTACTCGAAAAAGTTTCTTTGACTGTTCTTTGAAGTAAATTATTTATTGATTTCTCAGTCTAGCAAAATCACAATTCTCAAAATAAAAACTTCCTCCAAAACCTCACTACCTCTCTGATCTTAGAAACTAGAAAAATATCCACTGCTATTTATTACTAAATCTTTATTCATCCACATTTTACCTTAATTTACCTAAACTTTTCAGTAGTAAGGAAGTAATTTGTCACTGTGTAGAGATAGATGAAATTTTTTAAAATACTGTGGTCAAAAAAAAAAATGCTGTGGTACTTGTTAGGCTAATGCAACATATTACTTCAGGTATAACCTGACCACATAAGTTTAGTTCAGAACCATAATGTAATATCTTTCTCTCTCTCAGAAGATCACTGAAAACTTAGTCTATGAAAAGCCAGAGGATCCCCTGAATTTTATGCTGTGCCAGGTATGGAACAGGAGAGAAAGAACAATCTCCTTATTATTTTTATTATAAAATATAGCACTTTAGCACACATACAAGTGTACAAAACATGTGCAACTCAGTCAATGATCATGAAGTGAGCGTATCTGTAACTGCCATTTAGTTTTAAAAAAAAGCAAAAAACTAAACATTGTCAGCATCTGAGAAGTCCCCTTCGGTTTCCTCAAGGTTATCACTTCCCACAAAGGGACTATTATTTTGACTTTTATGGTAGTGACATTCTCACTTTTCTTTTTAATTTTGCCATGAACATGAATCATAAAACACTTTTGTTTAGACTTGTCAGATTTTTGAAATTTTTATTTTATTTTATTTAGTGGTTAAGAACATGACTACTAGAACCAAAATGCTTTATTTTTGAGACTTAAAAATAATTTTAGTTTTAAATTTTTATACAATTTTTAAAGCTTACTTTCCATTTACAGTTATTACAAAATATTGTCTATATTCCCCATATTGTACAATACATGCTTGAGCCTGTCTTCCACCCAATTATTTGCCCCCTGCCCCCACACCAGTTTAACCACTAGTTTGTTCTCTGTATCTGTGTAGACTTGTCAACCTTTTAAACTTTATATAAAGGGAACCATGTAGTAGAGATTCATTTGTTCATTCTTTACTCAAAACTATGTCTGTGAAATTAATCCATGCTATTGTGTGTGGCTGTAGTTCATTTATTTTCATTGCTATATAGCATTCATCACTTGAAATGCCACAATTTATTCATTCTGTGATAGATATGGACCTCCAGGATAACGTATTGCAAAACTTTTTCCTAGGAACTTTCATGCGCATGTCTCGTGGTACACATAAATACACATTTCTCTTGGGTACATACCCACAAGAGAGAATGCTGGATTCTAAAGTATGTGTAGTTCAGCTCTAGTAGATTACATCAAATGATCTTCCAAGGAAATTTCACCAATTTACACTCCCACTAGCAGTGAGTATTAGAGTTTTGGTTGTCTTACATCCTTACCACTTACACCCAACAGTATTACCAGTCTTTTCAGCATTAGCCTTTTTAATGGATGAACAGTAATAAATCATTTCAGGTTCAACTTATTTCTCCTGAGTACTAAAGCAGTTGCATACTTTTTCATTTGTTTATTGGCCATTTGGAGATATTTCTTTTCTATTATGTGTCTTTTAAAATCATTTGTAACAGTTTTCTATATATTCTGGTTATGAACTCTTTCTTGATGTGTTTGTTACGTGTATCTTCTGCAACTCTTTGCCTTCGTATTTCATCTCTTAAAGCTGTCTTTTGATGAACAGGAATTTTTAATTTTTATATATTCAAATTTATTTTATTACTTCTGGTGTCCTACATTAAAAGTGTCTCCTTAGCCCAAGCTCCTCACCTTAGTCCCTGTATTATCTTGCAGAAGATAATACAAACCCATCTTTTTTATGGGGTTTGTTTTGTTTTGCTTTTTACGTTTATATCAAATCAGTTTGGAATTGATTTTGTGTAGGATGTGAGGTGAGGTCAAGCTTTATTTTCTTTCAAGCAGACATCCAATTGACCAAGCACCTTCTAGGAAAAGACAATACTTTCCACACTGTTTTTTTATTTGCCTCCTGTAGTATATTTGTTGATCCTTGCTCCACTACAAGAATCTCTTAGTTAGAATGCCCCATAATAAGTCTCAATATCTGCTAGAGCAGGTCCTTACATCTTATTCTTCTTTTAAAGTATCTTGGTTGTTCTTAGGTGTGTGCATTTCCTTTTCAGCATTTAGAATTATTTGTCAAATTACACACATACACACACACACACACACACACACACTGATGGGATTTTGTGGGGAGATTGTTTTGGCCCTGTTGATCAATTTGGGGAGAAGTATTGAATACCAGCTTGAAACAATAAGCTTTATCCTCTACATTTATCTAGATCTTTAATTTCTTCCAGTATCATTATTATTTGCATAAAGATTTTACATATCTTTTGATGGATTTATTCATAGGTATTTTATAATTTTGATGCTATTATAAATAGAAACCATTAAAACTTCAGGTTCTAATTTCTGACATATAGATGTGTAACTAATTTTTGTTGATCTTATTTTCAGCAACCTTGTTAAACTCAATATTTCTAATCAAGCACTTGTAGATATTTTGGGTATTCCAGCATACACAATCATATCATATTTAACCTTTCCAATCCCTATCCTTTTCTTTCTTTCTGTCTTATTGCATGTCTTACAAACCCCTCTGATCTACCTTCATCTCTTCTTTACCCTGCAGAGAAGTTAATCTGCATGGACTAGATCAATAGACTCTCATTCCTTTTGATTTACAGTGGGTTAAGCCTGTAGGAGGGCTTCCCTGGTGGCTCAGAGGTTAAAGCGTCTGCCTCCAATGCGGGAGACCCGGGTTCAATCCCTGGGTCGGGAAGATCCCCTGGATGAAGGAAATGGTAACCCACTCCAGTATTCTTGCCTGGAGAATCCCATGGACGGAGAAGCCTGATAGGCTACGGTCCACGGGGTCGCAAAGAGTCGGACACGACTGAGCGACGGAACGGAACGGAAGCCTGTAGGAAACCCTGGAGAAAGATGGGAAGGAGGAAAGGGGATGAGATCAGATTTATACCCCTGTCCTTTGCTCCATGATCTATCTGTCCTGAGTTTTCTGGAAGTCACTGATTCTCTTAAAACATCTTACTTTATACCGCTCTTTTCTCCTGAATTACAGTAATGTTCCTTCCTCTTGACTTTCAGTCTCAAAGTTCAGTGTTTCCTAGCTTTGGATTATTGCATTATCTCCTGTGACTACCTAATGGCTAATTCTTTAAAAACAGTACTTTTTTTTTAAATAAATCTCTTTGAATTTTTCTGTTTTGAAAGTGCTGTTTCCTGTTTGAATCCTGACTGATACAGAACACTGGTTAGGGATCTGCAGCAGAATTAATGTTGAATAGAAGTAGCTACAGTGGTTTACCTTTCTGGCACTCAATCTTAAAAAAAAAATCCTTATTTAACCATTAATTATGGTGTTTATTGTGCTTTATAAATGCTACTAATAATATTAGGTCAGTTCCCTTTATAGTCTGTTTTCTGAGAGTTTTGCCATGAATTATTAAATTTTATCAAATTATTTTTCTATATCTGTTGAGACGATTGTATGATTTTTCTTCCTTCTCCTGGTAATATGGGAAAACATATTTTCATTTTTAAAACTTTTCAAGCATACATACAGAAAATTACAGGGATCAAATCTGCACGACTTGACTATCACTACTTGAACAGTGCCAGGAAATCATCATTCAGGTCAAAAGACTGAAAGTTCTCATCTCCTCAGAATCCCACATGGTGAGATGGTGGGATTTTCCAATCACTACCCTTTCTTTTCCAGAAAATAACCACTATTCTAACTTCTAGATTAGCTTGACTCTTTGGATTTTATATAAATGGAACCTGATAATCATATTTGTGGGCTGGCTTCTTTTGAGCTGACTGTGGCTCAGATCATGAACTCCTTATTGCCAAATTCAGACTTAAAGAAAGTAGGGAAAACCACTAGACCATTCAGGTATGACTTAAATCAAATCCCTTATGATTATACAGTGGAAGTGACAAATAGATTTGAGGGATTAGATCTGATAGAGTGCCTGAAGAACTATGGACGGAGGATTGTGACGTTGTACAGGAGGCAATGATCAAGACCATCCCCAAGAAAAAGAAATGCAAAAAAGCAAAATGGTTGTCTGAGGAGGCCTTACAAATAGCTATGAAAAGAAGAGAGCTAAAAGTAAAGGAAAGAAAGGGAATGCCAAAGAATGCTCAAACTACTGCACAATTGCACTCATTTCACACGCTAGTAAAGTCATGCTCAAAATTCTCCAAGCCAGGCTTCAGCAATATGTGAACTGTGAACTCCCAGATGTTCAAGCAGGTTTTAGAAAAGTCAGAGGCACCAGAGATCAAATTGTCAACATCCGCTGGATCATGGAAAAAGCAAGAGAGTTCCAGAAAAACATCTATTTCTGCTTCATTGACTATGCCAAAGCCTTTGACTGTGTGGATCACAATAAACTGTGGAACATTCTGAAAGAGATGGGAATCCCAGACCACCTGACCTGCCTCTTGAGAAACCTGTATGCAGGTCAGGAAGCAACAGTTAGAACTGGACATGGAACAACAGACTGGTTCCAAATAGGAAAAGGAGTGCGTCAAGGCTGTATATTGTCACCTTGCTTATTTAACTTATATGCAGAGTACATCATGAGGAACACTGGGCTGGAAGAAGCACAAGCTGGAATCAAGATTGCCGGGAGAAATATAGATAACCTCAGATATGCAGATGACACCACCATTATGGCAGAAAGTGAAGAGGAACTCAAAAGCCTCTTGATGAAAGTGAAAGAGGAGAGTGAAAAGGTTGGCTTGAACCTCAACATTCAGAAAACAAAGATCATGGCATCTGGTCCCATCACTTCATGGGAAATAGATGGAAAAACAGTGGAAACAGTGTCAGACTTTATTTTTTGGGTCTCCAAAATCACTGCAGATGCTGATTGCAGCCATGAAATTAAAAGACGCTTGCTCCTTGGAAGGAAAGTTATGACCAACCTTGATAGCATATTAAAAAGCAGAGACATTACTTTGCCAACCAAGGTCCGTCTAGTCAAGGCTATGGTTTTTCCCGTGGTCATGTATGGATGTGAGAGTTGGACTGTGAAGAAAGCTGATCGCCGAAGAATTGACACTTTTGAACTGTGGTGTTGGAGAAGACTCTTGAGAGTCCCTTGTACCGCAAGGAGATCCAACCAGTCCATTCTAAAGGAGATCAATCCTGGCTGTTCATTGGAAGGACTGATGCTAAAGCTGAAACTGCAATACTTTGGCCACCTCATGTGACGAGTTGACTCACTGGAAAAGACTCTGATGCTGGGAAATGTTGGGGGCGGGAGGAGAAGGGGACGACAGAGAATGAGATGGCTGGATGGCATCACTGACTCTGTGGACATGAGTTTGAGTGAACTCCGGGAGTTGGTGATGGACAGGGAGGCCTGGCGTGCTGTGATTCATGGGGTTGCGGAGAGTCGGACACGACTGAGCGACTGAACTGAACTGAACTGAAAAGTAAAGGAGAAAAGGGAAGATATATCCATTTGAATGCAGAGTTCCAAAGAATAGCAAGGAGAGATAAGAAAGCCTTCCTCAGTGATCAATGCAAAGAAATAGGAAAACAATAGAATGGGAAAGACTAGAGATCTCTTCAAGAAAATTAGAGATACCAAGGGAAATTTTCTTGCAAAAATGGGCTCAATAAAGGACAGAAATTGTATGGACCTAACAGAAGCGGAGAAGGAAATGGCAACCCACTCCAGTGTTCTTGCCTGGGGAATCCCAGGGACGGGGGAGCCTGGTGGGCTTCCGTCTATGGGGTCACACAGAGTCGGACACGACTGAAGTGACTTAGCAGCAGCAGCAGCAGCAACAGAAGTGGAAGATATTAAGAAGAGATGGCAAGAATACACAGAAAAACTGTACAAAAAAGATCTTCACGACCCAGATAATCACGATGGCGTGATCACTCACCTAGAGCCAGACATCTTGGAATGTGAAGTCAAGTGGGCCTTAGGAAGCATCACTACAAACAAAGCTAGTGGAGGTGATGGAATTCCAGTGGAGCTATTTCAAATCCTGAAAGATGATGCTCTGACAGTGCTGCACCCAACATGCCAGCAAATTTGGACAATTCACCAGTGGCCACCGGACTGGAAAAGGTCAGTTTTCATCCCAGTCCCAAAGAAAGGCAATGCCAAACTACTGCACAATTGCACTCATCTTACATGCTTGGAAAGTAATGCTCAAAATTCTGCAAGCCAGGCTTCAACAGTACATGAACCATGAACTTCCAGATGTTCAAGCTGGTTTTAGAAAAGGCAGAGGACCAGAGATCAAATTGCCAGCATCCACTGGATCATCAAAAAAGTGAAAGAGTTCCAGAAAAACATCTACTTCTGCTTTATTGTCTATGCCAAAGCTTTTGACTGTGTGGATAACGATAAACTATGGAAAATTCTTAAAGAGATGGGAATACCAGACCACCTGACCTACCTCCTGAGAAATCTGTATGCAGGTCAGGAAGCAACAGTTAGAACTGGACATGGAACAACAGACTGGTTCCAAACAGGGAAAGGAATATGTCAAGGCTGTATATTGTCACCCTGCTTGTTTAACTTACATGCAGAGTACATTATGAGAAATACTGGACTGGATGAAGCACAAGCCAGAATCAAGATTGCTGGGAGAAATATCAATAACCTCAGATATTCAGATGACATTACCCTTATGGCAGAAAGTGATGAAGAACTAAAGAGCCTCTTGATGAAAGTGAAAGAGGAGAGTGAAAAAGTTGGCTTAAAACTCAAGATTCAGAAAACTAAGATCATGGCATCCAGTCCCATCACTTCATGGCAAATAGACAAGGAAACAGTGGAAACAGTGACAGACTTTATTTTGGGGAGCTCCCATATCACTGCAAATGTTGACTGCAGTCATGAAATTAAAAGATACTTATTCCTTGGAAGAAAAGTTATGAGCAACCTAGACAGATATTAAAAAGCAGAGACATTACTTTGCCAACAAAGGTCCATCTAGTCAAAGCTACGGCTTTTCCAGTAGTCACATATGGATGTGAGAGTTGGACTATAAAGAAAGCTGAGCCCCAAAGAATTGATGCTTTTGAACTGTGGTGTTGGAGAAAACTCAAAGTCTCTTAGACTGCAAGGAGATCCAACCAGTCTATCCTAAAGGTAATCCTGAATATTCATTGGAAGGACTGATGCTGAAGCTGAAACTCCAATACTTTGGACACCTGATGTGAAGAACAGACTCATTTGAAAAGACCCTGATGCTGGGAAAGATTGAAGGCGGGAGGAGAAGGGGACAACAGAGGGTGAGATGGTTGGATGGCATCACCAACTCAATGGACATGAGTTTGAGTAAACTCCGGTAGTTGGTAATGGACAGGGAGGCCTGGCGTAGTCCATAGGATCACAAAGAGTCAGACATGAATGAGCGACTGAACTGAACTGATGTTTCTGGGATTCTCTCATCTTGTGCATATTATTCATTTCTTTTCATTTTTGTATTCTGTATTCTGAGTTAGACGTTTGTTTACTCTTTTTTTTTTTTTTGGTTGTTATGAGTAATGCTGCAGTGAACATTCATGTACTTGTCTCTTGGCGCATATGTGCACGAATTTCTAGTGGGTTCAGACCTAGAAGTGAAATTGCTAAGTCATAGGTTATTGACAGAAGTTCAGTTTTAACAGATGGTTGACCAAAAGTTTTCCAAAGTACTCAGAAAAGTTTATACTCCCACTTAAAGTGGTATTGTTCTAGTTTTCTTCATGTTTCTTATGCTGTGGTGTTTTGAACTAAGAACTTATGGGCTTATGGTTTTCAGCATATTTGGAAATTTGTCAGCCACTGTTTCTTCAAACACTTTTCTATTCCATCCCTCTCCTCTGGGAGCTCCAATTACATATATATGGGGGCAGTTGAAGTGGTCTCACAATTTCCTAATTCTCTGTTAATGTTTTGTAAGTCTTTTTTTCCCCTTTCCATATATCAGTTTTCTATTGCTGTCTTCAAGGGTAGTGATCTTTTGTTGTGCAGTATCTACAGTACACTTTTAATCCCCAATTTAGTTTTTATCTTTTCTGTAGTGTCAATATCTTAACTTTTTAACATAGAGAGTATAGTTATAATAATTGTTTTTGCTGCTTGTTTTTATGCCTGGTAATCTTTTTATTGAGATATAATTGACATATAACATTGTGATAGGTAGGTGTCCTGGAGTCTCAGATGGTAAAAAATCTGCCTGCAATGAACAAGACCCAGGTTTGATCCCTGGGTTGGAAAGATCCCCTGGAAAAGGGAATGGAGGCAACCCACTCCAGTTTTCTTGCCTGGAAAATCCCATGGACAGAGAAGCCTGGTAGGCTATAGTCATTGGGGTCACAAAGAGCTGGACTTGACTGAGCAACTAACACTTTCACACTGTCACTTTCATGCCTGGTAATTTTTGATTGGTGCAATATATTATAAATGTTACCTTAGTAGGTACTGGAATTTTTTTTTTTTTTGGCATTCATGTAAATATTCTTGGACTTTATTTGGGGACCCAGCTGATTTAGTTGGAAACAATCTGATCCTTTCCAGCTTTGCTTTCAATATATTTTTTTGAGTGAGGCAGAACAGTGTTCATTTGGACTAAGTATTCCCTACTCCTGAGGCAAGACCCTTGTGAGTACTCTACCCAGTGCCCCATGAATCATGCTACGTTTTCCAGTTTGGTGATAATAGGCAATATCCTTGGCTTGGCTCTCTCCATGGCCTCAGGGAGTTTCCTCGCACACATGTACTGATCCACACACAGGGGATTATTTCAAGGGGAACTTCTGCAGATTCCAGAGTTCTTTCTGCAAAGTTCTTTCCTCTCTGGCACTCTGTCCTGTGAACTATAGCTATCATGCTTTCCTCAGGATCTCAGCTCCATCTGTTCAACTTAGGGGTCTGCTGAGGTCTTCTTGGGTTCACTTTCCTGGCTATGAGGCCAGGAAACTTTCTGAAGACAATAGGATGGAGCACTCATAAGGCTCACTTCATTTCTTTCCTGACTTTCTCAGATCACTGTCCTTTGATGCCTAATATCTTGAAAACCATTGTTTCTTATATGTTGTTCATTTTTTTAGTTGTTTTAAACAAGAGGGAAATCTGGTCTTAGAGGAAATAGGTGTTCCAAACCTTTGGGTTTTAACGCTTTTCATCTATTTTGAAATTTTTACAGCCATCATTTTTTCAAATATTTTTTCTATCCCTCCCCCCTTACCCCCTTTCTTCTTCTTCTAGGAACAGAATATGTTCTGGATGTTCTTTTCATGCTGTTTACCTGTAACTTTTCTTCAACCATTGAACATTTCAAACATATGCAAAAATAAAGAATAGTATATTTACTCCCCATGTGCTCCTTGCGCTGGCAGTCCTAGCCAGAGCAATTAGGCATAAATAACTACTTTATTTTTTTTTTAATTTTTATTTAATAAATGGTACAAAGCACAATGCCAAAATCATTAACAGTTAAAATTTCACCAAATGAAAAAATACTATAGAATACACAGTTGTAAAAAGCTACATTAAGTCATTTTACAACTGCCTCAGGCTGCAAAAAGAAAAAAAAAAACCCAATGCCAAAAAAGCCTTCGAAATCAGAAAGGAAGAAGTAAAGGTTGTCTTTTCCATTTAAAATGAATTGCATTCTCTAGGCTTTCTGTAACTAGGATAATTTCGATTGTATCTTGAACATAATAAATATTGTGCTGTGCAGACTGTGTTCTGTCATACTCTTCTGACAAGTGCTGATGTGCTTGTTTTTGTTTAACTGGCTGTTAACATGGCTAGATTTGAACTGTGAGCACTCTCTCTTGCCTTCTGTGGTCACTTCTTTTTGCTACTACTAGTTTGAATCTGACCTATGAATGCATGATTCAGAAGGCAACCTAAGGCGTGTGCAGAGTTCATGCACAGACCTTCCCTCTTCAAGGATTCCCCCTCACTCTTCAGCATCTGACATTTGACCAGGCCACTTTCTGTGATTTTTCCCTCCAGAAAAGCAATGGGTTTTCTATCAGAGTTTGAGGTATTCTGGTGCAGCCACAGCTATATCTGTGGGTCATGACTGTCACTGGGTCAAAATTATGAAAACTGAGGAATTCATTCCATGCTGATCACTTGCTCTAAGTTTAGACTCCTATTCAAAACCTACCTGTATTTGTTTAGTGTCCAGAACCTTGATATAGTTGTTAGACTTTTTGTTTTGTTTCATTTTGAAAGTTTTTTCTTTTGGATGGGGATTTGTATTTTGTCTACAGTACACAGGTGTTATTTGAAGAATTCATTTTTTTAGTGTTTCTTCTTGCATATAGGAAAGAGATCTTCATATATTCAACTATATATTATTAATATATAATATATGCTCTTACAGTTTCATCACATAGATTTAAGTGTGTGGTATTTTTACTTTATTTAGTTCAAAATAGTTTCTAATTTTCTTTATGATTTATTCTGCAACACATGGATTTTTGGACAGTAGATTATTTATATAAATACCTAAATATTGGTTTCTTGTTGCCCTTTGGTTATTGATTTCAAAGTCAATTGCACTTTACTCATGGAACAAGATTTCAAATCTTTAAAATGTATTTACTTGCTTTATGATGCACCATATAGTTAATTGCTGTGAATGAATTAATTGAGATTGAAAAAATATTTATTCTTCAGTTATTGAGAAGTGTCTAAATATATCCACAGGATCAGGTTTGTTAAACATGTTATTCAAGTTTTCCAATATAATTGTCAATTTACGCTGTATATATGTAATTGAGGCTATGTTATTAGGTGCTTATAAATTTAGGTTCTTATATTTTTCTGGTAAATTGAATTTTTTATCATTGAGAAGTATAACATAAACTCTAACTACTCTTTCCAATATTGTTATAGCTACACCAGATTTATTTTACTCAATGTTTAAATGGTATATATTTTCCATCTTTATTACTTTTAACTTTTCTCTGTCCTTATGTTTTAGACATCTTTCTTATAAATATTAATTGTGTATATTATAACTTTATAATTATTCAAATCTGGCAAGCTTTTAATTAGAGTAGTCCTTTTATATTTGATGTTGTTAAAGATATATTTGGGTTTGAATCTATGCTATTTATCGCACCGGTTTTGTTTCTTTTCCTCTACTTTTTGTCTTCCTTTACTGTTCCATTTTTCTATTTAGAAGTTATACTCAGTTTGTTTTCTGGTTTTACATTGAGGTGATTTTTTTTATTAATATGCTTTATTTTTTAGAATAGTTTTAGGTTACAGAAAAATTAAGCAGAATGTACAGTGAGTTCCCACCTACTCCCATCTCCTCCCCACATTTCCTCTATTATTAACATTCTGCATTATTGTGGTACATTTGTTACAATTGGTCAGCCAGTTTGATACATTATTATTAACTAAATTTCATGATTTACATAATTGTGTATGGGCTTCCCTGGTAGCTCAGTTGGTAAAGAATCCACCTGCAATGCAGGAGACCCCCGTTCAATTCCTGGGTCAGGAAGATCTGCTGGAGAAGGGATAGGCTACCCACTCTAGTATTCCTGGGCTTCCCTGGTGGCTCAGGCAGTAAAGAATCTGCCTGCAATGTGGTTTGATCTGGGTTTGATCCCTGGGTTGGGAAGATCCCCTGGAGAAGGGAACGGCTACCCACTCCAGTATTCTGGCCTGGAAAATCCCATGGACTGTATAGCCCATGGGGTTGCAAACAGTTAGACACAACTCAATGACTTTCACTCTTTGTGTTATACATTATAGGTTTGGACTAATGTATATGCTATGTATTTACAGTATCATACAGAAAGAGGCCACTGCCCTAGTAATCTTCTTAATATTATACTTTTTACGGCTCTCCTAGATGTTTTCAACATGTAGTCTTGAGTTATCAAAATCTAAATTATTTGTACCAAGTCAGTATAAGGAGATCTATATTTTTATTTTCTATATATTTTAACCCTATAAGATATGATAATACCGAGTAGATCAAAACTGCAAGTGGAAAAAACAATTTTTTTTCATTCTCCTCAGGTACAGGAAATGATACAAAACAGACAGAAATGTGAAACTTACAAAGAATGAATCTCTCCTCAACATTGTTGACAACCATCAGTGTCAACACTGTGTTCTGTTGCCCACTCTGAAAAATCATTTTTGAATGGTCTTTGGTACTGACTCTGCCTAAATATGTTTTTATTTTTTAAGTAAAAATCTACTGATTATCTTTGTAAAATTCATAGAACAGTTACAGATACTTCTAGCTAACCATACCAAACAAATACACATATACTTATCCGTGCATTGATATTTCAATACTCATTTCTCCAAAGCACTGAACAGAAATGTGTTCACAAATCCCAAAGAGGATCAAGAAAAGAATATTACCAATTTATATGCAGTTCCCAAAAGCATACAAATCCATCATGTCTCAAAGCTGTTTATAGACTTTTCAATCAGAAGATGTGCAGAAAATAATTTGTAACAGTACTTTTAGGAGATAATTGGTGTAAGATCTCTTTTCTTGTTTCTTAATACCTCCAAGATAATTTCACTATTTTCCCCTTTGACCCTGCCTGTTATAGTCTGACATTAGTGGATGCGATTTAATCTATTCCTTGGGATAGTCTTCTTCTGATTTTTAACCTACAGCAAAACTCAAACATGTTATACTACTTTGTACACACCTGTGGGAGAGGCAGAATGTCACTTCCTTTTTATCTTTATCCTCTGAAGAGTGTCTACATTGTGTGGAATGTGCAACCAGTCAAACTGGTATTTAAAAGCTAAAAGCCTTAACGAGGTCGACATGGTCTGAGAGTACCCAGCGATCATAACTGAGATGATCATATGATACTACTATTGTCTGAAACTTTCATTTAATTTCTGTTTGAGCATTAAAGCAGACTTGATTGTTCATATTGTTTCCCTGGTGACTTGGTGTAATTATGTGGTGTATTACAATGAATTAAGCTCCTGTTTGAATAGTCATGCACAAATCCCTTTTTTATACCTGAATTTTATGTCTAACAATTATATTTTTTAAAATCTATGCTTAGAACTTCAAAGCTTCCTTCGTCTTTCCTTCAATTGTCCATAAAATGTGCCTGTGCCCAGACTCAATAAATGTTCTCCAGGCAGATAAGCAGTCTTTCTGTTGACCGTGGGCTGGCAAAACTAGGTGAAAGCTGATAAACTTACAGTGAACCTGTGGGAAAACTTTGAGAGACACGACTAAGATATAATTAATCAGCTGGCAGAACAAAATTGACCCAAATATTGAAGGATCAACAATATTATTAGTGATCAAAGACTTGGATGTTATCAGTAACATCTGAAATTACTGAATTTAGTCCACTGGTATGAAGCAGAACTCCTCAAACTAGTCCACCACAGTCACTTCAGCCCTTCTCACTGGCAACCTATGATGCATTTCAGAGCTGTCCTTTTGACCTTTCACGATGAGGCAGTGGACCAGAGGGGATGGACTTGGTATGGTCCAGTGCTCCTGACTGAATGTGTGTGACTGAAAGAAGAAGGGAGAAAACAGAGATCAAGCCTCACTGTCAGTGACTCAGGCTCTCTCTTGAGCCTGAGTCAATCAGCAAAGAGTATGTTCAGCTCTCAGTCCCTATGTGGTAGGAAGTCATCCCAGACCAGGAGTAAAGACGAAAGGTGAGACTCTAGGTGGAGCTGGCTGTCAACTAGAAAAGGAAGAGGAGTCCCAGCCTTTTCAGAGTAAAACTGACAGAAGACACGACACATAGGAAAAAAAAAAGGTAATGGGAATAAAAGTTTCGATGTCAGAACAAGGAAGGTTCATAAGTATGACCTCCCTTGAAGGAATGAATCCCTTAAGAATGCATCTAAAATATGAGTTATTCCTATAGATATGAAGTGTGAGTGCCTCAAATGTTATTGAATGAGATAATATGGAAAAGCACCTACAAAAGTGCCTGGTACTGTAAGTTCTTATTATTTTAGTAATGCTATTATCAATAATATTGATATTAGATTTTTTCCCTGAGCAATCCTGTTGACCCCCACTCACTGTGTTCCTCCATCTCCTCACAGTAATTGAGAATCAAGCTCCTAGAACACTTTTCTGAGGCACATCCCTTTCCCTCCTCCATTTAAAGAATAAAAATGACATCATTTGTCATTCAGTTCCGTTCAGTCGCTCAGTCGTGTCCGACTCTTTGTGACCCCATGAATCACAGCACACCAGGCCTCCCTGTCCATCACCAACTCCCGGAGTTCACTCAACTCATGCCCATCGAGTAGGTGATGCCATTTGTCATTAGGGAAATGTAAGCCAAACCACAATGAGATGTTACCTCGCATCCACTGGGATGGCTGTAACCAAAAAGACAGATAATAACAAGTGTTGACAACGCTGTAGAGAAATTAGAATAGTTCTACTGCTGCTGCTAAGTCACTTCAGTCGTGTCCGACTCTGTGTGACCCCATAGACAGAAGCCCACCAGGCTCCCCCGTCCCTGGGATTCTCCAGGCAAGAACACTGGAGTGGGTTGCCATTTCCTTCTCCAGTGTGTGAAAGTGAAAAGTGAAGGTGAAGTTGCTCAGTCGTGTCTGACCCTTAGCGACCCCACGGGTTATACTGCTAGTGGAAATATAAAATAGAGCAACTGATTTGGGAAACAGTTTGGCAATTCTTCAAAAACTTTAACATTATCTATGACTCAGCAATTCCACCCTTAGGAATATATCAAAGACAACTGAAAATATACGGCCATATAAAAACTTGTACAGAATATAAAATGGATACCCAGCAAAGACATATTGTGGAGCACATGGAACTCTGCTCAATGTTATGTGCCAGCCTAGATAGGAGACGGGTTTGGGTGAAAATAGATGCGAGGTAACATCTCATTGTGGTATATGGCTGAGTCCCTTTGATGTTCACCTGAAACCACCTTTAAAATGCTATACCCCAATACAAAATGCTTTTGGTGTTAAAATTCTAAATGAAAAAATAATACTTGTACAAGAATATTCATAGCAGTGTTCATAATAACCCCAAAGTGGAAACAATAAAAATGCCCAGCAAGTGATGAATGGATTTTTTAAATGCAATGTTTGATAGATGAGTGGATAAATAAAAATGTGGTTTGTATATACAATGGAATGTTATTCAACTTTGAAAGGAATGAAATTCTGACACATGCTGCACCATGGATAAACACTGAGGACATTATGCTAAGTGAAATAAGCCAGTCACAACAGGATAAATACTGTGTGATTCTATTTCTATGAGGTATCTAAAATAGTCAAATTCATATAGACAAAGTAGGATGGTGGTTATTAGAGACTGCTGCTGCTGCTAAGTCGCTTCAGTCATGTCCGACTCTGTGCGACCCCATAGATGGCAGCCCAATAGGCTCCGCCATCTCTGGGATTCTCCAGGCAAGAACACTGGAGTGGGTTGCCATTTCCTTCTATGGGAGGGGAAATGGGGAATTGTTTCACAGGTAGAGTTTCAGTTCTGCAAAATAGAAAAGGTCTGGAGATCTGTTACACAGCAATGTGAATATATTATACTTAACTCCACTGAACTTACACTTAAAAATGGTTAAGATAGTAAATGTCATATGTTTTCTACTACAACTTTTAAAAGTTAAAAATGAACAAAAATATATATATACATACAATGAAATATTGTTTGGTAATAGCAAGGAATGAAGTATTGATATATGACTATGACTTGGATGAAACTGAAAAGCTTTCTGTGAAGTGAAAGAAAGCCAGTAACAAAAGGCCACATCGTATGTGATCCCATTTAGGTGAAATGTCCAGAATAGGCAAACCCACAGAGATGGAGAGCAGATAAGTGGTTGCCAGGGGTAGGGGAGAGGGAGTGGTGGGGAGTGAATGCAATGAGAAGGAGGTTTCTTTGTGGGTGTTGAAAATGTTCTAGAATTAGATAGTGGTAATGGTTGCACAATTCTGACTGTCCTGAAACCACTGAATTGTACACTTCAAAAGAGTAAAGTTTGTAGTATATGAATTATATATCCATGCTGCTGCTAAGTCACTTCAGTCATGTCCGACTCTGTGCGACCCCATAGACGGCAGCCCACCAGGCTCCCCCGTCCCTGGGATTCTCCAGGCAAGAACACTGGAGTGGGTTGCCATTTCCTTCTCCAATGTGTGAAAGTGAAAGTGAAGTCGCTCAGTCGTGTGTGACTCGTAGCGATCCCATGGACTGCAGCCTACCAGGCTCCTCCGTCCATGGGATTTTCTAGGCAAGAGTACTGGAGTGGCTTGCCATTGCCTTCTCCATATATATCCATAAAGCTTTTTTTAAATTAATGTGAAGATTAATGTTTTAAGTCCATTTTATGACACAGGAAAGTGAAGGAGAATAACTATGAGGCTCAGACACAATAGAAACAGGAAGACTCAGGCTTCTGGAATTATTCTATTTCCCCCACTCTACGAATTCCCTTGTTTTACTCTTTGGTCTCCTGCATGTGTTTTATTTTCTTTCAAATTAGCATTCTGTTATTTCATGTTTGTGAGTGCTTTTCCACCTCACTGAGATATAATTGACATATATTAATAACATTGCATAAGGTTAAGGTGTACAATGTAATGATTTGGTATATGTATGTATTGGGAGATACTTTCCATGAAAAAGCTTCCTATTATTTCTTTCTTTTTTTACTGTATGATTCCACTTATTTTAAATTCTAGATAATGTGAGCAAATCTGTAGTGGCAGGAAGAAGATCAGTGGTTGTGTGGGGGAAAGGGGGGCAGGAGAAAGGATTACAAAGGCATAGGAGGACACTTTCAGTAATGACTGATTGGTTGTTCACCATCTTGACTGACATGATGCTTCCATGGGTGTGTATATGTCAGAACTGATCAGACTCTGTTTCACTCACCCTATCTCTTCCACTTACCTTCTTTTGCTGTTATGTCATCAACGTTTGGGTTAACACTGTGTAAACAACCTATTCTTGTGAATAAGAAGTGAGTACGTAAGTCTAATATGTCTGTTGATGTTTTTGTGCTCACATGTGCACTCATATATTTTTGTATAATGGGGATGGGGACAGATATGTTGTCGATGGCTGTGCACCTGTGCTTGAAACTTCATGCCAGTTATTTGGCTGGAAACATTGTAAAGCTAAAACTCAGACAAAGAGAGTTATGTCATTTTAGGTCGCAAATAATATGTGTGCCAGCACCTTATTAGGCTCTGAAAAGGCTATTTTATAACTTGTATTATTAGGAGAATTTTCAGTACGTTGACACCAGATCGACAGTGGCTGCTGTGGCTTATTCTTACGAACAGATAGGAGTCCAATAGGGCAGAGTTGAGTTGTCTGCCTCATTCTGTGCTTTTAATTTTTTTTAAATGCCCAAAGCAGTCCTCCTGAAGCTTCTTTAAAATTACAGTCAATATTTACAAAAAGAAGTAAGTCTATTTTAATACTCAAAGCAAAAGACAGAGAAATCTAAGATTTTTCTAATTTCTGGAAACAGAAATCAGATGGGACCCAATAACGGATAAAGCAGGACAGCTGACCCACCTCAAAACCAACAGAAGCAACTAACTGTAGGCATTTCTCCAGGCAGAGCCTCAGACAGATCCAGACTCAGAGTGGGCAGGTACAGGGGAGAGGAGTATGCTCTGAGTAACAAAGGACTCCTTTCTTGTGACCTTAATGCTCTATTTTAGTAGGCTACCACCGGAGCCACTCCTTGTCATCACCAAAACTGCCCCACAATGAAATCACGCATGTAGTCAAACCGTGCTTCCAACCATGACACTGAACATGGAGAATTTCATAGAGAAGATTTGTGTCAAATTTTTATGAGAAAAATATGGGGATAATTGTCCAACCTCAAAATTGTCCAACCACAAATCGATCAAATTTATTCATGCAATGAAATTTCATGTGTCCAATTAATGTTGCTGTAATTATTATTTAATTATTTGGATCTACCCCATATCGGATGGCATCACTGATTTAATGGACATGAGTCTGAGTGAACTCCGGGAGTTGATGATGGACAGGGAGGCCTGGCGTGCTGATGCATGGGGTTGCAAAGAGTCGGACACAACTGAGCAACTGAACTGAAATGAACTGAACCCCATATCATATAACAACATACATACAAAACCATATAGATAGAAAAACATCTATTTCTGCTTTATTGACTATGCCAAAGCCTTTGACTGTGTGGATCACAATAAGCTGTGGAAAATTCTGAAAGAGACGGGAATACCAGACCACATGACCTGCCTCCTGAGAAATCTGTATGCAGGTCAAGAAGCAACAGTCAGAACTGTACATGGAACAACAGACTGGTTCCAAATAGGAAAAGGAGTATGTCAAGGTTGTATATTGTCACCCTGCTTATTTAACTTATGTGCAGAGTACATCATGAGGAACGCTGGGCTGGAAGAAGCACAAACTGGAATCAAGATTGCCGGGAGAAATACCAATAACCTCAGATACGCAGATGACACCACACTTATGGCAAAAAGTGAAGAAGAACTAAAGAGCCTCTTGATGAAAGTGAAAGAGGAGAGTGAAAAAGTTGGCTTAAAGCTCAACATTCAGAAAACTAAGATCATGGCATCTGGTCCATCACTTCATGGCAAATGGATGGGAAAGCAATGGAAACAGTAACAAATTTTATTTTGGGGGGCTCCAAAATCACTGCAGATGATGGCTACAGCCATGAATTTAAAAGATGCTTGCTCCTTGGAAGAAAAGTTATGACCAACCTAGACAGAGACATTACTTTGCTAAAAAAGGACAATCTAGTCAAGGCTATGGTTTTTCCAGTGGTCATGTATGGATGTGAGAGTTGGACTATAAAGAAAGCTGAGCACAGAAGAATTGATGCTTTTGAACTGTGGTGTTGGAAAAGATTCTTGAGAGTCCCTTGGACTGCAAGGAGATCCAACCAGTCCATCCTAAAGCAGATCAGACCTGGGTGTTCATTGGAAGGACTGATGCTAAAGCTGAAACTCCAATACTTTGGCCACCTAATGCGAAGAGCTGACTCATTTGAAAAGACCCTGATGCTGGGAAAGATTGGGGGCAGGAGGAGAAGGGGACGACAGAGGATGAGATGGTTGGATGGCATCACCGACTCTATGGACATGGGTTTGGGTGAACTCCGGGAGTTGGTGATGGACAGGGAGGCCTGGCGTGCTGCGGTTCATGGGATCACCAAGAGTTGGACATGACTGAGTGACTAAAATGAACTGAACTGAACTGAATCAGTTTTGAAAAGATTCATGTTTTCTCCCCACATAATCCTAGTAATAGAACATACACTGCCTAAGATATGAATGGAAACATATGTCCTTGTCTGTATCCTTGCTACTTTATCACAAAGATTTCCAAAAGAACACATTTTTAATAACTTACATAATTCTCTGTAACATAGATCATGTATAAATATATGAACTACCAAAAGTCATTCATATCACATCATCCAGATAAAATCCTGGTATATGTAACTTCTAACTTTTTTAAGTCTTTTTCTTTCTAACTTTTAAATTCACTTATACATATACATACTTTTTTAAAAAGTGTGTTGAATTGGACAAACCATTTTGTAACCTGCTTTTTTCATTTGTAGTGCTTAGGAAGTATTTGGCACTTCATAAGTTCTTCATGCATATTTATATAAAGAAATATTGAATAAATAACTGAACATATTTCCATGTAATGAAGTGGCTTTCTGTGACCTCATTTTTCCTATCACAATTGCATAGAATTCCACTATGTGAAAAATTCTTTCCCTAACCAGGACCTGCAGAACTGAGGAGGAATAAGTCGTGTGATGGACACAGAGATGCCCCGTGCAGGCGCCTT
Organism: Moschus berezovskii; assembly: GCF_049115385.1. Classification (NCBI taxonomy): domain Eukaryota; kingdom Metazoa; phylum Chordata; class Mammalia; order Artiodactyla; family Moschidae; genus Moschus; species Moschus berezovskii. The sequence continues at coordinate 85,392,807 of NC_142460.1, forward strand.
CAAGGGGGAACATGCTGCCCAGCTCCTGAGAGTACCAGCATCTCCTGCCTCCGCTGCCCACCCACTTCAGGGACTGCCTTTGTTACAAAAAGCCACATTCCCAGGGCAAGCTGCATCTAATGACTGATTATAGAGGGAACCAAGGCAGAGCAACTGTAACAGGCCATCTTCCTCCAGAGTTTCCTGGGGCTGTCCCACCCTCATGGCAGCTTGACCTCCCTCTCCACCCAACCTTGTTTCTTCCCTCTCCCTTCTTTCTTCCATGGGTATTTACTCACTAATAAATACACTGCACACTGTACTCAGTCTCCAAGTCTGTTCCTGTAAAACCTAACCTGTTAGAAGAATGGTCCTGACCCATGAGAACCCTGAAAATCTATTGATTAAGGCATTGAGTAAATCCTAACATGACTGCCATGACCCATCACTCACACCAGGCTAAATAAATTCTGATGCCTGTATCTATGGTATGTTATGCAGCCATTGAAATAAACATTTTCTTCAGACATTGTTGGTGCTGGTGTATGACACATGGCTCCAGAGGCAAGGAGGAAAGAAAAGGGAAGGGGAGAGAAGGAATGGAGAAATTGGATAACATGGGATGATTGTTTGAGCCTGTTCTCTATCTCTCAACTTCTTTGTTTCCAGGTCTCCTGCCCCTTATCAGTCTTTGGACCAACTCAGTATGGCGTTCCTTGGGCAACTCTTATCCCCATAGACATAGCAACCATTTCTGGAAGTTACAGAAATTCAAACTAGACATGACCCTGGACACATAAATGTGTACCAGCATGACTGAACAGTCAGGACAACAAAAAAAGGCCTTCTAAATGCCCAAGAGCAGAATTAAGGATTAAATCACACTAATAAAAACAAAGCAAATCAAAATCAAAACAGAAGTCCCGAGTGTGTGTTCAGGGAAGCCCAGACCTACGAGGAACCCAGACGCGTGATGAGCTGAACCCTGTCCAGGTGCTCCCATCTGTCAGAATTACACATTCCAGAGTAGCAGAAATCCACTGTGAAAGTTTCCTGTTACTTCCGGCCCTAGAGAGGCAGGCTTAGGCAGCATCAGGCCCAGCCCATGTGAGATGCTTTCTCCCAATCACAGACCACCCTTCCCTGGTCCCAGAGGTTCAAAGGACTGGTGCGAGGTAGAAAAGCACCTCTGGCCAGAGCAGCGTGCAGAGGGAGCCGACACAGTACCAGGAGGAGGAGGAGAGGGTAAGGTGAGTAGACCCATTCCACTGCGCAGGGAAGATACCTGCACTCTTTGGGGCTGGGTTGCTTTCCTGGGAAGGGAGTGAGCTGTCTGCAAGGGAGAAGGGAAGAAGTGCATTTCCCGATGAATAGAATCTGTCAATTTTTTGGTAAGTTAGGATATTGTGGCTGTTCACAATATCTTTTACTTTAAACTGTACAACTGCTTTCTCAGCCCCTTTGATATGGTTCAGTTCTCAGAACTGAGATAAAGTTCTTCCGTCGGGTATTATTCACCCATCCTGATTTCCACCTCACATTTCCTCACAGAAAAACCAAGAAAAATCCGAGAACCCTGGGAAAACCTCTATCTCCTGATTAAATCTCAGATAGACAGGCACCTTTGTGGCCTTCCAGTTTCCTTGTAGAGAAAAGCAAAAGAAAAATTAGCCTAGCAGAAAGAAAGTTTCCAAGCCTTCTTGTCAGAAATCATTTGGTCCTGTCCATTCATAATGGGATATATGAGGCAATTTATTCACGTTTCTTCTCTGCAAACAGTTCTGGTTAATAAATGTTGAAACAGGTCAACAAATTAGCTTCATCTACACAATGATATTTTTACATAACTTCTTTTCACGCTGCATCAGTTGGTGGTTCCATCAGGGTTTGCAGGTTGCATTTTTTGTTCTAACAACACTTCTACACATAATACAGGTTAAGTTTCAAATAATATGAGTACTACTTTACATTTATGAACTTAAAACCCCACTTATAAATAGCTTTAAAGATACTTAAGACATTTTGAATTTTTATGAATTTTAATGTTTTTTTAATTAAAGAGCATGTTTATTGATGATTTTTTGCCTGAATAGAATTGCTAAGCACTACAGAAAGAACTCACTTAGATTGTATATAAATACATATTTCAGTTATGTATATAGCTTGGGTTATACAGTTTTCAAGCCTTTTAAAGAATTGTTTAGTTCTAGTAATTAACCTTTCTCCATGAGGAGAAGTATTTCTTATTTCACTTTCTGTTACAACAGAGTTTTTAGTTTTTGGTTTGTGTGTGTGGGGAGGGTTTTTGTTTGTTTGTTTTTGCTTTCTGCAAAAAAGGGCATAAAAATCAACTCACCTGGGAGTTTTTAGCTATCTGGAAAGATTCACAAACTTATAAATACAAAGGGGATCTTAGACACCATCTAGTCAGGAAAAGCAAATGAAATCTCAGAATTTCTTTTGGCCCCTCCCGCTTACATTCTTACCAGGGCAAACAGCGGCCAGTCCTAGAATATGCCTCACCCCGATGCTGGAATCTGGGCCTCATGGCCATGCAGGCTACCCACACCCTTGATGTGTCACTGTTCCCTCACTGGGGCAGAGACCAAGTTCATGAGGAGGTATCTCAACCTCACCTCCCCCAAGGAATCTCCATAGTGTTCCTGCCCTGGGGTTGGGCATGCCACTCGCATTGCCTGCACCCGAGGCCCTCACTGGGCTGGAGCACTGCTTCCAGCTTAGTGCTTGACTTCAGGTTGGAGAGTGACTCAGATCAGCACAGCAAGCATCAGGAGGCAAGCACGCACTGTCCCATAGAACTTTCTGCAAAGATGGAAATGTTCTATACAACAGCCGCTAAACACATATAGCTATTAAACATTTGAAATGTGGCTAGTGCAACTTAAGGACTGAATGTTTTTAAAAAACAGGTTGAACTTTATTCTTTTTTAAAAATTAATTGATTTAATTGGAGGCTAATTGCTTTCTAATATTGTGGTGGGTTTTTCCATGGGTGTACATGTGTCCCACCATCTCGAACCACCCCCCCCCCAAGGGTTGAATTTTAATTGAATTAATTAGAATCTAAATAGCTTCAAGTCTCTACTAGTTACTACATGAGTCAGAGCTGGTTTAGAGTTTTAAAGCAAGAAAAACTAAGGGATGCTCTGAGCAATGGGGATCAAGGCCATGAGAACAATTTCCTTCTTTCATCATTCATCATTTCACATTCCCAGGGACTCATCATACCCTAAATGTAAGCAGACCAGCAACTGTCCTGATATAATCTCCACAGACATCTTTATCCTCACCTCTGAGTCGTACAAGTGTCTGGTCTAGTTCTGGGTTTCAGAATCTGGGCTAAGGCAATGGCCTATTGTCTATTCTGTCCTCTCCTACTTCTCTTTTTTTTTTTTTTTTCTTTGTCAGTCCAAATTTCACTAACAGGAGCTAAAGTGGGAGGTGTGGCTTGTGTTCTCTGGTCCAACAAACTTGGGTGAGGAAAAGAGGTAACGAACTTGAAAAAAATGATCTCATGCTTGGTGGGTGAGTCTCTCTCCTTTTTCTCCTGCTTTGAAAATTGGTTTGTTTAGTGAGCAATGATTTTTAGACCTATTCATTGTGTCTGGAAACATCAACACTGTGTAGATGAATAATTTTTAGAAGAAAACAAACTGAATGAAGACACAAGGGGAAAACAAAACATACAGAAAACTCCAGCCTCTTAAAAAAAGTCTGCACTCCTCAGAGCAAAGGAACTCCCAGGATGTTGTGCAATTGGAATAAATCATCATGATGCCAGGCCACTGGGCAGTCTTCCACAGGGTGGAGCTCACAGGGGCTTTACTATATGTGGAAAATATTTTGAGGTGAACTGAGTACTTTCAGTCAGGGGCAATGTCATTTCTAAAGAGGACAGCAGCTACTCCATCCTCTGCCCACTACTAATTCCACGTTCTAAAATTCACTCCATCCCATCTGCTTCCTTTACTAGCCCTCCCAAATAACAACAAGCCAAAAAAAAAAAAAGGAAGGAAAAAAAAGTTCAAATATACGTGAGGGAAGCATTGCTTTGAAATAACTCAGAAAAGTTTCAGGAAACCCCTATTTGGAAAAGCTCACCCATACTGGGAGCTAAAAGGGAAGTGGAGAGGGGCAGACACGCCCACATTATCAGCAGTTGGTCTCCCCCGACAGCCCCAAGCCCCCAAATCATGAGGTAGGATGTTCGTTTGTTGGGCTCTTCCCGTTCCTTGGGTCTCTTTCCCTCTTCCTTTAGAAATTTGGAGAACGATTTCTACTCAGATCATTCACAATGAAGCATTGATACTGATGGCTTGTGAGGCTCGCTGTGCCTCTTTTATATATATATATTTGCATTCTAACCAGGAGCAAAGGAGTGATTCTCGAGTTGTGAAAATTTGGAAATTAAGATGAAGAGTGAGGAAGATTTTGACTGGGGAGCAACGGTAGAAGGTTCTCACCTGTCAGCTTTGCTTACGTGACTCCCCTTCTGGCGGGGCGTTAGGAGTTTCTCTTCATTTTAAGGAAATATAAAAGGAGGTAGGATCTCCCTACCTTAGAAAGAAGAAAGATCAGTGACAAATTTAATACCAAGTCCTGGTGTAAGAGTCAGGAGATCTGACTCAGATCTTGACTCTGAAAATGACACATCAGTGATCTTGAACAAGTCACTTTCACTCACCAGCTTTGGCTTCCTCATCTGCGCCATGACGGCACTGACTATAAAACCTTACGGCTTGCAGCCAGAGGTGATACTGGATCATGCTATGAAAGGGCACATAGCCAGTAATGACCCTGGGATAAGTGACACCTTAATTTCTCCACAATCACTTACTTTCTCAGTAAGACAAAACTACTAAGAGTGTAGTCATTGACCTTAAAGTGTGTCACTCAGCAAGTAATTTGAAAGTTTCTGATTGTGTTTCTTTAGTGCCGTTATTCGTCAAATGACTTTTTTAAATGTATAGAAATGTATTCCTTTTTGGATTCAGAATTAACTTACTAACAAGAGTAGGTAAAGGAAAGAAGTAACAAGAAAGAAAAACAGGAACAAGGTGTCAGCTTAGGTTGTCATGGCAGAGGCTAGTAGGGAAGAAAAGCCCCACACACACACATAAACACAAGGGCACCGAACAGGACCCAGTGTGGGCTGCCCCTGAGAACTGTTTGATTGGGCAGAGAGAGGGAAGGAGGGATAATTCTGGGCATGGCTGCTTGAGAAAAGGAAAGGATTTTCAACTGAGCTTCAGAAGGTGGTAAAGAGTTCAAGAAGCAAAAATGAGACACCGCACGGAGGAGCAGAGGAAAGTGAGCACGAGGCCACCTGGAACATGGTTGGTACCGACTGAACACAAACCAAGGAGTTCGTGCTTTAACTCTTTGGTTGACCAGCCTCTCTTTCCTGGGCCTGAAGGAGTATAAAACGATTGGGACTGGACAAAAGCTATAGACACAGGCAAAGGGAAGTTATTATTCTGTCTCTAGGAGCTGAAAAGACAAAAAGGTCTCAAATTCAAGTGCAACAGAGTAGGAGAGGAGAAATTTGGATTTGGAGAGATGAGCAGGAGAGGATGGATGGACAAGTAAAGCCATCTGGAATTAGGAAGCAAGAAGGAGCCTGCGGCTGAGCTCGTGCTGGGGTGTGTGTTCCATCCCTCCCCATCCCACCCCCACCCCCACCCTAAACTGAGGACGCAGGGAGCCTTTGCAGGTGTTTAAGCAGGGGAGTGATAGAAAACCAGAGTTGTGTTTTAGGACAGTACATCTCAAGACTAAGTGACTGGCACTTGTGCTGTGCTTAGTCCCTCAGTCGTGCCCAACTCTTTGCGACCCCATGGACTGTAACCCGCCAGGCTCCTCTGTCCATGGGGGTTCTCCAGCCCAGAATACTGGAGTGGGTTGCCATGCCCTCCTCCAGGGGATATTCCCAACCCAGAGATCGAACTCAGGTTTCCTGCATTGCAGGCAGATTCTTTATCAACTGAGCTACTGGCCAGATCCAGCCCACCGCCTCCTTCGGTAAATAAAGCTTTATTGGCACAGAGTCGTGTTTGCTCGTTTCTGGGTCCTGACTTCGCTGCATGTCATGGCTAGGCTGAGTCGTGACAGAGACATTATCACTGCAAAGCCAAGAACAGTTACTATCTGTCCCTTCCCAGGTTTGCCAAGGTCTGCACTGTTTCTTGCTCAGTGTCTGTGTATTGCTGTCACTGTTTCTTTGCTCGGCCTTTGAGATGTCTTGATCCTGTGGCCCTGAAGACGGCCGCAGGCATCTGTCATGACAAGGACATTGTCAGAGATGGCTGCAGGCCATCAAACCAGGGAGCTTTGAGCTTTGACATTGATGTCCCCCTCCCCCACCGCCCTCTGTGGACAGTCTAGACCCAAGGTTTGCCAAATGTCCCAGCAGCATCCTTTACAGCAACCTTTCCCACCCAGGATCCCAGGTGTGTTTTCCCTAAGCCAGCCCCCCGGCACCTGTTTGAACGATTTTGCCTCACCACATCTCCAGTTCTGGGACGATGGGAGCAGGATCGCAGTGACAGATTACGCCCGGTCACGCCTGGGGCCAGGCTGCTGGTACGGGAGGAAGGCCCACTGAGCTGTGCAGAGGAGGTGTCTGGCTCAGGTAGAGCTATTGCAACACTGCAGCGTTTAAAAAGGACAAGAGTCTTAACCTGGAGAGACGTTTGCCCTGGGAGCACTCTCTCCTGTCTCCTGACGGAGGAAGCCCCAAGACCAGGGTCATTATTAGTTTTCTGGGTCCAAACAGCTGAAAATGAAGGTGTCAACGTTTTACTGATAAAAAGCCCTATTACTTCCTCATCCCTCTTAAGCTGCTGCTGCTGCTAAGTTGCTTCAGTCGTGTCCGACTCTGTGCGACCCCACAGACAGCAGGCTCCCCCACCAGGCTCCCCCAGCCCTGGGATTCTCCAGGCAAGAACACTGGACTGGGTTGCCATTTCCTTCTCCAATGCAGGAAAGTGAAAAGTGAAAGTGAAGTTACTCAGTCGTGTCCAACTCTTAGCAATCCCATGGACTGCAGCCTACCAGGCTCCTCCATCCATGGGATTTTCCAGGCAAGAGTACTGGAGCGGGGTGCCATTGCCTTCTCTGCATCCCTCTTATACTGTGCCAAAATTCTGGGGCCAGCCACACCCCCACCCAGGAGAGCACAGAGGCCTAGCCAGACAACTCCTGGAGGAAAGCCAAGGGTGGGCACAGCACGGGGATGTGTGGGAGGGAACCTGGGGCCAGGTTCAGAGAAGTGGAACTCACCTGAATGGAGAGCCAGCCCTCTGGCACTTAGAAGGCATGTTAATCTTTGTGGACACCACAACACGGTGATGTATTAGATTTAAAATAACTGAGTAAATCACGTTAGCCTAAGTTCATACTATAAACTAGATTTCAGATAGGCAGGTGGTAGCGGGCACCCAAGATTTAAGGAAAAATTTGTGGGAGGAAAATGCTTAAAAAGACCAATTCTGATCGTTCATTTCTCTTCAGCTTAGGAAATGACTACAATTATTCAATTTTGGCATCAAAGAAATATTGCCCCAGTAGGTGGAACATCTGTGTTCTGTAGGATGGTTTATGAACTTCTGCTCTAGAAACTTCACTCTGAAGGCAGTGTGTGGAAAGAAAACAGAAACGGGTGGATCCATCTGAGCCAGAAGTCAGGATCTGGAAGTGGGAACTGGAAAGAAAGGATGAAATGTTCTCAGGAAATACCAGAAAATGATCGTGTTTGTTCCTACCAAAACTATAAATCAGTTTAAATCAGGGGGATGCATCTTTCAGAGTTCTCCACAGAAATAGAGCCAATAGGATATATATATATATATGGAAAAAAGATTTATTTTAAGGAATTGGCTTCTGTGGCTGGGGTGGGGGTGGGGGGCTAGCAATTTTGAAATCTGCAGAGCAGACCAGCTGCCTGAAAATTCAGGTAAGCTGGTGTTGCAGTCTTGGGTCTGAAATCTGCAGACTGAAAACTTGTACAGGGCTTCTATGCTGCAATCTTGAGGCAGAATTGCTTCTTCTTTGGGAAACCTCAGTCTTTGTTCTTAAGCCCTTCAACTGATTGGATGAGGCCCACCCACATTATGGGAAGTAATCTACTTTATGCGAAGGCAACTTATTTAACAATTAATTACATCTAAAAAATGTCATCACAGCAATACCTAGACTGGTATTGTATTTGACCAAACAACTAGGCCCCATATCCTAATCAAAGTGAAAGTGTTAGTCCCTCAGTTGTGTCCAACTCTTTATGACCCCATGGAATTTAACCTGCCAGACTCCTCTGACCATGGGATTCTCCAGGCAAAAATACCGGAGTGGGTTGCCATTTCCTTCTCCGAGGGATCTTCCTGACCCAGGGATCAAACCTGGGTCTCCCACATTGCAGGCAGATTCTTTACCATCTGAGCCACCAGGTAAGCCCTATCCTAGTCAAGTTAACACATAAAATTAATCATGGAAGGGTATTCATTGTAGTACTTCCTTATCAGGCAGGCCAAGAGAAAACTCGAGAAGTTTATTAACTTTTTAAGGCACAACCACTCCAGGCTACAGAGACCATCACAGTTTATATTCCTTATGTAGAAAAGGGCCCATTTGTCCCTCTCTTTTGGCTCTCTCCCTGCCTGACATCTATGGAAAGGTCAACAAATTTATAATGTCTTTTTTTTTTTTAATAACCATCAGCAGGGCACTTTGTCAGAGTTTTTCTTTGTGCAATCTAGATAAGTTTATTAGTCAACCCTTGCGCACAAGAATTTACAAGCCTTCCAAGAACTTCAAAAGATTAGCCAGGTCTGATCCTTTTCTTTCATAGAAATCACGTTGCCTCTGTTCTAACTGATCCAGTAACACAACCCCTCCAAGAGGTTTCTCCAGCTAGTCTACTAGGGAAGTAAACTCACTTGCCACCATTTTCTAGGAGGCTTTCCTAGGAGTTTAGTTTCCCCTTGAGAGATTGCATAATATCAGCCTACATATTAAACCAGGGTTTTCCAACATCACTCTTGAGCACCTGCTAACTTCTTTGGCAACTGCATTTTGAGCAGTGATCTGCCTACATGTTTCTTTTCTGTTAGTTCTAGAAATAGCAGTTTCCAACCAATTCGAGGCTAGCCTTGTGGTTAGGAAGTTTAGAGCTGAAGAAGGGAAGCTCTAGGAAGCTCAGGCTCCCAACTTTTGCTTCAGCCAGATTTTGATCTGAGTTTGTATATAAGAGTTTCATATTGAAGTCGTATTTTAATATTTCCTTTGAAAGTGTGGCTATTTGTTTTTAATTGAAATATATTTGATGCACATTATATAAGTTACATGTGTACAATAATAGTGATTCACAATTTTTAAAGATTTATACTCCACTTATAGGTATAATAAAATATTGGCTGTATCCCCATGATGTACAATGTATCCTTATAGCTTATTTTATACCTAATACTTTGTACCTCCTAGGCCCCTCCCCCTCCCCACTGGTAACCACTAATTTGTTCTCTATATGTCTGTGAGTTTGCTCCTTTTTTGTTATATTCACTAGTCTGTTGTATTTTTTTTCGATTTCACATATACCTGATATCATATTTGTCTTTCTCTGTCTTTTGCTTAGCATAGTAACCTCCAAGTACACCCGTGTCATTGCAAATGGCAAAATCCCATTCTTTATAGATTACATCTTCTTTATCCATTCATCTGTTGATGGACACTAAGGTTGCTTCCATATCTTCAGTTCAGTTCAGTTCAGTTCAGTCACTCAGTCGTGTCCGACTCTTTGCGACCCCATGAATCACAGCACGCCAGGCCTCCCTGTCCATCACCAACTCCCGGAGCTCACTCAAACTAGCAATTGTAAATAATGCTGCTGTGAACACAGAGGTACATTTACCTTTTTGAATTAGTGGGGCTTTTTCTTTTTTTCAGAATATGCCCAAAAGTGAAATTGCTGAGTCATATGGTTTAGTTTAGTTTTATGAGAAACCTTTCCACAGTGGCTGTACCAATTTAGATTCCCAATGTGCTTCTGTTTTAAAACAAAATTAAATCACTAGTTTTAGGCGCCTTAATCATTCACTATTTATTCTGGTCTGACTGCTTCAAGAAGCTGAGGCAAACGTAAAGAAAATAAATATTGGTTGGGTAACTGATACTGTGTTAGAACTTCACCCATATTCTCATGTAATTTTCATAGTAACCCTTTTAGTTAAGTATTATGTTACCCTTTTAAAGAAAACTCAAAAAGATTAAGTAATTACCAAAGGCCACAAAACCACTAAGTGGTAGAGCACGATTCAAACCTAGATCCGACCAAAGCCCATGTTTTTCTCCTTTACTATATAACCTGTTCTGCAGTAAAGGTCTAGGCCAATAATTCACTCATTTATTCTTCTCATCCAAATACACATTTTAAAAATTCACTTCATATACCCTTTTACCGAGTAAAATAATTCATTAAGTGCCTACCACGTGTAAGGCACTGTGCCACTTAGGACCTGAAAAGACAAATAAAATAGGGTTCCAAGGGCCTTCTCTTGCTTTGGAGACTCTTGCAGTAAAGTGCAGGTTGACACCGGGAGGAAAGAACGCACAAGGGCAGCAGAACAGAGTACTCCCTGAGTCACTTCTGTGTCAGAGAGGAAGCGGCCCCAGTATAGAGGAGAAAACCTGAGGGTCATCTCTGCATCACCTCCAGAGGCTCCAGAGCAGCCCAGTGCCAGAGGGATGAGGCCTGCCCCGTGGTGGGCGTTAACCATTGAGGAATGCCAGTGGAATGCACAGAGGGCCCCTCCCATATGGACGTGCAGTTTGGCACCTGACTCTGGCCATACCACAAGCATGTCCGGGAAGCTTTTTCCCTCTTCCAGTGAGCTCCCCTCCACCCCCGATCATGAATCCTTCCATGAAAAATAAAAAGGAGCACAGATGGGAGATGGGTAAGTCTTTCAGGACCCTCCAGTAGAGCAGCCCTTGAGCAGGGATCAGGAGAAGATGAAAGAGGCTGCTTCACCCCAACCTAGAAGCCTTTGGTTGTAGCATCAGTAACCACTGAAACCTCCTTCCTAGGGTCCAGGAGTCACTGGTACATAAAGCAAAGACACAGCCCAATTATTATTCATAATTTCTTATGTTAGTAAACAATCTTGGTGTTGACCTATCTCTTCCCCATCTTTTATCTCGGTAATCACAACAATCCCACCAGACAACTTGTATTCTACTCATTGTATGCATGAGGATTGAATAGACACTGAATGGCATTGCCCAGGGTTACACAGTAAGGACTGGGCAAGACTGAGTTTGAACTTTGGCTTTCTAACATCAAGTATGGGATGCTTACCGTTAGACCACAGCCAGCAGATCACACTGTGAGCTGCCAGAAACCTACACTTGGCCCCCTAACTGCCACACCTCTTGACATCTGTGACTGTTTGGAGGATGCAATAAACATTTTAGGTCTTCTATACACCAACCTAGTCTAACTACAGGTGGCCATGGAGAGTCTATGAAATATTAACTCTCACATTAACCTGCGCATTTGCACCTCTTACTTCTAAAACTTTTGGTACCAAAGGGTGGGTGGGAGACCTCCAGGTCTGGGATGCATCTAGACAGGTTTTCTAGAACAACTTATGGGTGCAGCCTTGGGTTTAGGGGAAATGTGCAAAAATCAGCGCAGTGTTGAGGGGTTAAGGAGGCAAGAATTTAGAGGGGAGAGTGAAGAGAGCTAGTGATTTTGACCTTTGCAAAGACAGGATCCTCTGAGCAGGAAAATGTAGCATCTACCCTCTCCGCTCCCAGATAGGCAAGACCACAACCCAGGTGTTTCTTTTCCTTCTCAAAGTGTCAGCCACGTGGCAGATCTTTACAATCTGCCCTGGTAAGTGAATGATCTGGATCTGGGCAGATCTGGGTTTGAGTCTCAGCTTTTGCATTTTCTAGCAACATGGCCTTGGGCAAAGCAATTAATCTCTTTCAGTCTCTTTTTTTGCATCTGCTAAATGGCAAGAAAACAACTTCTCCCCTAGATCCTCCAAGGGAGAATCAGCTCAGCTGATAGCTAAATTTTAGCCCACTGGGACTCATTTCATGCTTCTGACCCCCAGAACTGTAAGATGAAACCTGGGTGTTCTTTGAGGTCACTAAGTCTTTGGTAATTTGTTACAGCAGCAAAAAGAAACAAACACAGATTTTGGTAAAAATCCCCATCTCTCAGGTCTGCTGAGAGGATGAACACAGAGTGCCAGCATGTGCTGAGGATATCATTAAGCGATCGAAGCGATCGCAACATGACAGCTTTCACCATCGCTTTGTTCTTGTGCCATTATCTAAGTGACTAAGCGCCGCTGAAGGAGGAGAAGAGAACTCGTAGTGGAAAAGGAGAAACATTGAGCGGGCAGCAAGCTGAGGGCATTCCCTGCCCACCCACACAGCCCTGCCTCCTCAGTCAGTCTCCGGCCGGCGGCCTCCCTGGCATCTCCTACCTCATGCTTGTCTCGATTTCTTCATTTCACTCTCCTTTTCCTCAAACCAAGCTCCCACCTGCCTCCTTCCTACCTTTCTCCCACTCTGGTCTGCATTTTCCCACCCTAGTTTTGACTTGCAATTCTCCCACAAAGTATTCCTGGGTCTCTTCCCCTTCTTTAAAACTCTGTGTGGCAGAACCGTCTTGCGGATCTTGTGGGATATATTTAGGCCCCTGGGGCCAGGTCCTTTCTTCAGGGTCCCATCTGCTCCACCTCTTTCTTTGGAGACCTACCTGCCTTTTCCCTTTTCCCCATAGCTCTACTTTCCTCCTTTATTCTATGGGGGTACAGTCATTTTTGCTTTACATCCACGTTGCTATCATCACACTTTAAATTCCTTAAAGGAACAAACTGCCTTCTTTCTGTTCTTTAAGCCCAACTAATGACCACAACTAAGTTGCCCCTGCAGATGGGTTCTGGGTGCTCACGAGGCCTCTTCCAGCCTTTCCGGACACTTACCCTCTACTCTGTGTATGTACCTGTGTTGCCTGAACTTCTACCTTTCACGGTCTGTTTATCTGTGTCTGGTTTAGATGGTAACCCAACTGGTCAGGAGCAGTATCTGCACATTCCAGGGAGGGACTTTATAACATGCTGATCCGGCTACGTGAGTGAGGCTCCCCTCTGCGGAGGTTGTGCATTAACTCCAGACTCTGGCTCCACTCTGTCTAGTGGGCAACCGTCTCAGGGAAGAAATGACATTTCTAAGCCTGAAATGACATTTCCAATCAGAAAGAAATGAATGGCATTTCTAACCAGAAGCTCCGCATAGCAATCTTGTAACCACGGCCCCGTTTCTTCCATTCACTCAGCAAACACTGATGACACTGGTGATATCCACTGTGTCACTGATACTGGTGATATCCATTCTGAGCCAAAAAAGCACTCATAAATTTCAACTCCTTCAGTTTCTACCACTAGCCAAGTGAAGGGGTAGGGGGAAATATTTAGAGATGTTTCACTGTGGATGCTGATTGCAGCCATGAAATTAAAAGACGCTTACTCCTTGGAAGGAAAGTTATGACCAACCTAGATAGTATATTAAAAAGCAGAGACATTACTTTGCCAACAAAGGTCCGTCTTGTCAAGGCTATGGTTTTCCCTGTGGTCATGTATGGATGTGAGAGTTGGACTGTGAAGAAGGCTGATCGCCGAAGAATGGATGCTTCTGAACTGTGGTGCTGGAGAAGACTCGAGAGTCCCTTGGACTGCAAGGAGATCCAACCAGTCCATTCTAAAGGAGATCAGTCTTGGGTGTTCATTGGAAGGACTGATGCTAAAGCTGAAACTCCAATACTTTGGCCACCTCATGCGACGAGTTGACTCACTGGAAAATACTCTGATGCTGGGAAGGATTGGGGGCAGGAGGAGAAGGGGACGACAGAGAATGAGATGGCTGGATGGCATCACCAACTTGATGGACATGAGTTTGAGTGAACTCCGGGAGTTGGTGATGAACAGGAAGGCCTGGCGTGCTGTGATTCATGGGGTCGCAAAGAGTCGGATACGACTGAGCGACTGAACTGAACTGACTGAACTGAAGATTACTTGGAAGGTTTTAAATACTTACATTATAGTGTAACAAAGAAGTTACAATTTAGCAAGGTCTGAGTCAAATAGAAGGCTTGCTTCCCACAGATTGAGGACACACACCAGGACTTCAGCCAAACTGGCTCATTTGTTATCTCCTGGGCTCTTCACTCTTCTAAGGCTCTACTCCCTGATCTTTCCTTTCCTTTTACCTGGAATGTCACCCCCACTTTCCTCCCACACCCACCCACATTTATTTGGTGCATGGAAACCACACATACCCTGCAGCATTATCTCTTCCCTCCTCAAAACTCTGATGGTTCTTAGGACCCTATTACATGCATTATAATGATTTGGGAACACAGCTTCCCTACTAAAGCCTGGAAGTCTAGAATGCATAAGTCAATCTAGATTTACATAAGTCAAAATCCCTTATGTATCTTTGTATACCTCAAAATGCAAGTTGTGTCATATAATACATTTTGACTTAGAGCCTGAGTGCATAAAGTTGATAATTAATTTAATGAACAAAATACTGAGAGATGTGGATAGCTATAATTCCAGTGTAAAAGCCAAAATAAATCACCCAAACACTTAGCCCGCATTCCTTCCAGAGAATCCTCACAGGGGGAAAAACCCATTTTTTAAAGTGCCGGACACAGCATTAAACGTCGTAAATACTTTCTGGGAGCCACATGGGCTGAGAAGAAGAACTTGGGCTCTGGAGTCACGTAGACCAAGCCTCCAGCCCAACTATTCCTTTTACTGGCTGTGACACCCCAGGAAACCTAATTTACCAATTTAAGCTTGAGTTTCCTCATCTGCAAAATGGAGCCTCCTCACCCTTTTTCTTTTTCTACCTAATTGGGTTATGAAAATCACATATGTGTGTCAAGTCCCTAGTCGAGTAGCACATAGAAGGAATAGTTAGCCCCTCTTTCTCCCACCACCCCCTGCTCAACATGACAGAGTATTTTTAATTTGCCAGCTATATTTGAAGATAATAAGACCTCCTGAAAATAATGGCTTTTAACAGCTGCCCAGAATCTAAATGGGAACCAATTGCCCACTCCACCCACATGTTTTTCCTTTGGGCTTCAGCTTGCCATGACCAAGGCCAGGCAGAACCATACCAGGGACCTCAGGGTGCTTCGTCACTGTCTCAGGTCTGTCCCGGGTGACTTTGGGCCTCAGTTCATCACTCAGAAGAATGCAGTCTGTATGTTGCACATCTTAAAGAACTCCTAAAAGTTGATAATCAGACTCAGACCGGTTTTACCTTTTTTCTTCTTCTTTATGAAATTACAGTGATTACTGAACATAGTAACAAAACATCCTCCATTGCTAAATGACCGCCTGGCTTAGTTTGGCTGCTTCAGAACACAAGGAGGCACGATGGTGTGAGTTAGTTCTGCTGTGGAGCTTGCAGCAGTCTTTATTCCCTGCTCCTATCCAGTTGTAATGTTCTCGACTGTGTCCACAGCTTGGGGGAAATCCTGAAGATGGCGAAAGACGACTCCACTGTTCGTTGCTTCCAAGGCCTGCTGATTTTTGGAAACGTGATTATCGGTGTAAGTAATGAGTATTTTCCAGGAAATTCTGCTCTTTCTGTAATCATGATTTTAGATCCAACAGAAGTGAGACTTTCAAGGAAAATAATGAGATAGTGACTGGTTCCCTTCATCTTTTCTCCCTTTTAAGAAATGTATTAGTAAAACATTCTAGCTAGAATTTAACGATATGAATAATCCTATGTAACTATGTAATCGGACTTTCTGGTGGCTCAGTAGTAAAGAATCTGCCTGCAGTGCAGGAGATGCAGGAGACTTGGGTTCAATCCCTGGAGTCAGGAAGATCCCTTGGAGAAGGGCATGGCACCCCACTCCAGTATTTTTGCCTGGAGAATCCCATGGACAGAGGAGCCTGGTGGGCTATAGTCCACAGGGTTGCAATGAGTCAGACATAACTGAAGCAGCTTAGCATGCACCCAACTATGTAATATATCAAAAGATCATGTGGAAAAAGAGAGATATTTTCCTCCAAGCTTTAAACACCAGAATCTAAAAAGAGCCATGCCTACCATGGTTAGTGTCCAGGTATTGTCAACACACACACGGTGGTGTGTCTTTCTTTTCCCTCCGTGGTTTGATTTTCATGGACTCCGCTATTGGGGGCAGGTGTCTGCATCTTCCTGTTCTGGTCACACGGAGGCCAGGGTCTGGGATGTGAGAGTAGCTCAGAGGCCAGGCTGCATGGGCACAGTGAGGTGAATGCTCTTAGCAGTCAGGATCCCTGGCTCTGGGCCCAGCCCTGCCTGACTCCGCACGACTCTGGACAAGTCATTGTCTTTCTGAGCCAAGATCCTTCATCTGTAAAATCCAGGGAGCAGGAAAGATAACCGCCAAGGTTCCTTCTTCCTCTAACATTGCCTGGTTCTCTGGCACTGATAAACACAACCAGGACCAGTTTAAGTATTTATTACAGTTCAGGAATTAAAGTGGTGAGCAGCGGGAATGGAAGTGAAAGATGATCTTCCTACAAGAAGTCATTGTTAGAGTAGTCCATGCCCCCAAGAGTTTTATGGATGGTCTGAAATTGTCTGGGTCTCCTCCCAAAGACTAAGGTAGACAGAAATGTGGAAGGAGGCATGAAACCACTTCACAGAATCGAGGGAGCTATTTGGTTGCCTGGCAGTGAGGAGTTTAAGTCAGCTGCTTACAGCCTATGCAGGGAGCAGAGTTAATCCCTCCCAGCACTGCCCCCTCCTCCATCCCTTTCCCATCGCTTCTCTCCTGGCCACCAGCCTGACAGAACCCCCTCTGCCCGCAGATGTGTGGCATCGCCCTGATGGCAGAGTGCATCTTCTTTGTATCAGACCAAAACAGCCTCTACCCGCTGCTTGAAGCCACCAACAATGACGACATCTATGCTGCAGCCTGGATTGGCATGTTTGTTGGCATCTGCCTCTTCTGCCTCTCTGTCCTGGGCATCGTAGGCATCATGAAGTCCAACAGGAAAATTCTTCTGGTGGTAAGACCTGAAAACTCTGTACATTTCTTTCCTAGACCAACTTTGATGGTCTTCTTCCCTGAGCACAATGCTTTGGTTTTCAGTGGGGTAGATAGAAGCAGGTGCCATGTGCGGGGTGAACAGAGGGGAAGACCCTCCCTGCATGTGGGGGCAAGGATGCTCTCCTCTATCGCAAGTCCAGAAAAGTCCAGTACAGAGAGGCTGAAGGGGAGACACTGGGGGGTCACATACTAAGTACATTCTAGATCTTGGCTTCCCTGACTGGTGTCTGCATGTCCCCAGCAGATAAGCCAGAAGCTACACAGGCCAAAGGAGAGACAAAGTGAGAGCTGAATGATCAGATTTTTTTCTCCTGAGAAAAAGTCATTTAAAATCTTATTATGATAGTAATCAAGTGTTAATATATTAGGATATAAATTACAAAATACGCATAAAGTTTTAAGAGAAAGCACGAGCCTCCTTAGACATTTTTGAGCTCAAGGCTGATGATTTTGTGGAATGGCCTACACTTCCCATCTCATGCATTCACTCTGCTTTTTAGGGTCCCTGGAAACCCTTGCTGGGCTCCAGGTAGAGACGAGTTTCAGCTCCCACCTGCCTATGAAGGCTCTAATTCTGGGCACCCATAGGGAGGTTTCTGCCCCAAGCTGCAGACAGCAAGCTGTGCCCCGACTTTGCAGGTGGAAGCAGATTTTCAGCCAGCCAGGCTAAGAACCCTCAGCACTAGGCCTAAACTTCCACTCCCTCTACCCATGTTCAGGATAGCAGTTTCTCACCCCAAGATGGGGCCCCACTTCCTACCCAGAAATGTCTCTCCTAGCCAAAGGCCACAGGACCTGAGTTCCATCTTCATGGAACAAGTCCAGCAAGCTAAGGTGCCTGCTGGTTTGCTTTTCCTGTGGACTAACATCATACTGGTACCCAGGGAATGTAGAATATTTACATTCTCTGCATCCTTAGTGTGAGTTAGTCCCAGGGCAAGAGCACCCACCTTTTCAGGGTGGGGAAAGGAATGCAGGGAAAGGTGTCCTGGTCTCACGCTGAGCCAGTGGTGTGAGGGCGGCACAGCTGGGAACACCCTTGGCCATGCCTGGCAAGGAGACCGAGCCATGCACCCTCCATGAGGCTGGAGGAGAAACACCTGCACCCTGCGTCTGCTTTCTGGAGCATCTCTAAGGGGGTTCTGAGCCTTTTTAAGGGGAGCAAGCAAAGCTCTTCACAAATAGCAAGGCAACAGCTATTACAGCGGGGGAAACTGTCATGACACCTCTGAAGGGGCTCCTGCTGTTAACTGGGAGTGAACAGTAGCCAAAGCCTTTTCCTGGGCAGAATGGTTAGGGTGGCAGAGGTCCAGCTCTGAGAACCAATCGCCCCTGCCCGGGTAGGAAGAACGGTTTCCTCTGCGCCCCTCCCCAGAAGAACCCGAGGACGGTAAGCACTGTGCAAGGCTGAGGGCGGCAAAGTCGTCCCCGGCCCATATTCAGAAGTCGTGTATCCTTCAGTGGTTCTCTGGCCACAAACAGGGGCAGAGCGCTGTGGAGGCATCATGAGCATACACACACCCCACCACACACACACACACACACCAAAACACACAATATGCTGTTTTACTCAGCTTACCTGATGCAAGTAGGGTGGGAGTAGATGAGAGAAGGTGCTTTCAGAGAAGATACGTCAGTGGGTGTATCAGACACTAGGGAGAGCCCGTTCCTCTCTGATAAGACTGGACATTGTCAGGAGGCAGGATAGATATTAAACATGGCCCTATTCAGCTTTTTGTGACCCCGGTAATCCTACATCTTCAGTAAACCATAAAGATGTTCCCCAAAGAGAGGGAAGTTAGGAGGCTCTTCCTAGTGTCTGATACACTAAGACTCTCTTGCCAGCTATTGAATGAACACACAGAAACACCAGTTCGTTATCTTGTATGTTTTTCCCCAGTTTAAATGGAAATGCAAGGTGCTGAACTGAGAAAGCTCAGTGTTCAACAGTCCTCTATTCTCTGGGGAAAGAAGGGACTTGAGCTGATTAGAACCTAGCACCAAGTCTGGCTCCAATCCCTGATCAGTGAGGGTTTGTTGAATAATTGTGTAAATGATTGCATAATTATATTTAGGCAAATGTGCTACAGAAAACATAATAACATAATAATTATTTGTTTTTAAAAAACTCTTTGGAGGTAGACATAATTTTTTTATTCCATTTGTTTCCTTTCCAGTATTTCATCCTGATGTTTATTGTATATGCTTTTGAAGTGGCATCTTGTATCACAGCAGCAACACAACGAGACTTTGTGAGTACAGCCTCCAAAAGTGGAGCAGAGACCACTGTATGAATCATCATACCATGATAACAATACAATAACCTACATGCATTAAGCCCTTACCCTGCACCAGGCATTGTAATATGCACATTCATAATAAATGCACATTTTTCTCCTCACGCTAACCCTCTGAAATAGGTATTAACACTGTTGTCATTTTATAGATAAAAATAAAATGAGACTTAAAAAGTAATTTGTCCAAGGTTATGCAGCTGGTAAATGAAAGAGAGGAATCCTGAGTCCAGGCCACGTCCAGGGCCCAAGCTTGCTCTGCCATGCCCTTCACCACTTTGTCACAGCCACGGGCCTTCCACCAGGATGATCAGTAATCCACTGTATCTAAGACATCTTCCTAACTCAGCATCCTGCTTTCTTTCCTTTCTCCATTCCCTGGCTTAGGTCAGCCTCCAATGCCTGTCCACCCGGGTTTCATTGGGATGTGTTTGGAGATGGGAGTCTTCTCTCCACACAGGCACTTCAGCCACCCGGAACAACCTCACACCCAATCCCAACCCCACCCCAGCCTCTGAGCTCAGTTTTATCTAGGAGATAATGTTCAGTGCCCCCAGCCACAATCACTTTGCCTCCTTGAGGATTAATATGCTAACTCTTCCTCTTGTGTTGCCTCCTCCCACTACAGTTCACGCCCAACCTCTTCCTGAAGCAGATGCTGGAGAGATACCAAAACAACAGTGCTCCAAACAATGATGACCAATGGAAAAACAATGGAGTCACCAAGACCTGGGACAGACTCATGCTCCAGGTAATACCTGCTGGGGAGATTCCATTTTGTACCTAAACCAGTATCCAAGGGTGTATGGGTGGTTAGGAGTGAAGTCAAAGTATAGGGACCACAGCCTCCAAAGGGGCCTCCTTCAAAAAAGACTTGAGAGACTTCTCTGGCATTCCAGTGGTTAAGACTCCACCTTGCAGTGTGTGAGCTTCCTTGGCTGCTCAGACGGTAAAGAATCTGTCTGCAATGCAGGAGACCTGGCTTTGATCCCTGGGTTGGGAAGATCCCCTGGAGGAGGGCATGGCAAACCACTCCAGTATTCTGGTCTGGAGAATTCCATGGACTAGTCCATGGGGTCACAAAGAGTCGGACACAACTGAGCGACTTTCACTTTGTAATGTGGAGGACACAGGTCCAATCCCTGGTCGGGGAGCTAAGATCCCACATGCCACAGAACAGCTGAGCCCGCCTGCAGCAACTACTGAGCCCGTGTGCCGCAACTAGAGAGTCCGTGCGCTGCAGCAAAAGATCCCGCATGACACAACAAAGACTCCATGTGCCGCAGCTAAGATCTGATGCACCCAAGTAAAAACATTAAAAACAGGGAGACGCTTGACATAAGCAAGGTCACCTATTTCCTCTCATTTACAGGCAGGGACATACGACTCAGTGGACCCTTAGATCTATATTTTCTTTTAAGCCATGATGTTGATTCACTTCCATTTATAGGAGTAAAAGAAACGTAGATTACTCATATGCTCTGCTTCTCAGAACTCAGACATCACTTATTAAGAAAATGTTGCCTCCGCCCCACAGTGAACTCAAGGGGAAATTATTATCTTTCTTGCTTACTGAGTGCCTTTTCACACCTGTGGGCTAGTCCTATTCTAGACTTGATCACCCAGTTTTTCCCAACTAGCAATCATAATCTTATATCCAAAGTTACCTCAAATACCATCAAAAGTACAAGTCTTGCAGAATACCCATTATCATGCCCACGTGGCTATAAGAATGTTCATACGCATCTCCTACATATGCCCTTATCTGACCTAACTCTGTACAGCCCTGTCCCCCTTCCCAACCAACTTCCAGTGTTTCCCAGTCCACCATCGGCAAACTTCTTATAGCCTCCACCCCTTCTTTGAACTCTTACACTCTATCTTCTAAAATTTCCTTCATTTAGTCTAATATTCCTGTTCTGTAGTTTTTTAGCCGATTAGGACCTCCGGTGTCTTGGTCACTGTCTCATTTCCTATCACTATTCTGACTAGAGGTCAAGTATTTTTTTTCCCCACTCAATGAGCAAAGAACTAAGCTTTTCAAATGAAAATGTGAATGGTCACACTTTTGAAAGATCACTTACCAACTTTTTAAAGTCTAGTCTGAAACAAGTCTGGTTCAAATTTAACCATTTCCCCTCAAAATTCTCACATCAAATTACAGAACGACTGTTTTCTTTGGTGAGATATTTTCCATAATCCAGTGCCAAAGCAGGACATGCTTTTCAGGTCGTTGCTTTATCACCAAGTTTGCTGAATCTGTTTGTCCTAAAAGTTGAGAGGTGGCATAGTTTTTATTCCTTCCCTTGAAACATTTTTGCAGATTTTGTAAAAAGGAAGAAAGGTGATATGAAATGTGTTTTATCCTCTATCCTCAACTCTATCCAGAGTGACATGAGCTGTGTATTAAGTGATCTTTCTTTCCTATGTAGAGGCATAACCATATGCCACTAGGTTTTGGTTGTTCTTTTCTAGTTTATTTTCTCCCATTGTAAAAATAATACATAATTGCTCAGAAAAAGTTCTTAAAAAATAGAAAAGTAAAACAAGAAGAATTTCTCATAATTTCTTCACCACAAAAATTTTAATTTTCTGATTCTCAGTTTGCTCATATGTAACATGAGAATAATTATAACTCTCTCACCTTATTGTATCAAGATACTAAAAATGATTAACATTTATTAAAGGTTTACTAGGGGCCAGGGGCTGTGTAAACACATTAAAGGTATTAGCTAATTTAATCTTCACAAGCTTATGAGTTAGGTACTCCATCTGTCCCAGTTTTGCAGTTAAGGAAAATGAGGCTTGGAAAGTTTAACCTGCCAAAAGCTACAGAGCTCATTAATGGCTAGTAAAATAGTAAATATAAACATATTTTGCAAACTCTAAAATGTAATACCTTAAAAATACCTTCAGCTTTCATTTGCAGATTTTTAGCAAACAGTAAATAGGGTACACTTTCCATCTCTTTTTTCTCCATGAAATCTCAGTTGCTACATTGGTGGTTTTGTCAAGGATCGTGGAAGACAATTTTGTATCTCGTGTGCTGACAGGACAATTGCTGTGGTGTAAATGGCCCATCAGACTGGCAGAAATACACTTCCGCCTTCCGGACTGAGAACAGCGATGCCGACTACCCCTGGCCTCGTCAGTGCTGTGTTATGAACAACCTGAAAGAACCTCTCAACCTGGACGCCTGCAAACTAGGAGTGCCTGGATACTACCACGATCAGGTGAGTCCTAGTTCCAACCAAGACCCGCCAGAAGGTTTATCTGCTCTTCATGAAGGAAATACTAGTTAACTGTAGGTAACAGACTCTCATTAAGGAATTCTGCCTCCTTTTTCCTAAACCTCATGTTAACTATTTCCTTCTCTGTTAATAAAATGTAAATGCTAATCCAGGGCTGATCTAGGAAAATTTACATTTTAATGAAATGAACAGAACATGAGAGTTGCATTAGCAAAATCCAATTTTATTTAAATGAAAACTATTTGTACAATGTATAGAATTAGTATTTTGAAAAAATATTTACATCAAACATAGATTTGCTCTATTTTTGCAAAATGTAAATTGAAAGGGATGACATACAAAAGGAACATTTTGCCAGTTCCAAAGCGATGGTGATTGCTGAGTGTAGATGCATTAATGATGAATCCCCTTCCTTATTCAGTGATAAACTAGGATAGTCTTCCCGAAACATTCCATTGGTGATTTGGGTAAAAGGTGGTTTACATACAACTGGTTTTTGAAAAAGTGTTTCCAGCCTGAGGAGAATGATATGATGATCATGAAAACTAACATTTGCTGAGTACTTATCAAATGCTATGGGCTTCCCTGGTGGCTCAGAGGTTAAACCGTCTGCCTCCTATGCGGAAGACCCGGATTTGATCCCTGGGTCGGGAAGACCCCCTGGAGAAGGAAATGGTAACCCACTCCAGTATTCTTGCCTGGAGAATCCCATGGACGGGGAAGT
This sequence comes from Moschus berezovskii, assembly GCF_049115385.1. Taxonomy (NCBI): domain Eukaryota; kingdom Metazoa; phylum Chordata; class Mammalia; order Artiodactyla; family Moschidae; genus Moschus; species Moschus berezovskii. The sequence goes on from NC_142460.1 coordinate 85,416,213, forward strand.
CTGGTAGGCTACAGTCCATGAGGTCGCAAAGAGTCGGACACGACTGAGCGAGTTCACTTATCAAAAGACAGACACTGTTCCAAGTGCCATACAGATATTAATTCATTTAAGGCTCAGCAGGCAGTGCCACTTTGATCCCTATTTTACAGAAGAGGAACTAAGATATAGAGAGACTAATAAGTGCCTTGCCCAAGTCATGCGGCTGGTAGGTAGAAGAGTCAGGGCTCAAATGCTGGCAGCCTGGCTGCAGAGTCCAGACTCTAAGCCAAGGAGGAACTTGGTGATCATCCCAAAAAGCCCCGAAGAGAATCCTCATACACATGAAGTCAGCCTCTAAAATGCTTACACTGCTGTACCAGTTACCACTTCAAGCAAAGCTAGTTGTGTGCCAGTACATTAAGTAATTGAGAAATGCCAGACTCTTCAGTCTCAGAAGAAATAATACAACATGTACTTTCAGAATGAAGGACAAAGCACTGCTGGTCATCATGCCTCCCTCCTCCCCACCTTAACACCACCCTCCCACCACCACCTCTGGAAGGATGCCTGGACTAGGATTGGTTGCATTATCCCACAAAAGGACATGGGAGTGATACAGATTATGTTGTAGAGTTGTTCAAAGAAACTCTCATTTAGCCTTTCAGCAACATTGTTTTGTTATCATTTTAATTATATTCAGACTACCAAAAAAAATTTAATGTATTGCCTGTAATCACAATATGCAATATAATGATCACTTTGAAGAATGATAAACATTTAACATTTCAGCCTTGGAACTAGCCCATGTAAATGTATCTCGATTGGACTATAATTCCATACACACTGATCATGTCTTTGAAAGAGACCAAAAAGGATGTTTGCCATCAAAAAATTGGTTTATCTCATAGCCATGCCATTTTCCCTTACACATAGAATATTCTAGAAATGAGGGAACTCTACACTCCTTTTGACACTTTTGTCTCTCCCTCCCTTGGCCTTACCACCTCCTCCACCCACTAGCTACACCACAACTACAAATTCACACCACTCAATCATGCTCTCACACCCAATTCCTACATTCTGAAATTCCTCTCTGTCTGACCCCCTGTGCTCCTACTTTCTCAATCCCTCTCACTCACCCCTGACTAACTCTCTTATCTACACTTTCCTCCTGATTCTCCCTTCTCTGATCTCCCAGATTCCCACACACCACCACTCTCTCCAAGTGACAGGCCCTGCTAATTCTCCTATAGCACTCCCTTTCCACAAAGCAAAGTATGCCACCCCAGTACTTCATATACTTTACTTCTATTATTGCAGCTGATACCTTTAAAAATAAGTATTTGCTTGCAAGCCTGTTTTTTCATTAGTCTCCTTGAGGGCCATGTATCTTTCAATTCTGTATCTCAGTACTTAGCATAATGCCTGGAACAAAACAGGCATCAATAAATGTTTGCTAGGTGGTCAAATGAAGAGGTGAATGATTTTTTCTCATCCACATTTTTTGGACTGGCCAGAGAGTTCATTCACTTAATAAATACATTGTTCAATGAAATTCTTGATGAAAATGAAAAATGTATCTTTTATTTTCACTTAAAACTGAACAACCCAGTTTTGAGGCAATCCAACAGCTTTGTGAGATCTGAAATTCACACAGAAAGGCTAACAGAATAAGGGGCATTATCAAAATGGCAGTAATAATAGAAACCCACCAGAATGTCACATAGCATGTCAGATGCAAATATATACATTCTTACATCATGGTTCATCTGCCCCCAAAATGCTATGTGCAAATTCTGATTCACTGCACCTCAAGAACATTATGATGGAACTAAGGAAGAGGAAGGTAAGCACCGCTACAATGAGAAAAAGGCATCATGAAAGGTACTAAATGAGAAGGGGTGAAAAGCTGGGACTTTTATCTGTAAGCTTCATGAGGGCAAGACTCATTTCTGCCTTGTCACAGCTGAATGCCCAGCCTGGAGCCTGGCACCTGGCATAATTGGGCTTTTAAACATATTACTGGATAAATGACCACCTCCCAGCATTGTCAGGGGGACCAAGTGAGAGGTGGATCTATCTGTCTATCCAGAGTGCTTGTGAACCATCAAGTGTGTCACAAATAACATCCTTATAATTATTACTTTCTATCATGTTCCATTAATCCTAACCAGGTACCCCCTTTGCGCCAGGCACTTGTTCTAGGTTCTACAGATTCAATAAGGAGCAAGATAAAAGTCCATGCCCTCATAGAACTTGCACTGTAGAATGGGAGACAGACCACAAATAAGTTACCAAATCAATACACAATCAATTCCAGGTAGTGGTAAGGGCTATGGGCAGAAATAAAGCAGGATAAAGGTATAGAAAATGATGGGGAGAGAGTTATTTTTCTCTGGTTGTCAGGAAAGGCTTTATTAAGATACTTGCACAGAGTTCTGAAGTAAGTGAGGAAAGAGACGCTCAATTAAATAAAATTGAATAGAGTTCTGAACAAAGGAAGTAGCAAGTGAAGCGGCCCTAAGGTGGGGGCTCTGAAGGCAATCCATTTGGCCAGAACGAGTGAAGAACAGTAGGAGTGAAGAAGGTAGATGTCTTAGGTCCTAAAGCTTTTCAGATTTGTGGGGAGAAGGCAATGGCAAGCCACTCCAGTACTCTTGCCTAGAAAATCCCATGGATGGAGGAGCCTGGTAGGCTGCAGTCCGTGGGGTCGCTAAGAGTCGGACACGACTGAGCAACTTCACTTTCACTTTTCACTTTCACACAGTGGAGAAGGAAATGGCAACCCACTCCAGTGTTCTTGCCTGGAGAATCCCAGGGACGGGGGAGCCTGGTGGGCTTCCGTCTATGGGGTCACACAGAGTCGGACACAACTGAAGTGACTTAGCAGCAGCAGCAGCATTCTCCTTTGGAAAAACAATTCAAATGTTTTTGTCTACTATGAATACAAAATTAGGTACAGGGCTTTGAAATGGTCTTGCAACTAAGGAGCCCTGAGCCCAAGCTTTGCAGTGAGACAGCTTCTGCTAGTGGTGGCTGGGGCCACAGACAGAGGCAGGGCCATATCCTACAGCACCTCATAGGCCATCGTGAAGACTTAGAATTTCATCTTAAGGTGGTGGGAAACCTTCAGAGGGTTCTGAGCAGGAAGTGATCTGACATGTTTTATTAGGACCCCTCTGGCACTGTGTGAAACCTAGTAGGGTACCAAGGGTGGACTTGGGCCTCAGGGAAACCAGTGAGCAGAAGACTGTAGGAACCCTGGAGTGAGGCCAGGGTGGACCAAGGTGGTAGTAGGAAGTATACATGTTTGAATTTGATGTGTCTTTTAAATCCAAACAGATGTGCTTAAGAGAAAAACAATTAACGATAATTCCAAGACTCATCTGAGCATCGAGGTGAATGGAGGTGTCAGGTAGATGGAGTAGTGTAAATGAAGAGAAATCAAGGCATATATAGCAAAGCCAGGGCATGGGAGTGGATGAACAAGAGACTGGGGCAGGGTCAGAAAGGACAGAACTTCAAGTGACCAACTGTAGACACTGGGCAGGGCCTAAACTTCAAGGTCAGCCTTTCAAAGACATTTCTCTCTAGATCTCAGTAGTGCATAAAACCAATCTGGTCACTGCATTTCCTAGGCATTCCTGTGATTTCAAGGGCTTTAGCAGAGGCCACTCAGATGGCAGGTCTAGCCCTGTGCATGTGTATTACTCCAGCACTTTGCATCACTTCATGGGAAATAGATGGGGAAACAGTGGAAACAGTGTCAGACTTTATTTTGGGGGGCTCCAAAATCACTGCAGATGGTGATTGCAGCCATGAAATTAAAAGACGCTTACTCCTTGGAAGGAAAGTTATGACCAACCTAGATAGCATATTAAAAAGCAGAGACATTACTTTGCCAACCAAGTTCTGTCTAGTCAAGGCTATGGTTTTTCCAGTGGTCATGTATGGATGTGAGAGTTGGACTGTGAAGAAAACTGAGCGCCGAAGAATCGATGCTTTTGAACTGTGGTGATGGAGAAGACTCTTGAGAGTCCCTTGGACTGCAAGGAGATCCAACCAGTCCATCCTAAAGGAGACCAGTCCTGGGTGTTCATTGGAAGGACTGATGTCGAAGCTGAAACTCCAATACTTTGACCACCTCATGCGAAGAGTTGACTCATTGGAAAAGACTCTGATGCTGGGAGGGATTGGGGGCAGGAGGAGAAGGGGATGACAGAGGATGAGATGGCTGTATGGCATCACTGACTCGATGCACATGAGTTTGGGTGAACTCCAGGAATTGGTGATGGAGAGGGAGGCCTGGAGTTAATGGGGTCGCAAAGAGTCGGACACGACTGAGCGACTGAACTGAACTGAACTTGCATAGAGACTAGAACAGAATGTGCCATGTAGAAAACTAATTAGATTATGGCATACATGAATGAATGAGTGACTTGATGAGTAAAAATGAATCACTCTTTCACACACACGGTGGCTCTTCTAGAATCCTGTAAAGATATGGTGAATACAATGTCAAATGAGAATTCAGAAAGCACTGTATAAGAGTTCCTTTAATGATTAAAAAATAAAACCTCTAATTCTCATTAACTAGAAGCACTTTTATTGAAAAACAAATCAAAAAGTGACTCTGCCTTCAAACAAATCACCAATAAAATCTTTGGGGAGAGAAAAAAACCTCAAATTTTATTAAGAATACTTTACATTGCCACATATTCAATATGAGAAAATGTTTTGCTAAAATAGCAGCACCTCAGTTATTTAGATCGAATGAAAAGAAACAGAAACAAATATGATATATAATAGTTGTTCATCAGGATTATTCCTATTTCTTCAGTAGAGCACAGTTAATACCTGGCTGTCCACGGGGATATAGAAATAGCCTGGTCATGTTAAACTGGACTTTGGGCTGGCGTTGATTCAAATCACCTTCCCACCATCTTTTACCTCTTTTTTCTGGTCCCTTTCATGCGGATGAATCTCCCACTCCTCTCCAGGGCTGCTATGAGCTGATCTCTGGACCAATGAACCGACATGCCTGGGGAGTTGCGTGGTTTGGATTTGCCATTCTCTGTTGGACTGTGAGTACTTCCCATCGCATGTTTTATTTCTGAGAGGATAGTGATGAGGAGAGACCTCGAGACTGTCCCTGGTTAACTCAACCACACTAGACTGTCGAGAAACAAAAGCTCAGACCTGGGGGCTTGTCAGCAGGATGCTGGCACCAGGGGAAGGACGGTGAATTTCCGGGGGCTGGTAGGCGTGAACCTCCCCTACCAACCAGGTCCTTCTCTGGTTGACTGGGGTGCACTTGCATCTTCTCCATCTCTTTAGATCTTATAAATTCATTACAAGTAGATATCAAAGACTGTTATTTCTCTAGATGCCTCCTGCCCAACTCTCACCTGCCTTCACCAGTCTCCCCTGGTCCTTTTGCCCACTTTATTTGATCCACATGCAGCTAGGAGGGTTTAACAGTGGGTCTCAGTCCTAACTGCACATTAAAACCTCAGGGAGGAGCCGGAGGGGAGCATACCTGAGCCCCAACCTCTGAGATTCAGATTTCAGTTGATTTAGGAGCAGGACCCAGGTCTTTTTTTTTTTTTTTTAATTTTCCAGATGATTCTAATTTGCTGTCAGGATTAAGACCCATTGCATTCAGGAAGCAGTCTCAAACTTTTGGTTTCAGAACCCCTTTTCACTTTCTCAAAAATTACTGAGGACTCCAAAAAGCTTTCTATCTATGGAGGAAATTAACCAACTAACCCTGTTACAAATTAACACAGAATTTTTTAAAATATGTGTTAATTCATTTAAAATAACTCCAATACTTTGGCCACCTCATGCGTCGAGTTGACTCACTGGAAAAGAGTCTGATGCTAGGAAGAATTGGGGGTGGGAGGAGACGGGGATGACAGAGATTGAGATGGCTGGATGGCATCACCGACTCTGTGGACATGAGTTTGAGTGAACTCCGGGAGTTGGTGATGGACAGGGAGGCCTGGCGTGCTGTGATTCATGGGGTCACTGAGTGTCGGACATGACTGAGCGACTGAACTGAACTGAACTGAACTGAACCAACTATTACATGTTACTATGAACAATATATTTCTGTAGGGGAAAAAAGACTATTTTCTCAAACAAAAAGCAAGAAAAATGGCATTCATTTTTTTACATTTTTGGAAGTCTCTTCAATGTCTGGCTTTTACCGAAGACAGTTGGCTTCCCATATTTCATCTTCATTTAACCTGTTATAATATGTTGCTTACATTGAAAGATCTGAAAGAGATCCATCCTACACACCGATATGTAGTTGAAGAAAAAAGAGGAATATTTTGGTAGCCTTATCTGAAAATAACTGAATATTCTTCTTTGGCACTGCAGGAGACTGGTCAAGTCGTACTAGTTTCTTAAAGGTTAGTTGCGATGTGGAATCTGAAACTTCGTCAAAGAACCTTTAGGACTCTGTTACATTAAAGTACATTATATTGGTATGTCTTGCAATTTGCACAAATCTTTTACCCATTCATGACTGGTCATTTGGGAAAATACTGGTTCACTGCGTGACAGGATAAGCTTCCATGGTGGCTCAGTTGGTAAAGAGTCCTCCTGCAATGCATGTAACAGGATGGACTCGGTCACCTCTGCCCCTGTGATGCTTAAGCCAAGATTATTCTTAAAAATCCAGTGTCACCTAAGCTTGAATGAACCTAACATAATTTTCCCCCCAACTACAATGTATCTAGAACAATTCCTTATTTATTTTTATTTTTCTTGTATTCTAGTTCTGGGTTCTCCTGGGTACCATGTTCTACTGGAGCAGAATTGACTATTAAGAATGAAGTGTACCCACCATACCACTCCCCAGTGACTTTGGATTTGGTGCTGGAAATGCTGTCTCCTAATGTTCTACCTTTGTGCTGCCTGGGAACTTACGCATTCTTCCTCAGATTGCCAAGTCAGTTGGTATGGAGTTCCTCTAGGCTCTCAGACTCCCGAAATTTTCAGCACATGTGTTGTCACCCTGATCTAGGATTCTGCAACATTGTTATAGACTGTAAGAAAGGGAGGATTTAGGATAGTAGATAATAACTATTCCCATCTTTGTTTATTTTTAATGTGGGGGCATAAAGACATTCCTAGGAACCTGTGTTGTACTGCAAGCCAAGTCTGTATTGGGCTAGCAAATCTGCCTGTATTTCTCACTGCTTTCTAAAAGTATCCTTCAAAGGCTTTCATTGCATCAGTATTGTCCCAGTGAGAGAACTAAGAAGATTGCTGAAACATATCTTTTGCCTTTGTTCAATGGTGGCTCCCACCTACAAACTCCAGTGATTCTCTTAAAGCTAGCTTGGGAACCCTTTATTATCCAAGACAAGGCCTGATCTTGAGCGAACGGTGGTTGAAATTTCCTCTCAGACACTGCAGAGTGATTCACGCTGGTAACTTCAATTCTCCCACTAATTAAAAGTATGTGAACTTTTGGGACAAAGGAGAGACCTGTTACACATTTACCACCTTCAACCTAAAACCACTTTCCAACAGGGAAGAAGCAAGCCGGCTGTTATTTAGGTGATTTAGGGTGATTTCTGCACTGCAAAATATTTTTTTTCTGATCTGTTTCCTTTTGTGATCCTGAAGGAATTTCTTATACCAACATTTGTCTTTATATAAATAAAGAGGGTTTTAAATATGTTCACTTCCTTTTCTTTTTAGCACTGTCATAATTGGTCACGTATGAGTCTAGCAAAATGGGTTTTCCAACAGAAGAGTAAACTCACGGGAATTAAAGTTTCAGTTCAGTTCAGTCGCTCAGTCATGTCCGACTCTTTGTGACCCCATGAATCAGCACGCCAGGCCTCCCTGTCCATCACCAACTCCCGGAGTTCACTCAAACTCATGTCCACAGAGTCGGTGATGCCATCCAGCCATCTCATCCTCTGTCGTCCCCATCTCCTCCCACCCCCAATCCCTCCCAGCATCAGACTCTTTTCCAGTGAGTCAGCTTGTCCCATGAGGTCGCCAAAGTATTGGAGTTTCAGCTTCAGCATCAGTCCCTCCAATGAACACCCAGGATTGATCTCCTTTAGAATGGACTGGTTGGATCTCCTTGCAGTCCAAGGGACTCTCAAGAGTCTTCTCCAGCACCACAGTTCAAAAGCATCAATTCTTCGACGATCAGCTTTCTTCATAGTCCAACTCTCACATCCATACATGACCACGGGGAAAACCATAGCCTTGACTAGACGGACCTTGGTTGGCAAAGTAATGTCTCTGCTTTTTAATATGCTATCTAGGTTGGTCATAACTTTCCTTCCAAGGAGTAAGCGTCTTTTAATTTCATGGCTGCAATCAGCATCTGCAGTGATTTTGGAGCCCCAAAAAATAAAGTCTGACACTGTTTCCACTGGTTCCCCATCTATTTCCCATGAAGTGATGGGACCAGATGCCATGATCTTTGTTTTCTGAATGTTGAGCTTCAAGCCAACCTTTTCACTCTCCTCTTTCACTTTCATCAAGGGGCTTTTTAGTTCCTCTTCACTTTAGGAGATGGAAAATGCAGTAAGGTGTAGCTTCCCGTGGATACTGGGTAATCCAACTGTACCTTTAAATGGTTGGAACTTCCAAGTTTCTGTTAACATTTTGCTCCCACTATACTTCACCCAGAAGTGGGAATGGGGCTGCTGCTCCTCAAATCCTTTCCCCCTGCATCTCTGACTCCAACTGCTCAGCCAGACCCTCCATGAAGAAAATGTACCTGGCATTTCAGGTACTCCCATGCAGTAGCGGGTCCCAGGCCTTGACCTTTCTTTTGCATCAGACTGAGCCCCAGGGCAGGGAGGGACAAAGCAGGGAGGGCAGCACTTTGGCCTGCACCTGGGTGGTAAAGCTGGAGGAGGACCCTATTCCCCGGACAGGGGTCAAAGGCTCCTGTTAGACACACCACCAGCTTGCCCCTCCCCAGCCTCACTTGCCTCTCCAGGATAGAGCTTGGCGTGTCAAAATAAATGACACCTGCACATGGCTGAGAAGTTTCTCTATGGTCTTTTTGAAGAAAAGGAGAGAAAGAAACTTTACTCTGGGCAAAGCTTTGAAACGCCTCTCCCATCTCCCTTTCCATCCTCTCTCACGTGTTCCGGTGTCTTTTGCCGCTAATTGGATTTCCCAGTGCCCTCAAGCCTGAGCAAATCCTGTCTCAGACCCACTCCTGCCTTCCCTCTTGAAGGCTTCAGAGCTTCAAAATTCTCTCTCCCTACAAAATTCCATTCTCCTTGTGACTTGATCTCAGCTAAGTTAAGGGAAAGCATTTTTGTAAACTAATTCATACTAAAGTGTGAGTGACAGCTAGTCCACACTCTCTTAATCTTCTCTGTAGATTTTTCCTGAATAACTGAAATGGATCTTTGTTGGTAGAACTCAGTGCAAGAATGCAAGCTGGAAAGAGCTATTGTGGAAAAAGATGACCCACTGGCTGCTCGTTAAATTTTACCCCCTGCCTTCTCCACCAAGAAGTAACTAGAAAAAGAATGGGTTTCAGTTGGTCACTACCCAACCACCCCCTCTCCAGATAGCCTCCTACCAAGTAAGACCCTGAGCCCAGGTACTCAATGTGTTCAGCCACTGGCAGTTGGGGAGGACACATCTTTCAGCTGAGACAGACCCGGGCCTGAGGGCTTCCCCACAGAGAGTCCAGCCGTTCAGGACTCTGCACTTCCTGCTACTGGGTTCTGTAGTTTAACCTCAGAGCAGCTCCTCTACCCAGTTCCTACGTCCACCCTCTCCATCTGCCCTGGAAGCCAAGCCCTGTCCCTCTTCCTTCTGGGATGGAAGTGGGGCTCACAGCAAGACCCAAGCCACACTGTTCGGGGGGACCCACACCCAGCCTCATTAAGGCCCCCACCCACCCCACCAGTCCAGGGAGAGGGACGACAGCAGGAGAGCTGGGCTCTGGATTGCTGGCTGGAGACACATACAGACAACACCATCTCGAGAAACCTCCCGCTTCAACAGGCCTGCTTATCCGGTGGGTGAAGAACAATTACCACCAACCTGACACTGAAAATGTGTCACACTGACCTTGGGGTAGGTCTTACCCAATTGCAATATTGGACAGGTCACGCTCCTTCGTTGGCCGTCTCCTCCCCAGACTGTTACTCAGGCTTCTGGCAGGCTGTTCACCCTGAACATTAGGAAGTTCATTTATTTTAGCCCTGTAAGCTTTTCCCACATCAGCTGGAATAAACAGGGACTGCTCCTAATCTACACAGCAGACCAGGTAGTTTCTGGCTACCCATAAAGGAAAGAAGAAATAGCAACAGTCATGTGGGTTTGAAAGTTGAAACTCCTCTTCAGTTCAGTTCAGTCGCTCAGTCGTGACCGACTCTTTGCGACCCCATGAATCACAGCACGCCAGGCCTCTCTGTCCATCACCAACTCCCGGAGTTCACTCAAACTCATGTCCATCGAGTCCGTGACGCCATCCAGCCTCTCATTCTCTGTCGTCCCCTTCTCCTCCCGCCCCCAGTCCCTCCCAGCATCAGAGTCTTCTCCAATTCCTACCCCCACCAGACTGACTGATAAGCCAGGCTGCGGCTGAGGAACTGGAAGCCAAGCTGCTTTCTCGTTGCTATAGAGTGAATAGTCTCTTCTCTCCTGCGCCCAGTTTCTCTTCTCTGCTTCACCTCACCCAGATCCTTATCAGCCCCTGAATGTGAGACTCAGTCAAAGAGGAAATGCAGAGGGAATTCCCTGGCAGTCCGGTGGTTAGGACTCCACTCTTTCACTGCAGGGGGCCCGGGTTTGATCCCCGGCTGAGGGAACTAAGATCCTACATGCCACACAGTGTGGCCAAAAAATTAAAAATTATTAAAAACTTAAAAGAAAGAAGAAACACAGAGGAGACTAGTTGTGAGCTACTGAGTCTGCTTTCACATGTGACATTTTTATCACAAGGCTCGAATGGTCACATCTACTGAGTAGATCCAAAATGTCTTGTAAAAAGGTGCATTGCTGAGAAATGTATAGCTACCAGACCCTTTCTCAAACCACCCTCCCCCGAGACCCCAAACAACTCAAAAAATAGACACAAACACCTTCTTTAAATAAGACAAATTGCCAACTTCTGGGGTTAGACAGAAAGTTGCTGCCACGCCCTACTTTCTAGTGGTATCCACCCTGAGTTCCTCTCGAAAACAGATAGCCCCTGACTTCCAGAAGCCAGCCTGGCGCTCACAACCACGCCTTGCTATTCTCCTGCTGGACCTAAACAATTCACAGAGTATCAGCTTCAGATAATGTCTCATGAAATGAGACAAATCAAGGCCACTTCATAATTCTGTCCAAGCACAAAGATAAGATCACTGTGCCACTCACAAAATGCCAAACACACCCTTTTTTGGCTAAAATAAGTGACTGCTACGTGTTTATAATTACAGCTCTATTCTTCCACTAGTCCTTCCCCGTGGGTAAAATGTGTTAATACACAATCACAGAACTGCCCCTGCTTTCTGAGAGCGTCCATTACAGAGCACGTCCAGCTGCCTTAAACCCTCCCCAGGTGACCCACCCCAAACCCAAATGCTCTGATAAGACTTGGTCTGACTCCCTTTTCCTGAGACACCTCGAGGTTCCCCACAGTGTGTTCTCGAGAGCTTTTGCAACGAGTCAGAATCCCACTTACTTACCTGCAGATGTGTCCCTGGGCTTCTTTAGAGAGACAGTCTCCAAATAACTCTGCCTATCCTTATTTCCTCTCTCTGTGTATTTGTTGTTTTGTTACCATGAAGTGGTGAAGAACACAAGCCCTGGAGTCAAAAACCTGACTCCCAACCCCAGCACTTTATGACTCTGGCAAGTCAGCCTCTTAGAACCTGCTTCAGAAACACAGGTCTCACGGGGGATGGGGAGGATTCAGCGAGAAGTTATGTGTTTGAACAGCTAACAGCCTGTAAGAAATACCAGCAGGAAGTTATACCATAAATCTGGTCTGAAGATCTCTGTTTGGCCCATAATCCCACATGCCAACTAATATCATGTTACTTCAATTCACTGAGATAAGCTTAATGACCAAATATACTGGTCTAAATTCACTGGACCTCAAACAATAGCTGTGAGTAAGAGTTTCTCAGCAAAACTCCTACACAATAGTGAAAGAATGTACTAGGACATCAAGATAAGGCATTTTAATGGGTACATCTCAAGTTTTGTATATTATTTCCAGAGTCCTGTATTATTGTGTATTATTATTCCAGAGTCTCATTAATACAAAGGAGATCTCTGCCCTTTCTGCCTTCACAGAGATATCTCATAATCTCCTGAGTGTTCTGGGTGGGTGGGGGAGGGCGCGGAACAAGACAGTGGAGTCAAGAAACTTGGGTTCAAATTTTATCTCCTCCTCTTACCAACTTTGGGAAGTTATTTGAATCTGCATTTTCTTTACAGTACTATATATCCACCTATAAGACTATTGGAAAGTGAGGAAAATTGAAATACAGAGTCAGCATTCAATTATTGTGTCCCACCCTTCACCAACCTCTTGGCCCACGGCCCTAAATCTCACAAACACACACATATCACACTCCCCACATACGTACATAAGATTCAATCTTATTTGAGTTTTCTACTTCAGCAGCTGTCAGTGGAGCAAGGGAGGCTTACCTGTACAGGTACACTCCCTGGGGGCCAATAGGCCCCCTCCTCTGTGAATATCTTTGAGAGACTGGTCTGGCCCTCTCAGGTATAAGATGGTCTTCAAACTGTATTTAAAGCTAATGAAGGCGGCAATAGCCTGTCAGGGAATGTTTAACAGGAGGATTCCTACGTGCTGTTTTTCACAAGTCCTTTGTTTCTTTTCAAGTGGAGTAAGCAAGCTTCTCCCAGGAACTGGGGTCATTGTGTGAGACAGGCTTGGATCTCCTCTAGTAAACATTCTCTTTATGACAAAACTGCTTAGTCTCTTCCCCCTTTTCCTTGAGATATGGACTGTCTCCTGACCTTGTGACCATTATTAACCCCTGGTTCCCTTGGTAAGTTACTGTTCGTTTGGTTTTCTGATCTTTATCATTGTTGAAAGAAATTTCTGATACCACAGGCTTTAATATACTCACAGAGAAATCATTAAAGTACCTTTGCTCCATCAGATCTTGGGTCCCCGTGTCTTTCTTTCTTTCCTTCTTTCTCTCTCTCTCTTTTTCTCTCTCCTCGGCTGATTCCTTAGAGCATAGAGACCCGTCTTGCCCACTCTCCTGCCCGGGCTTCTAAGACTCTCTCGTGAAGGTGCCCTGAGCCTTCACTCCCCCTCGAGAGGGCGCCCAGTGCCTTCACGGGAGACGCAAGTCCTGTGCCAAGGACTTTATTGGTTTTCTGCGTAAACTCAGGAGCATCAGCCTCTTTCTCTCTTTCACTCTTATCGTTGTCTCCGGACCAGCAGGTCCCCGGTCCACAAAGGACCCCAGCAATAGCCTAAACATTTAAGATACTAAGGAATAGTATCTTGAAAAAAGTTGAAAAAAAATTTTGGAATGTGATGAGCAAAGAACTTATGAAATGTTCCTGAATATGCTCCATTTTGTGAGACATCTTAATGGCTTTTGAGAGAGACTATATACACATAGGACTTGAGGAAAGTGGACGTTTAATTAGTCAAGCAGAAAATGTCTCTCCTCTCTCCCAAGAGTCCGCTCACAGAGCAGTTGGGGCCCCTGGAAAAAGCCAGCCCCCTAGGGGCTTGAATGGAAGTGAGGGGGAAAAGGGCAGAAAAACCAGGGAGGGAATCAGGGGGAAAAGTTCAGAGACTAGATGAGAATGGAATATACTTTCGAGTCCAGAAGAAACCAAACTTGTCTAGGAGCTAGGACAAGGATGTAGAGATAGAAACCTTCCTGAAAGAATGAGAGAAGGCCAGAGAACTCCCTGGAGGCTCAGTGGTTAGGACCCAGCGCTTTCACTGCTGGGGCCTGGGTTCAATCCCTGGTCAGAGAACAAAGATCTCACAAGCCATGCGGCACGGCTAAACAAAAAAGAAAAAAAGAGTAAGAGAGGCCCAGACGGAGCCAATATTGTGTACAGAGACCTCCACATCCTCTTCTACCCTACTTTTCTTGACTCAAGAGCATCAATAAAGTTTCTGTAAAAATGTTATAAACCATAAAGCACTATAAAAAGGAGTGGTAGTATAAGTGAGAAAAAACCAATAAAAACTTGTATAGCAGTACATTCTTCATGTTAAGTATTTGTGGTGTCCAAACAGACTGCACCCATATAATCCTCGGCAAGTGGAGCAGTCTTATCTACAAAACTCAAAAAGCTTGACCTCTTTGTGGCAAATGACAACAAAGGGCAGGCAACTGGGAAAGCTGGGTTCCTCTGAGGCCAAACTTCCCGGCAGAGCAAGCGGGCAGCCACACGCCTCCTGTGTCAGAGACTTCAACCCGCGGTGCAGGTACAGAGGCAGAGTGGGAAAAGAAAGGCCTTAAAAAACTATCTTCCACCACAAGAACTTTTATAGCAAGTCCTTCAAATGACTTGCATGTTATCCTGATTGAAAGAATTACCTGAAGAACATCAATAGGCATGGGATGGTGGTTTCCAACCTTTAAAAAAAATGCAGATGCCTTGTTGCCGCTGCTGCTGCTGCTGCTAAGTCACTTCAGTCGTGTCCGACTCTGCATGACCCCACAGACGGAAGCCCACCAGGCTCCCCCGTCCCTGGGATTCTCCAGGCAAGAACACTGGAGTGGGTTGCCATTTCCTTCTCCAATGTGTGAAAGTGAAAGTGAAGTTGCTCAGTCGTGTCCAACTCTTAGCGACCCCACGGACTGCAGCCTACCAGGCTCCTCCATCCATGGGATTTTCCAGGCAAGAGTACTGGAGTGGCAGATGCCTTGTAAATAGCTGAAAATACATAGGGTGTTTCCTTGTAGTACCTATTGTATTTTGTTTCCATGGAATGAGAAATTGTTCTCAGTCGGGATCCTCAGATTCCTTGCATACACCATTCTCTTCCTTTACCTTTCTCAGCCATGACCAGGGACTCACAGCCTCCAAACTGAAGGGCCCTAACATAGGCTGCTGGCAATTACAAAGGTTCAGCCTGCACAAGATTATAACTGAGAAAATCGGGATCATTAACATATACAAACTACTATAAATAAAACGGATAAGCCACAAAGATTTACTGAATCGCACAAGATACCTATATCTTGTAATAACCCATAATGAATATAATCTGCAAAAAAAAACAAACCTACTGTACACCTGAAACTAACACAATATCGTAAATCAACTATACTTCAATTTTTAAAAATCAGTATGGAATGGAAGATTCTTCAGAAGAGACAAGAGGGTATGGGGGGAATATAGCCATTACAATATTCCTTTTCTAAATAAAGAAAAAACACAGCTTTTATTTTCCCCTACTGGGTTAAAGGTAAGCCAGGCCGGCCCGAGGTAAACCTGTCAGGTCCATAGATTGCACTTTCCTTTCAAACTCTTCTTCTCCACTTGGGTGGTGGGGTTTGTTGTTTAGTCGCTAAGTTATATCCGGCTTTTTGTGACCCCATGGACTGTAGCCTGCCAGGCTCCTCTGTTGATGGGATTTCCCCAGGCAAGAACACTGGAGTGGGTTGCCATTTCCTCTTCCAGGGTATCCTCCTGACCCAGGGATTGAGTTTGCATCTCCCTCATTGGCAGGTGGATTCTTTACCACTGAGCCACCAGGGAAGCCCACTTGGGTGGTGACTGCTGCCTTTACTGGAAGCCCCCAGTCCTCCTACTCCCTCCTTCTCCTTACTTGGGAAGGATATTATTTACACTAACTGGCTGGTACACATTCATGTAGAAGTTTAATAACTAAGTGTCATAATATGATGATGGATTGAGAAACCCTCGGGCACAGGTGCATAATACGTGCTTAAGAACACCAACATCTACACTATTTGTGCCCATTATCCTAGGTGAACAAAATATTCTTATTTGTGTTCTGAGCCAGCATCCATCTCCAATTACCTTCCTTAGATGTTCCGCCCACACCGTGACTCCTCTCCCAGGAAGCTCAGCAGCACCAAATCAGTGCCCCGGCCCCACCTTCCTTCCAAAATCAAAGGCCTCAGGAGCCGTGGACTCTGGCTCTAGCCCTTCCCATCCTCTCACCAACCAGGTGTGCCCCTGAGGCAGCCCTTCTGTGCCCATCACTGATCGCAAGCAAACACAGGAGGATGAAGACAAAACGCGACACGGCCCAGGAACCGAGGCGCAGAGGCACCTGCACAGGCCTGGGGCTGCTCACAAGGAGGGTGTACACGTAACAGCTCAGTGACCAGAGGATGAAGACAGGAGGGAGGACGGTGAGCAGCAGGATGACTGACATGAACACATCTGAAGGCCTCGAACGGGAACCAAGGAGGACACTATGGGGCCTTCCCAGAAGAAACCCACCTCCATGGCCTCGACCTGCCTCTTATGTGTACAGAAATGAGAGCCTCCAAGGTCTCGCCTGATTGGAGAAGGAAACGGCAACCCACTCCAGTGTTCTTGCCTGGAGAATCCCAGGGACGAGGAGCCTGGTGGGCTGCCGTCTATGGGGTCGCACAGAGTCGGACACGACTGAAGCGACTTAGCAGCAGCAGGTTTCCCCTGAGTTCCAAAGAGAAAATTTAATCAGAGAAGTGAAGAATTGCAGACAGAATGGGAGGGAAAAAAAAGATAAAATTATAAGAGTTTAGCTATTAAAAGAAGTCAAGGAGTTTTAGTTCCTCCTCAAGCACTATATAGATAATATTCTGAGCCATGTCCTTTGAGCTGTTTTGCAGATACTGAAACCCACCAGGTGGAAGAAGTTAACTCTATGCTGCCCACAAACACCTAGACACCAGATGTGTTGGAACCAGGTTTATGATGCTGACACCTGATTACCTTACCAACAACCAATCAGAAGGATGTCCATGAGCTGATCACACACTGCAACCCCTCTCTCATCCTGTCTTTAAAAACTTTTCCCTAAAAGTGTTTGAGCAAGGTGAAAAGACAGCCTTCAGAATGGGAGAAAATAATAGCAAAAGAAGAAACTGACTAAGAATTAATCTCAAAAATATACAAGCAGCTCAATTCCAGAAAAATAAACAACCCAATAAAAAAATGGGCCAAAGAACTAAACAGACATTTCTCCAAAGAAGACATGCAGATGGCTAACAAACACATGAAAAGATGCTCAACATCACTCATTATCAGAGAAATGCAAATCAAAACCACAATGGGGTATCATTTCGCGTCAGTCAGAATGGCTGCTATCCAAATGTCTACAAGCAAGAAATGCTGGAGAGGGTGTGGAGAAAAGGGAACCCTCTTACACTGTTGGTGGGAATGCAAACTAGTACAGTCACTATGGAGAACAGTGTGGAGATTCCTCAAAAAACTGGAAATAGAACTGCCATATGACCCAGCAATCCCACTGCTGGGCATACACACCGAGGAAACCAGAATTGAAAGAGACACGTGTACCCCAATGTTCATCGCAGCACTGTTTACAGTAGCCAGGACATGGAAGCAACCTAGATGTCCATCGGCTGACAAATGGATAAGAAAGCTGTGGTACATATACACAATGGAGTATTACTTAGCCATTAAAAAGAATACATTTGAATCAGTTCTAATGAGGTGGATGAAACTGGAGCCTATTATACAGAGTGAAGTGAGTCAGAAAGAAAAACACCAATACAGTATATTAACGCATATATATGGAATTTAGAAAGATGGTTAATGATAACCCTGTATGCGAGACAGCAAAAGAAACACAGATGTAAAGAACAGGCTTTTGGACTCTGTGGGAGAAGGTGAGGGTGGGATGATTTGAGAGAATAGCATTGAAACATGTATATCACCATATGTGAAATAGATCACCAGTCCAGGTTTGATGCATGATACAGGATGCTCGGGGCTGATGCACTGGGATGACCCAGAGGGATGGGATGGGGAGGGAGGAGGGAGGGGGGTTCAGGATGGGGAACACATGTACACTCATGGCTGATTCATGTCAATGTATGGTAAAACCACTACAATATTGTAAAGTAAGTAGCCTCCAATTAAAATAAATAATTTTTTTTTAATGTGTTTGAAACTCTTAAGCACTAGCTGCCTGGATTCCCTTGCTTGGTGCCCACAATAAGTGCTTCACCACAGACTGCTTTCAGTAGACTGGCTGTACAGCATGTGAGAAAGCACACCCCAGTTTGGTTTGGTAACAAAAGAAGTTTAAAAAAAAAAACAAGAATGAACAACCAAAGCTTCTTCATATTTTACTACAGAGGTATTTCCAATGTATTATTAGTTAATATGCAATTTGTAAACTGCTACATCATACCCTACACGTACAAAATGATTTTACAAAAATGCCCTAAAAACTAGTAGATAAAATGTGTTCTCTGCTGAGCTGGGACTGGAAGGGGTACCTGGGCAGGGGACACCTGGCGCAGGGCCACAGCCACAGCCGCTCTCTGGCTGACATGGTCCTTCTGCCAGCTCTTCAGCCCCAAGTTCACGGCATCCTGATTCTTCACCGTTCTCTCCTCTTCTTCAGCCTTCCTCTCATGGGGGACCCGCCTCTTCACAGACAACCACGCAGGATAAATGAGTAACAGAAACTTGTCTTCAACCCTTTCCCCCTGGGACGAGAAGAATTCTGATTCTCTGGAACATTCAGCATCTTATTTCCTATGGCCTTTTTCATTCCAGAAAATATGTATCACTTCAAACAGAAATAAATCTTCTCCAATCAGAGTTCTCAAGTAGCCTTCATGGTATCTTTTGAGTGGTCCTTTCATACTCAGTCCTTAAAGTTATCTACAGTACCATAGTTAACCTTCATGATCAAAACAACTAAGAAAGCTGTCTTCTACAATTGTTTTACATTCCACATCACTAGGAACTCTGCTAAGAAAATACCAAAGAGGGAAAATCAGCTCAAAGATCGGCCACAACAAGTTCTTAACGTGTGCTACTACTAGGGGAAGTCTCCAGATTACTGCAATCAAATACTCAGTCCCTCCAAATGCCGCCAGAAGAGCCAGGGTCACGGATCAGACCAGAAATCCACTGTGATGTTGACATACAAAGGATTGTAATTCACAGAGAGTAACTTATAACCACAGCTGCTCAACCCATCTGTTCTCCAGACACGTGACACCTGATGTAAGAGATTCATCCTAAAGATAAAAAGAACAAACATGAATGATAAGAATTTAACATCCACTTCCATTCCTTTTTGCCTTGCCATAAAGTTTGGCAAAGGCATCTTTCTAAATTATTGCACCTGCTGGGCTTCCTACTGTAAAAGAAGTTAATTTTTCTCATCTAAGGTTACAGACACCAATGACAGCCGTGTGTTCCCATGGAAGACCCCATGGAAGACCTTGAGAATCAATGATGAGAACAATCCCGCAAGTGGTGAGCCCCTGCTCTACAGGACAGGAGAATGTACAATGATATATGTCATCCACTGCTGACAGGCCCTTGGATAAGCTTCAGAGAATCTATGAATCCTCAGTCATAGCACCCAAAGGAACTGGTTTATCTGCCAGGATTTCTTGGTGAAAGAGTTAATTCTATGGGCAGAAACACAAGATGAACCTAAAACAGCTCATCACACCAGAAGGGAAAGAAGCTCTCAAAACAACTAGAGCTATGTCAAAGGATTCAGGAACAGCTAGGAAAAGATAACGTTTGCCAAAGACAATCCAAGCATCAAAAAGAATATTAACCATATTCAGAAGGATGTAGGTAGCATACACTCATCATTTTGAAATGATAAACCAATGCCAATTTTTTCCCTTTATCCCATGATGTGAAAATTCCATCAGACAAATGACCTGGCTTATTCAAATAACTTACAATGGGGAAAAAAAGGAAGGGGGAACCTACAAATTAAAAGTAATTTCTCAGAGATCATTTAAATGTAATGTGCCAACTTTGCCTAGAATACTGACCTGAATAAACCAACTGTTTAAAAAAATTTTTAAACATTTATGAGATAATCAGGGAAATCTGAACATTAATTGGACATCTGATAACAGTAAATAAGTACTGCCAATTTTATTTTAGGTATGATAATAGTGGTTTCCTAGGTGGCACAGTGGTAAAGAATCTGCCTACCAAAGCAGGAGACATGGGTTCAATCCCTGGGTCGGGAAGATCTCCTGGAGTAGGAAATGGCAACTCAGTCGAGTGTTCTTGCCAGGAAAATCCCAAGGACAAAGGAGCCTGGCGGGCTGCAGTCCATGGGGTCGCAAAGCTGTTGCTGCTGCTAAGTCACTGCAGTCATGTCTGACTCTGTGCGACCCCATAGACTGCAGCCCACCAGGCTCCGCCGTCCCTGGGATTCTCCAGGCAAGAACACTGGAGTGGGTTGCCATTTCCTTCTCCAGTGCATGAAAGTGAAGTGGCTCAGTTGTGTCCAACTCTTAGTGACCCCATGTACTGCAGCCTACCAGGCTCCTCTGTCCACGGGATTTTCCAGGCAAGAGTACTGGAGTGGGGTGCCATTGCCTTCTCCAGGGGTCGCAAAGAGTCAGACACAACTGAGCATGCACGCACATGATAATGGCACTGCAATTCTTTTTCTTAATACTTCTTTCATTTTAAGGATACATATTGAATTATTTACACATGAAATGCTGTGATATCTGATTTGCTTCTAAAGAATCCAGTGGGTGGGGAAAAGAAAGGGAGAGAAAAAAGAGAGGCTATGAACTGATAACTGTTGAAACCGGGCATGGGCTACGTCTATGTGAGAATTCAATAGACTATTCATTCCCTTTGCTTTTGGGTCTGTTTGAAAAATTACCTTAAGAAAAAGCCCTGAACAAAATAAAACGGTTTATCTGATCAAATCTGGCACAGGACTATGGACTGAAGAGACTAAACAGGTAGCCTGTCAGGCACGTGACTCCAGAACTTACCGTCCTATATTCACCTCATTGCCTTTGTCTCTCTTGTGGAAGATCATAGTATATTTACCCACTTCAGGCAGTGGCCGGGTTATTTTCATTCTATGAAGTTCAACCCTGGAAAAATAACAGAGGTGTTTAAAGAAAAATTCTATTCCACTTATCCGCCACTAGGCACTTAAGAAAAAAAATCACTTGCAAAAATTTATATATATGTGCCCATACATATATTGTGATTACTTTGGTATTTAAAAAAAAAGAATTTTCTTATGTTGAATCTCAGGCAATAAATCCATAAAAGAATCACACTTAACATTTACTAATGAGGTGCAAAGATGTATCAATACACAGTTTGTTGTTTTCCAAAAATGGCTGAGAAAATACATCTTTAAAAGGCCAAGTCTCTCAGGAGCCCTAATTTACTTAGTGTTTTCTTCTTTAGGGAAAGTACAACTGCTAAAGGTCACAAACCTCGATTCAAATCTAGACTTTATTATTTATAACCTTGGGGAAGTCAGTTCATTATTCCAGGGCTGGGTTTCCTCAATGTAAAATAGCAATGGGACCCACTGTTGATCTGACAGGCTCAAATAAGACAGTGCATGTGGAAGATCCTTTGTAAAATGCAATGTACTCTATAAGCATAAAGAGGGTGGTGCCTGTTGCACAGGTGAGAAAATAAGTAGTAAAGAAATCTCCACAAAATTTTATGCTCCAATCAGTTGGTTTATTCATAGCATTAGTCAAGAACCACTCTGGAGACTATGATGTTGAAAGCAAACTTGGGGACTCCCTTTTACATTGAAGCCAAAAAGCAACAGGAAAAACAGAGTGAAGATGCATCACCAATGTCAAATTCTACTAACCATCCCATCTGGGAAGTAAAAAGGAGCTGGGGAATATGCTGGATACATTGACTGAGCCCTTGCTATTCCTGCCCTGCAATCTAGCAGGCAACTTCTGTCCACTTCATAAGCCACGGCCACACAGGCTGCTGATGGGCTGGGCCGTGAAGTACGCTGCCCATCACTATAGCCATTGCTAGGCAGCCTTTGGCCAGAGAGATCCGTTCCCTCCTGCCAAAAGCACTGCAGAGACTCTCAGCCTAGACTTGGGAACAAGACCAACCTGGAGCCATGGCTTCCTCATGCCGAAGCAATGGAAAAGCAAAAGGAAAATTGCTGGAAGCCACACATCTATTAACTCAGAACCCCAGCTGAGAGGTTTTCTAAGAGGCAACAATAGGAGGATGGCAGGGGAGGGGGCGTCTCCTAACAGAAAGACCTTGTTAATACAAGTCTGAATATACTGGCCCCCTTCCAACAACACAAGAGAAGACTCTACACATGGACATCACCAGATGGTCAACACCGAAATCATCTTTGCAGCCAAAGATGGAGAAGCTGTATACAGTTAGCGAAAACAAGACCAGGAGCTGACTGTGGCTCAGATCATGAAATCCTTATTGCCAAATTCAGACTTAAATTGAAGAAAGTAGGGAAAACCACTAGACCATTCAGATATGACCTAAATCAAACCCCTTATGATTATACAGTGGAAGTGAGGAATAGATTTAAGGGACTAGATCTGATAGATAGAGTGCCTGATGAACTCTGGACGGAGGTTCGTGACATTGTACAGGAGACAGGGACCAGGACCATCCCCATGGAAAAGAAATGCAGAAGAGCAAAATGGCTGTCTGAGGAGGCCTTACAAATAGCTGGGAAAAGAAGAGAGGCGAAAAGCAAAGGAGAAAAGGAAAGATATAAGCATCTGAATGCAGAGTTCCAAAGAATAGCAAGGAGAGATAAGAAAGACTTCCTCAGTGATCAATGCAAAGAAATAGAGGAAAACAACAGAATAGGAAAAACAAGAGACCTCTTCAAGAAAATTAGAGTTTCCAAGGGAACATTTCATGCAAAGATGGGCTTGATAAAGGACAGAAATGGTATGGACCTAACAGAAGCAGAAGATATTAATAAGAGGTGGCAGGAATACACAGAAGAACTGTACAAAAAAGATCTTCATGACCAAGATAGTCACGATAACGTGATCACTGACCTAGAGCCAGACATCTTGGAATGTGAAGTCAAGTGGGCCTTAGAAAGCATCACTACGAACAAAGCTAGTGGAGGTGATGGAATTCCAGTGGAGCTCTAAAGTGCTGCACTCAATATGCCAGCAAATTTGGAAAACTCAGCAGTGGCCACAGGACTGGAAGAGGTCAATCTTCATTCCAATCCCAAAGAAAGGCAATGCCAAAGAATGCTCAAACTACCGCACAATTGCACTCATCTCACACGCTAGTAAAGTCATGCTCAAAATTCTCCAAGCCAGGCTTCAGCAGTATGTAAACCGTGAACTCCCAGATGTTCAAGCAGGTTTTAGAAAAGGCAGAGGCACCAGAGATCAAATTGCCAACATCCGCTGGATCATGGAGAAAGCAAGGGAGTTCCAGAAAAACATCTATTTCTGTTTCATTGACTATGCCAAAGCCTTTGACTGTGTGGATCACAATAAACTGTGGAACATTCTGAAAGAGATGGGAATCCCAGACCACCTGACCTGCCTCTTGAGAAACCTGTATGCAGGTCAGGAAGCAACAGTTAGAACTGGACATGGAACAACAGACTGGTTCCAAATAGGAAAAGGTGTACGTCAAGGTTGTATATTGTCACCTTGCTTATTTAACTTCTATGCAGAGTACATGATGAGGAATGCTGGGCTGGAAGAAGCACAAGCTGGAATCAAGATTGCCGGGAGAAATATCAATAACCTCAGATGTGCAGATGACACTACCCTTATGGCAGAAAGTGAAGAGGAACTCAAAAGCCTCTTGATGAAGTGAAAGAAGAGAGTGAAAAGGTTGGCTTGAAGCTCAACATTCAGAAAACAAAGATCATGGCAACCGGTCCCATCACTTCATGGGAAATAGATGGAAAAACAGTGGAAACAGTGTCAGACTTTATATTTTTGGGCTCCAAAATCACTGCAGATGCTGATTGCAGCCATGAAATTAAAAGACGCTTGCTCCTTGGAAGGAAAGTTATGACCAACCTTGATAGTATATTAAAAAGCAGAGACATTACTTTGCCAACCAAGGTCCGTCTAGTCAAGGCAATGGTTTTTCCCGTGGTCATGTATGGATGTGAGAGTTGGACTGTGAAGAAGGCTGATCGCCGAAGAATCGATGCTTTTGAACTGTGGTGTTGGAGAAGACTCTTGAGAGTCCCTTATACTGCAAGGAGATCCAACCAGTCCATCCTAGAGGAGATCAATCCTGGATGTTCATTGGAGGGACTGATGCTAAAGCTGAAACTGCAATACTCTGGCCACCTCATGCGACGAGTTGACTCACTGGAAAAGACTCTGATGCTGGGAAAGGTTGGGGGCGGGAGGAGAAGGGGATGACGGAGAATGAGATGGCTGGATGGCATCACCGACTCTGTGGACATGAGTTTGAGTGAACTCCGGGAGTTGGTGATGGACAGGGAGGCCTGGCGTGCTGTGATTCATGGGGTTGCGGAGAGTCGGACACGACTGAGCGACTGAACTGAACTGAACTGAGGCTCTTGAAAAAAATTATTTAATTCTGGGAATTAGGGATACCCATAACTATCTGGCCACGAAACCCAAGTTCAGGAAAAGGGGCTGAGAGAGGAGACCAGGCATATTCCTTGTGAATCCTCCAGAGTGGGAAAGAGTCCGAGAGAATCTGAGGTCATGCCAGCAGCTCTGGGTTAAGCTGCTCCCACAGAGCATGGGAGAGGGATCCTGGTTTGCTCCAGGGTATGCGACTGGCACTCCCTGCTGTGCACAACACTGGGAACTGCCAGTGTCACCTGGGGTCTGAGAGAAGGCAGAGGCTTAGAACAGACCTCTGGCCACTTCCCTCGGATTGTAGCTTTACAGACACTCTATAGTCTGGGACTTCCCATTCACTGGTAAGACCCTATCTCAGAAGCTAAGACCTGCTGACAAGTCCACAGACACCTCCATCAACACTCCTGGACCCCAGACATCCATAAGCCAGAACTGGACCATCCTCTGTCATTTCTGAACTGCCAGTGGCAAAGAGCTATTTGGGCCACCTTGTTCAGCCCCCTCCCCACCCTCTGCCACCCTTCTAGGACAAGTTCAAGCCTCATGACCTGCTGGCCTGGCGTCCACAGGAACCACACACAACTACGGCTAGCAGACTCCGCGAAGGGGACCTGTCTCTGTTGTTCACCTGAGTCTGAGGTCATCGTCTTCGCCTCCCCATCCCCAGTAGTTGTTAGAGAATCCATTCACCTTGAAAAATTGCTCTCGAGTTAGGGCAGTAACACCCCCAAAATATCCACTGTAACGTAACCTGAAAGAGAGGAGACAGAAGGGAAGAAGGTCAGCACAAAGTCCTTTTGTTCGCTACAGCTGCTCCAGACTCTCGGACCGCAGGGCAGGCATATTCCAGGGACACTCAAGACTGTGCTCTCCAACCCGTCCACTCCTGCTCCAGAGCCACCTCCCCACACTCCTGGCCTTCCAACCTCTGTCTAGACGGGCTCTCTAAGCAAGGTGCCACACACCTTTGGGTTGTTCATGGTTGTGTGCAGAGGTCTACACAGGTACCTGTACATGTACACTGGAACATCAGACCTGGATGACAGACTTCATCTCACGTGTAAATCCAGTAAATAGTTGTGTGCCAAATAGTTGTGGGTTAAGAAGAAATCTAAGGCTGGGTCCAGGTTAGGCATTAAATTTTGTGAAGGACAGGGAAGCCTGGCGTGCTACAGTCCATGGGTTGCAAAGAGTCAGACATGACGGAGTGACTCAACAACTACAACATGCCTGAAAAACAACAAAATGACTTTTCACTTTTACTTTTTTTTTAGGGAGTGGGGTGGAGGGCAAGAGACAGGTCCTGAACACACTTTGTATGCAAACCTCCTCTTTTATGCAAATCTCCATCTTAGAGCCTATCTCCTGGAGACCCGACATACCTTAATAACCCTGAGGGCTTCAGCATGGGCAACTAGGTAGATAATGCCTAGCACAAAAGCAGGGTACACAAACCAATGATTAGGTTTTGAGAAGGAGACAAATTACGGTTTGGATAAGCTGAATTTGAGGTACTCGTGGGACTTCTGCCAGTAGGAAAAAGGATACAGGGTCCAAGTTCAATACAGAAGAGTAGTCACAGAGATAGCTTCGGAAATAAGCTGTCAAGAGGTGGTACCTGAGGGCACAAGAGTAGCAAAAGTTGCCTGAAGACAACGCAGTAAGTGAAGAGAGAAGAGTAAAGAGGGCGGAGCTTTGGGGATACCAACAAGGAAAAGGGAAAGAACAGAGGTACTGGCCAGAGAGCACGTCCCACTCATTTAGGACTAATGGATTATTGGCAGACAGACTGGCAAATCTGAGAAATAAAGACATCCCTTAGAACACGGTAACCATTTAGAAATGCAAATGAAGGCAGCTTAACAAGTTGGATGTTACTGAGTAAGAGAATGTGAATATATGGAGGATTTCTTACTTTAATTAATGTCAGTTCAAAGTATTCCAGGACCAATGAAATATTTCCGCTTTTCCAGATAAGAAGGAAAACCAAAAGGAAAGATCAGTCACCATGCAGACCAGCAGTCCCCAATCTTTTTGGCACCAGGGACCAGTTTCGTGGAAGACAATTTTTCCATGGACAGTGCCAGGGGTGAGAGGAGGATGGTTTGGGGATGATTCAAGTGCACTACATTTACTGTGCACTTTACTACTAATTATTATTACATCAGCTCCACCTCAGATCATCAGGCATTAGATCCCAGCGGTAAGGGACCCCTGATGTTGACACTTGCCACCCAACAGATGAAGTCCCAAAAGTTAATTTGTAGCTCAGCTGTTTGTTTCTATGCTCCGAGTACAGATGGGGTGGACCCTGTTTAACCCACAATGGAAACAGATTTACTTATATACCCCCAACCTAAAACAAACAAAAAGAACAAAGTGCTCAGAAGACAGGTGTTATTGACCAAGACATCGACTACAGTGACTTGTTGCCATGGTGACTGGACACTGTTTGGCTTGGAAGGGATTCCTAAACTACCTAAAGACCAGCAGCTTCATCAGGACCCTGAGTAGAATCGCTGCTCAGGCATAACCTGCAGAGCACCAACAAGGGGTCACCAGGAGGGAACAGCACTGAGGACTTGGAGTCATCTATTAAGTAACTATTATCCACCGGGTGCAAAGCAGCTGGCTACACACTGGAAAAAGTGGGCCCAGCCTCACACACGGCTGACAGTCCAACAAGAGAGGTGACTATTCTCGGGGTTCTGAGGAAGGAGACAACAACATCAGGGCAAGTGGGCCTGGAAGGACTCAGAGCGGCAGAAAGATGGGGGGAACACCTGGTAATCAGGTGGCTCAGATGGTACAGAAACTGCCTGCAATGTGGGGGACCAGGTTCCATCCCTGGGTGGGGAAAAGCCCCTGAAGAAGGGAATGGATACCCACTCCCATATTCCTGCCTGAAGAATTCCACGGACAGAAGAGCCTGGTGGGCTACAGTTCACAGGATCGCAAAGAGTCAGACACAACTGAGTGACTAACACCTGGTGACCCGAACTCCATTAGGAAAAGCAGAGAAGGAGAAAAGCACAGGCAGTCTGAGGAGAACCTAGAGACCTGTTCAGCTGCAGGAGGCGGTGCACGAGACCAGCTGGAAAGAAAGGTTCAAGAATGATCAGTTTCTCAGCTGCCTCTGAGGTGCCAAGTATCTACATGTTTACTGTTCACTGCTCCTGGTTTTTCTTCTTACCTAGAAAAGCATAAATATTTGATTGGCGAGACAGTTTTACTTATTTTTAAAGGCCCAAGGGTGGGGAAAATGTAGTCATAAAATAACAGTCGAGTCCTTGTAGAAAGCAGGAAGGTATCAAAGGAATTCTTAGCAACAAAATGTTCCATGGGCTAGAAGAGATCTTTATCACTGACACAATCACGGAGAGAAACAAGATTTATTTCTATTTTCACAGATACTGAGATAGTTGAGACAAGTTACTTAAACTTCTTCCCTCTGCATGTGTGTAAAATAAAAACATTTCTTGCACTTCTCTTTGTACTCAATGGGCAGTTGTGACAATATTGTGCTGATTTAAGTCGATGGACATGAGTTTGAGTGAACTCCGGGAGTTGGTGATGGACAGGGAGGCCTGGCGTGCTGTGGTTCATGGGGTTGCAGAGAGTCGGACACGACTGAGCAACTGAACTGAACTGAACTGAACTGAAAGCTCTGTGGTGCAGGGACACACAATTTCCAGCAGGGGGCAGACACTTAGTTGCCTGCAACTGACCACCTGCCAGCAACTAGAGAGATTCTGCCCAAAGGAGGAAAAGCAAGAAGAGGGATGAAGATAATTCCTGTATTACCTAAGGAAGCCTCCCTGGACCACAGGAGATGAGGCTGTTTACATGATACATACAGCAAAACCGAAAAATATAAATGACAAACCAGAACCAGAGGAAAACTTAAATCAGAAAATTAGAATAGAAAATACATTAGAACTCTGATCTGCAAATAAGACTCTTTCCGCTTCTACAAGAAGGTTATAGACTTGGCTCCCAGCTTCTTGCATCCAGATCAAAAGAGGAGACACATTCAACCACATGATTTACATTAGGAAAACTGTCAGTTATTCAAGGAAGACGAAGACTGCCAGACATCTAGTTATAAAAGAAACATTTGGCCAATTACCATAGCGAGTTAAAACAGCAAGATTCATGAGGGGCTGTTTTTAGACTGTGTGGTATCTGATAAAACCCAAGATCATCATACCAAAGTAATACTCCAGATCGGTTCCCAGCAGGAATGCCCAAGAGCTCATTTTCTTATGGTCCAGCTTAAAGCAGAGATAAAATCTAGAGTCCCAACAAAAGGGCTGTCCTTGAAACAATCCTGTGTATCCACACTCCAAAAACAAACAAAAGAACAATTCTGTGTGACTATTAATTCTTCACCACAGTGTTTAGAAAGACGGGGCAACGGGAAGTCATCATCCATGTCAAGGGTCTGAAGTACAGTATTCTGTATTGTAGAGAGTGACACCTTACTACCAGTAAGTGAGCAGATAACTGCCATGCTTCTGAAAACACCAAGGTACCGGATATGACATGCTGTTTTCTTCAACGCAGAGGCGGCTCAGAGACCAGACACCGAAACCTCCAGAAAATGATCAAGTTTCCCAAAAGACAAATTCCTGGGCTTCTCTTCCAGACCCTCCCCTGCCCTCTTGCCCCACTGTCCCCGGAGCCGGGAGGCAGGAGAGGGCCTCCGCCCTCATCTTCTCCCCTCCCGCCTGGCTCCGTCCTGCACCCCAAAGGCCAGCTGGACTGAGCTTTCTCCTGCTATTCTCCGGTTCTAGCCGTGTCTCAGCAGCACTCTGACACCTCCCACAGGAACTCCAAACACCTTACCAGACTGAATAAGGCCTGCCTGACCTGGCCCCTGCCTGCTCTCATCTCCAGGCTCTCCCCCTTCTACCATCCCAGACGTTCATTCTCCAGCACTGGTAAGCCACCGCCTTTCCTCCAAACCTGGGCCACATTCTCTCTTGCTTCCATGTCCTGGAACTCTGCTGGGAAGCTCCCACTGATACCACAAGACAAAGGTGCCAGGTTTCCTGAACAACAGCTTTAAACCCTTCCTTAGGTGTTTCTTAAAGACCGTGTGCCCTCACCCACTATAGTTTATTCTAGGTATTTGTTTACATCCCACACTTCACACAGGGACTGGATTGACAGTCTATCAGTTCAGTTCAGTCGCTCAGTCGTGTCCCACTCTTTGCGACTCCACGGACTACAGCACGCCAGGCTTCCCGGTCCATCACCAACTCCCAGAGCTTACTCAAACTCATGTCCATCGAGTCAGTGATGCCATCCAACCATCTCATCCTCTGCCTGTACAGTCTTACCTGAGGCAAAAATTCCCTGCAGTCAGTGTTACTCCTGGAAAACTCTTAAGACAGTCCAAAGTGAGAAACCTACATACTACGAACAACATGGAAACCAAGACAAAGGGAGGTGTCAAGGGATTGTGCTCACTTCCTGGAGCAGATCCTGATGGAATTTCCCTTATTATGTTATAGCTCTCTCTTCCTCTGCCTCACCGCTCCCATACTCTCCCCCTCATCAACAAGCGCTTCTAGTTGAATTTGCACAAGAGAAGTGCAGAGCTGACACAGCTCCACTCCAGAGGCCCATCTCCCCACACACACCAGGAAGCACTGGGAGGGCAGGCACCCTCCCTTCTTCAGACTGGCCTCCTGGCCCCAGCATAGTAAGCGTCCCATACATGAGCATGTATGACAGGAAGGGCTTGGGGAAGGCTGACAGGTAAGTGGGCACACATATAAGTGAATATGTAGTTTCACTTTTGGAAAAGCTTCCTGCTCACTATTTCCTCTCAGTTGTTTTCAAAGAGGAACTTACTAATAAACTAAGGCTGAAAAGCACCTATGTCTCTCCTGAGGGAAGGGGTGCGGTGGGGAATGGAAGCAGAAATGATGGTGCCTTGCTCTTCCCACAGTGGGTTTAAGACAAAGGGACTAGTCCTGGGTGTCCCGGCTCGCGGGCAGACCACTCGATGGACATGCCCCTCCCAGGCTCCCCCTGGACTCTAGAAAGATGCCACAGTCTGGAAAGAGACATCACAGACTCACAGAAGAGGCCTTAAAGTTGACCTGAAGCCTCCCTCTCTTTGCCTCCTAGAGATAGAAGTCAGGGACAGATAGATGAGTTACTGTAGCCCTACTCAGTGTGGGAGCGCTTAGCAAAGTTCTACCAGGCAGGCCCTGCAGGCAAGTCTGGCCACCATGTGTAATGTTTAGATTATTTTCCCTCTCCTGTTTTCTCCCCCTTTATCTTTGTGATTTTCTGCCAAAGCGTTTGTAAGACTTTTTCCTAATAAGAAAAAAAATCTAATTTCTCTAATTCCTGTTTTAAACTTTGAAGGAGCTGTCATGGACCATTCTTCCCATTTCTCATTTTCTGCAGACACCCCCAGACACGATGTCTCCACAGCCTTGATGACAACAGGCCAGGCGTCCTGACCCCAGCCAGCCTCAAGCAGAGCCACCTTACCTGTACCCCGTGCTGTTCCTGCCAACCACCAGATGCCTGGGCTGATCCTCACACCTGTAAAGGTTCAAATCGTTCTCAGGCACCAGGTCCACATCGTGGAATATGAAACAGTCCCAAATTTCATCCTTGAGAGCTTCTATGTAGCCCACATTCAGGAGTTTGGCACGATTAAACTTCTTACTTCCAGCCTGTAGATATGGAAATTACAACTTGAAAAGCTCCTAAGACAAGATTTCACACTGTGTCCCTCTTCACTTCACATGCAGGAGTGGGTATTATTCTCTAACGCACAAGAATATACACACGACATGAAAATCTGACACAGTAGATTGAATTAACAATAACAGACCCTTTGTGTTTTTCTTTATGCTTCATACATACTTATGTTCCATAACTAAAAGCACCTTAAAATGAAAGACTGTTGTTTAATGGGTTTAGAGTTTCAGTTTGCAGGAAAAAAGATTAGTTGAGATCAGTTGCACAATAATATGAATATACTTAACACTACTGAACTGTACAATAAAAATGTTAAGATGGTCTATTTTATGTTATGTGTGTTTTATAACAATTTTTCAAAAAAACATAGTTTTTTAAAGTTTTTATTAATAAAGAAACTCAAAAAATCTTTAAACATACCTTTATTTATTCCATGTAAAACTAAAACACCTTTCTTATATACTAGTCATGACAAGTAGTATCACTGCTTCACTGTTCAACTCTCAGCTAATCCCAATCATACCCCATGTAACAAATCTACACTAAGCTCCCCAAAATATAGCTGGCCAAAAAGGATCAAAAAATCTTAACCGAGGGACTTCTCTGCTGATCTGATGGTTAAAACTCTGAGCTTCCACTGCAGGGAGGTTGGGTTCAATCCCTGGTTACAGAATTAAGATCCCACATGCCACACAGTGAGGTCCACAAAAAAAAAAGGAAAATAAATCTTGATCTATAAATAGAGAGGTTTACTGCTAATATTCTTAAGCTACTTAAAAGTCTCATGGACTCATTGTGAAAGAATCCTGTTTTAACAGTTAATGGCAGATGCTAATCCTTGCAGTGGCCTGACAGAGGGGATTCATTTCCAGGTAAGAAAAGAACATAAATCAACCAGTAACATAATGAAAGCTATAGTATCAAAAAAAAAAATTTACACTAGTAATTTTTTCATGGCCATTTGAATCAAATTCCTTAAGAATAGATTCCAGTTCAGTAAACAGTTTATCATAACAAAAGTACAGGCAATTCTCAAAACTCACCACAGTACTTCCCTGAAAAGAATAACATAAAGCAGACATATTTTTCTACTCATAAAAATATAATATGCTGGGGGCTACTGTCTTGAGTAAGAACTCTGAATGATTAACAGTGTTAAAAACAAAAATAATAACAAACCAGTATAACAGTTAATTTTTTTCAAATCCTCACAAAATGGGCATAGATGTTTTATATATATATATATGTACATCTATTTATAAGAGCCCCAGATTATTACAATGTATATAGTGCAGAATAACATCTTTTGATTTGTCAAAAGTTTTCCTAAGACAATTGTTACCAGTTATAACTGATATTAGGCATGTAGTAAATTATTTTCCTTGTATTCAATGGAGGAAGAAATGGCAACCCACTCCAGTATTCTTACCTGGAAAATTCCAGGGACAGAGGAGCCTGGTGGGCTACAGTCCATGGGGTCACAAAGAGTCAGACACAACTGAGCACTTGCCTTCATAGCATTTGTAAGGATTTGAGGGGGAATTATTTGGATGGCCCAGGATAATTTTGAAAAGATAGCCATAAAAAAGATATTTAAGTTGATGCCTTATTTTTCTTTCAATATATGTTAAAACCAAATAGAGGCATCTTAAATCACCTGCTCTATTTAGAGCAAAACTCTTCAAAAGCAGCCTACACTTATACTTACTGTGTTCCTACTAATTCATGCTTCTGGAAGTCACAAAACTGAATCAAAAAGGTGAAAACTAAACATAATGTTTTATGTAATAGATAGTGGCAAAGTTAAAGGCAGAAAGGTAGAGAGAGTTATAGAATTCCATGGTGATTAGCACATAGAAGTCAACTCCTCTGTCCAGATCCCCATCAAACAGCCAAGCTCAACAGTAAAGCACGGTTCCAACATCTCATCGTGTAATGCAGAGCACACACAGAAGGCAACGTAAGGTCAAAGCAGGGGAATTTCTCAGGGCAGCCACTGGCTAACATGGAAGGGCTCACAAAAGAAAACGGGCTACCTCCAGAGGTTCACTAAAGAACCAGTAAAATTTCCCAGCACTTATCCCATTATTCCAAACTCTGGGACAAGAAACCCCTTTACTCCTTTCACAGATAAATGAGTTAAGAGACCTCACCTTTGATGATGGTTAGATGCTCTTTTACCCAAGACAGGCAAAGAGCCACAAGGAGAGGGGAGTCTGGAGGGCAGAGGCCTTGTCCACCCCCCAGACTCACCTGGTGGATGACGTAGATGCCGTAGTCCAGCTGCTGCCTCTGCAGGAAGGGGTGAAGGTGTTCCAGCAGGTACAGCAGGTGCTTCTCCCTTTGCCGGTGAGGGATGAGGATGGCAACCCGCTGCAAAGCCCTGCACTCCTCAGGGCGATACCGGCCTCTGTGCACCTTGGGGTTCTTTGCCTGGACTTCCTCCAGAGTGAGATTTGGCTTGAACACGAGCTTGGTCTGGCCTTCTACAATAAACACAGGACACAGGAACTAACAGGGCCAAGCTTATCACGTGTTGATAGGCTTGCAGGAGCTAGTACATGCCACACACTTTGAACATTGCCTGGCACACCATGAGCACTATTGTAAAGCCTCCTTTGGTCACGAAATATAAACCACAGAACCACAGAATCTATGACTCAGGTTACTGGCTGCAAAAAAAAAAGCAAATGACATACAAAAGCAGTGCCCTGTGGCAGAGTAACCAGTTCTGGTTCTAAGATTCATCCGTACTAGGAAATATACCCTGTCCTTATGACCCTGGTGAAGAGCAGAGATCAGAGGCAGACTAAATAACTTCAAATTTGCTCTAACCTCTTTTCCTTCTCAAAATTCCAAAGGGGGCGGGGGGAACAGAAAGCCTCACCCACAGAATGAATGAATACATGAATGAATAAACAAATTCAACTTTTTGGTTGTCATCAGAAATAATTCCAAAGGAGGGTGAAGTCTCCTAAAAGTCAAGGGCATTCCAGGACTTCCCTGGTGGTCTGGTGGTTAAGAGTCCACTTGCCAATGCAGGGCTTCGATAACTAGATTGGGAAGATTCCACAGAGGCAACTAAGCCCGGAGGCTACAACTACTGAAGCCCATGCACCTAGAGCCCATGTTCTGCAACAGGAGAAGCCATCACAATGAGAAGCCCTCACACTGCAACTAGAGAGTAGGTCCCCGCTTGCTGCAACTAGAGAAAACCTGCATGCAGCAACAAAGACCCAGCACAGCCAAAAAGAATTTTTTAAAAATTAAAAGCATTCCATGGAATCAAGCTCATGGACAAGACCTTTTTCCCTAAAGTCCTTCCCTGAGCTCTTGAGAGCTATACTAACTCCCTGAAGGTCAAACAGTGAAAGGAAACAGAAACTAGCCTCCCTCCCTAACTCAACAATAACAGGTACGTGAAACACCGTAAGAACCCTCCCCTTGTTTCACACGGCAGACACCCCCAGTGGGGCATTTGCTCAGCAAGTCTGGACACAGCCTGACTGGATGAAACCCAAGACCATTCACGGTAACCAATCTCACACAAGGCTTGAAAGATACAGCTGAAGCCACTGACCCTCCCCTCAGATCTGAATGAACAGGAAATACCGACTGGTAAGGGAGGAGGCAGAGCTCTGGTTAGGGAACAGAGCCACACATTTTAAAACTCCTCATATCCTGGTCAGTATAAAATCTCAAGATGCTTCCAACTGCACTATCCTCTTCTGAGCAAAGCAGTCGCCCGCTTTTCCTCCGTATGTCACTGTGCCTTGCTCCACGTGACCATCCTCTGCGCTGGCCATGGCTGCTCAAACCAGGCTCCGGTGTCTATGACATGGCCAAAAGACAATAGCACCAACTGCTTCCAGCCACCTAGAGAAAATAACTGACCTCCAAGACCCTTTGCAGAAGGGTCTGCATATGAGACAGGGTCAGCAGGCAGTAATGCCCTAAAAACAAACAGTAAGAAAAGGAGTTATAAGGAAAAGCAAGCTACCAGAGCTGCTAGGAGATGATGAGATGGACGGCCGCTGCGATGTTTTCCTACGTAGCCTGTTCATAAATCCCATCATCTGGGCTAACTGGACCACGTCTCAGTTCCTGGCCCCTGAGAGAACACCAAGCAACGGGTTCGGTGAAAAACAGTCCCCTGCTCACACTCTCACGGTCACAACTTTTAATGCACCTAATCTTGAGTACCTGGTTCCCCTTGCTCGAGCATGCTCCCTTAGCGCCCCCATGATATTTTCTCAAGTTCTGTCCCTCCCTGGGTCACTAATGGTCTATCCTGATTCACTACTACTGCATCACCCTCTGGATCCATACGCATTATTACATCACTGCCCTTCTGTTTCCATGAGTGTATTTGCTGCTTAAGTATGTTGAGAGGATTTTGAACAAGGGGCATGATGCAGTCAGATCTGTGTTTCAGTAACTCATTTTCCCATCTCAACGTGTGAAATTTGTGAGCAGAATGATTTCCCTCAAACAATCAGGAAAAACGTTTTGGCTTTTCCCTGACTGAGCAAAGGGAAGCAGCAAGCCAGGATGAGCACAGTATGAGTCTGCGAGTCACTCAAGAAAAGGCTCTACTGGTTGTGTATAAGTAAGTGCAAGGAGCCTCTGAAGAGCCCGGGACTGGCCCCTGGAGTGCTAAGTGGGTGTATGCAGAGAGCCATCTCTGAAAAACCAGGGGGGAGCTCTGAACTTCACAGAGCTAGAAAGGACCACCCTGCCTTCATCCTGCCTGCACACAGTCTCCTGGGAAAGAAAGTCAGACATGAGACAAGTCACTGACCAACACAAGAGAAACAAAGGCAGCCACACGGGGAGCCTGAGATTAACTCTGGGACAGTCCCAGGAAACTCTCTGCGAGAGAAGTGATCTAAACCACACATCTGATGACTAAACACGAATCTGCCAGACCCACGTGGGCTGAGGAAAGGCATTCTGGAAAGACACTCCGAGGATGATCTGGAGAACTACAAGGTCTTCGATGTTCTAGAGAGGTCTGATAGAACCTTTGTGGGCTAGACAGAATGTTGCTGTGGAGGTTTTCCTAATTAATGTGCTTCCTAAGACCAACTTACTGCTCATTTAAAGTGAAAGGCAAGGCATTAGAGGAGAATCAACACATACAACATATTTAAGAAATAAACTAAGACAACACTGAGAAAGTACTATCCTGTCCCTTGACTCCATACTTAGGGCCAAGGGGATGCTAACAGATGTGACACGAGTGGAGGCTTGGATGTGCTGGCATTTCTCCACCCGTGTTCTGTGGATGCAAGGAGAATATGTGCAGGTTAGCCTGCTGATCTGGGAGGATGAGAAACACACGGAGCAGAGCCACCAGCCCAGGGCAACTGACCCCCAGCTCATCACACGTGCCTACTGACATGCCTGCTGAGATTTCTGCGGCTGGATGATCAAACTGGGGCTATTCATATAATAAATATGTCCACAATATGAATACAGCTCACAAAAATGGTGAGCAACAGAAGCCAGACATAAAAGAGTACACAGCATATGTACTCTTCAGAGTACATACTCTGTTTCCAATTACGCAAAGTTTCAAAAACAGGAAAAATCTAATGGCTGGTGTTGCAAACTTGGAGTAAGGGTAGTGGCCAAAAGAAGCATGGGAGCTTCTGGGGTTGGGGGAAGAGTCCATTTCTTAATTTATGTCCTGGTTCCACAGGTATGTTCATTTTGTGAATCTTGAATGTACACTTCTGCTGTTTGTACTTTTCTGTACATTTGTTGTATTTAAATAAAAAGTGTATGCACTACTTGTAGAAAAGGAAAAACAAATACTTACTGAGGTGTGGAGACACAGAAGGGCAGTTGTCAAGTCTTGCTTTTTCCACAAATGCTTCATCCGTCCCAGTTCCTTTCTTCCCTAAAATGACACCCTTGCTCAAACTAGCCACGAGATCCTTTGCTTTAGGAATCTCTTGAATAGCACCCACAAAGTAGTTACTGGTGGCCCACCCAACCACTGTCAGGCATAAGGTAAAAAGTAACAGCAATCGGAATTTGTAGGAAAGGTGGAAAGTCACGTTGAAGTTCATGTCTTTGATTATGTGAGCAATAGGTATCTCCCGGCCTCCACTGCAGGCAGGAAGCTTCAAGTTCAGCTATTCCAATCTGCAAACTTGGTGACAACTGACTGTGCGATGCCTGTTTTTGTTTGGATGTTCTGCTCCAACAGTCCCTGAAAGGCAATCACAAAGACAGGCTGTTTCAGAGGGAAATCCTAACCTGAAATAATACTCACCAGCACACACTGAAAACCTGTCCCTAACAGATCTTGGCTGTAACAGTAATGTGAGTTCTCCAGTGAGAACTTAACGATCGGAAAACCAGAAACTTTGGAGGTAGAAGGTTCCAGCCATCTATACATCACAGGAGTTCTCTCTCTAGGTTATCACCCCAGCTGTCATTCACGCCAGAAGAAAAGCCATTTCCAGACGTCACAAAGGTGGAGAAGGCAGAGGAGAGCCGATCACTGCCTCCTCGGTTCTGAGCTGGCACAGCCCCAAGTTCAGCCCTGATGGTTCTCTCTTCCTTGGCTGTCTCTTCTTGGCACCGCTTTAAGAGAAGGTGAACTCTTGTTCCAGGGCGTATTTTGACTCAAAGAGAAAATAAGGGACAAGACAAAGCTCTTCTCTGTGAAGAGCTGGAAAAACTTGTTTCTTGAAACAGAGATGAAAAATCAAGGGTTTTTCAGTTATAAATGTTATAGCCACGATAAGGCCCAAGGCACACCCCAATAGGTGGGGAAGAGGGCAGAGGACACAAAAGGATGCCAACACAGGAGGCAAGAATCTGCAAGAGTAACAGACTACAGCACAGTGTTTCAGATCTGGGGTTTGGGTTTAGACAGAAAGTATGAAACCTCATACCCATCACTTCACTGGGCCTTGGTCTCCTTACCTGTAAAATGGGGATAGAAACTGTACCTTCCTGGAGAGGTTACTGAGGGACTAGATGACCTAACACATTAATACAAAAAGTGGTAGCCCACCTCCTGATGCACAGTGCATGCTTACACACTGTCGCTTCAGTCGTGTCCAACTCTTTGCAACCCCATGGACTGAAGTCCACGAGGCTCTGTTCATTGGATTCTCCAGGCAAGAACACTGGAGTGGGTAGGCATGCCCTCCTCCAGGGTATCTTCCCGACTCAGGGACCAGACCTGCATCTCTTACATCTCCTGCACTGGCAGGCGAGTTCTTCACCACTAGTACCACCTGAAGCACCCACTAAGTGGCGGCTGTCACTGATGTGTTCTATTATTTACATTAATGGCTCCAGACGAGGGATGACCTACAGGATGACCACCGGGCTGCCAGAATCACCACCCTGCTGTGCTACAGTTCTGTCAGTGTGAAACTGCCATCCTCATTTCATACTTCAGTTGCATGTACTAGGACAGTATGAGAGATGGCTATGCTCTTAGCTACCAACAAAAATTCAGTTTCTGAGGCCACATAGTTGAGGGTCCTCCTGGACCACGGTAACTAAACTAAGGTGATGAAAGCTACTTGGCAAGGCCCCACATCTTCTCTGCATTACCAAAACCACGTCTCTTCTCAAATTCTAAATGTGTCATCGTAAGAGTGTGGAAAATGCTAAAGCCAGGATGCTGATAATCTCCACAGCAAACATACCCGCGATAAAATGGAGAGAATAGAGACCAAACTATATTCCCTGCCAAAATAACACAAAAACATGTATGATTAAATCTTAAGTAATAAAAAGAAAAACAGAAAATAAAGTCTATCTGTACATATGATTACCACTAGTGATAAAAATAAGAGAACTCTAGAAAGAAATAGAACCAAAAGCTAGCAATGATTCTATTAGGAATATGGGATTAGCCAGGGGTGCTTTTTTTTCCTTTTCTTCTTTCATTTTTGGAAAAGTATAACATACTTTTGTCCTTTTGTAATGAAAACAAATTTTATTTTTTAAATGAGATGTGGGGATGTGGTAATTTACTGTGAAAAATAAAACAATCCCAGCAACTCTCAAGACAGCCTCATACTTTATTAAAGGGTGAAGTGAATTGAAGTGAAGTCACTCAGTCGTGTCCAACTCTTTGTGACCCCATGGACTGTAGCCTACCAGGCTCTTCCATCCATGGGATTTTCCAGGCAAGAATACTGGAGTGGGTTGCCATTTCCTTCTCCTTATTAAAGGGTTCAGTTCAGTTGCTCAGTCGTGTCCGACTCTTTGCGATCCCATGAATCACAGCACGCCAGGCCTCCCTGTCCATCACCAACTCCCGGAGTTCACGCAAACTCATGTCCACAGAGTTAGTGATGCCATCCAGCCATCTCACTCTCTGTCGTCCCCTTCTCCTCCCGCCCCCAATCTTTCCCAGCTATTCCAAAATTTTAGCCTAGATGAGTTTGAGGGAAACCTAGGAAGCATTCCTCTCTAGACACAATGTTATAAATGGAGGTTACATTCCTGGGTCAAATCGCAAAAGAGAAGATCTGACCCAGGAAGCAATTAAACAGTATGGCCTGTGCTTAGGGTCTTGTGAATGCATCACAAGTAAATGCTGAAGGCAGTAATAACTCATTAGAAGATCAATTGTTAAAAAGACGAGTGATTCACTTGTGCATTTACTCTGTGCAATGTACTGGAAGTTCAATCACTTATATTAACTTACTTATTTCTCAACTTTGTGAGTTTAGAATTATTAGTCTCTTCATTTTATAGAGGAGAAAACAAAGGTTTAGAGATTACAAAAGTTGCCAGTATTACAACTATTAATAGTAAGTGGTGGAGCTGGGGTATGAGCCCACATGTTCAGCTCCAAAGCCTGGGCTTCTGCCCCATCCTTCACATGGATATTGCTCTCTCTTTCCTCCCCTTGGTAGCTGGGTGTGCCCAGCACAAGCCCTTGAAATATGCAGCCTTCTACCTCTCTCCTCCTGTCCCTTTCTTTGGGACTGTCTTTGAAATGGTTTCCTGGAGGTCTGTTTCCTTCCCTCCAGGTAACAGTAAGTTTGCAGGTTCCTGGAGCCAGACTCTCTCACAGACTTAACTGCAGGAGGCTTGAATGCTAGGACTGGCAATCGTTTTTGATAAAATCTCAATCCTGGAAAACTTAGTCAGGGAACATTGTTTTTCTAAGAGATGCTATGCTTATACAGGAACAGTGTTTCAATAGAGATCTGCTCAGCCTGCTTATCAGCTAAGTGATCGAAGGCAAATACTCTTACCACATTTCCATTTCCTCAGTTACAAAACAATAATAAAAAAATTAACTTATCTTACAACACTGCTGTAAGAATTTAATGAGATGATGCATCGGTCACACCTAGCACATTCTCACAGACAGAATAAATAGTTACTGACTCTGACTATCAATGTGAGTCACACTCAAATTTTATCAGAATGCGAAAAGGTTGGCTTGAAGCTCAACATTCAGAAAATGAAGATCATGGCATCTGGTCCATCATGGGAAATAGATGGGGAAACAGTGTTATTTTTTAGGCTCCAAAATCACTGTGGATGCTGATTGCAGACAGGAAATTAAAAGACGCTTACTCCTTGGAAAGAAAGTTATGACCAACCTAGATAGCATATTAAAAAGCAGAGACATCACTTTGCCAACCAAGGTCCGTCTAGTCAAGGCTATGGTTTTTCCCGTGGTCATGTATGGATGTGACAGTTGGACTGTGAAGAAAGCTGATTGCTGAAGAATTGATGCTTTGGAACTGTGGTGTTAGAGAAAACTCTTGAGAGTCCCTTGGACTGCAAGGAGATCCAACCAGTCCATTCTAAAGGAGATCAGTCCTGGGTGTTCATTGGAAGGACTGATGCTAAAGCTGAAACTCCAATACTTTGGCCACCTCATGAGAAGAGTTGACTCACTGGAAAAGACTCTGATGCTGGGAGGGATTGGGGGTGGGAG
Source organism: Moschus berezovskii (assembly GCF_049115385.1). Lineage (NCBI taxonomy): Eukaryota > Metazoa > Chordata > Mammalia > Artiodactyla > Moschidae > Moschus > Moschus berezovskii. The sequence goes on from NC_142460.1 coordinate 85,457,403, forward strand.
GACAAGGGGACAACAGAGAATGAGATGGCTGGATGGCATCACCGTCTCGATGGACATGAGTTTGAGTGAACTCAGGGAGTTGGTGATGGACAGGGAGGCCTGGCGTGCTGTGATTCATGGGGTCTCAAGAGTCGGACACGACTGAGCGACTGAACTGAACTGAATCAAGATAATGTTATCTCTGGAATTACATATTGAAATCCATATTGAATAATTTTATTTTCTATTTCTGGTATTTCCTATTTTATTTCAATGAGTATATACTACTTTTACAATTTTTTAAAAAAAATTATTTTTTTAAAGAAAGTCCTTTTTAGGGCAAGTCATTCCTGGTTGGTGTTTGGGAAAATGACATCAGATTGGAGTTACCTGTAAAAATATTTAAATAAAGGACAGTCCCTGAACTCTCCCTAAAATGAGTTTTCTCTTTCAATTAAGGCTATCTTAAAGTGACAGGAGGATCATAGTTATAGAGAACAAATTCAGGTAATGTGAAAGAAGTTATTTTAGGGCAAGTCTCACCACCCTTTTCCTTCTTAGGTCTGCCCTAGAGTTAGCTCAAAATGATGATGTTCTCATAATTTTGGTCTTTCTCCTCTCAATTTAACCAGTCTTTTCTGAGCACCTGCTATTTTCAGGCACAGTGCTAGGCACCAAAGGAATTCAGATATAGTCCTTGTATTCAGTTTATTTCCAACCTTTCCTTGGATTTTAATGTCTTTAATTTGTTTTCAAATATGCCACCCCAACCCTGAAAATGGGGAAACAGATGAAATAAGTCTGGAAAAATATTGAAAAGTATTGAGTAAGGTGACATGTACCTGAGAGTTTCATTTTCTTTTTCACCCTACTTTTTTGAAGGCTTGAAATTTTCCATTAAAAAAAAAAAATCTAGCACAGAAGACAAGCTATAACAAAGGGCAAATCGGCATAAATGCTAAGTATCATTATCATTCTTAGAGAATCTCCACATGCACACATTTTTATAGCACCATGGGAGACCAGGGGAAGACATCAAGTGTCACTCCATAGTGAAAAGGTTGGCTTGAAGCTCAACATTCAGAAAACAAAGATCATGGCATCTGGTCCCATCACTTCATGGGAAATAGATGGGAAAACAGTGGAAACAGTGTCAGACTTTATTTTGGGGGGCTCCAAAATCACTGCAGATGCTGATTGCAGCCATGAAATCAAAAGACGCTTACTCCTTGGAAGGAAAGTTATGACCAACCTAGACAGTATATTAAAAAGCAGAGACATTACTGTGCCAACAAAGGTCCGTCTAGTCAAGGCTATGGTTTTTCCCGTGGTCATGTATGGATGTGAGAGTTGGACTGTGAAGAAAGCTGATTGCTGAAGAATTGATGCTTTTGATCTGTGGTGTTGGAGAAGACTCTTGAGAGTCCCTTGGACTGCAAGGAGATCCAACCAGTCCATTCTAAAGGAGATCAATCCTGGGTGTTCATTGGAAGGACTGATGCTAAAGCTGAAACTCCAGTACTTTGGCCACCTCATGAGAAGAGTTGACTCACTGGAAAAGACTGAGGCTGGGAGGGATTGGGGGCAGGAGGACAAGTGGACGACAGAGAATGAGATGGCTGTATGGCATCACCGACTCGATGGACATGAGTTTGAGTGAACTCCGGGAGTTGGTGATGGACAGGGAGGCCTGGCGTGCTGTGATTCATGGGGTCGCAGAGAATCGGACACGACTGAGCGACTGAACTGAACTGAAAATTAATTACAACTAAAGCTAAAAAGTCAAAGGCTGTGTATAATCCAAGTCAACATACAGCAGTAAGGTTAACTTAATTCTCAAGGAGAATCACTATTTCTTTGTATTCCTAGTGCCTCACACTGACCTGACACATAATAGGTGCTAAATTTGGTAAATAATGAATGACTTTCTAGGATACACTAGTTGAAATACATAAGGACACACAATATTCCCCAACTACTACGAAAATAAATATGACATAGTATAAAAGGAGAAAAAATAAAGATTAAAAAAGAAGGGGGAAAATTAACTGGGCATAAAATTCTATTTAGGGAAGATTTTTAAAATTGAAAAAGGCTCACCCCCATGCTAGCTCCCTTTGGTTTACTAACACCAATGCTTTTCTAAGGATAGAGGCCCTATCTCTAATAAATGACATTTCTCTTAGTCATGCCCACCACCTTTTGCTCTTCTACCACTGACTTTTCAAAAGCAGTATCTCTCTTTTCTGACTCTAGGAGGAGATGCTGTTTAGCCTGCCACTTCCTCCCTGATCCCACGGAGCACACCAGAGCAGTGTCCCTGCCTCCTGGGCAAGAGGGGCCTGATGGTCCAGCGTCAATTATTTTACAAGGGTTGGCATGAAACAGTCAGGAAACAGGAAATAAATTCAACCGAGAAAGGACTGAAATTGTTTGGTTTAGTCTATGTTATGCAGCATGAAAGAATTCATAAGAATTTCCAATGGGGGATTTTAATGGAGGCTCAGTGTGTATTTGCGTGTCATTCTCAGTTATCCCAGAGACTGCTACAGTGGGGTCAGCTGAAGTTCCCTTTCTGCCATTATTAGAAGCACATCAATGAGCGGCTGAAGAAGGTCTGAGGTAATGGAAAAAACAAGGGTTTTGAAGCCACAAAAGCTAATTCAAATCTGGTTACCAGATGCATGAATGTCACTGGGCAAGTGACCTAAAGCTGAGTCTGTTTTGCCATTTATTTTTAAAAACATTTTTCAAAGTGTGATTTCAAGAGTGCCTATATCAAATGCAGAGGGAAATATGTTAAGATTGCAGATTCCTGGGCCCTGCTCCAGAGCTAATGGATTATAACACCTGGGCCTGGGACTCAGGAAAATAAATTTTTAACAAGCTCCCCAGGTGATTCTTATGCGTATTAAAGTCTGAGGGCCAATGAGGTAAGAGATTGGACCTGTAATGCAATAGATATTCAGAAACATTCCATTTTCCTTCTGGTGAGGCAAAGCAGTAAGAAGACATGTGGAAAGAAGATGTTTAAAGTGCATTTGAATAGCTTTCAACTCCATCATTTAGAAAATTATTCTAAGAAATAATCAGACAGGTAAACCATGATACTCAAACCAACATTACTTAAAACAACCAAAAATTCAAAAGAATAAAAATGCTAACAATAGGGACAACAGACAGAGAGAGATTTGCTCGGTAGTGTCCGACTCTGCAGACTATCGCCCATTAGACTCCTCGGTCCATGGGATTTTCCAGGCAAGGATACTAAAGTAGGTTGCCATTTCCTTTTCCAGGGAATCTTATCAACCCAGGGATCAAACCTGAGTCTCCAGCATTGCAGGCAGATTCTTTATCATCTGAGCCACCAGGGAAGCTGACTGAATTAATTACAATACCTACAAATGATGGCACACATGCTTTCCTTAAAATGGCACTTAAAAATTTAACTACACAGGAAAATACTTATGATAGCTAAGAGAAAAAAGAAAAAGAACAGAACAGAAAAATGTACGTAGAATACAATCCACATTATGCTATGTGTGTGTGGTGTACATGCCTTTTATATATAAAACACCAGAAAGAATTACTGGTGACTGTCTCTTAATAATAGATTAGAGAAATATTTCTTCACAATCTATATTTTAAAAAACAGGGTTATAATCAGAAACAAAGTTTTTTTTTTTCTGAAGACTATATAGTTTTCTTTTAAAATATATTAAAATTTAGAGATGACACAATAGACAGGGATTATAATTTATCTAAATTTAGTAGCAATTTATTAACATAACTGGTAGGGAAATCTGTTCTAAAGAGGCCTCGGTGAGCCCAAATCTTAAAAAATTTCAGAAGGGGTCAATAATTTCCCATGCTAGAGAACTTTATGGTCTCTCTTTGAAATTCCTATTCCTAGCCTCCATCCCCAAAAGATCTTTATTTCCAAGGCCCAAGGTGGGGCCAGGTAATCAATATTTTGGGTTTGAGAAACCGTTGTTCATCGATGGCTTTTAAAAAAAAGAGAGAGAGAAGAAAACCACCACTGACTTGCTTTGAATTAAAAGATCTTCAAAGAAACAGTTCTCAAGTCTTGCATGCATTTCTGGAAAAAACACACATTATTAACAGCTCAATTTAAACTAGATACCAAAAGCTTACTCTATCAAGTGGCACCTAAAATATACTGTTAGTTTTATTGCCCCCTGCAACATTGTGTAGTCAAACAGTTCAGTACTGCTCTTTAACAGATGTTTTTAATCAGATTAAAAATTCACACTGAAGGGAAGCAAAATATGCCACACCAAAATAGGCCACTTTGACATACTGATTATTTTGAATTAAAGTTACTTAACAGCCAGTGTAAGGATACTTTACCCTTTTTTCTTCCCCTAAAAGCAGAAATAAATCCCCTGTGAAAGGTGCCTTTTCTAAACCAGGAGGGCACCAGGATCAGGCATCCTTATTATCAGAGATAAGAATGCAAGGTGGAGAGCTCAGTACAACAAACTTTAATACTTTTTCATTAATTTACTACCCCAAACCCAAACTTCTTTGTCTTAACAATTCTTCACATATGTGGTGTTTCTTGGTCTAAAAGATATAAAGGCTGCCTGCTTTGGTTACTTCTTTGAGCCTCATATTTTTAAGGGATCCCACTGGCATGAAATTAAATTTGGTTTTCTCCTGTTAATTTGTTGTATGTCAATCCAATTTAATTAATCAAAGAACCTAGAAGAGGGCAAGAAGAAAAGTTTTTCTCCCCTAAAACACAAACAGACACATGAAAATTTTGCACTTTCATAGGTTTTAAAGGCCAATCTGACTCTAGAAGATAAAATTCCAAAAGGAAAACTATGGTCCTATTAAGCATTATCTCCTTCCCCAGAGTGATAATCCAGCACTCCAGGTCCCCTGTTCAGCCCGGGTGCCTAGCACAGCCCTCCGCTCCTTTTATAAGCCCACTTTCCCAGCCTGGACCCTGAATCTTAGTCATCTCTGAGATTCCTTGACTTTCTCGCATCCTCAATGTTATTTTTCTTTTTTAACAGAAATTTAGAAATTAAACAAACAAACAACATCCCCAGCCTTCAAAGGACTGTGTTCTTCCTGCTCCCTTTCATCACCCAACGGCTGTGCCCCGGGCGCCCCCACGTCCCCATCGCTCACCCACTCTTGAACACCGTGCAACCCGGCACACGCCTACGCTATTGACAACTGCTCTCCCGAGGCCACCAACCCAAGGGCCCTTCCTCAGTCCCCATCCTCATGGGCTTTGGATCAACAGACAGTGGATGGACGCAGAGCCAGACTAAGCGTAGAGAGCTGATGCACGTTACCATCCAGTCGATCCTCACCACTGGCCGGCCCCTCCCTGCAGGCCGCAGGCTGAGAGCAGCGGGTGGGTTTCCCAGCAGAAACCCTGGGGACAGAGAGCTCCCAGGAGGAAGGGGCATCTTCACCTGATGCTGCCCGCACGGACAGGGGTGCTGGGGGCGACCCCAGAACCGTGACGCGGGGCCTCCGGGAGGACCCCTGGATTCCTACCCGGCAGCACCTCGCCCGGCCATCCAGGAGGGAGCGCCGCAGTGGTGCCCTCACCTGAGCTGGAGCCTCCCGCCGGGCTCGGCCTCCGCAGGCCCCCCGCCCGGCCCCGCCGCCGGGGAGGAAGCAGGACGGCCCTGCAAGGCCCGGCCCGCGCGCGCCTAGCCGCAGCCCTGGGACCGGCCCGCCCTGCCGCCCGGCGATGCCCGCCCGGCGCCCGGCGCCTTCCGCGTGAAACCTTGCGTCCCGGGCACCGGCGAGGCGGAGGCCCCACCAACTCACCCCAGACGCCGCGGCGACGAGCACCGCCCGCAGAAAGCCGAGACGCGGAGCAGCGGCGGCGGGGACCGCCCCCGCCGCCAGGAGGAGGCTCCGCCGGCCTGCCCCGCCCCGCCCGCGCCGGGAGTCGCTACGCCGGCCCCGGCGGCTCCGCGCGGTCCTCCGCTGGGCGGGCCAGACGGACGCCAGCGCTCCACCCCCCACCCTCGGCCTCCTCCCCGCCCCGCTCCCCGCGGCGGCCGAAGGCGGAGCTGGAGGGACAAGGACCGCGTGTTCTTTGGGCGATCTTAATGAAGTCCTGTGCCAGTACAGCGCCAGGGTCTGGGCACCTCCCAAATTACATCCTCGTAAATATTCACAAAGCTTTGGGAAGGCGATAGGAACTCGTCCATTTTCCGGAGGAGAAAACTGAGGTTTTACAAGTTAATAAATTTACCTTACATCACCCTGTGTTAAGCCCGACTCCTTGCGACCCTATGGACTGTAGCCCCCTAGGCTCCCCTGTTCATGGGATTCTCCAGGCAAGAATACTGGAGTGGGTTGCCATTTCCTTCTCCAGGGGATCTTCCTGATCCAGGGGTAGAACCCGTGTTTCTTTAATCTCCTGCATTGGCAGTCGTGTTCTTTAACACTAGCACCACCCCAGCTGCACAACGTACCAAGGCAACTGACTTCCTCATTTCACAGGATTATTGAGAATATTAACAAGTTGTGAGAAAACCAAATTTCTTCAAAGATATCATTACAAAAAGCCAAGCAGAACCATATTTATACTAAAGATTAGAGTGGAAAATCATTAAAGTGGGTTCTGCTTAGGCAGGCAAGATGGCAGACTAGATGCTCCAAGTCACCCTTCTATTGATGGCGAAGTAGATGTCTCCAAGAACCACCCCACCCCAAAAGGAACAGGCTTCCCAGGTGGCACTGGTGGTGAAGAACTCAACCGCCAATGCCACAGACAAAAGAAATGCCTGGGTCGGGAAAATCCCCTGGAGGAAGGCATGGCAATCCACTCCAGGAGATGGGAATACCAGACCACCTGACCTGCCTCTTGAGAAATCTGTATGCAGGTCGGGAAGCAACAGTTAGAACTGGACACGGAACAACAAACTGGTTCCAAATAACAAAAGGAGTATGTCAAGACTGTATATTGTCACCCTGCTTATTTAACTTATGTGCAGAGTACATCATGAGAAACACTGGGCTGGATGAAGCACAAGCTGGAATCAAGATTGCCGGGAGAAATATCAATAACCTCAGATATGCAGATACCACCACCCTTATGGCAGAAAGTGAAAAAGAACTAAAGAGCCTCTTGATGAAAGTAAAAGAGGAGAGTGAAAAAGTTGGCTTAAAACTCAACATTCAGAAAACTAAGATCATTGCATCTGGTCCCATCACTTCATGGCAAATAGATGGGAAAACAGTGGAAATAATGACTTTATTTTTGGGGGCTCCGAAATCACTGCGGATGGTGACTGCAGCCATGAAATTAAGACACTTGTTCCTTGGAAGAAAAGCTATGACGAACCTAGACAGCATATTAAAAAGCGTAGACATCACTTTGCCGACAAAGGTCCATCTAGTCAAAGCTATGGTTTTTCCTGAGGTCATGTATGGATGTGAGAGTTGGGCTATAAAGAAAGCTGAGCACAGAAGATTTGATGCTTTTGAAGTGTGATGTTGGAGAATACTCTTGAGAGTCCCTTGAACTGCAAGGAGTTCCAACCAGTCCATCCTAAAGGAGATCAGTCCTGAGTGTTCTTTGGAAGGACTGATGCTAAGCTGAAACTCCAATACTTTGGCCACCTGATGCAAAGAACTGACTCATTGGAAAAGACCCTGATTCTGGGAAAGAATGAAGGCAGGAGGAGAAGGGGACGACAGAAGATGAGACAGTTAGATGGCATCACTGACTCAATGGACATGAATCCGAGCAAGCTCTGGGAGTTGGTGATGGACAGGGAGGCCTGGCGTGGTGCAGTCCGTGGGGTCGCAAAGAGTCAGACATGACTGAGTGATTGAACTGAACTGAACCAAACTGAATCTTGCCTGGAGAATCCCATGGACAGAGGGGCCTGGTGGGCTACAATCCAAAGAGTGGCAAAGAGTCAGACATGACTGAAGCAATTGAAAGTCTCTGCTGACACTGATTTGGGATCCAAATGAGAAGAGCCAAACCTGTGCCTTCCTTGTCAAGCCAAGGCTTCAGAAGAGCACTGAGGAGTTCTTTGTGCACTGAGCCATGGAAGCACACTTTAGAGGATGCATCCTCAATTTAGTCCTATAGGACTCAAATTCAAGTTCATAAATTTAAAAAAAAGCCTAAGCACTGGAAGCCGCATGTAAGAACAGTTAGCAAGAATACCCAAAAGATTAAGACCCGCCTGATCCCCCAAGGACATCAGATACTGGAATTGTCTGAAACAGGATACAGGAAAGTTCTTTTTTAAATTTTTAAGGAAAAAACAATATCCCTAGGGTTACTTACCAATTACAAAGAGAAGATAGTACTCATTGGAGAAATCTGCCAGACACTACCTTAACCTAGTACTCCAAATTAATTTTAGCAATAGTTCAAAACAACATCACACATGAGTGATGCTCTGAGGACATAAAATCACCATTATTGTATTCCTGCCAAAAATGCATCACTGGAATTTAATCATGAAGAAGCAGTCAGACAAGCCCAAATTAAAGGATGTGCTACAAAACAACTGACCTGTACACTTAAAAAAATGTCATGAAAGACACGGATAGATGAGGAATGTTAGATTTGACATCTAAATTCCCGGATTGGAAAAAAATTTTTTTTTGTTACAAGATATATTACTGAGACAACTGGAAATGAGTATATTAAGCTTGGTAGATTGAAAAAAAGGAAGTGAAGCTATGTCAGTTCTGAGTCCAGCCTTTTAAAGGCAATTTCTGCTTCTACTTTGGCTCTCTCCTCTGAGACAGAGCAGTTATAGGCCAGTCCAGATTTAAAAGCATGGGCAATATAGCCCCAATCCTCAGTAAGAGGACCGTCAAAGAATTTGAAGCTGTTTTTAATGCTGTTTGTCATGCTGTACATACTCATGTCCAGTTGTCTCAATAATATACCTTGAAACAATTTTTTCCCAATCTAAGACCACATATAAAGAAATCTCCTTAGCCTCTGTTATGGACAGCATTGAATCTCCTGAAATCAGATGTGGAAGCCCTGACTTCCAGTACCTCAGAATGTGACTCTGTTTGGAAACTGGGCCTTTAAAGAGGTACTTAAGTTAACATGGGGTTTTTAGGGTAGGTCATAATCCAACATGACCCATGTCTTTATAAAGAAGAGATGAGGACAGAGCCAGCACAGGTGGGAGATGACCATGTGAGAACACAGGTGGAAGGTGGCAGCCTGCAAGTCAAGGAGAGAGGCTTCAGAAGAAACCAACCTGTTAACACCTTCATCTTGGACTCCCAACTTCCAGAATTGTGAGAAAATCCATTTCGGTTGGTTAATCCACACAGTCTGTGGTATTAATATTTATATTAGCAACTCAAGCTGACTAATACATTCTCCATTAATCTGAAAGAGTTTCTCATCTGTCCTTGTCTTTCATGACCTTGACATATTTGAAGTTTACAGGCCAGTTGTCTTATAGAATAGTCTTTAATTTGGGTTTGTCTGATTGTTTCCTATGACTCAGTGGTAAAGAATTCGTCTGCCAATGCAGGACACACGAGTACAGTCCCTGGTCTGGGAACTAAGGTCCCACGTGCCATGTGGCAACTAAGCCCATGAGCCACAACTACTTAAGCCCAAGTGCCCTAGAGCCCAAGCTCCACAACAAGAGCCACTACTAGAGTAGTCCCCGCTCACAGAAACCAGAGAAAGTCTTCACCCAGCAACAAAGAGGCCAAGCACCGCAATAAGGAGCCAGTACAACCAAAAATGAATGAATGAATTTTTAAATGGTGTTAAAAAATGGTTTCCACGATCATGAGGGAGGGGACATGGGTATACCTATGGCTGACTCTTGTTGATGTATGATAGAAAACCACAAAATTCTGTAAAGCAATTATCCTTCAATTTAAAATTTTAAAAAAAATTGTTTCCACCAAAAAGAAACAAATTAAAAAATGATATTGTGTCCTCAAGCATCACCTTATGTATGACACTAATTGTATTATTGGCGATCTCTCAGTCAGATCATTCGCTCAGTCATGTCTGACTCTGCGATCCCATGGACTGCAGCACGCCAGGCCTCCCTGTCCATCACCAACTCCTCAAGTTTACTCAAACGCGTGTCAATCGAGTTTGTCCATGCCATCCAACCATCTCATCCTCTGTCATCCCCTTCTCCTCCTGCCTTCATTCTTTCCCGGCATCAGGGTCTTTTCCAATGAGTCAGTTCTTTGCATCAGGTGGCCAATGTATTGGAGTTACAGCTTCAACATCAGTCCTTCCAATAAATATTCAGGACTGATTTCCTTTAGGATGGACTGGTTTGATCTCCTCACAGTCCAAGGGACTCTTAAGAGTCTTCTCCAATACCACAGTTCAAAAGTATCCATTCTTCAGCGCTCAGCTTTCTTTATAGTCCAACTCTCACATCCATACATGACTACTAGAATCACTTTTTAGTGGAACCCTGAACCACCATGGAAGTAGCCTGGCTACCCTGATGCTACCATGCTATGAGGAAGCCCACACTAGCCATGTGAAGAAGCCACCAACCACTCAGGGTCACCTCCAGCTGAGGCTTAAACATTATAAAGCAAAAATGAGCCCTCCCCACTCTGCCATATCTGAATTCCTGACCCACAGAATCACAAGATATAATAGTTAATACATTGTTATTTTCAGCCTCTAAGTTTTGGGTTCATTTGTTACAAACTAATAGATAATCAAAGCAGACTATATATTATATGATAATGTTCTATCAATGTTAAATTCCTTGCATTTGATCCTTATATTGTGGTTACGGGCTTCCCAGGTGGCACAATTGGTAAAGAATCCGTCTGCCATGTGGAGATGTGGGTTTGATCCCTGGGTCAGGGAGATTCCCCAGGAGGAGGAAAAGGCTATTGTGATTACATAAGAGAATGAGTTTATTCTTTTTTAAATTTGTTTTATTGAAGTATAGTTGATTTACAATATATTAATTTCTGGCAATCACTTTGCTGTACAGCAGAAATTAATACATTGTAAATCAATTATATACATATATATATCCTTTTTCATACTCTTTTCTATTATGGTTTATCACAGGATATTGAATATTTTTCTCTTACACAGTTCAGTTCAGTTCAGTTCAGTCGCTCAGTCGTGTCCGACTCTCCGCGACCCCATGAATCACAGCACGCCAGGCCTCCCTGTCCATCACCAACTCCCGGAGTACACTCAAACCCATGTCCACAGAGTCGGTGATGCCATCCAGCCATCCCATTCTCGGTCGTCCCCTTTTCCTCCCGCACCCAACCTTTCCCAGCATCAGAGTCTTTTCCAGTGAGTCAACCCGTCGCATGAGGTGGCCAAAGTATTGCAGTTTCAGCTTTAGCATCATTCCCTCCAATGAACAGTAGGACCGTATTATTTATCCATTCTGTATATAATAGCTTGCATCTTCTAATCCCAAACTCCCAATCCCTCCCTCTCCCTTGGCAACCACATATTGGTTCTCTATGTCTGTGAGTCTGTTTCTGTTTCATAGATAAGTTCATTTGTGCCACATTTTAGATTCCACATCTAAGTGATATCATATGGTATTTGTCTGTTTCTTTCTGACTTACTTCACTTTAGTATGATAATCTCTAGGTCAATTCATATTGCTGCAAATGTATTATTTCATTCTTTTATATGGCTAAGCATTATTCCATTGTACATACATACCATATCTCCCTTATCTAATCATCTGTCAGTGGACACTTAGGTTGCTTCTATGTCTTCAGTTCAGTTCAGTCACTCACTCGTGTCCGACTCTGCGACCCCATGATGAAGAGGAACTAAGAAGCCTCTTGAAAGTGAAAGAGGAGAGTGAAAAGGTTGGCTTGAAGCTCAACATTCAGAAAACAAAGATCATGGCATCTGGTCCCATCACTTCATGGGAAATAGATGGGGAAACAGGGGAAACAGTGTCAGACTTTATTTTTTGGGCTCCAAAATCACTGCAGATGCTGATTGCAGCCATGAAATTAAAAGACGCTTGCTCCTTGGAAGGAAAGTTATGACCAACCTAGATAGCATATTAAAAAGCAGAGACATTACTTGCAAAGGTCTGTCTAGTCAAGGCTATGGTTTTTCCTGTGGTCATGTATGGATGTGAGAGTTGGACTGTGAAGAAAGCTGATCGCTGAAGAATTGATGCTTTTGAACTGTGGTGCTGGAGAAGACTCTTGAGAGTCCCTTGGACTGCAAGGAAATCCAGCCAGTCCATTCTAAAGGAGATCAATCCTGGGTGTTCATTGGAAGGACTGATGCTAAAGCTGAAACTCCAATACTTTGGCCACCTCATGCAAAGAGTTGACACACTGGAAAAGACTCTGATGCTGGGAGGGATTGGGGGTGGGAGGAGACGGGGACGACAGAGAATGAGATGGCTGGATGGCATCACCGAATCGATGGACATGAGTTTGAGTGAACTCCAGGAGTTGGTGATGGACAGGGAGGCCTGGCGTACTTTATGAATAGTACTGCTATGAATATAGGGGCGCATATATCTTTTTTAAATAGTCTTGACTGGATGTATGACCAGGAATGGGGTTGCTGGATCATATGGCAACTCTATTTTTAGTTTTTTGAGGACCCTCCATACTGTTTTCCATGGTGATTGCACTAACTTACACTCCCACCAACAATGTAAGAGGACTCTCTTTTCTCCAGGACAGTGATTTTATTCTTTAAAATTATTTAATGATGACGTATCATGATGTGTTCAGTTTCTCTCAAACGACTCAGTTAAAACTTGTGTATGTGAGAGAGTGACAGAGAAAAAGAGGGGGGCATAAGTGTGGCAAAATGTTAACAATTGATCAATCTAGACAAAGTGTGCACAGATGTTCCTTGAATAATGTTTACAGCGTTTCTAAGCCTTGAATTTTTTTTAAGTTGAAATAAAAAAGAAAAGATTAAATCTCATAGTGGAAAAATCAAGGACTAGACTTTCCCTTCTAGTCAACAAGAAGTAACAGGAACCAGATTTCTATACCACCTGAAGCATCAATTAAAAAAAAAGAAAGAAACAGACAAAATACATAAACCACAGTTTTTAAGATACTCTTTAAGAGGCAACAAAGGACAGTCATCTCTGAGAGGCAGGAAATGAACAAAATGAGCCCCACAATTGCCCCAGTTTACTACCCTGAGAGAGTTTCCAAGCATCAAAGAGGGAAAGAAAAGCTAAGAGAGAGCCTAGGAGACTCCCTGAGTTGAGGAGATAGACTGTAGAGTCCAAGAAAATCAAAGCAGCTTCATTTCACAGGACAGAAATCCAAAGAGAAACGAAGCACAGAAACAGAATACTGGAGGTCTGCAAAGAATCCCCCTCAAGTGTTCATGATCAGTGGGCTGATGTAGGAAAACTGTCCTAAGCCAGGGAAAGAACCATCTTGTAACGATTAGCAGGAACAATTCTAATCACTCACACTGGGTTGAGAATAGTGCCTATTTCCACCAGCCAGACTGGAAAAACTCATAATTCACAAGGTATTGGGTAGAGTACTCAGGGAAGTTTTGCTCAGCAATAAAGAAGTAGCTCTACAATGAGCACTGCTCCAGACCTGCCTATTATATAGTAAAAACAAAACCAAAAGGACAAAACTCTATCCAAGTCATGTGTCTCTCCTAGAACAAGTTCAAGATATCTAGAGCTATAAAAATACCCAGCGCTGAATAAGGTAGAATTCACAGTGCTTGGCATCCAAACAAAAATCTCCAGGTTTACAAAGACATGAAGATACACAACTGATGGAAGGCAGGATAATTAGTCAAAAGAAACTCAAAACTGACACAGGTGTTAGAATTAACACAGAAGAACATTAAGACACTTATTATATTGTATTCCATATATTCAAAAAGTTAGAGAGATGGAAGATACAGAGAAAAATCTAAACTGAACTTGTAGAGATTAAAAGTAAAATAAATACATGACAACAATAGCATCTAGACCAGAAGGGGATGAATGAACTATACTTTTGTAAGATTCTTAGATTACACGTGAAGTGGGATAATATTACTTTAAGGTAGACTCTAAGAGATAAGTATGCATACTGCAAACCCTTAGTGAAAGTGAAAGTGAAAGTCACTCAGTCATGTCTGACTCTTCGCCACCCCATGGACTCTTCAGTCCATGGACTTCTCCAGGCCAGAATACTGGAGTGGGTAGCCGTTCCCTTCCCCAGGGGATCTTCCCAACCCAGGGATCAAACCCAGGTCTCCCTCATTGCAGGTGGATTCTTTACCAGCTGAAGCACAAGGAAAGCCTAAGAATACTGAAGTGGGTAGCCTTTCCTTTCTCCAGTAGATCTTCCCAACCCAGGACTTGAACCAGGGTCTCCTGCATTTTAGGTGGATTCTTTACCAATTGATCTATCAGGAAAACCTATAAATACTTAAGTGACCACTAAAATAACAAAATAATTATAACTAATAAAGCAACAAAGGAGATAAAATCAAAATAAAAAAGAAACTTAATTAGTCCAAAAGAAGGTAAAAACCATGAAAAGGGAAAAAAATAACGGATGGGGTAAATAGTAATCTAGCTGCAGTAATCTACACTAACAATCTAACATTAATAATCACATTAAGTGTAAATGGCGTAAACACCTTGAGTAAAAAGTAGAAATGGTCAAGTTGGATTAAAACAAAAAGACTACTGTTAGCTGTCTACAAACATAGGACTGCCTACAAATATACTTTATCTTTAAATATAAACTGTAGGCAGTTTTATATATCTTTATATTTAAATATGGGCTTCCTAGGTGGTGCTAGTGGTAAAGAACCTGCCCGCCAATGCAAGGGAAGTAAGAGACCTGGGTTTGATCCCAGTCAGGAAGATCCCCTGAAGAAGGACATGGCGACCCACTCCAGTATACTTGCTGGGAGAATCCCATGGACAGAGGAGCCTGGCAGGCTACAGTCCATAGAATTGCCAAGAGTTGGACATGACTGAAGTGACCTAGTATGCATGCATATTTTTAAATATAAACCAATAAATAAGTTAAAAGACAGAAAGAGATACCCCAAGTTAACACTAGTCAAAAGAAAACAAGAGCAGCTACTTTTGAATCAGACAAAATAAATTTCAGAGAAAAGAATGGTAACAGGGGAAATAAGGTTACTTTATCATTATAAGGATAAAGGAGTTGGGACTTCCCTGATGGTCCAGTGGTTAAGACTCCATACTTCCAACGCAGGGGGCACAGGTTTGATTCCTGGCCAGGAACTAAGATCCCACATGCTGTGCTGTGATGTGGTCAAAAGAAAAAAAAAAGGATAAGGGGGTCAATTCATCAAGAGGAAATAACAATCCTAAACATTTAAGAACCTAATATAGTGCTTCAAAATACATTAAGTAGAAAATGATAGAACTGTACAATTATAGCCAGAGATTGCAACACTCTTCTCTCAATATTTGCTAGACCAGTTCTTCAGTAAATCAGTAAGAATATAGATGATTTGAACAACACTATTAACTACTTGACCTGATCAACATTTATAGAACACTCTACCCAACAATTGGATAATATGCATTTTTCTCAAGTATACAAAGCACTATTCTGGGCCCTAAAACCAGAAGAGAAAATTCAATAGGATTCAAGACACACAAAATATGTTCTCTGACCAAAGAGGAATTAAACTAGAAAGCAATAATGAAAAGATCCTTGGAAAATCCCCAAGTATTTGAAAACTAAACAACACACTTCTAAATAAGGGGGGCATCAAAGAAGAAATCAAAAAAGAAATTGAAAAGCATTTTAAACTGAATGGAAATGAAAATACAATATATAGGATCTATAAGTGAAAACTTAAGCACTAAATGTCTATATTAGAAGTGAAGAAATGTCTCAGATCAATAATCTCAGTTTCTACTTTACAAAACTAGAAAAGGAAGAGCAAATAAAGTACAAAGTAAGCAAGAGAAAAATTAAAAAAGATCAAGGCAGAAATCAATGAACTAAAAAAGAAGAAAACAATACAGAGAATCTAAGCAAAGGCTGGTTATTTGAGATAAACAAAAGAGATTAAACTCTAGCTGGGCTAGTCAGAAAAAAGAAAAAAGACACAAAAATTCTCAATATGAGGAATTAGAGATGTGACATCACTATGTATACTATAGGTATTAAAAGGATAAAAGTAAATTTTTATAAATAACTTTATGCCGATAAATTTCACAACTTAGGTAAAATAGACAAATGCCACAGAAGAAATAGATGACATAAAAAACTCTGTATCTGTTAATGGAAGTGAAAAAGAAAAAGTGTTAGTCACTTAGTTGTGTCCAACTCGTTGCTACCCTAATGACTGTAATTCGTCAGGCTCCTCTGGCCATGGAATTCTCTAGGCAATAATAGTGGAGTGGGTAGCCTTTCCCTTCTCCATGGGGTACCGTTTGTGACCCAGGGATTGAACCCAGGTCTCCCTGCATTGCAGGTGAATTCTTTAATATCTGAGCCAACAGGGAAGCCCCTAAAAATATTGAAAGAGTACTTAAAAGCCTTCCCACATAGAAAAGCCAAGGGCCAGATTTACTAGTTAGAAGACATAATACTAATTCTGCAAAAGATTAGAAATAATGCATCAGTCAGTTCAGTTCAGTTGCTCAGTCATGTCCAACTCTTTGCAACTCATTAACTGCAGCACACCAGGCCTTCCTGTCCATCACCAACTCCCAGGGCTTGCTTAAACTCATGTCCATTGAGTTGGTGATGCCATCCAACCATCTCATCCTCTGTCATCCCCTTCTCCTCCTGCCTTCAATCTTTCCCAGCAACAGGATCTTTTCAAATAAGTCAGCTCTTCACATTCAGGTGGCCAAAGTATTGGACTTTCAGCTTCAACATCAGTCTTTCCAAAGAACACTCAGGACTAATTTCCTTTAGGATGGACTGGTTGGAACTCCTTGCAGTCCAAGGGATTCTCAAGACTCTTCTCCAACATCACACTTCAAAAGCATTAATTCTTCTGCACTCAAGCTTTCTTTATAGTCTAACTCTCCCATCCATACACGACCTCAGGAAAAACCATAGCTTTGACTAGACGGACCTTTGTCGGCAAAGTGACATATCCTTTTTAATATGCTGTCTAGGTTGGTCTTAACTTTCCCTCCAAGGAGCAAGTGTCTTTTAATTTCCTGGCTGCAATCACCATCTGCAGTGATTTCGGAGCCCCATAAAATAAAGTCAGTCACTGTTTCCACTGTTTCCCCATCTATTTCCCATGAAGTGATGGGACCAGATGCCATGATCTTTGTTTTCTGAATGTTGAGTTTTAAGCCAACTTTTTCATTCTCCTCTTTCCCTTTCATCAAGAGGCTCTTTAGTTCCTCTTCACTTTTTGCCATAAGGATGGTGTCATCTGCATATCTGAGGTTATCGATATTTCTCCAAGCAATTTTGATTCCAGCTTGTGCTTCATCCAGTCCAGCATTTCTCATGATGTACTCTGCATATAAGTTAAATAAGCAGGGTGACAATATACAGCCTTGACATACTCCTTTTCCTATTTGGAAACAGTCTGTTTTTCCATGTCCAGTTCTAACTGTTGCTTCCTGACCTATACATTTCTCAAGAGGTGGGTCAGGTGGTCTGGTATTTCCATCTCTTGAAGAATTTTCCACAGTTTATTGTGATCCACACAGTCAAAGGCTTTGGCATAGTCAATAAAGCAGAAATAAATGTTTTTCTGGAACTCTCTTGCTTTTTCCATGATCCAGCGGATTTGGGAATTTGATCTCTGGTTCCTCTGCCTTTTCTAAAACCTGCTTGAACATCTGGAAGTTCATGGTTCACATACTGTTGAAGCCTGGCTTGGAGAATTTTGAGCATAACTTTACCAGTGTGTGAGATGAGTGCAATTGTGTGATAGTTCGAGCATTCTTTGGCATTGCCTTTCTTTGGGAATGGAATGAAGACTGACCTTATCCAGTCCTGTGGCCACTGCCAAGTTTTTCAAATTTGCTGGCATATTGAGTGCAGCACTTTCACAGCATCGCCAAAGCCTTTGACTGTGTGGATCACAATAGACTGTGAAACATTCTGAAAGAGATGGGAATACCATGCCACCTGACCCATCTCTTGAGAAACCTGTATGCAGGTCCAGCTCTTTGTCACCCCATGGACTACAGCATGCCAGCCTCATCTGTCCTCCACTATCTCCTGGAGGTTGCTCAAATGCATGTCCGTTGAGTCAGAAGTGCTTATCTATCCATCTCATCCTCTGCCTCCCCCTTCTTTTGCCTTCAATCTTTAATGTATCAGTTCAGTTCAGTCGCTCAGTCGTGTCCGACTCTTTGCGACCCCATGAATCACAGCACTCCAGGCCTCCCTGTCCATCATCAACTCCCAGAGTTCACTCAAACTCACGTCCACAGAGTCGGTGATGCCATCCAGCCATCTCATTCTCTGTCGTTCCCTTCTCCTCCCGCCCTCAATCCCTCCCAGCATCAGAGTCTTTTCCAGTGAGTCAACTCGTCGCATGAGGTGGCCAAAGTATTAATGCCCACTAGATGGCAAACCTACATCTCAGATATTAACGGTTACTAGGATATCCCTTCTGGGCGTTTTAATAATTCAAGCCAAATTCCTCTAAGGCTTCAATACAATATACGATTTAAGGAGCATGCAAATTAACTTTATGATGATGTTCTTACAAACAATTCCCAGGGATAGAGGCTAAACTTATAGATTCTCAGTTTCTAGAATCTACTGTGACTTATTTTTCATGCAAGATGTTCTATTAATGCAGATAAATTAAATTCCCTTCCTAGATCATCTGGTTTCACATTTAGATTCAGGATGAACTAACTGTGGGACTAAAGCAAGTGATGAGGCCAGGATCTGACCCCATGGGGTTTAACTGCAGAAACTAGGTATTAACCAGGATGCATCTCCATCTCGCTGTAGGGTGACCGAGTAGGCAAGGAAGAATGCTTTGATGTCCCTCCCACTAGTTTGCCACACCCCTCTGTCCCTGTCTTGACCCCCACATCTCTGCCAGGCTTGGCTGATACTGCCTTGCTCCAAGTTCTTTAGCGACTTCCCACTGCAGAATCAATTCCGGACTAGCCCAGCTCTCTCCCACACCCGACCATGTGATGCTTTCCACTCACTGCACAAGTCCTGGTCCCACACAAGTCTGTGTCTCTGGAAATGCTATCCTGTGATCCTGAAAATTCCTCTCCCCTACTATCTGCAGGAGCAATAGTCACTCCTCAAGCCTCCACCAGAATCACCTCCTTTAAGAGAGTCGGGGCACTGTGACTTCAGGGCTCCCATAGCAACATCTATCTCACGGTACTGCAGTTGCCAGCGTGCCTGGCTCTCTTGCCACTAGGTGAGTGGTCCGTGAAGGCGTGCGTGGCGTCTTTTCAACTTTGTGTCCTCAGCATCAAACCCAGTATCTGGCATGGAGAGAGCACTCAGTATATTTGACTGGCTGAATAATGAGTAAAAGTTGAGTGTAAATTGACGTCACAGACTCTTAAAACTTCCAGCCTTCAGGAAGGTAATTCCATCCCCTTGTTGAGGGGTTGGAAGGGATGGAAGAGCGAGGAGCCAGAGCAGCCCACTTATAAGGCCATAGCACCATCACAGTAACCCCACAGTCACGGTGGCCTCACACAGCTGCGCTTCTCTGGTACCCCTTCAATATGCTTCACAACATATGCAAAGAGGAGCCTCCCTCCCCATCTCCCATATCCCACCCATCCTCTACGATCAGGTGTAATCTTGTCTATTTTTGTAACTATTCTTCTTAACCTCCATTGGAACTCCTCGGTTGAAGTGAGCATTCATTGTATAAAAGTATGGACTCAGTGATAAAGAATCTGCCTGCAATGCAGGAGATGTGGGCTTGATCCCTGGGTCAGGAAGATCCCCTGGAGAAGGAAATGGCAACCCACTCCAGTATTCTTGCCTGGAGAATTCCATGGACAGAGGAACCTTGCGGGTTAAAGACCACGGGGTCGCAAAAGAGTCGGACATGACTTAGCAACTAAACACACACAACATTAGTGCCAGCTAAATTTATACAGATATTTTCACCAAGAGATTTCTGAGTTCACTTAGACTCTTACCACTCTGATCATTACAGTAACAGTTTCCAGTGCAGGACTGCCTAGCTCTGCCTCTCTTCTATATTGGCTATATTAGTTTCCTAATGCAGCTGTAACAAAGTACTACAAATTGGGTGGCTTAAACACCAGAAATGTATTATCTCACAGTCCTGGAGGCTAAAAGTCAAGATCAAGGTGTTGGCCTGGTTGGTTTCTTCTAAGGGCTGTGAGGAAGAATTTGTTCCATGCCTCCGCCAGAGTTCCTGGTCATTTCTGGCCAACACTTGGTGTTCCTTGGTATGTAGAAGCATCACTCCAATCTCTGCCTTTATCTTCACGTGGCATTAGCTCTGTGTGCATGTCTGTGTTCAGATTTTCCCCTTGTCTAAGGATATCCTTCATCTTGGATGAAGGGCCCATTCTACTCCAATTTGATCACATCTTAATTTATTGCATCACAACCACTCTACTTCCAAAGGAAGTTCAAGTTCTGAGATACTGGAGTTAGAACTTCAACATACGAATCTGGGGGGACACAATTCAACCTATAACACTGGCCATAGATTATAAAGCAAAGATCAGTACACATTCTTTGACATGGTGCTTGACAAAGGGGCAGAATGCTTGAAATCAGGACTGTCTGGGAAATGTAGGGGTTTAGGGAGGATATTTTAAGAATAAATCCAGGTATGTGCATGATAATCTGAAAGGTTTTAAGACACCACAAAACAGATATTCAATTTTAAAAGTTCAAAATACACAGAATTAAGAACAGAAACCTGCAGCTGCTTTAAATAATCAGGTCCCACAAAATCTGAAAGGACTTGCCATGAAATTAACTTACTGGGAGATAGACAGATACACACACACAATCTTACTTTGAAAAGTAGTACACGATTAAATGAGATTTGTGTGCATTTCACTAGGTTCTTTTAGGATCAACATGGAGAATTAAATAATTGTGTATCGAGGACTGAGAAAAGCAGAATGTTCCCTGAAATATATACAATATTTTTCAAATGTAATTCTTATTACAAACTGGTACCATTTCCTCACCACCACCAACCTTCACAACATTGGAAACATTTCCAAAAGGTATAATGAAAAACAATAGGAATATATTGTCGAACTTAAAAATGCTTACAAATTGAGGGATACAATTATATGTTGAGGTAACTTGTATCTGTAACCTAATGATAATTCCTGTCCTCAAACTAATTTCTGCATATTTGCTTTCAAGATAGGAGGAAAAACAGCTCTGGGGACACTGAAAATGTAAGAAAATTGTGAGCACAATCAAAACCGCTTCCCCAATTCCCCTCTAAGGGCAATATATCTTCAGTATTAGAAAGCTATTTAACGAGAGGCTATCTTACCTTTTCTGAAAATGTTTCCAGGTTCTAAATATTTAAATGTAAAGTAAATCATCTCAAACCATGTGGGAACTCAAATCAATGCTAAGATATTAAATGAATATATGAAAATAAATAAACTTGTTGTTGTTCGGTTGCCCAGTCATGTCCGACTCTGCAACCCCACGGACTGCAACACACCAGGCCTCCCTGTCCCTCACCATCTCCTGAAGTTTGCCCAAGTTCATGTCCATTGCATCAGTGATGTCATCCAGGCATCTCATCCTCTGCACCCTCTTCCCCTTCTACCCTCAATCTTTCCCAGCACCAGGGATTTTTTCCAATTAGTCGGCAGTTTGCATCAGATGACCAAAATACTGGAGCTTCAGCTTCAGCATCAGTCCTTCCAGTGAATATTCAGGGTTGATCTCCCTTAAGATTGGTTTGATCTCCTTGCTGTCCAAGAGACTTGCAGGAGCCTTCTCTAGCACCACAGTTCAAAGGCATCAATGCTTTGGTGTTCTACCTTCTTTACAGTCCAGCTCTCACAACCGTACGTGACAACTGGGAAGACCATAGTCTTAACTATATGGACCTTTGTTGGCAGAGTAATGTCTCTGCTTTTCAACATACTGTCTAGGTTTGTGATAGCTTTCCCACCAAGAAACAAACATCTTCTGATTTCATGGCTGCAGTCACCATCCCCAGTGATTTTAGAGCCCAAAAAGAGGAAATCTGTCTCTACTTCCACCTTTTCCCTTTCCATTTGCTGTGAAGTAATGGGGCCGGATACCATGATCTTAGTTTTTTAATATTTAGTTTTAAGCCGGCTCTTTCACTCTTCTTCACCCACATCAAGAGGCTCTTTAGTTCCTCTTCACTTTCTGCCATTAGAGTGGTATCATCCACATATCTGAGGCTGTTGATGTTTCTCCTGCCTATCTTGATTCCAGCTTGTAACTCATCCAGCCTGGCTTTTCTCATGATGTGCTCAGCGTATAGGTTAAACAAACAGGGGACAGCAGACTGCCCTGTTGTACTCCTTTCTCAATCCTGAGCCAATCAGTTGTTCCATACAGAGTTCTGTCTGGCTTATTGACCCTCATACAGGTTTCTCAGGATAATTGTGTTTTATATGGGACAAGGGGACAGGAAATTTGGAAAACTCAGGAGTGGAAAAGGACTGGACTGGAAAAGGTCAGTTTTCATTCCAATCCCAAAGAAAGGCAATGCCAAAGATTGTTCAAACTACCTCACAATTGCGCTCATTTCAGTTCAGTTCAGTTCAGTTGCTCAGTTGTGTCCGACTCTTTGCAACCCCATGAATCACAGCACGCCAGGCCTCCCTGTCCATCACCAACTACCGGAGTTCACCCAAACTCATGTACATTGAGTCGGTGATGCCATCCAGCCATCTCATTCTCTGTCATCCCCTTCTCCTCCTGCCCCCAATCCCTCCCAGCATCAGAGTCTTTTCCAGTGAGTCAACTCTTTACATGAGGTGGCCAAAGTACTGGAGTTTCAGCTTTAGCATCAGTCCTTCCAATGAACACCCAGGATTGATCTCCTTTAGAATGGACTGGTTGGATCTCCTTGCATTCCAAAGGACTCTCAAGAGTCTTCTCCAGCACCACAGTTCAAAGGCATCAATTCTTCGGCGATCAGTTTTTTTCACAGTCCAACTCTCATATCCATACATGACCACTGGAAAAACCATAGCCTTGACTAGATGGACCTTGGTTGGCACTCATTTCACACACTAGCAAAGTAGTGCTCAAAATTCTCCAAGCTAGGCTTCAACAGTATGTGAACCAAGAACTTCCAGATGTTCAAGCTGGATTTAGAAAAGGCAGAGGAACCAGAGATCAGATTGTCAACATCTGCTGGATCATAGAAAAAGCAAGAGAATTCCAGAAAAACATCTACTTCTGACTGTGTGGATCATAACAAACTGTTGAAAATTCTTCAAGAGATGGGAATACCAGACCACCTTACCTGTGTCCTGAAAAACATGTATGCAGATGAAGAAGTAATAGTTAGAACTGGACATGGAACAACAGACTGGTTCCAAATTGGGAAAGGAGTACATCGAGGCTGTATATTGTTACCCTGTTTTATTTAACTTATATACAGAGTACATGATGGGAAATGCCCAGCTGGATGAAGCACAAGCTGGAATCAAGATTGCTGGGAGAAATATTAATAATACCCAGATGACACCACCCTTATGGCAGAAAGTGAAGAGGAACTAAAGAGCCTCTTGATGAAAGAGGAAAGTGAAAAAGCTGGCTTAACCCAGCATTCAAAAAATGAAGATCATGGCATCCGGTCCCATCACTTGATGGCAAATAGATGGGGAAACAATGGAAACAGTAACAGACCTTATTTTCTTGAGCTCCAAAATCACTGCAGATGGTGACTGCAGCCATGAAATTAAAAGAAGTTTGCTCCTTGGAAGAAAAGCTATGACCAACCTAGACAGCATATTCAAAAGCAAAGACATTACTCTGCTGACTAAGGTCTGTTTAAGGCCTGTCGTGCTGTGATTCACGGGGTCGCAAAGAGTCGTACACGACTGAGCGACTGAACTGAACTGAACTGATGGTTTTTCCTGTGGTCATGTATGGATGTTAGAGTTGCACCATAAAGAAGGCTGAGCACCAAAGGACTGATGCTTTTGAACTGTGGTGTTGGAGAAGACTCCTGCAAGTCCCTTGAACAGCAAGGAGATCAAACCAATGAATCTTAAGGGAGATCAACCCTGCTAACGGAGACTTAACACGTATGCACCCACGTGAATAATATGTACACCTGAAATAACACAATATTGTCGACTATACCTCAATTTTTTTCAAAAAATCACTCTCCTTTGTGTATTGTGCACCGGCCTAGACAAAGGCCAAGTTCAAGGCTATTTCCTTACCTTATTTAATCCTCACAACAACCCTACAAGGTGATTATCCCCTTGATTTAACAGGTGGAGGAACTGAGGCTCAGAGAGGTGAAGCAATTTGTCCAGTCTGGGCCAGCCCCAGCCCACAGCCCAGGCACGCAAAGCTGTGAGGGGCCTGTGGGGGATCCAAAGCTTCTCTCCTGTGCCTCTGGAACATGCTCATCCAGAGATGACTGAGTAGGAGCACCGGGCGTGTTGAGGAAGGCTGGAATGGACAGGGAGGAGAGTGTGGAGGGAGACCATGGGGCGTCGGGGGCCTGACAACAACTGTGTATGGGGAAAACAGTTTTGTTCAACAGGGCTATTTATAGGGATGTTTTTCCTCAGTACTCCCTTCCCCCATCTCCTCCCTTTTGTGTTAAAAGGCTCCTGGCAGATTGGTAAAGGCTTACAGGCAATGCACAGGAAACTCGGGAACACAATGCACGGGGCGGAGACAGATCCCCACCCACCTAAGAAAATCACTTGTTTCAGTAGTCAGAGACCCTGGGGGAGACGGATGGAGCTGGAACCACATCTCTGCTCCTTCTACTGAAAGAAAGCAGTGTTCCCAAAGGGGTGCGGAACAGAGCAAAGCGGGAAGCAGAGGCAGAATGAGAGGCAGTGAAAGCAAACAAGACCCCAAGACAGATGAAATCAGCCAGATAGCCAAGTCACCGCCTCTCCTGAGGGCTCCCGAATTCCACGAGGAGTCTAGTTTTTCCTTCCCAAAGTCTCTGTTCAGTCTGTTGCGGAACTCCCAAGGAACAGAGCGGAGCAGAAAAGCGACCCTAAACCCAGGTGCTATGAGGGATCGCAGAACCTACTGCTAGGTTCTCAGGGCAAATCCAGCCAGGCCTCCAGGGACTGCCGCTTCCAGCAACGCCTCCCCACCCAGACATCTGTCCCTCTGGGACACTCTAAACAGACACCTCCATCCAAATGGAGTCAAATTCAGACTTAGAAACGAAGGCCACTACTCTATATGAAATAATCAACAAGGATCTACTCTATAGCATGGGGAACTCTACTCAGTATTCTGTAATAACCTAAATGGGAAAATAATTTGAAAAAGAATAGATATATGTATAACTGAATCACTTTGCCGTACACCTGCAACTAACACAACATTGTAAATCAACTATAGACCAATATAAAATAACCTTAAAAAAAGAGAGAGAGAGAAAGAAACGAACGCCAAGCTCTGCAGAAAGTTCAAAGTCAGTATAATAGTGATTCAGCCCAGGGCACTTGGCCCTCCCTCTGGCCTTGTGAAGCCTTTCTCTGCTTGTGACTCTAGGAAGGAAGTTTCCCGCTGCTGTTTGGCAGCATCCAGTGCCCATGTGGAGTGGGATAAGAGGGTCTTGTGCTGTCTGGTTTGTTCATCTTTCTGAAACACTGAAGATTCATTTAGTGCCAACTGCATTATGGGTCAAATACGGTTTTTAAAACACAGCGCAGGACACAAAAGATCTCCAAACCTCTTGTTTTTGAACAACATTCATTGCAAAGAAATTAGAATGTAACTAAAATATTGGAGGAGGAAAACTTATTTCTCAAATAATTTCAAATACTGTGTGCAAATATCTCATCTAATCTCTAGTTTTAACTTCTACCCAGTCCTGCATTTTTACACCATCAAAGGACTCTTCCTCCCAAGCTCCGACATGGCCCTTGGCATGGCCCTTGGCAATTACGTTTAATCTTTCGCTGAAAAATAGCCTTTACCCTTACCAGCCCCCAATCTGATAAACTTGGAGTCATCTTGAACTCTACCTTCTCCTGCAACTAATCTTTTAAATAAAAGTCTGAGGTTCTGAATTAGCAGGTAGGGGCACTGATCTTTTTTTTTTTTTTTTTAAGTAAGACTTTTTTAAATAACTGAAGCTCTGCCGATGGAGCCCATATATCAGTTCAGGGTGGTGGGGTGCAGGTTGGGATCAGGACTTTGGGAGAAACCCTTAAGTCATTCCTGTGTGAGATCTTGAGTGAGATGGGAGGGCCCCTTGGCCAGGAAAGGAGCCTATCTGGGTTTGTGCCTGTCGTGACATGGTTTCTCCTCCCATCCTGGGCTGTTCTGGATGGAGAAAGAGAAAGTCTTACTTAAAATTAAAAAAAAAATTGCATTGATCAGTGCCCCTACCTGCTAATTCAGAACCTCAGACTTTTATTAAAAAGACTAGCTGTAGGAGAAGGTAGAGTCCAAGATGACTCTAAGTTTATCATATTGGGAGCTGGTAAGGGTAAAGTCTATTTCTTTCTCATTATTCCCTCACCTTCTGGCAGCGCTCCAACCTTTTCGGCATCAGGGACCCAATTTGTGGAAGACTATTTTCCCACAGACCAGGGAGCAGGGGTAGGGGATGGTTTGGGGATGATTCAGGCACAATACATTTATTGTGCATTTTATTTCTATAATTATTACATCGGCTCCTCCTCAGATCATCAGGCATTAGATCCTGGAGGCCAGGGTCCCCTGCCTTCTGCCCTTTCTACTCCAAACTGCCTGGTTGATGGAGAAGCAACTAAATCAATACTCTCATCTGGGAAAGTGACTCTAAAGCTGTGCTCCCCAGTGCTTTATCATTTATATATTTATTTTTTGCACTACAGTTCAGCAACTCAAGGAATTGAAAGGGAACTAAAATACACAACACTTCAGAGACAAAGAGAGGGAGAGAGAATATCATTTATAATAATAATTATGTCTGTCTTTCAACTTAAGCTGGGAGTGGGACCATTTAAAACCTTCTTCCTTCATTCATAACACCTCATCTGCTTGTTCTTAGAAGCCCATTTAGAAGCAAAACTGTCTTTTATGGTTGCAGAGGTGGTGGAACTATGGGAGGTCAGCTGCCATGTTTCAGGATGTACCACTTGCATGCTAAAGGTTACTCCTACTTCTAGGCTGGGAAGACTTATTCTAGTTCTTGTTCCTTCTCTCCTCCCCTCTGTCCTGTTTGATTATTGCTGTTGTTGTTTAGTTGCTAAGTCATGTCTGACCCTTTTGTAACCCCATGAACTGTAGCCCACCAGGTTCCTCTTCCCATGGGATTTCCCAGGCAAGAATACTGGGAGTGGGTTGCTGTTTTCTTCTCCAAGGGATCTTCCCCACCCAGGGATCGAACCTGCGTCTCCTGCATTGCAGGTAGATTCTTTACCGCTAAGCCACCAGGGAAGCCCCCTTGTTTTAATAGAGATTAGTAATGTGGATCTCCCTCAACCCCACCAAAGATGTTTATCCAATCTCACTTGGACAATTAGAAGCAACAATTTGCATTATAACCTACATCTGGGAAAACATCCCCATAACACAGGGGGGTGCAATAACAGAGTTTGGGATACAAAACTTTCTAGAAGCCCTTTTGCTCTGGCCATCCTCATCCTCTATTGGCTTCAGATGCTCAGGGGTGGTTGGGCTCAGACCTCTCTCATGGAAGAACCTCACTGAATATTATATATCAGTCTGCTAGGGCTGTCATATCAAATTACATACAGAAGGTGGCTTAAATAACAGACATTTAGTTTCTCACAGTTCTGGAGGCTGGAAGTCCAAGATCAAGGTGTCGGCAGGTTTGATTTCTTCTGAGGCCTTCCTCCCTCCCTTGCAGAAGACCACCTTCTCACCATTTCCTCATATGGTCTTCTCTTTGAGGTACATATTCCTGGTCTCAGTGTCCTAATCTCTTCTCACAAGGAAGCCACTCAAATTGGATCATGGCCAAATCAAATAGCCTCATTTTAACTTAAGTGAAAGTGAAGTCACTCAGTCATTCAGTCGTGTCCAGCTCTTTGTGACCCCATGGACTGTAGCCTACCAGGCTCCTCTGTCTATCCATGGGATTTTCCAGGCAAGAGTACTGGAGTGGGTTGCCATTTCCTTCTCCAGGGGGATCTTTCTGACCCAGGGATCAAACCCAGGTCTCCCACATTGTAGGCTGACACTTTTACTGTCTGAGTCACTAGGGAAGTTCCATTTTAACTTAACCACATCTTTAAAGGCTGTGGTCCATGTGATCAGACTCTCCAAGCCAGGCTTCAGCAATACAGGAACAGTGAACTTCCAGATGTTCAAGCTGGTTTTAGAAAAGGCAGAGGAACCAGAGATCAAATTGCCAACATCTGCTGGATCATCGAAAAAGCCAGAGAGTTCCAGGAAAACATCTATTTCTGCTTTATTGACTATGCCAAAGCCTTTGACTGTGTGGATCACAATAAACTGTGGAAAGTTCTGAAACAGATGGGAGTACCAGACCACCTGACCTGCCTCTTGAGAAACCTGTATGCAAGTCAGGAAGCAACAGTTAGAACTGAACATGGAACAACAGACTGGTTCCAAATAGGAAAAGGAGTACATCAAGGCTGTATATTGTCACCCTGCTTATTTAACTTATATGCAGAGTACATCAGGAGAAATGCTGGGCTGGAGGAAGCACAAGCTGGAATCAAGACTGCTGGGATAAATATCAATAACCTCAGATATGCAGATGACACCACCCTTATGACAGAAAGTGAAGAACTAAAGAGCCTCTCGATGAAAGTGAAAGAGGAAAGTGAAAAAGTTGGCTTAAAACTCAACATTCAGAAAACAAAGATCATGGCATCTGGTCCCATCACTTCATGGCAAATAGATGGGGAAACAGTGGAAACAGTGTCAGACTTTATTTTTCTGGGCTCCAAAATCACTGCAGATGCTGATTGCAGCCATGAAATTAAAAGACGCTTACTCCTTGGAAGGAAAGTTACGACCAATCTAGACAGCATATTAAAAAGCAGAGACATTACTTTGCCAACAAAGGTCCGTCTAGTCAAGGCTATGGTTTTTCCAGTAGTCATGTATGGATGCGAGAGTTGGACTGGAAAGAAAGCTGAGTGCCGAAGAATTGATGCTTTTGAACTGTGGTGCTGGAGAAGACTCTTGAGAGTCCCTTGGACTGCGAGGAGATCAAACCAGTCCATCCTAAAGGAGATCAGCCCTGGGTGTTCATTGGAAGGACTGATGTTGAAGCTGAAACTCCAATACTTTGGCTACCTGATGCGAAGAGCTGACTCATTTGAAAAGACCCTGATTCTGGGAAAGACTGAAGGCAGGAGGAGAGGGGGATGACAGAAGATGAGATGGTTGGATGGCATCACCAACTCGATGGACATGGGTTTGGGTGGACTCCGGGAGTTGGTGATGGACAGGGAGGCCTGGCGTGCTGCAGTTCATGGGGTTGCAAAGAGTCAGACATGACTAAGAGACTGAACTAAACTGAGCATCTATAAAGGCCCTATCTCCAAATACAGTCAGATTCTGAGGGACTAGGGATTGGGACTTCAACATATGAACATGGATGGGGGCACAATTTAGCTCACACACCCAACAGTCATGACAACACTAGCATCTTTATTTTTTATTATTTATTTTTAGCTGTGCTGCATGGCATGCGGGACCTTAGATCCGTGGCCAGGGGTGGCACCTGTGCTCCTTGAACTGGAAGCAAGGACTGCCACTGGACTGCCAGGGAAGTCTCAATGCTAGCATCCTTAATCTGGAAAGGGGGAGAAGAAAGTGGGAGAGAAAATGTACCTAGCAGAAGGATGAGCTAGCACTTGTACCCTAGAACGAAGAATTCAGAATTTATTAACCACAGCCCATGAACAAGGAATTATATGAGTATTTAACTGGTTGAGCATGAGGATAGGAGGGAGAGCTCTAAAATTGCTGATTTCTAACTCTTAGGTTTTTTTTCCCCCTGGAGAAGGAAATGCCAACCCACTCCAGTATTCTTGCCTGGAAAATCCTACGAATAGAGGAGCCTGGTGGGCTACAGTCCATGGGCTTGCAAGGAGTTGGACATGACTGAGTGGCTGAGTATACAACTCTAGTTTCACGGGCCACCTGGGTAAAAGAAAGGCTAAATCACGGGTGATATTAAAATCTTCCAGTGCTGGGTGGGGTGGGGGAGGGATGGAGTAGGAGTTTGGGATTAGCAGATGCAAACTATTATATAAATAATGCAAAACTACAAGGTCCTACTGTGCAGCACAGGGAACTATATCCAGTATCCTGTGATATACCATAATGGAAAAGAATCTTAAAAAAGAATGTGTGTATATATAACTGAATTACTCTGCTGTACAGCTAAAATTAAGACAACACTGTAAATCAACTAGACTTCAGTTTTTAAAAATCTTCTAATGCTCACTCTCAGTTTTCTTCATC
Source organism: Moschus berezovskii (assembly GCF_049115385.1). Taxonomy (NCBI): domain Eukaryota; kingdom Metazoa; phylum Chordata; class Mammalia; order Artiodactyla; family Moschidae; genus Moschus; species Moschus berezovskii. The sequence goes on from NC_142460.1 coordinate 85,487,943, forward strand.
TATTTATATACAGCATAGAAGATTGCTTCCAAACTTGGTGAGTCAAAGAAGCAGATGGCACAGTTTGATAAGCATCAGTCTTAACCAACTGCAGATAAGATAAATCACAAGTGCTCAGTCACTCAGTTGTGTCCAATTCTTTGCAACCCCGTGCAATGGCAAGCCACTCCAGTACTCTTGCCTAGAAAATCCCATGGATGGAGGAGCCTGGTGGGCTGCAGTCCGTGGGGTTGCTACAAGTCAGACATGACTGTGCGACTTCACTTTCACTTTTCACTTTCACACATTGGAGAAGGAAATGGCAACCCACTCCAGTGTTCTTGCCTGGAGAATCCCAGGGACGGGGGAGCCTGGTGGGCTGCCGTCTATGGGGTCACACAGAGTCGGACACGACTGAAGTGACTTAGCAGCAGCAGCAGCAGCACTGTAACTGAGGGATCAAACCCATGTCTCTTGCATCTCCTGCGTTAGCAGGTGGATTCTTTACCACTGGGATTCTTTACCTGGGAAGCCCAAGATAAATCATAGAGAAGGACAGAACTCTTCCTCGGGAGTTACATGTGAGCAAAGTGCTTTTCACATCATGATGATCTACTAAAAGCATAATTTATATTATCACCAAATAGCTTAATTAGTCCTCCTGTTAATATTCCTACACTGTCTCCTTGTAACTTGCTTTCTGGGAAATCCTTCAGTTCAGTTCAGTTCAGTTGCTCAGTCGTGTCCGACTCTCCGCGACCCCATGAATCACAGCACGCCAGGCCTCCCTATCCATCACCAACTCCCGGAGTTCACTCAAACTCATGTTCACAGAGTCGGTGATGCCATCCAGCCATCTCATTCTCCGTCGTCCCCTTCTCCTCCTGCCCCCAACCTTTCCCAGCATCAGAGTCCTTTCCAGTGAGTCAACTCGTCACATGAGATGGCCAAAGCATTGCAGTTTCAGCTTTAGCATCAGTCCTTCCAATGAACACCCAGGATCGACCTCCCCTAGAATGGGCTGGTTGGATCTCCTTGCGGTACAAGGGACTCTCAAGAGTCTTCTCCAACACCACAGTTCAAAAGCATCAATTCTTCGGCGATCAGCTTTCTTCACAGTCCAACTCTCACATCCATACATGACCACGGGAAAAACCATAGCCTTGACTAGACGGACCTTTGTTGGCAAAGTAATGTCTCTGCTTTTTAATATATTATCAAGGTTGGTCATAACTTTCCTTCCAAGGAGTAAGCGTCTTTTAATTTCATGGCTGCAATCAGCATCTGCAGTGATTTTGGAGCCCCCCAAAATAAAGTCTGACACTGTTTCCACTGTTTTTCCATCTATTTCCCATGAAGTGATGGGACCAGATGCCATGATCTTTGTTTTCTGAATGTTGAGCTTCAAGCCAACCTTTTCACTCTCCTCTTTCACTTTCATCAAGAGGCTTTTGAGTTCCTCTTCACTTTCTGCCATAAGGGTAGTGTCATCTGCATATCTGAGATTATTGATATTTCTCCCAGCAATCTTGATTCCAGCTTGTGCTTCTTCCAGCCCAGCGTTCCTCATGATGTACTCCTTAGTCCAGTGGAAAAACCCATTGAAACCCAAATCAGACTTCCTTCCACAGACCCAGAAAACGCTACATATCTTAGAGTAAGGAAGGGGGTAAAAAACAATGGGAAGAGAAACACAGAGAATGTCCAGAACAAGGGCTAGATGTAAATTCAGCACCTATCACAGGGCTTACTCAGCACTGGGGAGAGAGCGAATGGGGAGAGGGTAGCTTTCTAGCTCCCTGGGTCAGCCTGCCACCACGCAGCTTCATTATCCAACTTGACAAATGGTGAGTCCTTCCCACCATGAGGCACAGACAGTTAAGAGCTTCAAACAGAGGCAGAGAATCACCATGTACACATTTCAAATAAGGTTTTGTTCAGTTGGTCCAGACACAATGGATGCCTTGTCCAGTGCTCAGTATTACCTTGACCCTGAATCCTAAACAATCCACAAACCCAGCTTATCATGAAGCAGGGGTGGAAAGGTCTCAGGCTATTCCAGAAGGAAAATTCTGTGCTTGTGGAGTCCCTTTGGGGAGTCCTCAGTAAAGCACAGAAGAATCTTTGGGCTGAGTCAGTCATTAGCTTTATGGTTCATCTAGGAAAACTTGTTTTGTGACAACCCACACCTGCTGGGTTTGATGGTGCTTAATGGGATCTGCTGCTGCTGCTGCTAAGTCACTTCAGTCGTATCCGACTGGTATATGGCTAATATTATCATGGGAAGTGTCTTAGAATTATTTGCAAATTACTATTTATTTAACTGGTGAACTTTACTGTCAGAAAGATCATATTTAATAAAAATATTATGCAATTAAAAATTAATGGATATTGATTAAAGTCTGCTGATTAGTCAATATTACTGTATCAATATAAATTTACTAACTTTATACTCTGGTTGTATGACTAATATTTGGGAAAGCTGAATGAAGGTATATAGGAATTCTTTGACTATTTTTTGTAGAATTTTTTATAAGCTGAAATTATTTCACCATAAAAAGTTAAAAAGAGTATTTTTAAAACTTTAGAAAGATAATTCACAGGAATTGACAATTTATTCCAAAACTTGTGTTTAGGGGCTGGACCCAGGAAAAGAACAACTCCTTAGCATCTCTCCTTTGCTGCCAAGATGATAAACTGCACTGTAGGTCACATATGGAGGTCTTTGATACAGTAAACTCCTAAATAAATATTAATAGTAACAATTATAGTCTCAAGTGGAGATGCTTCTCTATAAATAAAGGAACAAGTCATTATACTAAATACCTTACCAAATATTCTCCAAGTAGCTTACAAGAAGCTTAGAAACTGCTGTCCTAGAAAAAGAAAACAGGGAGTCATTGACAAATTTTGAGCAAAGCAGGCAAACGACAACAGCAACAGTTCAGGAAGATTCAACAGGTCTTTAGTGTACAGGATGAAGTGGAAAGAGACCACACTCAGCAAACCCCACTAGGAGTTATTCTAACAATTTAGGAGTGACTGGTCCTCACCAAATGGGCCTGGAAGGAAGAAGCCCAGAGGACAGGCATTTTGAAGGACTCATCAGTCTGGGCGGGATTAGACTGGAGCTGGGGACGGAAAGAGAGAAATGAGTCAGTGGTTACTTGAAGATGTCTCACCAAGATGACTGGCACAATGCTGCTGTCACTGAGAGACTGATGGAAAATGGAAGGAAAGATCACACACAGAGCTTGGGGCACAAACTCCAGTGGCTCCAGAGGCCAGGCAGGTGCAAAGTGGAGACGACAGGCCATGGTGGCTTTGAAACTGGACAACTGATCTCTCTAAACAGGGTGGTGGTCCATGGGGGTTGATATAGCTTGGCATCAGCACTCCTTGCTATGTGGGAATGCACTTTTGATGTTACCAGATCTTCAATTTCTGCAGGGGAAGCCAGAAATCCAGATCTCATATGTGAAAAATATTAACTCTTTAATGCTGGCAATTAATTTTTTAAAACTTTAAAACCTGGCATGTGCTAAACCAAACACATCTGTGGGCCAGATTTGGCAGGCAGGCTATCTATCAATTGTAAGCTCTGAGAAAGAGAGAAGGTCAAGGGTCAAAGTTCATAAACTATCTTGGTGATACATAGGAAGATAAGAGACTGTAAAGGGATCCAGTAACTAAAATACTATACCTAAAGTTTTTCCAGCCTTCTGAACTGTATGAATGTCCCTACCCTTCAAGTCTATATATGGATTTGAATTTACACAGGAAGTCTAATCTAATCCTCAGATGGTTAAATAATAAGAATTTGAGTGCTTACTGTGTGCTGAGTACACAGAAGTCAAATAATTTAAAATTAAATAGAGAAGAAAACACATGCCTTCCCGAAACCATGAGACAAATTATGAAATAACCTGGGAGACTGCTTTCTCCATATTAGGTTAGAATATCTGAGTCACCTTAAATCCGAGACTGCCCCCCAAAATCATTTCCATTTAGCAAACTTTGCAATAACGCCTGTGCGTGTGTGTGTGTGGTGTATGCTTGAATCTCTAACCAGAAATCTTATTTCCTCAGCAGTGGCTGCAAAGCGACAGCCTCCATTCCTCTCTCCGCTAGGGAGGGACTTAGCTGGGTTGGGGGTACCTGGGCGCCGGCAGAGGAGGGTGGGAGCGGCAGGCGGAAAACCGCTTTCCGTCCGGTTTCTCCGCTGGAATCCGTGTCTTTGTTTCTGTCATTACTCTTTAAGTGTTTATGTAGGAGGAGACAGGCACCGAAATAGAAAGTGTCAAAGAGATGATGACAATGAAGATAAAAACAAGGCAGGACATTTTTTTCAGTCCCACCTAGCCCCCTCCAACCAGAAAGCCAGCGCGCCTCCTCTGGCGTCTTCAAAGAGCCGTCGGTGGGGCAGGAAGCGGGCGGTCCGGGCTGCGGGTGCTCCGAGGAGCGCGGCGATTTCCTCCGGGCCGCCCAGTTATCTCCAGGGCCGCCGAGCAGCTCTCCTCAGAGCGCGTTCTGGCCCCCACCCGCTGCTCCTCAACCCACCCACCTACTTCCTCCGGCTCCACACACACACCAGCGCGGGGCTGCCAAAAATTTCCACCCTCCGCCCCCCTCCCTGGCTAACTTCCTTCCAGCATTTCCTGAGCTGGATGATCCTAGGATTTGTAAGACAGGAAAAAAGGAAGGCGTGAGGGCGGGCGAGAGAGACAGGATGCTGGGTTTTCGTCCTGCCCAAGCCGTCTGAAGACTGGACAGCGCGCGCCGGGCGGAGGACGCACGGCAGCCCCCGCGGGCGGTCTCCGCGCCCCTCGCCGCCGCCGGCTGCCCTGCGCTCTCGGCCACTCCCCGGGCTTCGAGAAGGCGGACTCCGGAGAGCTCGCCCTCCCTCCGAAGGGGAGGAAAACACCCGAAGAAGGCACCGCGGGAGGCCGTGAAAGTCCCGGGGACTCCCAAGTGAGGAAGTGGCACTCCCAGCGCGCCGGGCCGCCGCCGCCGCCAGCTCCGCACGGCCTGCGGCACCGCGGCCCTGGAGGAGCGCGCCGCGGCGTTGAGGCTCCGCGCCCCCGGGCTCCATGCGCGCCGCCCCGGGGCCCAGGCTCTTCCCCACGCCCATGCGGGCCCCCAGCGCCGCGCCGCAGCCGCTGATCTGACCTCCCCGTGGAGACCGTCGTAGGCGCGGTGCCAAGCAGAGAGGGGAGGGCGAGACGGAGGGGCAGCCTCTTTGGGACTAACTCATGAAGAACAAGGGTGCCAAGCAGAAGTTGAAACGAAAGGGAGCCGCCAGCGCCTTCGGCTGTGACCTGACGGAGTATCTGGAGAGCTCAGGACAGGATGGTAAAGTGCCTTCTCCCCCTTCCCCCCACCCCCCACCGCTTCTTTTTGTTTCAGAGCGAGAGAGGGAGACTCTCGTAGGGCGTGTTGCGTTCGGTTCACAAGTTAATGTATTCCAGGCCTGTGCGCTCGTGGTACTTTTTTAAACAAAAACATATATGATTCTTAAGGTGCATAACGCTGCCACCCCGACGTGCAGAGGTTATGTCAGTCCTTCCATTTGTGTCACACTAGCCGTTAATGGGCGGTGCTGCCACACGTCTGACCGGCCACTCGGGGGGGTGGGGTGAGGGCGCGAGAGGTCCTGCTCCCCAAATTTGCATGTCGGAGGGGAAGGGTGAGGGCTGGACCTGAGGGATGCTGTTCAGTGGGCTTCTCTGGCACAGAACTATGACCGCCTTAGGTGTCCCTCCAGGGCTCTCCAATTTCGTCCGCTCACATCTTTTTTTATTAATGTGCTGGAAGGCAGGGGGTGCGGTGGATCCTGGCTGGGGGAGTGGTTGCACAAACATTTTCTGAATTTCTGAACTGATGCCAAATATATAGTACATCCCTCCCTCCCCTTTCCCAACCCTTCGGACCCTTTACCTCCTTTAGGCTTTCAGAGGAGCATTTGGTGTGTCAGACAAGAAGAGTGTTCTGAAAAGGTCAGAGGGCCTTGATTTTAAAATAGTTTAGGGCGTGTAAGAGAATAGGAGAGCCTCTCTGTTTTCAAGGTCAGATTGGAGAAAGGGGAATCCTCCAGAGTAGAGACAATTTAAACATTTGTTGGGGGGGGGAGGGTGAAAGAAAACAATCTAGAACAGAGTAATGGCATTTGAGGTTAGAAGTTTTTAATCATAGGAAAGTTGGGGAAATTGAGCATTAAATGACTCCTTTTGTAAGGTTGACTGGCCCTGCATTTATCCATGACAAAAAGGCCTTGTCTTCAGAAACTTCAGTGAGAAAAGAAAAAAACCCACTATATGGGCCTTGTGTTTATACATAGATAGATACAACAAAGGGGGGAAACTGAAGGGCTAGCTGGGCAGAATAATTCTGCCTCCAGGAAAGTAATCTCAAAAACTTTGATTAGCTCATATCAAATGTGCATCTTAAAAACAGAGCAGTGCTTTTGTTTCTACTTTTTTTTTTAAAAAAAGACTCAGCACCACCTAGTAATTTGCAGTGGTGTGATATTCCTGTGGTATTCTTGAGTTCAGAGGCTGCCGTGTCTTTAGGACAAATGAATGGCTTAGTATTTTACAGCTTGAGGGACCACAGGTTTCAAAACTGCCTCTTTTAAAACTGGGACACAACGGAGTCAATTCATTTAATCCCATCCAGCAATCTAGAGAGGTAGATTTGAAATAACATCCTTGAATTGATTTTTTTTTTTTTTGAGAACTCCAAGTATGCATCTTAACCACTACCATCAGGCGTTCAGAATGAAATGTTTTCCTCCACCTGTTTTTTAGCAGGGGGACTTCAGGGTCTTGTCTGGGTTCACTTATGAATGTTCCCACCAAGTGGATGTTAAACTCTGGGCCCTCACTCCAAAGCTGAGAGGTTCATGGAGGTGCTTCTTAGCCCTGCCCTGTTCTGACCATGTCACAGATCCTAGGATGAGCAAAGAATCCCAGGGTTCTGTGAAGACACCTCAAAGGCAGCCTTAAACAGTTCCTCTTTCACCTGATTTATATTTTGAGTTTTCATATATGTTTTGTATGGAGGGGGGGAAACAAAGAGAGGGGGATACTGCTTAAAGAAAAAACAGTGTTAAAACCGGTACCTAGTGCATCCTGCCTTGAGGAGAAGGGGGGAAGCCCAGAGAGGTAAACTGACCTGCCTAAGGTCATGCAGTCAATCATGAAGGATGCAGAGGTCTCTGGCCCACTTGGCTCCTTTCCCCTCCTTGGCTTCCTTGTCTAGGCCAACATTCTCCTCTAATGATTTTTTTTTCCCCTAAATTGAAAGCAGACGGTCCTGCCCCAGAATCAGCAAGCTTTCAAGGCTGACATACCTGAATAAAGTTCAGCTTTGAAAGAGGAGGAAACTGACCCAGTTAATGACCCACCATTATTGTGCCACGTAGGAATTAGGCTTGCCTAATAAGCGCTTATGAAAAATGAGAATAATTAGGATTTCTTCGCTCTCATATCTCAAACTAGTTAGGCAGTTGTCTCATTTTCTTTAGAGGGTAGCATCAATAAAGAGCGTTGAGGCTAATGGTTTTCTCTAAAACAGTGTGTCCTCTTCATGACTGTTCTGAAACATGCATTGGTCTGCCCCCAGGGAGGAAAAACTGACTTAGGCAGTGCTTCTTTGCCCATGACCTTGGAAGTTCAGCGCAGAATGCTGAGGGTGACAGGTAACTAGGATCTAGAAGGCTGTCACAAAACTAACATTGTGCGTGCTGAGTCACTTCAGTTGTATCAGACTCTGGGCGATCTAATGGTCAGTAGCCCGCCAGGCTCCTCTGTCCATGGGATTCTTCAGCTAAGAATACTGAAGTGGGTTGCCATTCTCTCCTCCAGAGGTTCTTCCCAACCCAGGGATCAAACCCCAGTCTCCTCTGTCTCCTGCACTGGCAGGCAGTAGTTCTTCAGCACTAGTGCCACCTGGGAGCCCCGAGACTAACGTCACAGTTCCTCAAACTTTGGAGGTCAAGGATGGAATGAGACAGAAAAAATGGATTCAGGTCTGGGTGCACAGGGCAGAAGGAAAGAACGGAGATGTGGGGGATCCAAGAAAACCCCAGTGTAGGGGGGAGAGGGAGGGAAATCTCTGAGCTGGGGTACAAGACAAAGCTGGTTGGTGACAATTAAATGTTCTCAGGTCACCTGAACATGGGGAATTTCCGCCCCTGGACTGAGCACAGAGGAAAAATGTCATTCACGTCTGCGATTTGCTGTAGCTGAGTGCTGCTGCATTCAGTTCAACAAATCTGATGGGGCAAGATGTTTAGGTGACAAATAGGTGTTCATCTTTGAGCACATGTTGCTTGGGGCCAGTTTCGTCTTTAATCTTTAGGAGGCTGATGAAAAACAGAAACCTTTTCTTAGAAAACACTCACAGAGACACACACATATCATGTCCTGTGTACAGTTTCTATGGGCATCCACACTGATGCCAGGTTCAGATCTTGCTGTTGACTCTCCCCAGCTGCAGACAGAGTGGATGCAAATGGCCAGTTTCCCCCTTTTGCTTCTATGGCCACTTTTCTCCAGCCTGGTGAGAACACCCAAGAATGGATGAAGTTGCTCCTGGCCAACCTGGCCAGCTTTTCTCTCACCTCCCCTCCAGCACCGTGGCTGCTGCCCCAACCCCCAGCTCTCCCCTGGGAACCAGATAATTTTCTCTTCCTGTCTGGAATAGGGGGAGAAGATCATCCCTTCCTTGCTGCTGATGCTGAAAATAGTTTTCTTTTACTTCATTTTGACCACTGACTAAGAAGACCCTTTTTTCCAGCTATGTCATGAAAACCACAGCATCATATCACATACAGTTGAGAGGCTGTGGGTGAAGCCCTGTGAGACCAGCACGCATCCAAGAGCATTTCCTACCTCTCCCCTCTGGGCCAAGTGCCTTGGGTCTTCTCACAGTGCCTGGAAATGCTGGGGCCAGGAGTCAAGGGACCAGTAAGAGAGCATTACAGGAAAGCTGTCTTCTGCCTCTATTCTGGTCACACTCTCAGAGCTGGGGGCTTCCTCACTCTCCCCAACAATCTCTGCCATCTGACTCACTCCTGGGTAACCACTGTCGGGGTGGTGGTTTGCCATGATGGCAGCACAATAGAACCATGTGGGGAGCATTAAGAAAAGTTGATGTCTGGGCCTCCTCGCAGAACAATTAAATCAGAATCCCTTGGTGCATGGGTATGTTTTAAAAGCTTCCTAGATGATTCTTATGCAGGAAAAGTTGAGAACCACTGTTTATAGTTCACGGATTTACAGATCATTTACTCTCTGGATAAGCAGCCTTGACTATTCAGAAGGTGCCCTCTAAGTGTTTGATAAGAACACTTCATTGTTCATGAAGGTTTTTTCGAGTTCTTATCACATTGAAAAAGAATATGTACTGATTTAATGGATGTGAGTTTGAGCAAACTCCAGGAGATAGTGAAAGACAGGGAAGCCTGTTGTGCTGCAGTCCATGGGGTTGCAAAGAGTCGGATACAACTTAGTGACTAAACAACAACAGTATGTATGTGTGTGTATTTGATTTGAGGACTTCTAGAAGGTTTATATGGAGAAGGAAATGGCAACCCACTCCAGTGTTCTTGCCTGGAGAATCCAAGGGACGGGGGAGCCTGGTGGGCTGCCGTCTATGGGGTCGCACAGAGTCGGACACGACTGAAGCGACTTAGCATCATCAGCAGCAGAAGGTTCATAATGAATAAATAAACACCCATTACAAAATAAAATTTTCAAGTGTGATGAGAGTAAAAGCCCTAGTATCTCAAAGAACAAGGATAAGGCAATGAGAACTTTGAGGTGTAGTTATTCTAAATGTACTTCTTAGGCTAAGTCATTCTCTTACTTTGTTCATTCACTTATTTAACAAATAGCTATAAGGTGCTGTAGAGGCATGGTGGAAGAGAAAGAACCAGGCACCCCAGACTCAAGAAATTTACAGTCTAAGGGATGTGAACAAACTTTCAGAAACCAGTGGCTTTGAAGTTAGTTATTATAACTGAAGGAGAAAATGCAAAATCTCTTATCTTCGATTGAACAGACAAGAAAGCCAAACATAAACAGGACAAAGTCTGAGCAAGGAAGGTGAATGTTTTTCTGTTCAATAGAAGATTTAACACTGAATGGAGAACCAGGACAAGGGTATTCCATTGGCTTAGTGGTTTCCTTCCCACGTCTTGCCTGGCACATCGTTATCACACCTTCCCTAGCTAATTGTCCATCCTTTGGGTCTCAGCTGCTTCTGGAAGCCTTCCTTGATCCTCCCAAGTCAGGTGCCCCCTACTGGGGGCTTCCATTGGGAGTTCTGGAAGCGTGCTGCCTGGAGCAGAATCCAGACTTTGCCTGTTCCCAGCTGAGTGACTGTGGAGCAGGCTACTTACACCCTCTGGCTCTCCCTTTCCTCATTTGTGAAATGGGGATAAGGGGACTGATGTGAAGAGAAATGAGTTACTACGAGCAAAGCACTTAGAAGAGGGCATGCATAAGGTAAGCTCTAAATGTAGCTTCCCTGGTGGCTCAGTGGTAGAGAATCTGCCTGCCAGTGCAGAAGACACAGGTTCGATCCCTGGGTTGGGATGATACCATGAAGAAGGAAATGGCAACCCACACCAGAATTCTTGCCTGGGAAATCCCATGGACAAAGGAGCCTGGCAGGCAAAGGAGCCTGGCAGGCTGCAATCCATGATGTGACTGACCTACTGAACAACAACAAATGTAGCTATTGTCATCGTAACATTGTGGATGTGCCCTAAAATAACCACATACCACCTATGCCATGACCAAATGAATGCATGAGGGTGCCCATGAAACGAATAAATGATTTGGTCTGGTAAAGAATCTGCCTGCAATGCAGGAGACCCCGGTTCGATTCCTGGGTCAGGAAGATCCACTGGAAAAGGGATAGGCTACCCACTCCAGTATTCTGGCCTAGAGAATTCCATGGATTGTATAGTTCATGGGGTTGCAGAGAGTCAGGCACGACTGAAGTGACTTAGTAGCAGCAGCAGAGCAACTTTCACTTCACTTTCAGATGAGTGAGTTAATTACCAAGAGGGACAGGAAGCAGGTTGGTTGCCCCACTAAGCGGAGAGTTCACAGAGGGATTTCCCAGAGCCACTGGGGAGTGGAGTGTCAGTAGACAATGGTGGGGGAGCAAAACGTCAACCTGAAACTATAGGGACCTGAGAAAGATACCCTGTCACTCCCGGGCCTGCAGGGAACTGGAGTCCAGTCCTGGAGGTGGAGCTTGTGGAGACAGAACAGCCACCTCCTGGGCTCGAGTTTGCAGAGGTATCCCCAAATCTGGGCTCTCACAGTGAAACAGGAAGAACTAAAAGAGAATTAAGGCTTTTAAACCTGAAGCAAACTAACTGACAGCGTGAAGCCAAACTGTAAGTAACTCTGTATGGTCTGGATGTGGCGAACAACCCACCCAGAGG